>NC_084794.1:26251666-26863333 GCF_963169125.1 Humulus lupulus | reverse complement strand
CTGCTATGCATTTTGTTAACGCGGTTTTTCGCCAACAGTGCATTAAGAAATAAAAAGGTAGATTAGTGCTTAGTTATAAACCGTAATGAGAAATGAAATGAATTCACAAGAACACAAATCTTTTACGTGGTTTAGTGGTTAAAATGATTCTATATTATTACTGTTTCACTCTCTATTTTGACAGAGTTTTAGTATTATAGAATAATCGTCCCCTTTTCCCGTCCAATATTCTCAGTATTTATAGAGAAATTCCATGAACAAGTTTTGGTAACCGCGTGAGTCAATCACACAAAATACATATTTATTACATTTAATACGTATATTTCCCATTTATAATGAGATGTGATTTGATCATACAGTAAATGTTCTCATAATATCTGGGACATTAAATATGATAGTCTGGTCATAAATAACCGTATAATGGGATTCCGAGTCTCCAAGGATCCTTAAGTATGCAATACATTCGAGTTAGCACGAGCTGAACATCTCCTCCAAGCTCGTATTTTGAACGTCATTTTAATATTATGAGCTCACACTTCACAACCTTCGTGTCTGTAGCTCGGGTTAAACCCAGGACGCCTAACACCACACGTGCCCATGTGAAACTGGAGTTGCTTACGTGGATAATAAACAGATATCATTCCCTTGGTTATTTCTCCGTATATTTATTTGCCAGCTGTACCCGAACTGAGTGAATGACTCGAGCTAAAATTAGGGTACAAAAATTGCCCCCCAAGCTCTTGCTCGTGTATGACGTCATCATTTTCTGACCTATACAGTAGGGGCTTTTGGTCTTCTGTTACACAAAACCATGCCTGCCCACTACTCGAGTACTGGACACGTGGTGTACTGCAATTGGCGTCTGTTCGGGTTTCGAGGACTATAATAATTGTCGTATCACCTTTTTGCCATCGTTTTTTCTATTTAACCTTGGCCCTTGGATCTTGAACTAACCTAAACGGATGGCCCAGATTAATTTACATAATTTACGTATAAAAGGGATGGCCAAGTTTCAAACCTCACCACCTTTCATTTAAAAAATTCCCTCTTTTGCATTTCTGGAACTTCCTTCTTTCCTAGAAATCCCCAAAACTTTTTCATTGTACCCAGTTAATTAGAAGTTTTTCAAGAACTTCCCTTTGCAAAGTCTACGTCTTATCGTTGAAGAACACACTGTACGTATCTCTCTTTTTTGGTTTGAAGAATTTTTTTTTTATTTTAGACTTTTGTTCTTCACCATGTTCATTGGCAATATTCACTGTAGTCACTGATAGGATATTTCTAAATGATTTTAGCGAATAGGCTTCGACTTAGGTTCAACGGGTAAGTCCAAAAATATCTTTAGAACTACGACATTCATAAAACTGAAAAATTTCTCGGTAAATCTTGGTAATTTTAATGTGAATTAATTTAAAGAATACCCATTCGAGATAAAGGAGACGAAGGGTTTTTAGGGTTCAAACCAGGTAGCTTGGGGGTCACGCTTCTTAGGTGGTTTTTCACTAAACCGCCTCCCAAGGAAAGTAATGGTCTGAAAGTCTGACACACGGATCCTTAAATATCAGGGGTCTGTTAGGAAACAAGGTGCGTAATTTAGGGTATCGCATGGCATCACGCGATGGGGCTGAGGCTAACATCAGCTCGTATAAAAAAAGTAAACCTTCACCCCTTCGTACTTCTGCGTCAGTCTTTAAACCCTCTTAGGTTACCTACTAACTAGGTAATTCTGCTCGTTAGGCGATCTGATGGCTCCTCACAAGAAAACCACCACCAAGAAGAATGCCGCAAGTTCATCCGCTCAGTAGAAGAACAAGGGGAAGAAAATCGCCCCAGAGTCTCCCATCCCCCACTTCGATCCGGTGGTGGAGAAGGAGGTGGTGGTTGACCCCAATGCCTACTTTGAGCCTGAACGCATCGTATCAAAGATCACGACCCAAGGGAGGGTGAACAAAATCATGTTGAGCCACAACATAGAGGTCAGGACCGGAACTCTCCTTGCCTGACCTGCGTTCGAAGGGGAACGAAGTTGTTCCCCTCTCCAAGATGACTTCGTGGCTTGGAGTGACGAGCACTTGAAGGTGGGGGCCTTCCTTCACGTGGACCAATATTTTGCTGACTTCTTGAACTACATAAAGTTGGCTCCATTTTAGCTCCCCCCCCCCCCCCCCCCCCAAATTCTTATAGGCTTTTGGCGAGGCTAGAGTACTTGTTTTTGAAGCATGAGTGGGAGGTCCCCACTCTGGCAGATATATTATATTTCTTCTGCCTTAAAGCTAGCCCGGAACAGAGGGGGCGAGGTGACAGATTCTACTATCTAACAAGATTTCCCAACTCTGCTCCCATCATTGAGCTTCCCAGTCACCCCAACGACTACAAAGACTTGTTCTTTATGTCGAATGGGTTTCGAAATTGCGAACACAGATACTTCAACCGTCCTCGTAAGTTTCTTACTTTTGAAACCTCAGCTCATGACATTTTTTATTCCTTTCAAGGTGTTTCTTTTGTACATGTCTTAACTAAATTTGTTTCTCGTGCAGCCATATTTGCGAGGACGGAGAAGTCCATGACCTTCGGGGGTCAATACGAGAAATCGTCTGGGCTTCCACCCAGCGTGAAGGACTACCGCTAGGTCATGAATGACGTCATGATGCTAGCGTGTAAGTTGATTGGAGAAGGTCAAACATTGGCCCTAAGGACCCGGGCTACCCTTCCGGTGATCCAGGAGCTACCATCCTCTCAAAAGGAGGCCTTGCCAGCCACCAAAGGCGAGGAGGAAGAAGAGGATGAGGTGCCTCTTGTGAGGAAAAAGTGGGCTCCCGAGGCTGCCCGGGAACCTAACTTAGAACGAGTTGCGTTAGGGGTAGCAGCCGGCCCCTCCGGCCAAGGTAACCCATACCCCTATAAGAAATTAGATAGGGATGTGGCTTATTTTAGGTTCGTTCGATTTAATCCAAATCAGCTCGTCCATCGTCGTCCTTATAACCCAGATCGTAATGTAACTCTGCTCAAATGCGTAGACCACCTAGTGGTACGCCATGATAGTAGTTACCCTAAGGGCACAGTAGTTTTTGACAACACTTTAAACTTTAGATATGCCATTTTTTAGGAGTATGGAATCAACCGTAGGACTTGGTCCTCTCAGCTCCAGGGTGCCTTTGCCCCTAGATTTAGACAATATGTAGATGAATCCAGCCCTGAGGAAGGACCTTAGCCTGAGCCCCTTAGGATCCCAGAAATATTAACCATAGATTCTCCCTCTCCTCCATTAGTTCCAGGCCAGAGGTCGTGATAATAGACTCCTCCCCCAGCCTGGAGGGTAGGATCTTTGTTTATTTTCTTGTGTGTCTTTGACAACCTTATTTGCAAACTAATTCCTTTTTATTCTTTTTAGGCGAAGAGATGGAACAACCCGGAGCTCTTGACCTCCGAACCGCCTTTCAGACAAGGAAAATTGGCTTGGGCCTCGCCGTAAAGAGGCTCATGATCTAAAAAAAAAACCCTATTGCAGGCAACACCTCCAGATCCCCTGCTAAGGGGAAAGATGCGAGCTCAGCTCGGGAATCAGTTTCGGTGAGTACTGTTACCGCTAGGGTTCCTCCTCCTCCTCCACCACCTCGATTTGCACCTCCTCAGGACCAAGTAATACAAGTTGATCCTCCAGCTCCCACCGTTCCAGCCTTGACCATTCGAATTCTAGTAGATCTCCAAGATCTGGAAAAGATCCCTGAAGCTTTTCGGGGCATCATTTATGAGACATCGAGCCATATGGTGGGGCACGCCTATAAAGCCAGCTCGAGGGATCTAAGGACCATCGAGGAGCGCAGCCTGGGGAATGTCTTGGTGTCAGCTATGGGGATGAACCTCACTGTAAGTTATCTTTCCTTGGTGAAAAAGTCCTTATTATTGTGATCAAGGGTATATCTCTGACTTGTTTTGTTATTTTGCAGTCTGTCCTGTCCCAATATCGCAGCATAGCCCGGGCTAGGGCTAGAAATGATGAGCTACGGGCCAAATTAAACGCCGCCAACACTGCTCTGGCAGCTACTTAAGAAGGCGAGCAGGCCACCAAAGCTGCCTTGGCGGCCGCTCAAAAGAGTGAGCATGATACTAAGGCCACTCTCACCTCGTCCCAGGAAAGCGAGCAGGTAGCAAAGACTGCATTGTCTGCCCTCCAGGCTCAAACTGCACAACTTCAGTCCGAGCTTGATGAAGCCAAATCCAAACTTCTCAAAGCCAAGGCCGCAATTAAAGAAGAAAATGCGACCTCATTGTCTTCCATGGAAGAGATGATATACCAATGCTGGGCCTTCAACCTAGATGGGAACTTTTCTTTCATGTAAACCGAGCTGTGGGATCTGCTCCTTGAAAAATTCAAGGCTCGGCTTTTGCAAGAACCATCAGAGACTGGTGAGGTTTCCGAGGCAGCTGAGAGAGATGGCGAGGAGGTCAACTCGGCTGGGCGAACTGGTGGAGTTCAGTGATAGCTTATTCTTCTTCTTCTTTTTTCTATAATTGTTTAATAGTTTTTTTTATTAAACAATTTCCTTTGGGCTTGGTTCGAGGTTTTTCTCCTTGGGATAATGCCTGCTTTGTTTCAATATATATCTAACTTTCTGATCCATTTATCTCTCCATTGCTATCTTTCATGTTTGTGAATCCTTAGACTTGTACATTCGAGATTTTAGGAATCGATTTTTAGATCAGGATAGATATTTTGAGCTCAGTTATATCCAAGTTTTGTGTGTTTGATTTGTATCATACCTGTTAAGAATCAGGCCTTGAACCCGGTTATATCTGGGGTTTTTAATTTATTAAAACTTAGTTCGTGCTAGGTTTATTGATAACACGAGCTTTAAAAAGCCCTTGATATTAAGCAACTTTCCCAACTTTCCAAGTTTTGGACCTGGTTGCGTCTAGGGTTTTAAATGATTTTAAATTTAGTTCGCACTAAGTTTATTGAAAATTCAGACTTTAAAATGCCATTGAATAATCAATGTTTCCAAGCTTCTAAATTTCAGACTTGGTTGCGTCCAGGGTTTTGAATAACTTCTACTTAGTTTGCGCTAGGTTTATTGAATACTCGAGCTCTTAAAAGGTTGTCAAATAATCAATTTTCCAAGTTTCTAAGTTTCGGACCAGGTTGCGTCCATGGTCTTAAATAATTTAGACTTATCCAGCAATCTTAATCTGGCCAACCTTGGGTTATATGCCCCCCATGTAACCAGAATGTAGAAACTTTCTCAGTTGCTTTTACAAACATTAATACACGAGCTGATACAACCTTAACAAGAAAAATTATTTAATAATCCATCTATTATTTAATCAAATGGATTTTATAGATAAGCCTTACATGGATGATGGTACTACTGATAATACTTTTTCAAATGTAAGGCATTCCAGGTCCGTGGGACTATTTCCCCATTCAACCGAGCTATCTTGAAAGTTCCTTCACGCAAAACTTCAACAACCTGATATGGTCCCTCCCAGTTTGGACCTAAGACACAGTCCTTGGGATCCTTATTCGCCAAAAAGACCCTTCGGAGAACTAGGTCGCCCAATCCAAATCTTCGCGTCTTAACTTTAGAATTGAAATAGCGAGTGATTTATTGTCGATAATGGGCGAGTTGTAATTGTGATTCCCTCGCTTCTCTTCAATCAAGTCGAGAGATGCGTTAAAGAGTTCATCATTCCGTTCCTGACTGAATGTCCTTTGCCTATGAGTGGCTACCATGGTTTCAACTGGAAGGACGACCTCACTTCCAAAAGTTAGGGAAAAAGAGGTATGTCTCGTGGAGGTTATGTGAGAAGTCCGGTATGCCCAAAGTACTTGCGGGAGCTGTTCGGGCCATAATCCTTTGGCCTTGTCTAACCTCTTCTTTAGGCTCACCTTTAGGGTTTTGTCCACAACCTCGACTTGTCCATTGGCCTGCGGATACGCTACTGAGAAGAAACTCTTAATAATGTCATATTTTTCACAGAAGTCAGTGAAGAGATCACTATTGAACTGTGTCCCATTATTTGACATGATCTTTTTACGAAGCCCAAACCGACATATAATAATTTTCACCACAAAGTCTAGGACTCTCTTTGAAGTGATGGTTGCTAGAGGTTCGACTTCTACCTACTTCATGAAATAGTCGATCGCCACCACCGCGTAACAAACTCCTCCCTTTCCCATTGGCAGGGATCCTATGAGGTCGACTCCCCATACTACAAATGGCCACGGGGATGAGATCATCGTTAGCTCGACCGGCGCAACTCGGGCAACTATGGCGAAACACTGGTATTTTGTCGCATTTCTGAACATATGAGGTCGAGTCTTTTGTTAAAGTGGGCCAAAACTAGCCCTGCCTCAGTATTTTCAGTGCTAGGTTTTGCCCCCCAGCATGATCTCCACAAAAGCCTTCGTGCACTTCTTGCAAAATGGTTTTAGCTTCCTCGGGCAGAACACATCGTAGGAGAGGCAATGAATAACCACGCCGGTACAATGGCCCATCCACTATCACATACCTCGGAGCTTGATATAGTATTTTTCTTGCATCCTTTCTATCCTCAGGTAGCTTCCCTATTGTGAGGTATTCCATTAGTGATTCTCAAAGCTGTATGGAATTGATGCCCTTCTGGGGAGATTAGTATGATCCCAGCTCCCGATCCGTTCTCGTTCGATGATCCATCCACGAATATCTTCCACAACTCCTGCACCGATTCCTTCAAAATCTCATCTTGATATCCGGTGCATTCAGCCACAAAATCAGCAAGGGCCTTACTTTTGATTGAGGTTCGTGGCACGTACAATATCTCGAATTGGTTGAGTTCGATTGTCCATTTTAAAAGACGTCCCGATGTTTTAGGCTTTTGCAACACCTGCCTTAAAGGTTGGTTGGTCATGACGTTAATTGAATGGGACTGGAAATATGGCCGGAGCTTCCTGGAAGCCAATATCAGACAGAATGCCAGCTTTTCTATCAGTGGATACCCTGATTCAGCTCCAAGAAATCTCTTGCTTATATAATACACTGGTTTTTTAGCACGGTCTTTTTCTCAAACTAATACAGCACTAACTGTATTTTCTGTCACTGCCAAATAAAGGAATAGAGGTTCTCCAAACATAGGCTTAGACAATACTGGGGGCTCGGCCAAGTGCGATTTTAGGTCGAGGAATGCCTGCTCACATTCCTCAATCCATTCAAATTTTTTGTTTCCTCTGAGCAAGTTGTTGAACGGCAGGCACTTGTCAGTGGATTTTGAAATAAAACGATTCAAAGCTGCCACCTTTCCAGTCAGGCTTTGGACTTCTTTACGTGACCTGGGCGAGGGCATTTCTAACAATGACCTAATTTTATCAGGATTCGCTTCTATCCCCCTTGTATTGACTATGAATCCCATAAATTTTCTCGATGCTACTCCAAAAGTACACTTCTGAGGGTTCAACCCCATGTCATATTTCCTTAAAATTTTAAAACATTATTTCAGATCAGATATATGGTTATCGGCAGTCTTAGATTTGACAAGCATATCATCGACATATACTTCCATATTTCTCCCGATCTGATTAGCGAACATTTTGTTGACTAGCCGCTGATATGTAGCTCCGGCGTTCTTTAGCCTGAAGGGCATGACTTTATAACAATATACGATTGTTGGGGTCATGAAACTAGTATGTTCTTAGTCTGCAGGATTCATCGCGATTTGGTTATACCCAGAATACGTATCCATGAAGGACATGCGCTCGTGACCTGTTGTGGCATCTACCAACTGATCAATCCTTGGGGCAAGCTTTGTTCAGGTTGGAGAAATCAATGCAGGTCCTCCATTTTTCATTTGGCTTTGGGACCAACACGGGATTGGCAACCCAGATCGGGTATTTTGCTTCACGAATGAACCCGCATTTTAACAGTCGAGCTACTTCTTCCTCAAGTGCTTCAGCTCGGACTGTTCCTAAACATCTGTGTTTTTGGGATTTAGCAGGCACGCTCTTGTCCAAATTTAAAGTATGCATGATCACACTCAGGCTTATTCTCACCATATCTTCATGTGACCAGGCGAAAACGTCCAGATTCTCTTTTAAAAAATTGATCAGCTCCTTCTTCCTTTTATCATCAAGATTTTTTCCAATCTTAACGACTCTTGAAGCTTCTTTGGGTTCAATTTTTACTTCCTCGAGCTCCTCAATAGCTTAGAGTTCTGACCTGTCTTGCCAATTCGTGGGTCAATGTATTCACGTGGGGCGACGTCACTATCCTCTGCTTGTTGAGGTTCTTCCATCCCATAAGTACCTTCTACTCTCTGGGACTCCTCACCTCCGTCACTTATGACCATAGTTTGCTGCCCGGGTTATGATTTTCCCTCCATAGAAATACTATAGCATTCTTTGGCAGCGAGCTGATCACCTCTGACGGTGCATATTCCCACAGCTGAGGGGAATTTTATTGCTAGGTGGAGGATAGAATTTATGGCTTCAAATGCCATCAATGCAGGTCGGCCCAAAACTGCATTGTATGCAACTGGATAGTCGATCACAACAAACTCAAGTAACTTGGAGATAGTTCGTGAGACTTCTCCCAATGTTACCACTAATTCGATTGTCCCGATGGCTGCTAAGCCTTCGCCAGAATATCCGTATAGATTCATTGAGGTCGCCTTCAGTTCTGTGACAAACAACCCCATTTTTTTGCAAAGTGGACCTAAAAAGTAGATTCACAGAACTCCCGTTATCTATCAGTGTCCTCCGTACCCCCCGGTTGGCGAGCTAAACAATTATGACAAGGGATCGTTATGTGGGAATTGGACGTGGCTAGTATCCTCTTCAGCATAAATGATTGGTTGTTTTTCCAATCACTGTTTTTTCAAAAACCGCTGTTCTGGGACGAATTCCACTCCATTGTGGGATTTCAGTTCATTAATATACCTCTTTTGGGCCCCTCTGCTTGTGTCTTCCAGATGAGGTCCTCCCCAAATGGTGGTTATATCTCCTCCTATTATCGGAGGAGGATCGTCCTGATTCGGTTGAGCTCTGGTTTGATTTACTGGAGCTTCGGGAGCTGACGGAGGGTTTGGTCCAGCGGGCTGATTAGGGACCACCCGATTTCGAGCGTACTGGGCCAAAGGACTTGCTCTAATAAGAGTTTCGATCTCATCCTTCAGCTGTCGACAATCATCAGTGTTATGACCAATATCATTATGAAATTGGTAGAATTTTGAAGGATCTCTCTTCGCTCTTTGATTTTTCAACTGTTCTGGCTTTTTCCATGGAAGGCGAGTAGAATTTGTCAGGAAGATGCGCTCCCTAGTATCCGTGAGGTTGGTATAAGTGGCGTAAACAAGCTTGAATTTCTCCCTAGATTTATTTTCTTTGTTCCGCTCTAGTCGCCCTCACCATTTCCCTTCCTTTTGTTACTCCCCTCTTGGTTATTCTGGGTAACGGTTTGAGCCGTAGCTGCAATGTCTGTTACCGCTCCAACGGGCTGGACAAGGATCTGGCTGGTTCCTGCGACGGATGCTCGCGCCTCTTCCGGGTTAATCCATCTTTGAGCTTATGTCAAGAACTCGTCCACACTATTAACTCATTTTCTCTGTAATTCTTGCCACAAATCACCTCCAACAAGGATTCACATCCTCATTGCCATGAGCTTGGAGATGTCATTGGCATCTCTAGCTCGTGCAGAGACATTGGCAAACCTACTTAGATATGCCTTCAATGTTTTTCCAGGTTACTGCTTTACATTGGCTAATGAATTAGCCTTAACTCGAGCTGTCTGGTAAGCCTGGAATGGTTTCTTGAAATCAGAAGAAAACTTCTTCCATGAGCTTATAGAATGCCTCTTGTACTGTTTAAACCACTGCCTAGCTGGCCCAATCAGAGTTGAAGGGAATAAAATGCACCTTAGATCGAGTCCTACATTGTGGGCTATCATCATGGTGTTAAACATCCCGAGGTGATCTGATGGATCTCCATCTCCGTCAAACTTTGACAAGTGTGGCATTCTGAAGCCCATCAGATATGTGGCCACCACAATATTTGGAGCGAAAGGCTCAAGCTCATCTTCTGAGTCACAATCGTCTTTATCTTTTCTAGATAAAAGCTTCTTCATTTGCTCTTCCATCTGAGTTAGCCACTCGAAAGTTTGGTCTCTGGCCCTTAGGTTATCTGGGTGCTGTTCAACAGCTCCCATCGTATCGTATGCGTTGATGGGTTATTGTTCCTCCAAGCTCGAGCTTGGTTTGGTGGGGCATTCCCATTATCACATACTATGGAAGGACCCCCCTCTCGACGAGTATGACTAACATCCTCATCCTGAGCTGAATTTCTTCTATGTGAATTCAAACGATCACGCAGATCAGGCTGTAAATCGTATCGAGGGATTTGTGCAGAACTCAAATGATTTCTTAGATCACCTTTGGACCTACCACTTCGACGAATTTCAGTCCAATAACTTCCATTTGCAAAGCTTACAACTCGCGGTTGAGGCCGAGGATCTGGATTTTTGACACGTGTCCATGGGACATAGGTATGGGCAGACGGAGGAGGATTTCTCCTGCTGTCTCCATAAGCATGAATGTCCCGTGTAGGACGAGGTGGTGTCGGATGTCTTATAGATGACGGGGGATGCCTAACTAGCGAGGAAATCCTTGTCCCATCAGGGCGAACTAAAGTAGCCCGCCTTTGTTCTGTTCCGTTATTCTTAGCTCTCTGCACCTGACGATCCAATCGTGACGTAGGAGGGTTTGCTGGAACATTCTGTCTCTGTGAGCCTATCCCAGCCCCTCCTCGTGGGTTGCCATGGGCATTCATAGGTGCTTGTGAAGGAGGCACCGAACTTGGGGTTGCGGTTCTAACCGATCGACTGATATGCTGATGACCCCTACGAAGGCCACTGGGATGGGCATTCCGGCGGTCTCACCCTGTAGGCATAGAACTTGGGGTGGCAGTTCTGACTGATTGACTTGGTTTGGATTGGTTATTCCCATGGGACTTGTGAGACCCACTTTGCCTTTTTTTGACATTAACGTCGGTTGCAAGAGGGGGTAACCGAGCCAAAACTTCCTCAATTTTCCTATTTTCATTATCGAGATAGATTCTTAACTGCATATTTTCTAACTCAACGGCAGTTAAGTAGTCTGGGTTTGGATTCGGTGGTAATGACGCCGAACTCCCAATTTCGCCATGACCAACTGGTTGTTTTCCTGGACATTGCTGAACTTCGGGGCCATGCTTGTTTGAAACAGCAGTATGATGGGCCTCCTGCCCATCACGCTGTTCGATCTCATTGTCGTGCATTGAGCGAGTGAGCACCATGATGATATTCGACTGGGATTTTTATGAAGCACTAATTTCCCTATCAATGAAAGCACCAAACTGTTGACGCAGTTTTTTGCCAACAGTGTATTAAGAAATAAAAAGGTAGATTAGTGCTTATTTATAAACCATAATGAGAAATGAAATGAATTCACAAGAACACAAATATTTTATGTGGTTCAGTGGTTAAAATCCACCTAGTCTACGAGTCTATATTATTGTTGTTTGACTCTTTATTTTGGCAGAGTTTTAGTATTACATAATAATTGGTCCCCTTTTCCTGTCCAATATTCTCAGTATTTATAGAGAAATTCCATGGACATGTTTGGGTAACCGTGTGATTCAATCACGCAAATAAATATTTATTACATTTAATACGTATATTTCCCATTTATAATGGGATATGATTTGATCATACAGTAAATGTTCTCTTAATATCTGGGCCATTAAATATGACAGCCTGGTCATAAATAACCGTATAATGGGATTCCGAGTCTCCAGGGATCCTTGAGTATGTAATACATTCGAGACAGCACGAGTTGAACATTGTAATGTCCCGAATTCTCCGATGTGTTTAACGGCGTGAATAGTAGGCCGGGAGGGCCATACTTGCTTAATTGTGTTATTAATTGATAAAATGCATGTATATGTTGAGTATATTATGATATGATGTGAAATGCATGCATGTGAGTCCATATTTCTAATTACAGGGGTGTGATGGTAATTTGGCCCGTTGAGGGTAAATTGTTTATTTGGATGCATGTTGATGATATATTTTGAGACCACATTATGATGTGGGTTTGTTCGAGCCATTCAGCATGAGACGATCATGGTAAATTTAATATCGGTTTGGTCATAACAGGCTTAAGCTCGGGGCTTGGGGTGAGTCTCGGGGTGTTTTAATGATTAGAGTGTTACCGGGCATTAAAGGGCAACGGGATGTGAAATATTGGTGTTTAAGAATATTGAGATTAGCGGGAATCGGGGAGCGTTAATTATGATTAACGGTGTAAGTGGAAAGTACCAATTTTACCCTTGAAATGGTTTTAGAGGCTTTTAGTGACTAAAGGGTATTTTGGTCATTTAGGGTTTGGATATATGTGAAGTTTGGATGGCTGTAGAAACCGTATAGAAACAGAGCAAAAACAGAGTTGTCTTCTTCCTTCCCGTACGTTCATTTCCTCCACTTTCTTCTTTGGTGTTCTTGAGCTCAAAGTGTGGAATTAAGTTAGGAGATCAAAGAGCTGAGTTAGTGGACCTGGTTTAGCTATTGAGGAAGGTTCAAAGGAGGTTTGAGGTGAGTTTTATCCATTGAGTTTCTGGTTATACCCTTTTTTCGTTTTAAGTTTTTCTGCTTTTGGTTTCTTGATGGAAGTGTGGATTTGAGGAGGTTTTAGTTGATGTTTAGGTTGGGTTTTGATGAGGGGAGTTATGGGTGATGTTTAAAGGTTAAATTGGGTGTTAGGTTGGTGTTTTGGATTGGTTTGAGGGGCTGGTTCCAAGGGGAAAAACGCAGGGGAGTCTTCTGGTGCGTTGCTGGTTTTTGGCTGAAAGGGGTATTGAGCCGCGGCATGGCATAGGTGTGTCGCGGCCCAAGGTGCCTATCAGGGTTAGGCCGCCTCTGTTTGGAGGCGCGCCGCGGCGCAGCTGGGGAGGGCTGCGACCCTTAAGGAATTTTTGGCCAAAATGGAGTTTCTAGCATGGGGATTCAAGCCTAAGGCCTCGGGGTTGAACCTACTACCCGGTTGAGTAGTGTTTGATGTCCCGGAGGTTAGGTTTTGGTTTGGGAACATTTTATTATTCATTTTATTGATGGAATCCCATAATTGGTTATGACCAGGTAACCACTAAAGGACCAAAAGGTTGATCGTTCTCAGGGTTGTTCTTTTATTCATTCTAGCTCAAACCAGAGGTAAGAAAACTGCACCCCGAGTGTGACATGCATGGATATTCATGAAGCATGCTGGTTATGTAAATATGGACTTGGATTGAATATGGAATGTTTAGCATATGATGCTCACTTGTGCACGGTACTGACTCATTAGTCAGATTTGGCAAAGGTGCTAGTATCAATGATAACTCTACAAAATAGAGTTATTTTACCACTTTTTATGTGTTAATTGTTGCTTAGTTCTTGAGTTCTTTATTGATTTATTAAGTTTTTTTAGTAATTTTGAATTTATTAGGTTTAGTTTAATTTTATAGATTTTTGTTAGTTATATTATTGTAAAATGTTATAGTTTAAATTATTTAAAATTAATATTGTTAAGTTAGGAGTAAAAAGATGTAATGTTGAGTTTAAATGTTAAATATAAGTTAAGTTATAATTAATATTTTCAAAGAATTAATTTGATTTATTTTATAATTGAAAATATTTTATTATGATTTATTTTATATTTATTTTGTAGGGAAATTTTGATGCTTGAAAATAAAGAAGAGAAAAGAAAAGAAAAGTGATAATTTTGTGAGAAAGACAAAGAGATTGTGGCATTTGAGCAAGGGCCCAAGCATCCCCTTCAAGCCCAGCTGCCTTGCCTCCTTCGGCCCAGTCCAGCAGGCCCAAGCTTGGGCCCGATTCCATCAAAGCCCAGCAGTAACTCACACCATCAGCCTTCAGCATTCCCTCTCAGCGCCAGCCGTACGGACAAGCTTCACACCAGCGTCCGTACGAAGTAGCTCCCCAACCCAGTGCCAGCAATCAATTACTCTTGAAGCACTCCCACGCCTGAGTGATGCATCTCCAAGCCAATCTTCATATGCCTCCAGCGCCACTTCAGGTGCAGCCCAACAGGTCCAGCACCAATTCACATTCAGCTAGTGCTCCAAGTGCCAGCCGTGGGCTTGCCTCTTCCACCAAGGCCCAATAGCAATACAAAGCTTCCCCAGGCCCGAATTCCACCATCAGCCATAAGCTATTTGGCCCAATTCAGCCATTCAACCAGCTGCCAAATAGCCACCAAAATGCCAAAAATCATGTTTTTCATTCCCAATATTTTTCACTCAAATATCAATTCACTCTTCCCTATTTTTCTTACCTAAATAAACATTCCTAATTCATTTTTTTTTTACCCAAGCTTTTCACTAATATTTTACCCAACCAAACATTTAATCTTTCCAATACTCTTACACTCACTCTATTTATCATACCACTTCCCAACACAATTAAATTAATCAATTTATTTATTTTAATTTGATTAATTTAATCTCCATATTTTGCCTATAAATAGAGTATTGTAAGACTATTTGGGGAGCTCTTCTTCTTCATTTTTTTTCAACCTCTTCTACACTCCATATTTCTCTTCTTTTCACTAGTTTCTCTCTACCATTTTCATCTTTTGAAGAGCATGTCAAGTATGTTATTTTGTAATTTTTATCTAGTTATGAGCTTCTAATCTTTTTCAAAGGTTATTAAGATGATGATGAAGCAAAATGTAACTAGATAGTATTTTTTTTTTGTATGTTGATTTCCCATTTGTACAACATTGTTTATGGATTTTTCTATCAAAGATATGCATTTTTCATCTACTATTGATTGTTAAAGCATATTACACTTAGTTCTTCATTATGCAAAAATATGATATTCTTTGATTAAATGTTTTTCATTAAATTGTTCACATCTAATTCTTAGAGCATAAGTATCATATTTTGCCTAAACATAGTCTCTTTGATTTTTTGTAGTTTCATTAGGTTGTAACACAACTAATGCTTAGAAATTATTTCTTATATAAGTGAAGAAAAATCCTACATTTTTGAAAGAGTAACTTGTGCTTGAATAGAAAATATATTTTGAAAAAATATATAGTGTGATTTATTTCAACTATATTAAAACTTGGGAATCAATATACTTATAAATACTATTGAACTTGCATTTTGTGGATTCTAATATCTTAATAATCTTATTTTACTTATCTTATTTGAAAACCATTTTTTTTATTTAATCTTAAATCTTTTTATTACTTGTCTTTTATTTTTCTAAAACAAAATCTCATCAAATATTTGGAACTAGGTTAGAATATTATTGCTTTGTTTGAAATAGTTTCTTTTGATGTTAGTCAACTCCCATGGGTTCGACCTCGTACTTACATGAACATTATATTCCGAAACGATTCGTGCACTTGCGAGTTTAAATATTAAAACACCCTCTTTTGGGATCAACAAGTTTTTGGCGCCGTTGCCGGGGAGTTGCTAGAAAGAAACGATCTTTCTACAAGGTAAGTAACATTCTTCTACTAGTTATTTTTTTTATTTTTTTTTATTTGCACAATTATCTTTAAAAATATATACATATATATATATCTATAAAAAAAAATTGAAAAAAAAAGAGTAAAAATAAAAAAAAAGAGAAAGTTATATATATATTGATTTATATTGTTATATATTATATTATATATATTATTTATATTATATAAATATATTTATATTGTTATATATTATATTATATATATATATCTTGGTAGTTGATGGCATTTAGTGCCTCCTACTTACTTATTAGTTGAGTGCATTAGTGCCTCCTAAATACTTGATAGTTGAGTGCAATTTTTGCCTCCTACATACTTGAGCAATTTATCTCTTCTAGTGATGGCATTAGTGCCTCCTAGCTTTTATTTTATTTTATTTATTTTTATTTATCTTAGTTGATGGCACTAGTGCCTCCTAAGTTTTTTATTATTATTATTATTATTATTATTGTTGGTTGATGGCATTAGTGCCTCCTAATTTTTATATAACTATTTACTATTTCTATTGTCATTTTATTTTATTTCTTCTTAATTATCGCATTTAGTTAGTTGTAATTTTATTGTTTAAGAAAATACTTGAAAAAAAAAACTAAAAAAAAACAAAGCTTGTTCTTTCAACATAAGCAATTTTTGCTTAAAGGAAATTTGGCAAAGTTCCCATCCACGCTTATTAATTAACCTCGGGGAGTTGTTATTAAGTTGTGAGTAAGTGGAATCAAATAGGCCTGGGAACAAGTTAAACAAAAAGAAAAAAAAAATCATAAAAATCATAACAAAAAAATTATTTATTTATATAAATATTGTAATCTCTTCTTGTTATAAGTATGCTCTGTGGTTGCGGTTCTAACTGATCTTCCACATCAGAAATTTGTTTTCTTGTGATTGTTTTTGTTACTTGGTGAAATTTGTGACATTGTATGCATCAGTGGCATCGTAATTCAAAAAATCGTTTGGTGAAAAAATTAGTGTCTGTACGTGAAATTGAAAGTGTTTTTGAAAGTTTAAGCATAATGGAACAAGAACCTAATGTTGTGCAAGAAAAAACTCTTCTTGAATACTTTTCACCTATTTCATCTAATGCTCCATCATGCATTGTTTTGCCCACTACTAATGCCACTCATTTTGAACTTAAACCATCAATCATTCAATTGTTACCATCATTTTATGGTTTAGAAAGAGAGGATCCATACATGCATGTAAAAGACTTTTTGGAAATTTGCTCAACCTTTCGTTTTCAAAAATTTTCAGATGAGTCGGTTAAACTTAGGTTGTTTCCTTTTTCCTTAAAAGATAGAGCCAAAGCTTGGTTAAACTCACTTCCAACTGGAACCATAACTACTTGGGATCAACTTTTTAATAAATTTCTTGCTAAATTTTTCCCCATGTCCAAAACTGATAGTTTAAGAAGAGAAATCTCCGAATTTTATCAAAAAGATAACGAAGAATTTTATGAATGCTGGGAAAGATTTAAAGGTTTATTATTAAAATGTCCCCACCATGGTTTTGAAAAATGGAGACTTGTGAAATATTTTTATGATGGTTTAACCCCTTCAAACCGACAAATGATTCAATCCATGCATACTGGAAAATTTTTAAAATTGCAAGGTCAAGAGGCTTGGGACGCTCTTGAAGAATTGTCTGTTAATTCACAACAATGGAATTATTCTGAGCCTAGGTCTAGAGCCAACCCTTCACCGAAAAGAGAAGGAAAATATGAAATAAAAGAAGAAAGTGATTTAAGAACATCATTTGATAAATTAGCAAGAAAAGTAGAAGCCTTAGTAATAAGTCAATCTATGAATTCTCATGTGCAACCTAAAAAAGATGTTTGTTCTTTATGTGCTAGTTCATGTCATAATGCTCAATCATGTCCTTCTTTTATTGAACCATTTTCTGAAGAGGCTAATGCTTTACATTCATATGGAAAACCTTCTTCTGATAGCCCATTTTCCAACACATACAATCCAAATTGGAGAAACCATCCTAATTTTTCATGGAGACAAAACCAACCACAAATGAATCAAGGAAACCAATTCCACCTGCCAAATCCAAATCATACCCAACCAAGTCAACCTTACCCTCCACAAAGAAAACCTTCCTTAGAAGACACCTTACAACAATTCATGCAATCCACCCAACAAATCTTACAAAATTAGTCTCAATCCATTGCCAAACTCGAGACACAATTGGGTCAACTTGCTAGTGCTGTAACCGAGAGAGAAAAAGGAAGATTTCCTAGCCAACCCATCCCAAATCCTAAAGGCTAATATGAAATAGGTGTTAGGAAAAATAATATTGCCTCAATGGAAATGGTAAGATAATGTTACAACTCTAGACAATATATTACAAATAAATATTGATTGATTAAAAGTGTTACAACTCTATGACAAAAGGTACATGTAAATATAGAGAAAGAGGTAGAAGATGATAGAAATAGAAAATACAACTCTAAGACAAAATATACAAATAAACTAGAAGTAGTATAATGAAAAGATATAGATGAGATTACAACTCTAAAACAAAAGATACATGTAAAAGAGTGAATAATAGAAGAAAAGAAAAGCAATATAATAAAAGAACAAGAATAAGAACAATGAACAAAGAACTCTCACTCACACAACCAAAGTGAAGAGTATTGGGGATCACCAACTTGAACAAGGTTTGAAACCTTTGTCCAAAAGCTTATTTCCCCCTAACTCAAGCACTAAGGGATCTCTCACAGATTTTGGAAATGCTTTCTGGAATAATCAAGCCTCAAGGTGTTTCTAGCCAAGTGCTCTAGTGGATAGAAATGGTGTGTCTTACAAGTGAGCATTAGGCTCCTATTTATAGAGTTTAGAGACACCCTTTGAATTTCAAATTCCACCAACCCCCATGGCTGTTACCAATGATAAATTGGGTGTTTTATGGAATTAAAATAGAGATTTGGGAGTTACTTGGCTGTTGGAAACGTTCAAAATTGGATAAAAACCGACTTAGTATGAATCTGTCAGCCACTAGCGCCGCGGCGCTAGTTTCAAGCGCCGCGGCCCTTGGTCAGTTTCAGCAACCAATTTTTTTGAGTTTTTTCCAAAACGTTCCAATTTATTCCCACTTGATTTTGTAACTTCCATACACAATATGGGAGTTAAAATCACATCTCTATCAGCCATTTCTCATATGGCTTTATGAAATCCAATCTCAAATGTGTAACATATAATATACACATTATTGGGTAATATTTGGGAGTTACAAATTTGTGATGAATTTGTAACACCAAATATGTTACATGTTTGGATTTTTCACATATATCCAAATAATGTAACTCTCTATTATATGTTACAATATGTGACACTCTATGTCACATTTATTTAATCTAAAACATTATATTATAAAATAATATAATATTACATTATATTATAAAATAATATAACAATAGGAGCCCCTAGTCATAAAGAAGAAGCTAAGTCTATTTCAACTCTTAGGTCCGGAAAACAAATTGTCAAACCCGATTACATACCTCAAGTTGAAAAAGACCAAAGCCAACCTCAAAGTTCCAACATAAATGACCTTTCAAAAGATGATGCTCAAATCCTTCCCTCCATCCCAAAAGCTCCTTTTCCACAAAGATTAATTCCACTCAAGAAAGGCAACCAATATAGTGACATCTTAGAAGTTTTCAAACAAGTAAGCATCAACATTCCGTTCTTAGATGCCATTAAACAAATTCCTGCCTATTCTAAATTCTTAAAAGACCTTTGCACTGTTAAAAGAAACACAAATGTTCCAAAAAAGGCGTTTTTAACTGAACAAGTTAGCTCCATAATTCAATATAAAAGCCTTGTGAAATATAAAGATCCCGGTTGTCCAACAATTTCATGCATCATTGGCGATCATTTCATTAACAAAGCTTTGCTTGATTTAGGAGCTAGTGTGAATTTACTGCCTTATTCTGTGTATAAGCAACTTGGTCTAGGAGAATTAAAACCAACTTCTATAACACTTCAATTAGCCGATCGTTCAGTGAAAATCCCTAGAGGTATTGTAGAAGATGTTTTAATTAAAGTGGATAAATTCTATTTTCCTGTGGACTTTATTGTTCTTGACACTCAACCTGTTGAAAATGCTCATGCTCAAATACCCATCATTCTAGGTAGACCATTTTTAGCTACATCTAATGCAATTATCAACTGTCGTAATGGTGTATTGAAATTATCTTTTGGAAACATGACTGTTGAATTAAATGTTTTTAATGTTGCTAAATCTGTTGAGTGTGAGGAAGTGCATGAAGTTAACATGATAGAGAATATGTGTGAAGATGATGGAAGTGACTTACTTGATTTTTGTGAAAAATACTTTGGTATGAACTTGCACATTGATGATTTTAATGATGATGTGAATTCTTTGTTAGAGTCTATACCCTTAAATGAAACCAAAGTTGAACCCTTTTCACCCTTAGATCATGTTCAATCAATTTCCGAGTCTCCAAAGTTAGACCTTAAACCTTTGCCAGAAGATCTAAAATATGCTTTTCTAGGAGAGTCTGAGACCTTGCCTGTTATCATAGCATCTGCTTTAGATAAAGAACAAGAAGATAAATTGTTAAATGTCCTTAGAAAACATAAGGAAGCCATAGGTTGGACCATTGGAGACATCAAAGGAATTAGCCCATCCATATGCATGCATAGAATCCATCTAGAAGAAAATGCTAAAACCTCTCGGGAATGTCAAAGAAGGTTAAATCCAAATATGAAAGAGGTCGTTAGGGAAGAAGTACTTAAACTGTTAGATGTAGGTATCATTTACCCTATTTCTGATAGTCAATGGGTTAGTCCAGTTCAAGTAGTGCCTAAAAAGTCTGGGATCACAGTTGTTGAAAATGAGAAAAATGAATTAATCCCTACTCGAGTACAAACGGGGTGGAGAGTGTGTATAGACTATAGAAAGCTAAATAATGTTACTAGAAAAGACCACTTTCCTTTACCCTTTATTGATCAAATGCTTGAACGTTTAGCTGGCCATGCATATTATTGTTTTCTTGATGGCTATTCGGGATATAACCAAATCCCCATTGCCCCTGAAGATCAAGAAAAGACTACCTTCACTTGCCCTTTTGGAACCTTTGCATATCGCCGCATGCCTTTTGGTCTTTGTAATGCTCCTGCAACTTTTCAAAGATGTATGATTGCAATATTTTCTGATATGGTTGAAAGAAATCTTGAAGTGTTTATGGATGATTTTTCTGTGTTTGGAAATTCTTTTGATGACTGTTTGCACCATCTTTCTCTTGTTTTAATCCGTTGCAAAGAAAAGAATTTGGTTCTTAATTGGGAAAAATGTCATTTTATGGTTAAAAAAGGAATTGTTTTAGGTCATGTAATTTCATCTGAGGGAATAGAAGTTGATAAAGCAAAAGTTGAGCTTATTTCAAAACTTCCCCCACCTAAACCAATAAAAGAAATTAGATCATTCTTAGGCCATGCCGGTTTTTATAGAAGATTCATAAAAGACTTTAGCAAAATTTCGCGCCCATTATGTCATTTGCTAGGAAAAGAAAATGCTTTTGTCTTTGATAATGATTGCCATGTTGCCTTTGAAAAATTGAAATCCCTTTTGACTAGTGCACCCATTATTCGCCCTCCTGATTGGAATATTCCTTTTGAAATAATGTGTGATGCTTCTGATTATGCTATTGGTGCTGTTCTAGGACAAAGAATTAACAAGTTACCTCATGTAATCTACTATGCTAGCAAAACTTTGAACGATGCTCAATTAAATTATTCTACAACCGAAAAAGAATTGCTTGCTGTTGTGTTTGCATTGGAGAAATTTAGGTCTTATTTGTTAGGATCTAAAATAATTGTCTATTCTGATCATGATGCATTGAAATATCTCTTGTCGAAAAAAGATGCTAAATCTCGCTTAATTCGTTGGATCTTGCTTTTACAAGAATTTGATTTAGAGATACGAGATGAAAAAGGTTCTGAAAATGTTGTTGCTGATCATTTATCTAGAATTGTTGTTGAGACTAATAATGAATCCACCACTATAACTGAAACTTTTCCTGATGAACAACTCATGCATATATCTTCTTTGCCTTGGTATGCTGACATTGTGAATTATTTGGTCACTGGTGAAATTCCTTCTCATTGGTCTAAGCATGACAAATCTAAATTTTATTCTGAAGTGAAAAATTTCATGTGGGATGATCCTTATCTGTTTAAATATTGCCCTGATCAAATAATAAGGAGATGCATTCCAAATTGTGATCAACTTAAAATCGTATCTTTTTGTCATGATCATGCATGTGGTGGACATTTTAGTGGTAAGAAAACTGCTTTGAAAATTTTACAATGTGGATTTTATTGGCCTACTATTTTTCATGACACTTATGTTTATTGCAAATCTTGCGAACGTTGTCAAATGTTAGGAAGTGTAACTAGAAGAAACATGATGCCTTTGAATCCTATCCTTATTGTTGAAATATTTGATGTTTGGGGCATTGATTTTATGGGTCCATTTCCTAACTCTTTTGGTAACTTGTACATTCTTGTTGGTGTTGATTATGTGTCTAAATGGGTTGAAGCTGTTGCATGCCACACAAATGACCATAAAGTTCTGCTTAAGTTTTTGAAAGAAAATATTTTCTCCCGTTTTGGCTCACCACGTGCTATCATTAGTGATAACGGTACCCACTTTTGTAATAGATCTTTTGAGCATTTAATGAAACAATATGGTATTACACATAAAGTCACTACACCTTATCACCCACAAACTAGTGGTCAAGTTGAAATATCAAATAGGGAAATTAAGCACATCTTAGAGAAAACTGTCAATCCAACTAGGAAAGATTGGTCCTTAAGACTCATTGATGCATTATGGGCATATAGAACTGCATACAAAACACCCATTGGAATGTCTCCCTATAGACTTGTATATGGAAAGGCATGCCACTTACCCGTTGAGCTAGAACATAGAGCCTATTAGGCAATTAAGCAATTGAATTTTTCCTTAGACAAAGCAGGTGAGAAAAGAAAGCTTCAATTAAATGAGTTAGAAGAGCTTAGGCATGATGCATATGACTATTCCAAAAAATATAAGGATCGAATGAAGATTTACCATGACAAAAACATTTTGCGGAAAGAATTCTCCCCCGGTCAAAAAGTCCTTTTATATAATTCTCGTTTGCATCTCTTCCTAGGGAAGTTACGCTCTAGGTGGGTAGGTCCATACATTGTTCGCACTGTTTTTCCACATGGAGCCATTGAAATTGAAAATCCTAATAATGGTAATGTATTCAAAGTGAATGGACAAAAATTGAAACCATTTTTAGAATTAAAAACTGCTAACGTGGATGAAATCCTTCTCGAGGATCCTATTTACCATGGTCCTTGATCGCTCTCATCAATTATTGGTAAATGTGTGTTTTATTTATGTTTTTAGGTTAACTTCTTGTTTTGATTTTTGTTTCTTTTTTTCGTGCACTCTTGACATGCTCTATGATGAGGTACGACCATTCTAAACTCTCCACTCTTTCACACTTCAATTTATATTTGTATTTTGATACATTGAGGACAATGCATAAATTAAGTTTGGGGGTAGTGAGTTTATATGGTTACTTCTTTCATATGTTTGAAAATGGTAGAATTTCTTTAAAAAAAACAAAAAACAAAAAACAAAAAAATAATTGAATGGTAGAGTATCTATTTTATATATTAATTATATATAAAAAAATGTTATCTTTCTAATATATATATATAGTTTTGTACTTTTTCTATCAAAAACTATTAAAAAAAAAAAATTAAAAAAAAAAAACCCTTTGGTGATATCCGTTTTCCCTATGATAATACCCTTGATTGAGTTTGATTTTAGTTTAAAAAATATATGAATCTTTATTAAGTTTTGTGTTTAATTCTTGGGTCAATTTTGCTTAAAAAAATGAAATTTTGAAAAAATTATTCATCATAATATGTGAAATAAATAGTTTATTACAACAATTTTTTCCAAAATTCACATAATAACTTGATAAATAGTTTTGGACTTCGAATATAAAATATATTTTCAAAGCAAGATTGACTATGGAATTAATTACATAAGGTTAATTTTGATTCATATTTTTTTTTTATATAAATTATTTTCAATGTGCAATCTTTGAGGACATTTTTAATATCACCAAATAAAAAAAAAAATATGTGTTTTTAATTTTTCTTTTGCTTGAGGACTAGCAAAACTTTATGTTTGGGGGTGTGATAACTCTACCAAAAAGAGTTATTTCACCACTTTTTATGTGTTAATTGTTGCTTAGTTCTTGAGTTCTTTATTGATTTATTAAGTTTTTTTAGTAATTTTGAATTTATTAGGTTTAGTTTAATTTTATAGATTTTTGTTAGTTATATTATTGTAAAATGTTATAGTTTAAATTATTTAAAATTAATATTGTTAAGTTAGGAGTAAAAAGATGTAATGTTGAGTTTAAATGTTAAATATAAATTAAGTTATAATTAATATTTTCAAAGAATTAATTTGATTTATTTTATAATTGAAAATATTTTATTATGATTTATTTTATATTTATTTTGTAGGGAAATTTTGATGCTTGAAAATAAAGAAGAGAAAATAAAAGAAAAGTGATAATTTTGTGAGAAAGACAAAGAGATTGTGGCATTTGAGCAAGGGCCCAAGCATCCCCTTCAAGCCCAGCTGCCTTGCCTCCTTCGGCCCAGTCCAGCAGGCCCAAGCTTGGGCCCGATTCCATCAAAGCCCAGCAGCAACTCACACCATCAGCCTTCAGCATTCCCTCTCAGCGCCAGCCGTACGGACAAGCTTCACACCAGCGTCCGTACGAAGTAGCTCCCCAACCCAGTGCCAGCAATCAATTACTCTTGAAGCACTCCCACGCCTGAGTGATGCATCTCCAAGCCAATCTTCATATGCCTCCAGCGCCACTTCAGGTGCAGCCCAACAGGCCCAGCACCAATTCACATTCAGCTAGTGCTCCAAGTGCCAGCCGTGGGCTTGCCTCTTCCACCAAGGCCCAATAGCAATACAAAGCTTCCCCAGGCCCAAATTCCACCATCAGCCATAAGCTATTTGGCCCAATTCAGCCATTCAACCAGCTGCCAAATAGCCACCAAAATGCCAAAAATCATGTTTTTCATTCCCAATATTTTTCACTCAAATATCAATTCACTCTTCCCTATTTTTCTTACCTAAATAAACATTCCTAATTCATTTTTTTTTTACCCAAGCTTTTCACTAATATTTTACCCAACCAAACATTTAATCTTTCCAATACTCTTACACTCACTCTATTTATCATACCACTTCCCAACACAATTAAATTAATCAATTTATTTATTTTAATTTGATTAATTTAATCTCCATATTTTGCCTATAAATAGAGTATTGTAAGACTATTTGGGGAGCTCTTCTTCTTCATTTTTTTTCAACCTCTTCTACACTCCATATTTCTCTTCTTTTCACTAGTTTCTCTCTACCATTTTCATCTTTTGAAGAGCATGTCAAGTATGTTATTTTGTAATTTTTATCTAGTTATGAGCTTCTAATCTTTTTCAAAGGTTATTAAGATGATGATGAAGCAAAATGTAACTAGATAGTATTTTTTTTTTGTATGTTGATTTCCCATTTGTACAACATTGTTTATGGATTTTTCTATCAAAGATATGCATTTTTCATCTACTATTGATTGTTAAAGCATATTACACTTAGTTCTTCATTATGCAAAAATATGATATTCTTTGATTAAATGTTTTTCATTAAATTGTTCACATCTAATTCTTAGAGTATAAGTATCATATTTTGCCTAAACATAGTCTCTTTGATTTTTTGTAGTTTCATTAGGTTGTAACACAACTAATGCTTAGAAATTATTTCTTATATAAGTGAAGAAATATCCTACATTTTTGAAAGAGTAACTTGTGCTTGAATAGAAAATATATTTTGAAAAAATATATAGTGTGATTTATTTCAACTATATTAAAACTTGGGAATCAATATACTTATAAATACTATTGAACTTGCATTTTGTGGATTCTAATATCTTAATAATCTTATTTTACTTATCTTATTTGAAAACCATTTTTTTTATTTAATCTTAAATCTTTTTATTACTTGTCTTTTATTTTTCTAAAACAAAATCTCATCAAATATTTGGAACTAGGTTAGAATATTATTGCTTTGTTTGAAATAGTTTCTTTTGATGTTAGTCAACTCCCATGGGTTCGACCTCGTACTTACATGAACATTATATTCCGAAACGATTCGTGCACTTGCGAGTTTAAAAATTAAAACACCCTCTTTTGGGATCAACAATCAACTGTGAAGCTGTGACTTATTAGTCAGGTTCGGCAATGGTACTGGGCACTGGTCACGTTGAGCTGACTCATTAGTCAGGACGGCCTTAGCATGTTAACGCAAGCCAACAAAGATTAGATCTAATCGACTATCAGCATTTAATGACTCAAAGAGCATTGATGCCAGGCCGACCCCGAGGGTCGATGAATGAAATAAGCGCTTGGAGGCTAGTGGCTTACCTAACAGCCACTCTCCCACTTGAAACAGTGACATGTCAGTCACTCAGTATGGTTTACCAGAACCTGTTGAAGGCTAGTGGCTTATCTAGCAGCCACTCTTCCATTTGAATTAGTGACTTGCTTGTCAGTCACTCGGTATGGTTTATCAGGACCTCATGTGATGTTCACTCAATTGTTTGAAAGCTTTACGCTCAGTGTGATTATAATGATAATCATTTGATAATGTTATTGAATAGTATTATGTTTTCTTGCTGGGCTTTGGCTCATGGGTGCTATGTGGTGTAGATAAAGGAAAAGAAAGGCTCACCTAGCCTTGAGTGGAGAGCTGATGTGGTGATGTGTACATATGCGGCCGCTTGACCACCACGGCCAAGGAGTTCTCAGAGGAACTAGGGGGTTTACCCTATTTTTGCCGCTTAGGTCGGCAGGATTGTAAATTTGAAACAGGTCGGCAGGATTGTAAATTTGAAACAGTAGTGACCATTTTGTACTGAGAACAACTTGTAAACGTTTTGTTTAGCTCTGCAGAGCAGTTTGTAATGAAAATATCCATTTCCTTTTTATTGGTTTTATACCTTAACCTGCTAATTACACTTAGAGCACGTTTTTGACCAAAGGACTCGGGTAGCGAGTCAAATTTCCGGTCCACCGTTCACCGTAACTGTTCTGGAGTAACCAGGGCGTTACAAACATCTCCTCCAAGCTCGTATTTCGAATGTCGTTTGAATATTTTGAGCTCACACTTCACAGCCTTCGTGTCTGTAGCTCGGGTTAAACCCAGGACGCCTAACACCACACGTGCCCATGTGAAACTGGAGTTGCTTACGTGGATAATGAGCAGATATCATTCCCTTGGTTATTTCTCCGTATATTTATTTGCCAGCTGTACCCAAACTGAATGAATGACTCGAGCTAAAATTAGGGTACAACACATTTACTATGCAATCAATGTCCATATATAGAGCACTCAACATGCTTCATCAATAACCATGCATGTCACGTACTAAGTGCAGTTTTCTTACCTCTGGTTCGAGAGTGAAATAATAAAAGAACGACATTTGAGAACGATCAGTCCTTAAGCCCCTTAGCGGTCACCTAATCATAACCAAATATAAAATCCCATCAATAAAATAAGTAATAAAAGACTCTCATACCAAGACCTAGCCTCCGGGATGTCGAATCCTACTAAATCGGGTAGTAGGAACGATCCTGAGGCCTAAGGTTTGAGTTCCCATGATTAAAACATCATTTTGGCCCAATCTGCCCTTAAACGTCGCGACCCCACACCACTGAGTCGCGGCCTCCTCCAAACAGAGGCGCCAGCTACAAATTGCCCACACCACGAACCGCAGCCCGCCTCCCAGGCGTCACGACCCCAACACCCTTCAACCTCTTCTCTCATCTTCACTAAGCCTGGGCCGCGACGCCCAAGAATAGAGCCGCGACCCTACCTGGAACTCAGCCAAAATCCTTCATTTTTCTCCTTTTAAAATCCTCCAAAAACCTATCCAAACATCAAAATCCCAAAATCAAAGTTCTCAAACATCCCAAATCAACACATAAAATCCAATTCAAAACTTAGAAACTCAAAAACTCAAAACTTAAAGCTTGGATTACCTCTGATTGAGTCGTTTCTCACTAAATCATCTGGTTAATAAGCTTCTAATCATCCCTAGAATCGCTATAACTTGATCCTCACTTGAATCCAAGTCCTAAAACTCAAGTTTCCTTCGAAAATGTGACGAATGGTAAAAAAGGATAATGGGAGAAAGAGAAAAAGAAAAAGAGAAAAAGTGTTTGAAGGTATTTTCCTTCTGACAGGTTACTTCAAGCTTAAGTAAATCCTAATGCTTGGGGTCCCAAAAACCCCACCTGGGGTAATATAGTCAAAATTCCCAGAATTTCCTTTTGATCTCACTAACTCCCAATATATCATCAAATAATCATTCTCATTACCCAATATCCCGCTAATAGACCCTGTTATGACAAAACCGCTAACTTGCATCTTAGGATCGTCTCATGCCGAATATCTCAAATATATCCACATAATATTATGGTCTCACCCATAAATCACAAACATTCACATAAATATACAATTATGCTTTTAATGGCCAAAATTATGAAAATGTCCTACTACTAAGAAGTGGGCCTACATGCATGCAATTATCATCATATAATAATATAACTCACATAGTCATGTATATAATCACATAATTGCATATTAAATCAATTATGACCCTCCTGGCCCCCTAATCCAGGCATTAAGCCACATTAGGGAATTTGAGTCGTTACAACAAGACAAGGTGAGATTCATCTTGACTACTCTTAAGATCACCTACATCCTAGAGTCCACCCTTGAACCTCTCCCGGGGCCATCCGACAAAGACACTCCCGAGGTGGTGGAGAAAAGAAGGAAGACAAAGGAGGAAAATCTTCTTTGTAGGGGTCATATCCTCAACACCCTATCTGATAGGCTTTATGACCTCTATACCGAGACCAAGTTGGCAAAGGAGGTTTGTGATGCACTTGAGAGAATTCACGGCGGAAGAGGAAGATACCAAAAAGTTTTTGATTTCTCAATACATTGATTTAAAAAAAAATTGGCGATAAACATATTCTTTCTCAAATTTATGAGCATCAAATAATTGTTAACAAATTGAAATTTTTTAAAAATTGAGCTTCCCGATGCCTTTCAAGTTGGTGCAATAGTGGCAAAATTACCACCAACTTAGAGGAGCTATATGAAAAGAATCCTTCATAAAAATGAGGATTATTCTTTGAAGGAAATCCAAAAATATATTTGAATTGAGGAGGAATTGATATGTAAAGATAAACTTGTGGAGAGGTCTAATGGAGAGGCCTCCAAAGCAAATGTGGTGTCACAACCAAAACATCCCAAAAATAAAGGGAAAGGCAAGAAGGGTAATGAGAGATCTTTGGGTCCAAAAACCAACCCAAACAAATTTAAGGGCGAGAAAAGTCATTGCTTTGTGTGTGGAAAAAATGGTCGCTATGCTAGAGAGTGCAGGCATAGAAAAGACCAACAAGGAACTAAGGTGAATGCAACTCAAGAGAAGAATATAGTTGCTACCCTTAACGAGGTGAATGCGGTCCAAGGCAAGGTGAAGAGGTGGTGGTATGACACATGTACCACTACTCATGTCACCTATGACAAATCATTGTTCAAGACCTTTGAAGAGTCAAATGGCAACCATGAGATTCAAATGGGCAATGAGGGAAAATCCAAGGTACTTGGCAAAGGTACCATTGAAGTGTTTTTCACATCCGGCAAGAAAGTCACATTAGTGAATGTGCTTTATGATCTTGAAATGAGTAGAAATTTGGTAAATGGAGATTTGCTTGGCAAGCCCGGTATTAAGGCTGGTTTTGAGTCTGTTAAACTTATTCTCACAAGTCCAATGTATTTTTGGGAAATGGGTACTCTTGTGAGTGTATGGTTAAGTTGTGCACCAATGATGTAACTTTCAATGTTATCAATAAAGATGCTAATTCTGCTTATATTGTTGAGTATGATTCTTTATATTTATGGCATCTTAGACTATCTCATATAGGTTTTTCAACCATGAAAAGAGTAGTAAAATGTGGTATGATTGCATGCAACATTAAAAACTATGGAAAATGTGAAACATGTGTTAAAGAAAAAATGATAAAGAAACAATTTTCTAGTATAGAAAGATCATCTAATTTACTTTATTTAATCCATAGTGATCTTTGTGAATTAAATGGTGTTTTAACTAGAGGTGGTAAAATGTATTTTCTTACTTTTATAGATGATTTTAGTAGATATACCTATGTGTTTCTTTTAAAGCATAAAGATGAGACTTTTGATGCTTTTAAAGTTTATAAATTAGAAGTTAAAAATTAACTAAATAAAAAGATTAAGGTGCTAAGAAGTGATAAAGGAGGTGAGTACTTCTCTAATGAATTCAATGCATTTTGTGAAGAAAATGACATAATTCATTAGTGCACCACGCCTCATACACCACAACACAATGGTGTTGCCGAAAGGAAAAATATGACTTATCTAGTGATGATAAATTCTATGTTGGCGTTTTCTAAGTTGAACTTCAACTTATGGGGTGAAGCGTTATTAACGGCTTGTCACATTCTTAATCGAATACCGATGAAGAAAAATGAGATATTTCCAAATGAGTTATTGAAATGAAGCAAATCAGATATAGGGTACTTCAAAGTGTGGGGGTGTCTTGCATATTGCAAGAAAAATGAACCCAATAGAACAAAGTTAGGTTCAAGAGCCATAAAGTGTGCTTTTGTTGGTTGTGCCAATAATAGTAAAGCTTATAGGCTATTAGACCTAGAGTCTAATGTTGTGATAGAATCTAGGGAAGTTGAATTCTTTGAGAACATGTTATGTGAAAACAATTCTCAAGCTTGAAACTCTCTAAAGGAGAATTTGTTATATTAAAACAATTCTCAAGCATCTACTTCCAAGAATAATTATCAAAGGAATGTAGAGCAACCCATTGAACTTAGAAGAAGTCAAAGGGTTAGAAAAGAGAAAAGTCTAGGATTTGATGAGATAGATTCTCAACAAATTTCATTCCACATGATAGAAGGAAATAGAGAAGTCATTGGGAAAATTCCAATTGTACTTCTCGTTGAGGATGATCCTAAGGCTTATAGAGAAGTCATGCAATCTAGAGATAGTGCATTTTGGAAAGAAGTCATCAATGATGAGATGGATTTCATTCTTTCCAATAACACTTGGGAATCGGTAGACCTCCCACCAAGGTCTAAGCCAATTGGGTGTAAGTGGGTATTTAGGAGAAAATACCACACTGACGACACTATCCAAACCTTTAAAGCTATATTAGTAGCAAAATGGTTTAGACAAAATGAGGGTATTGATTATTTCGATACCTATGCGTCTGTTACAAGAACAACTTCTATAAGAATTTTGTTCGCTTTGACTTCTATGCACAACTTATATGTTCATCAATTGGATGCCAAGACGACGTTTCTTAATGGTGACTTCAATAAGGGGGTCTATATGGAAAAACCCAAAGGGTTAGTCCTACCAAAGTATGAACATAAAGTATGTAGACTTGTAAAATCCTTATAAGGATTGAAACAAGCTCCAAAGCAATGGCATGAGAAATTCAATCAAGTCATCATGTCGAATGAGTTTAGACATAATAATGGAGATAAGTGTTTGTACTTCAAAACTTGTAAGGGATATGTGATCACTTTTTGTCTATATGTGGATGACATGCTTATCTTAAGTGATAACATGAAAGGGATAGTAGAAACGAAGAGGTTTTTATCATCAACCATCAAGATGAAATATCTTGGAGAAGTTGATACCATACTTGGTATCAAAGTGAAGGAAAATGGTGGGGGTTTTGCATTGGGGCAAGCCCACTATATTGAGAGTGTATTGAAAATTTTTAACCATCTCAAGGTTAAAGATGCCAATACTCCATTAATCCATAATGTAAAACTAGAGAAGAATGACAGAAGAGCGGTGGCTCAATTGGAGTATGCAAGTGCTATAGGGAGTCTTATGTATGCCGCTCAATTTACTAGACTTGATATAGCTTTTGCGGTAAATAAACTTAGTAGGTTTACAAGTAATCCAAGTGTGGATCACTCGAAGTGTAGCACCTACATTAATTTGATATAATATAGCCTATAATCACATGATTGCATTGCATTACATATCATACAATATGTATAATTTGAGCATATGCATATTCTTATAAGTGTTTTCATATATAAGTATAAAAGTTGTGTATATGATGTCTATATGTATGTTCAATATTATTAACCTTTTGGCATTTGAGTTGTCTTTTATGGGTATTTGATGTGCTCAAGATATAAGAAATGATAAAAAATATGGACAAGGCATGAAATCAAGATTGAGTATTAGTGGATTTACCAAATATAATTGAGGTATGATTAAGGTCTCATTGATGAAGTAAAAAATGGTTTTAGAACCATTAGATCAAGTCTTGATGGGAGATATACATAATCAGTGGTGTTGATGCAAAGTCAAAACGAGCTTAGCATAAGTGCGCTACGCTCAATTAGGTAAGCATAACTATTGGGTATGAACTCTTATGGACCTGAGGTTTGGTGTGAGTGTTTCAGACAAATAGATAATAGGCCTAGCAGATGATTAAGTCGAAATTATTAAAGTGATAAGGTTTTCATAAGTCAAAAAGTGAAATGATAAGGTGGAAGGTGTCAAATTTTAATACAATAAGGTCAAATCATTGAAAATAAAGGATTGTCATCAACCTTATCACTTTCCACGACCAAAGACTCTAAAAAATAGAGAGAAAATAAAACCAAAAACATTTCTTGGCTAGCTTGAAGATATTCTAAGGAGATCCAAGTTAAATCAAAGCCAAAGAAGTGGATTAAGCTTAGTTTTGGCCTTTTTATGGTAAGTTCTTGAACTTGGAAGTTAAACCAGATTTTTGAATTTTGCTGAGAGCTTATCTATGGTGTTTTATTTTTGTAAGATATTTCTTGGTGTTTTCCAAGTGGTTTGAGGTTTAGAAAAGCTAGAATAGATTGTTTTCGCCAAAAAGTTGCTCGGTAAGTGAAATTTTGTGTTTTATGAGGTTTTTGTGGTTCTTGGAGTACAAACTAATTTTTGGTTATTTGATTGGGTTTATAAGAGGGTAGATATGTTTATAAATGTTTGAATAGATATGGAGACTCATTTAATTTGGGTGATGATCTTGGAAATTAGAATTTTATCAAAATCGGTATATGATAACTTTGTGATGAATTATGTTGGTATTTGGGATATGTGGTTATGACAGGTTATTTGATGTTGATTACTGATTGATTTTGATATTTGGGAACAGCTAAAATTAAGGGGAAGCTCTGTCAAAATTTATCCAAGTGTCTAAGATAAATCTAACGCTCGATCTAAGTGGTTTAAGGCAATTCAGGCATGATTTGGATGTGATGTTTTATTGATACTTTTAAATGATAGTTCAATGTCTTACTCCCATCATTATGATGTGAAATTCATGACAATGTCAGGATAAGCACATCAACACCTAAGACCCTACTTGTTACACGGTGAAATATATTTTGGACAGAAGGTAAGTAAAGTACTCAACTACAACACAAGAATTACATGTTATGTGAAAGTATGCATTATATGAATATGTTGTGAGTAAGTGGTATTAACATACATTGAAACCTCATCATAAATTTGTATGCATGGCATAATAGTGATATGGTGAATTATTGTATGATATAAGACCATGCATGATATTATGATGATTAATTATGCGATGCCTTGGCAAGTTTTATGCAACATAAAAGTAAGTTGTACTAAGAAGTTTAAGTTCAGTACCACTGTTTTGAAAAGGCAAATGAGAATGTAAGTAAGTGTAAACGGAGGCCTACAGTTAGGCTCATAGTGGCAGCCCAATAATTTGGGCTAGGTTTTAGTGAATCAATCATATTGTTTGCCATGTTCCCATTTTTATTTCTCCTCCATATGAGTCATGATTATATGTATTGACACCACAGTGTGTGGTCGACTTAACTCTAGAGCTCGACGGGGCAAATATGGAATAAGGTTTTTAATGCACTCTACTGTGGTGATGGATAGCCAGAGGAGAACCCATGGGATTTTATATTATATGTGTAACAAGTCCTGCAGGAATTGGCCTAATCAAACAGTGTGCACAATATTAAGGGGCCCAAAATTTAAAAAGAAGTTGTGTATGTCCATTGACATTGCGTAATCATTAGCATTGCATGCATTGCTTTTCTTACTGAGCTTTAGGCTCACATTTGTCTTGTGTTGCATGTAGAGAAAGAAATGAGTGAATGACAAATGAGAACTGAAGCATGGTCCTAACCCTGATTTGTACATATGAACTTATTGACCTTTTGTGGGTTATTTCTATTTATCAGTGTGTATGTTTGTAAGAAAGTGTGAAGTTATGTTTTGAAAATAAATTGGGTTATTTAATACTTATGTATAATATGTTTGAGACACACTTTATGTTTAATGTGAAATAAGTTTTCTTTTAAAAAAAATCCAAACTTCCGCTGAAAGTAATTATGATATAGTTTTAAAATGTAACACCTCATATATGGTTTTAACTAAAATAAGTGAGGAAGGCTATTGGAAGAGTCCTAGGTTATCTTAAGAAAACCAAAGGACTAAGCCTTCACTACTCCAAATTTCCTTCAATCTTAGAAGAGTATACGGATGCAAGTTGGATATCCAATCTAGGGGAAAACTTGTCCACCATTGGTTGGGTATTTACACTTGGTGGGGGTGCAATTTCTTGGGGTTCCAAGAAACAAACTTATATATCTCATTCTACTATGGAAGTAGAGTTCATAGCTCTACCTGCTACCGGCAAAGAGGTCGAATGGTTAAGGGATCTTTTGATGGTGATACCCCTATTCAAAGAGAATGTATCCACTATATCGATACAATGTGATAGCCAAGCAACATTGGCTAGAGTATACAACAGAGTATATAATGGAAAGTCTAGACACATTAGTCTACGACACAGATGTGTGAGAGAATTGATTCAAAGATGAGTCATCTCAATATCCTATGTGAGAACAAGTGAAAACTTGGTGGATCCTTTTACTAAGCCACTAACAAGAGATTTAGTGGCTACCTCATCTCAAGGGATGAGACTTAAACTTCCTAAATAGATTCATGATTGATGGTAACCTATCTTAATACTAGTTACTCAACTAGTGTTAGGTTCAATAGGTAATAACAAGTCAATCAAGTGAATATTAGTTGTACTCAAAATAGTCTCATCTGAGATATGAGTACTTGTGAGTTACCTATTTGAGGGTTAAAACCAAGAGGATTTTTAATAGAACCCAGTCTTGAGAAGACAAGTATTCTATGGTAATAAAAAAAATGTAAGAGTTCTACCTATATGGACCTAGGGGTGGTGCCGCCTCTCGTGAGAATTGTGAGTATTCTCAAGAACATCCATGAATGGAAAGTGCACATGGAAATTAACAGTGCAAAGCGAGACAAAGAGGTCTCAAGTAAACATAGCAAAGGTGTGTATGTTATCACCGGTTTGTTATTATAGAAAGTTGGTTCAATGCCTAGTGCAACCAAATTTTCAACTAACCTTGTGATAATTACACTATAGTAAAGTTCAAGTCGAAGAACACTTTACTTTATGCACCAATCCAATGGCTTCTGTATGTGAGAGTTATTATTTAATCAAGTGGGGGAAATTTTTAAATATAATGTTGATTGATTAAATAAATGTTACAATAGTGAACTATTTAATCTAGTGGGGGATTGCTATATTATTTTATAATATGATATTTAGATTAAATAATGTGACAATGAGTGTCACATATTGTGACATATAAAAGAGAGTTACAATATGTGGATATATGTGAATATTCAAATATGTAACATTTTTGGAGTTACAAATTCAGTTACAAGTTTGTAACCCCCAAATATTACCCAATAATGTGTAGATTTGATGTTACACATTTTGATTTGAATTTGTCAAAGCCATAAGTGATATGGTTGTTGGGGACATGATTTTAATTCCCATAATATGTTTGGAGGTTACAAAGTCATGTGGGAAGAGTATAGAACTGTATGGAAAATTGTACAAAATAAGTGTTCCTGATCGCGACCTAGGGAACAGAGGCTCACGGCCGCAGCCAGTGAGGCTGACAGCCAAAACCATTTTTCCTTTTCCACTTTGAACGGTTCTAACAACTCATGTAACTCTCAAAACTCTTTTTTAATTCCATAAATATCCAATTAAACATTGGTAACAACCATGGGGGTTGGTGGAATTTGAAATTCAAATGGTGTCTCAAAACTCTATAAATAACAGCTTATTTCTCACTTGAAAGACACACCAATTTCCATCCACTAGAGCACTTGACTAGAAATTCACCATAAAAACTTGATTATTCTAGAGAGCTATTTCTAATTGTGAGAGTTCCCTTAGTGCTTGAGATAGGGGAAATAAACTTTTTTGACAAAGGTTGTAAGCCTTGTTCAAATTGGTGATCCTCAATACTCTTCACTTTGCTTGTGTGAGTAAGAGTATTTGTTTATTGTTCTTGCTCTTCCCTTTTTCTACTATTGCTTTTCATCTCCTTCTCTTATTTCCTATTTACACTTTTGCTTGTATCTTTTGTTTATAGAGTTGTAGTTTCCTCTTCATCTTTCATCTACTAATACTAATTTATTTGTATTTATTATCTAGAGTTGTATTTTTATTATTCTCTTTATCTACTATTTCTACAATTACATGTATTTTTTTAAATAGAGTTGTAATTTATTTAATCAATCACTTTGTCTATTGTATTCTTTTGCTTAGAGTTGTAAGAGTCTTACATTTTCCATTGAGGCAATATATATATATATATATATATATCTCTAATACAATCAACAAAACATGAATAACAACTCATATTCATATTGTGATTATCCATGTTAGCAATCTTGGCTAGGAATTACTTGTTCAAGCTAAAGAGTATGTGATTTTATGTTTTTCGTATATTTTCCTTTTGAAGTTCTTTTGTCCCTTTGGTACTAGTTCTCAATCTATTATTTTCATCACCAAATTACCAAATCTTGTGCTTTCTGGATAAATGGGGTATAAGCCATAGGCAAACCTAGATGGAGACTAACCCGTTTGTATTTTTTTTTTTTTTTAAATTACAAGTAATTATTTTGATTGTTTAGTTCTTCACTTGTATATTTATATCAATTTGCCCCCTACATATATATTTTTACCTTCTTTTACCCTTCAATTTATATATTTTATGCAGTTATTTAACTTTTGTCCCTGATAAAAAAAATCCTAGGCCCGCCAATAGGTATGACTTAGCAACTTCACCAGCGAACAACTTATAAGATAATGCATGTATTAATTTTCTATGAGCAAATTATGTAAAGACCTCAGCACAATTTAAGAATATTGCCACCAAGGTTATTAAGATTATTAATAATAATCTTGATGGCAATATTCTTTGTGCACTACCTCCAAACTTGAATGATTGTAAACTTTATTCTTGTGCATTTGAACAATTATTGTTTATTGCTTTCCTTTTTGTTCTTATTTTTCATTGTCCTTTTTGGACTAGTTCATAATTTGGGCTATGCTTGTGTTTCAGAAATCTTGGTGGCAATAGCTTTAGTGAAAGCATCCTTTATTCTATTTCACTTGCTATTTCTTTTCAGTATACCACATCAAATGTTTGTCAAGTTGATGTTGACAACATGTACAAGAGGTAGAGGAAATATGATGAAGTGGTATGGTGTAGCAGTTTATTTAGGTCTTGGTTGACAAATCTTTTAGAATCACTTTTGCTCTTTCAAAATAAATAAATAAATAAAAGTACTTTGGACTTTTAAAAGTTAAAAGCTATTTTGAGTATTGGGTGGATTCACCTATATTTTGGCTTTTTTACTTTTAAAAAGTTTATTATCAAGAAGCCACATTTTGTTACTTTTTGAGGAAGACTTTTTGTAAAGCTAAAGGCCCAAAATAAAAGCTTAGTCAACCAAACCCTTAATTTTCTGTCAAGAGTTGTTGTTGTTAACAACTCAACTATTGGATGAACTGCAATGTCCAATTCCAGCATGTAATGTGCCAAGTACTTCTTAGCTTGATATTAAGAAAATGATGAAAGACTCGAAGAGGGGCTGGAGCAGTTAGTTCAATAGGAGAATTGAGAATTTAATTTGTGGGTTGAGGTGTACAAGTAATATAACCCTTAATTAGATTTGGATCGAATAGGGCTACTCATATTGTAATAAGATAAAATGTAATGGATTTTTTAAAAAAAATAATGAAGGTTGCAGGTGTAGGATTTTTGAAGAGAATGAGATTTTTTTCCAGAGGAATGAGATTGTAAAATGTTTGTTGTTTTATCTTTTTAAAGTCACAAATATATATATAAATTAGTTTATGATAAGAAAATACAAAGCTCATTTCAAAAGTTTTGTAGAATTTTTTAATATTGATCATTATAAATGAATGTATTGAAGATTTAGTAATTATTGTGATTGAAAGAGTTGACCAAATCATGTCAATTTATCAATAATATCATTCATTTAGTAGAGAATATCTGTTAGGAGTTAAGTATTTGATTTCTTTACTTAAATCACACACGTGTAACACAATAAATGGGCCCTTGTATTGTTCTAATGATTATACAAAAGGAATAAAACATATTTATAAGATGGTGCCTGAGACATCCCCATGGTTTTGAAAGAAAAAAATATTGGTTACCCAAAACTTTGAAAGTCACCCAAACCAAATCTAAACACTCAAATACTCAAACCACCAATCTTTATTTTCTTTTCTTACATCTCAGTAGCAAAATCACTAGAAAGTACTACATAAAATACATACTTGTTGTTGTCTTGTTACTTGTATTCATCAATCCCTTAATCCCTATTACACTCGTTGCTCAACTCCACAACCACTGCCTGAAGTCGAACCACCATTGCATTCATCAGATTGAACCACCACCACGCACACCAGCTTCAATCACCATTGTCATTTCTGGCTACTATTGTTCTATTAAGGTTTGTCTCTCTTGAATATTTGGTTGTTATTTTATTTATATATATAAGGGAACCCTATATGCATAATGGGTTGGGCTAGCCGAATACTGTTTGAATTAGTATTTTAGTGTGGGTCTTCTAAAGTATTTTAAATTTATTATTTTGTCTTATTGGATTAGTATTAATATTTTGGTCTTTTATATTGTGTTGGGTTTGGGTTGAGGAAATACCTAAAAAAAAGGAAAGAAAAATGAAATGAGTGAAAAAAATTCACTCATGTGATCATACAGTCTAAAGGTGCTTTTAATACTAGTATCATCCTCAATGAACCAAACTACGATTTTTGGTCACAATTGATGGAAATGCATATAGCTGAACGAGAGAAACTCTCATACATCCGGGGAAAATCAAAACCACCAGCAGAGACAGATGAAAGTTATGAATAATGGTATGCAGAAAATCGAAAAGTTAAAAGATGGCTTCCAATGTACATGTCTCGTGAAATTAGGAAATATTATATTCGTATAGCCACTACTCATGAAATATCGAGTGCTCTTTCTAAGGCCTCCTATGATGAGTGTCGAGATGCAAGATTTTTCTTTGAACCAACGAGTTTTTACAGAAAGGAAAAATGGAAACTATTCCCTGTATATTACGAAGAATTAATAGAGATATTCTAAGAATTAGATCATCGTGACCAGATCATCATGAAAGATCCAGAAGATGTTGAAGCTTATAGGAAATCCATTGAACGAATTTGTGTCCACATATTTCTTAATGGATTAGATAAAGTTTTTTATTCAATTCGGAGAGAAATACTTCACCTAGAACAAAAACCAAGCTGGGAAGAATGTTATTCCATTGTACGTTGCGAAGCCATATGTTCCACTGCATTCAATGAAGAAGTTGACAAACTAGAATCATTTGCCTTAGCTACTCGCCAATGCTCCACCATAAGAATTAGATCATCGTGACCAGATCATCATGAAAGATCCAGAAGATGTTGAAGCTTATAGGAAATCCATTGAACGAATTTGTGTCCACATATTTCTTAATGGATTAGATAAAGTTTTTGATTCAATTCGGAGAGAAATACTTCACCTAGAACAAAAACCAAGCTTGGAAGAATGTTATTCCATTGTACGTTGCGAAGCCATATGTTCCACTGCATTCAATGAAGAAGTTGACAAACCAGAATCATTTGCCTTAGCTACTCGCCAATGCTCCACCATAACAGCACATGACAAGCCAAATACTAGAAATCAAAAGAACTCTAATAATCCAAACAAATAAGCCTATAAGTGTACTCATTACAATAAGACAAGCAATTCCAAGAGTCATTGCTTTGAACTGATAGGATATCTTGATTGGTGGGATCCAACCAAACATCAGAATTTCAAAAGACCATCTACAACAAAAATTGCTCAAACAAAAGTAGACCAGGACATAACCTCACCATCTGCACTAGTCACCACTACAGACACTCCTGGTAAGGCCTTTAAAATTTATGCACCAGTTTCAAATAATGCATGGATAATTGACTCTGGTGCTACTGATCATATGACATTTGATGGTAGACAAATTTCCACACTTAAATCACCACCACAATATTGTGTATCCATTGCCAATGGCGAAACTATACTTGTATATGGGGAAGTATCTATCACACTTACTAATAATCCACAGTTAGATTCAATTTTGGTTGCTCCATCATTAAATTATAATTTATTATCTATTTCATAAATAACCACTGCTTTATTTGGTGTTGTAATTTTGTGCCATGACTTTTGTGTGTTCGAGGATATTCAGACAAAACAGACGATTGGTTGTGGTATTAAACGTGGGAACCTATACTATCTAGACTTAGGAACGATTGATCCTACAAAATTACATCAAGCTCTTGCAATTAATGATCCCAAGAAGGAAAAATGAATGACATAATATGGTTGTGGCACCGCCATTTAGGCCATGCTTCTTTTGGTTGTTTGAAAAAATTGTTTCCAAGCTTATTTTCTCAACTTGATGTTTCTAGTTTTTGTTGTGAAAATTGTGAAGTGGCAAAAAGTCACCATACTTCATTTCCATTAAATTTAAATAAAAGTCCATTGCCTTTTGTGATTAGTCATTCTAATGTTTGGGGTCCCTCTAAAATTTCCACTTTAGGAAAATCCTGTTGGTTTGTTACTTTTATTGATGAATGTACCTGAATCACTTAGATTTGTTTAATGAAGATTAAGGCTGAAGTGAACTCATTATTTCAACTTTTTCATAAATGTATCCAGAGCTAGTTCCTAGGGTTAGAGTATTCCCTATTAGTTTCCTACTCATATCAGAACTAGTTGATTCTCTTTCACCTATCAGCCGACTTTAAGCAACCTTCGCATTTCCTGCAGAGATCCCAAGTCTCCAAGTGGGCCCTCTTATCCACCTGAGACCTTGGCTTTTTAGAGAATTCCGCTCCAGTGTCGTGGGATTTGTAGCTCGGAAGTCCACACAGTATCATGCTCAAATTCAAATTCTCTACAGTGACAATGGGGGAGTATCATAGCTAAACACTTCAAAAGTACTTGGAAACCCATGGACTTGTTCATCAAACTACTTGTCCTGATACGCCACGAAAAAATGGAGTAGCTGAACAAAAGAACTGTCATTTCTCGAGGTTGTGCGACACCAAGACTTGTTGGAAGATTGATGTACTTGGCTAACATATGACCTAATCAAGCTTATGCTCTAAGTGTTGCTAGCCAATTTATGTATAATCCTGGATTGGAACACACGAATGTCGTCATTCATATCTTAAGATACTTGAACTTTGCTCCTGGAAGAGGAATTTTATTAAAAAAAACACAAAAAGTCAAAGCATTGAAGTATATACAAACGTTGATTAGGTAGGTTCAATAGATGAACGAAAATATACATCAGGATACTTTACCTTTGTAAGAGGTAACCTCGTCACATGGAGTAAAAAGCAGAATGTGGTTGCACGGTTTAGTGAGAAAGTAGAACACAGAGGAATGGAAATAAGAGTTTGTGAGGCATTATGGATAAGACTTCTTTTACAAGATCTTGACTATACATGTATGCAACCTAGACGATTGTATTGCGACAACAAAGCAACAAGGGATATACCTCACAATCTAGTTTAACATGATTGAACCAAACATGTTAAAGTGGATAATTCTTCATCAAAGAGAAATTGGACGAAAAGATTATGGAGTTACCTAGCATTCGATCCGAAGAACAACTTGCAGATATCCTCACCAAAACAGTGTCAAGCCAAACATTTATAAAGTTTCTAGCCAAGTTGGGCATGAATGATATCTATGCACCAACTTGACAGGGAGTGTTGAAGATTTAGTCATTATTTTGATTGAAAGAGTTGACCAAATCATTTCAATTTATCAATGGTATCAGTCATTTAGTAGAGAATATTTGTTAAAATTCAAGTATTTGATTTCTTTCCTTAAATCGTATGTGTAAACACTATAAATAGGCCCTTGTATTGTTCTAATGATATTATCAAAATGAAGAAACCATATTTATAAGAGAATGCCTCCAAGTTAATCTATTTATTTCATTTAGTGTTTAGATCATACAATTATTTATCTAATATAAACTATTTTGAAGATGGTAACCTATTAACATCACATTAGTGAATAGAAAAAATTAACTATGTTGACTGGTTACCCAGAAATTATACACATTCGCTAGAGTAACCTATTGCTTTTTTTAATTTTAGATTGCATGACAACCGATTACCCATATTTGTATTAATATCAGTAACTTGTCACCATAAATCAAAAGCATGATATTACCTTTATGGTAACATGTTACCTCTAATGGTAACCCAAACCTCTTACTTAACCCAATCGAGAAAAAGCTAGTTATTCTGTAAACCAATTAGTTAATGTTTGCATACAAATTAACCAAAATCATCCTATTACAATAAGCAAAAACAAATACGAATTATATGAAATATAATTCAACTAAATTTTTTTTACCAACTTCTAAAATTATTTTCAAATATATCATAAAATGTAAGAATATTCAGCAATATGTCATTCCATAAATCTAGAAATTAGATATGATCATCTAGTATTTTGAAAATTCCTAAGATAATTTATTATTGAGTACTTTATTGGCACCCACTTTTTTTCTCTTCTCACTTCTTTCTAATTACACCCCTCATAAAATTTTAAAATTGAATAATATCTTTTCACACCCCTTACTGATATTCATTTGGTATAAAATTACCATTTTATAAATTTATTTTTTTAAGAATATTTCTACACCAATGCTTTACTAAAATATGAAGAAAATTGATATATCTCCATATTTTAAAATATAAATCTTGTGCAAAATTTAATTTTTTTAATAAATCCAAATAAGAACAAATAATATTAAAATATAAAAAAACTTTCGTACCTCATCAAAAATTACTAAATTACAGTATGTTTGACTTTCATATTTGTAAAAAAATATTAAAATATATATAAAAAATAAATTTTAACATTTTTTATTTATTTTATACTTGTTATTTAGTTTATGTGGTGTAAGTATGTATAAAGAAATATACTTTTATTATTAAATAAATATTTGTATAAATTTATAACAAAGATATAATTAAAAATAAGTAATTAATTAAGAGGGGAGGTGGAGAAAAAAAAAGGTGTAAATAAAATTATCCATTTTTGAAAGTCCATTTCGCATGCCAACATTGGAATGGAAAGTGTGTGTAAAAGGTGGAGAGCTGATGGCGTATAAATGAGAGGATTTAGGTGTTAGCCGCCAGAGGAGATGTCAAAGGATTAGGATACGTATGCATGGGCGACGATGCTAGCAGCCTGATAGCCTTGTCTCCATGCGTGGCTATAGGTTGTCTCGTCTGTTTTCGAAATGTCAATATAAACAAATTATACAGCACATGCATGCTTGCATATGAATGTATTAATTTGATCATGCCCTATATTATATTTACATTCACTATCAAATGTTTTTGTAAATACTTGTCTCGTGTTCTGCATGCTGAAAATGAATTATAACACGGTATTCATTTATTTTAAATAGTTACATTTAAATTTGAGATAATTTTAAAACTTAATTCAAATAATTAGGCACGGATAATGGGATTGAAGTCTATATTTTTTTTTAGGACGAACCCCATATTTTAACATTTTAGTTAATCTTCATTTTCAAAAACATATGCAGGAATATTTTTTTCATGGCACTGTTCGTTGTTGTTACAACATCCTTCTTGCAGAGTTTTAAAAAATTCCGAATAATTTACAGTGTTCCTAATTTTTTTTATATTTCAATTTACCACGCGTGTTTGAATAAATACAAACCTATTTTCGAAAGTGTAAACTATTCAGAATTTTTGTAAAATTTGCAGAAAGGATATTGCAACCACAACGAACATCGCCGTAAAAAATAGAAAAAATACACTAACATATGTTTTTGAAGGCAAATGTTGACTAAGATGTTAAAATATGAGGTTGTTATTAGCATTCATCTTTTTTTTTTTTTTTTTTCATTAACTTATTTGTGACTAAAAAAAATGTAAGTATAAAAATAGGTAATCCCAACTCGATAAGAATATATATAATAAAAAATTAAAATTAATTTCAACTCACTTTTTGTCTTCCTAACAAGACAATAATTAATTATATATTTATATTTAAGGATATAATTTAGTCTTATTAGAAAATGCATTCCATTCCTCCCACAAATTATTAGATTAATTGTTGGATTGATACCAAGATTATTTATTATTAAAAAACTTAAGTACATTTAACCAAATTCAAAGTATAATAAATTTTAATTCAAGCACATAGAACAAAACTTGCAATCTATAACAGAATGCATTTTATTTTGGAAAAATTACACCTAGCACTACAAATTTAAAAGAAAATTGAAAAATACGAAATTTTACAAAAATTACAAAAATATGAATAACAATTTGTTACAGTTTTGTAATCAATTGTTATGTCACTCCGTATTTTTAATATTTTTTTAAAAACCTTAAGTATTTTTGTGAAATTTCCTATTATTTCTTTTACGAAGAAGGAACAAAATCCAAAATCTATGTATGTATAAAAATTTAAGGTATTACTTCTCAAACTTTCTTTTTACTCCAAAACTGCCACTTTAATTTTTAGGAGTTAATCCAATATCAGTTTATATAGAAGTTCTGAGATTTCCAAATAAGTCTATTTGTTCTCTTTAATTTTTTATTGGTTTTTTACATGTTATCTACTTTTGTATAAATTTCATATTCCCATTTAAAAATGTCTACACATTATTCTTTATTTTAGTAAATTTTCCTTTTTATCTAGCACTATCAGTGAAAATTTATTGCCAAGAACATAGAATAATAAGAAAAAGTTAGATGAGCAAAATAATTTTTATTTTGCGATTATTGATTCATAGATGTCAATACATTTATACAGAAAAAAAAAAAAAATCTAGTAACTATATCTAGGTCAGAATGATATAATTGTAAATGTGTCTGACTCGGCATAGTTGGTCAATTTTGAGGTATATCTTGTCCATGCAAATCAAAGTTGAGGTCTAAATAAAGTTAAAATTTTGAACTTATTGTGGGTTTTTGAAGTTTGTGAATAGCAAAAATTTATAATATATGGTGGCTGAAATTTTCTTTATGATTGTATTTTTATATATGATATGAGTTTCAACTTTGGATATTTATTATAGTCCAAGATTTTGAATTTTAAAATGCTAAAGATATTCAAATTAGAGGTGATTAAACTACAAGAATTATAACTTATAAACTTTTCAACTTTCATTGCTTAACTAGAATATAACATGCAACTTTGAATTGTTAAATAGATTATTAAAGTCCATAAATTATAAATTATGAAAACGCTAAATTAATTAAAAATTTATCAACCTAGCTAAAATTTATATAAATCCAAAATAAAATTGAAATTAATACCAAATTGAAAAAAAAATTACTTGAAATGATAAATTCAATCAACAAACATCAAAATAATAGAATTACTAGTAATTTAAACTAATATCAACCTAAAAATAATACAAAGTCAAAATAAAATTGAAATGTGAAACAAATTGAAAAAATAAAAAATAATTATTAGAAATCATACTTTTAATTATAAACATAAAAAGAAATACAATTACTAGTGATCTCGGCCCATAATTTTGTTTTTTTAATAAAAAAAAAGATTTTAGGATTTCAAAAACTTAAAAAAAAAAATCTACCCAACAAAACTAGTAAATATCAATGGGATTAAGTTTATTTAATTTTAAAATGAAAAAAGAAGAAGCGTATAAACGGAAACAAGGCGCAAACAAGGACAATTTTATGTTCCCAAATGTAAAATAGGTAACGGGGATGGCAAGCCTTGTTTAAACTTTTATTTATTTTATAATATATTTATCTATATGTTTTTTTAGTATATTATTGAATTTTCAACAATTTTAATTTTATTTAAGATAATATTTAATATTTTGAATTATAAACATTGTATAAATTTTAATTTTTATGTAATTCATCTGCTTTTATATAGGTATATTTTTAAATAAAATGGTTATATGTGAAGATTCAATATCATGCCCCAACAAAGAATATATAGAGATGGGGAAAAGACGAGGATTAAAATAATTATTAGGGATGGAGACGAGAGAGCACTTCCTGTCAATTTCCTCGTGTTTACATTGCTAATTAAACCGTATATATTTCTTATGGTATGAGACAATACCAACCATGATAAAGTTAACGATAACATTTAGTACCAAGTCAGACTATGAAGGTAAAAAAATAAGGAAATTTTAAGTGTAGCACGTTGAACAATGTAGAAATTTTTTGTGCTTCTACAACATTGATCAACTTAATTGTCTAATTAATATGAAGGGGAATCCCCGTCTAAATGGGGAATGGGGCGGAGACAGAGATAATTTTCAATCCCCGAATGTTAAATGGGGCGGGGGCGAGGATGACACTTCCTGCCTCGGCTGAGCCCCAATTAAATTATTATATATATTTTGTAATATTTTATATGTATTATACATCTTTCTTTATGTGTTATTGTAGTATATTAGTAATTTTTTTAATATTGTAAATTTTATTTTGGATCATGTTTAGTATTTTAAATCATAAATATTGTGTAATATTTTAATTTACATATAATTTACTATTTTTAATTTAAAATTTTAATCTAAAATCGATTTTTTAAATAAATGGATTCCCCACGGGGATTCCCTCACCCCGTCCTCGACGGGAAATAAGCGGAGATGGGATGGAGACAGAGATTAAAATTATAAATGGGGACAGGGACGGGGGGAGCACTCTCCGCTAATTTCTAGCCCCGTGTGCATCACTATGTGTATGGTGTGTACATATATACTCTAAAAGTTAGTTGTAAAATAGGAAAATAAAGTTTATTTGGTGATGTATTAAAGAATAAAATAGAAAAGTAATCTGTAATAACCATGTTTTGTGCAGGCACTACAAGAAAAAAAAATTTCAATGGCGACAGAGTTTCACCGCTAATAACACAATTATTAGCGACGACAACGCTTTTTCACCACAGATAAATGTCTCATTACCCAATTATTTTCAGCCATTATTAGCGGCGCCGTGTCGTTGCTAATGTGATAATTTTTCACCGCTGATTGTTGTGTCAAATATTTAAAAGTTATTAGCGGCAACTAATCGCCGCTAATGTTGGAGAGAATTTTTTGGTGGGAAAATTGGCGGTATTTTTTTCAATGATTTTATTAGCGGCGACTGGTCGCTGCTAATGTTTTTCGCGACATTATTTAAGTCAGATAAAAACGATGCCATTTACACATCAGCGATGACTACTTAATTTATGTGTCTCCGCTAAAAGTGGGCTCGATAAACACGATGTAGACTCACCCCCTTCCTCATTTCCCACACAGAAACACCCAAAAAAAACCCACCCAAAAACCCCCATTGCAGAGGTGAAAAGGTCCCTCCACCGCCGCATCACCCGAGCACACCCCTCCACCTCACTCCCCACCACCCTCACAGACCCCTTCTTTCTCCTTCCAATTTTTACCTAAATCCCTAAAAAAAAAATTCTTCCACCACCTCCACTGTCATACCAACCCCCCCCCCCCCCCCCCCCCCCATTCACCACCGTACCTACCTCCACACCAGGCGAACCTAGTACCCACAAAAGAGGCAAACCAGGTTTGACTTTTTAATTTTTTTTTTGGTTTAAATTTCAAATTTGTACATATGTGTATATGTGTGTGTATATATGTGTATAAATTTCTAATTTCAATTGAATTTACTAACTTTTGTTTTTGTTTGTGGAAGGAGAAAATAAAAGCTTTCTATTTGGGTGTTGTGTTGGTTTTTAAGTCTCTAGTGCACGATATATACCAATGTTTGTTTTTAAGATTTTTTTACTATTATTTTTAATTTGATATATATATATGTGTGTGTGTGTGTGTGTGTGTGAATATGTATTAGTTTTCATTAGATTGTTCTATGTATGTATTAATTTGGGTGTATGTATTTGTATTTAATATTGAGGATTTTAGAAATATTAGTTGTATGTAGATTTAATATGTGAACTTGAATTTTTATTTTTGATTTTGGTTAATAATATGTGAACTTGAAAGATTAGTCTTTCAATTTGGTTGATGATATATGTTTAATATGTATGGTGAAAAGTTTATTGTTATTAATATGTATATTGTAACTGTTCTGGGAATTTTTTAGTGTTAATAGCAGGGTTTAAAATTTTGGGATAGGTTAAAATACAATCGTTATGCTGCCCAAATTTTGGTGGAGTTGGGAGAAATAATTATAATATTAATTGATTAAAAAAATAATTATTTCAAAAAATGATACAAAAACATTAAGGCGTCGTGGTTTGTGGGTCGAGGGTTAGGGGTTTGAGGTTGGGTGTTGGGGGTCGGGGTCAGGGTCGGGGTCGGGGTCGGGGTCGGGGGACGGGGTTGGGGGTTTGGGGTCAGGGTCGTGGTTTGTGGGTCAAAGGTCGAGGTCTGGGGGTTTGGGGTCGGGTGTTGATGTTTGGAATAAGATAATTAAATAATAAAGTATAAATTTCATAATTAATAAGATAATAAAACAATAAAGTATTAATTTAATAATTAATAAGATAATTAAATAATAAATATAATTAAAAAATAAAATATTAATTTAATAATAAATAAGATAATTAAATAATTTCTAAATAATTAAATAATAATAATTATAATATGAATTAAATAAAACTAAACTCGAATAAGTTGTACTTTCTAAATACATAGGTAATTATATATTAACATTTCATATTAAATTTTTTACAATAACCTTAAAATGTGTGACACAATAATTTGAGCAAGTCATAAGACTTCATAAGACATCATAAAATGTGTTGACAAAATATTTAATTTTTGTTGTTTTCCTCTTTGGTCATAAAATTTTATGACCAAAGATAGGATAGAAGGGTTATAAATTATCACCTAGTGATCATGTTTTCTTTATTATTTTTAATCACAAAAAGCCTTAGACCCGTTTGGAGAAGCCTTAAATACGCTTCTTCAAATTATCCAAACGGTATGTGTCCGCATGGATAGTTTGGGTTTGTTGTATACCTATAATTTGATCTATTACTCATTTTATTGTTTCTTTAGTAGAGCTTTTGGTACGTGTCTCCTTATTTGTTCTCGTAAGTGGGCAGACTTAATATTAGTCTGCCCACTTATGAGAACCATAAGGAGGTGCTACCAAAATTTGTACACAAATGAAACAATGAAAAGAGTGTAGAATAAATTATATGTATACTACAAACCTAAATGGGATATGTTCTTTACCTTTTTAGAAGTGGAGTGTAAAGGTGGACTAGAACACACACACACATAGTCAGTTCTACTTAATGATATTTTACTTTTGTACCATAGATGGTGATTGATAAGAGTTGGACGACAATGAGAAATTAACACGACGATGCTTATTGGAACAGTCTCCAAGCCTTCTTGAGAATGACAAAAGAACATGTAGACTGCGAAGGGAGGATCCCGTGTCCGTGTGTTAGATATTTGAATGCTAGACTACAAATTGTGGATACGGTGGAGGCTCATGTCATTGATTGGGGTTTTCAAGCAAATTATAATCAACAATGGGTTTACCATGGGGAAGCAGAAGTAGGTATTCCCGATGAGGTAGTGGAAGAGAATGAAGACATAGATGAGATGAGAGACGTCGTTGACGATTTTGTATTGCCGACAAATGCAGACAAAGCAGATGGTGTGGAAGGTAGCCAAATAGGTTAATATTACGACGAGTTGTTCGATGAGATTGAAGTTGAGTTGTATCCAGAGTGCGATTGGATATTCATCCCTATACTTTTTAGCGAAGTTGATGCACATGAAAGTGAGGGGGGGGGGGGTGGCCAACAACTCATTTGACGAATTGTTAAAGTTACTGAAATTTGCTTTTCCGAAAGATAACAAAATTCCTCCAACACACTATGCGGCTAAAAAGAAACTAAGCAAGTTAGTGTTGGGATACCAGTCGATCCATGTGTGTAAATATGACTGCTGCTTATTTTACAATGAGCATGCAAGTAAAGATTCATGTTCGATATGTGAGAGTAGTAGATGGATCAATGAAAAGACGTGGGGTAAAAGAGTTCTACATAAGGTCGTGCGTTATTTTCCGTTGACTCCCAGATTAAAATGAATGTATAGTTTAAGAGATACAACGAATGACATGTTATGGCATCATACAGGGAGATCGAAAGACGATGAGGTGATGCGTCATCTGGTTGATGGGTCTGTGTGGAAGAATTTTGGCACCAGACATCTTGAGTTTGCAAAAGATCCAAGAAATGTCCATCTTGGCTGCTGATGGGTTTAATCCATTCGGAAACATGAGTCTGTTGTACAGTATGTGGCCTGTGGTGTTGACAGACTATAATTTATCGCCTTCGCTGTGTATGAAGGAGGAGTATTTCATGTTGACTCTCCTTATTCCTGGACCAAAATCACCAGGTAAGGACATGGATGTATTTTTTAGGTCGTTGGTGGATGAGTTGAAAGACTTGTGGAATAATGGGGTGGATACAAGAGATGGCAGAAAAAGCCAATTGTTCAAAAAGTGTGTAGCGCTCTTGTGGACAGCTAACGATTTTCCTGCTCATAGTAGTTTGTTTGGTTGGTGCGGGTGGGGATACAAAGCTTGTCCAACGTGCAATGAAGAAACTTTGCCGATTCGAGTAATTGGAAAGACATCTTATGTTGGTCATAGGCATTTCTTAAAAAAAATCACAAGTACAGAAAGGACACACGACGACAAAGTTGAGAGAAGAATTCTTCCAACTCAGTTCACTTTTGGAATTTTTTTAGAACAAATCAACAGTCTCTCTCCTCAAGTTCCTGGTAAACATGATATACTTAGGGGTGTAAAGCGCAAACGAGATGCCAGAGAAAGTAACTAGAGGAAAAAAAAGTATATTCTTTGAACTTAAGTACTGGAGCTCAAACATGTTAAAACATAATATAGGTGTGATGTATGTTGAGAAGAATGTGTGCGATATTCTTCTTGGAACCTTGTTAGATAATGATAAGTCCAAAGACACTACTAATTCAAGACATGATCTAAAGAAGATGGGAGTCAGGAAAGCATTGTGGATTTATGAAGATGAGAACAAAAGATTATTAAAGCCACATGCTCCGTATGTCTTGACCCCTAATCAGTGATGAGAATTCCTCCAATTTCTTAAAGGCATAAAGTTCCCTGATGGGTTTTTCTCTAATTTGAAGAAGAAAGTATTTGACAATGACTTAAACATTGTTGGATTGAAATCTCATAACTGTCATGTTATAATGCAACGTTTACTTGCAGATGGTGTTTGGAAGTTTCTCCAAAAATCCATAACAAACACCATAATGGAATTTTGCAATTTCTTCAAAAAAATTATGCTCAAGGATACTTAATGTAAACGATATGAAGAAGGCAAAAGATGACATGATTATAATTTTATGTAAGATGGAGTTGATTTTCCCTCCAGCATTCTTTGACATAATGATCCATTTGGTTTTGTACTTGCCTGACGAAGCTATTATGGGAGGTCCTGTCTATATGAGGTGGATGTATCATTTCAAAATGTACATGAAAAAATAGAAAAACTATGTGAGGAATAAAGCTCGCCCGGAAGGGTCAATAACGGAAGGATATGTTGCAGATGAGGCTTTGACATTTTGTTCCATGTATTTCAAAAGTGTGGAAGAAAAATTTAATAAGCCTGATCGGAATGAAGATGTACCCTACATGGAACGACATCTCACAGTGTTTCAATCTCAGTGTCGTCCACTCAGTAAGGGAACTCTTGTGTCACTCGATGAGAAGACTCAAAACACAGCTGAGTGGTTCATTATGGAGAACTCTCCGGAAACTGGAGAGCATTTATAGTATGTTTATTAAACTTTAATATTCTCATTCTTCAGATATGTATGTTAATATACAGGGAACACCTGCTTGAGGTTCTAGAAAGGGATCCATATGCTAACCATAAGCTAGTACAGAAGAAAGAGTTTCGATCGTGGTTTCATAAGAATGTAATTTCTACTTAGCAATGTGTTTACTGCTAGTTTCTTAAATCTAGTAGTTGAAATTTCTCATTTTAATATTTTTTTTCGTGGTCAAGATATATGACTTGCACCAGCTTGGGTCATTAGATTACAGGGATGAATTGCTAGCTTTAGTGTCTAGGTCTGATTTATTAGCCTACTCATATGAAGCATGTATAGTGAACGGGGTTCAATTTCTCACATACAATCGAGATCGAAATCGCACCACTCAGAATAGTGGAGTGTTAGTTGCTGGGACAAAATGTTTTAACTATTACGGGAAACTTGAAGGAATAAAAGAGTTTTCTTTTTCTGGTGCCTATTCTGTTGTTTTGTTTCGATGTAAATGATTCAACGTGGATCTGAAAAAGAAGAAAACTTTTACAAAAAATAACACGACTAGTATCAATGTCGCCGGTGAATGGTATAGAAATGAACCATTTATTCTTGCTAGTCAAGAGAAACAAGTTTTCTATATCGATGATCTCATTATGGGACGAGATTGGAAAATAGTTCAAGAAGTGAATCATCGCCAAGTTTGGGACATTCCAGATGACCCTGAAATGATTAGCGACATTGATGTTGTGCATGACACTAATTCAGCCAATTTTGTATAGACTATCGATCTTAGAGAATTGGTTGTGCAATAATCTGATCAATCAGCAACACATGTTGAAACCCCTCAGCGACCTTCCTTAGTTATCTAGGATGATGAATATTTTATTAATGACGATGAAGATGATATGTTGGAGACTTAGAAGAAGCAGATGAGGAGGATGAATTGCTTATCGACCTTAGTGATGATAATGTTGAGCATTTGTCCCCAGGAGATGTAAACTTACTCAATGATGATAGTTATTATTCTACTTAGATATTTGTAAAACTTTATATTAAGAAATAATATACATGTTTATTAGAACAGTAATTCCAATAATTTAAATATAACTCTGAATGTTTAAACTAACCAAAAATTTTGCCATACTTAGTATAAAATGTCTTTAGATGTGGCGCGAGCGCACGGTGGAGATCCTGGCGGTGACCCTACCCCGAATCCTAGTAAGATCCCCACTTCATGTGAGTCAAGTATTTTTTTTCTTTTTGTCTATTTAACATGCTAATGTTGTTTATTTGTTAAAATATTAATATTTCTAATTATTTTTTGTTATTCAAACAAATACAGCAGCCCCACCAAAGAAAAATGGTCGTGGGACGAACACTGGAAAAGACTTGGAGGCCAGACGTAAAAAAGAAGGTCATCCATGTTAGGAATGGGTTTCCTAATGCGCAGCGGAATGGTGATGGGTTGGCCCAGTGTACAACAAAAATTTTGTAACATATTTAAACTACCTTTAAATATGTAGATACATTAATATACATACATTAATCATAAGCAAGAAAAGAATAGAAAACATACATCTTGATGCCTATCAAGTGTCCTTACTACCTTTTCGTAATTTGAACGAACTTCCTATCCAAGCTGCTCCCAAGTACTCACACCAAGAGTTTCCACAACGTTCTCTACACCTCAAGAAGTGAGTGACCACTTAGAGAATAAAGGATAGTTAATTATGATTCTACTTGATGTACTCAACACATGAGATCAAGAGAATAGGTCTAAGATTGGCTCTTTATCTTTTTCAGGGACAGATAGAAAAGTATTGTTCTTTTCTTTTAGAGCGAATAATAGAGTGTCTTCTTATTTTCTGATAAGTCTGAATTAAATAGAAAATATTTTAAATTTTAAAAAATAAATATGTGACCAATTTATAATTTATCTTTTAATTAATTAATTATCTCATAACCAACTTTGGAATTTTCCATTAATTAATTAAATAAATAAATAAAATTGAAAAATATATCCTTGAAAAATGTGTAGTACACGCCACTCTGTGTGTCATGTACCACCCTATATTTTAGGGATATTTAATTTTTCCATAATTATTTAATTATTTATTCAAACTACATTATCAGATAAAAATCCAACAACCTCATAATTAATTCAAATTTGAATTAATTATCTTTTTAACCAATTATCAAATATAATTAATTATTTGAATAAATATCAATCTTTTAAATTCAAATCTAATTTGAACTTATCAAATTATTATCTCCCACTCAAATAAAGATATTTAATTAATTCTACCAATTAATTAAAACCAATTTAAATTAAAAAATAATTTCAAAATTAAAAATTTAATTTATTATAATTTCAAAATTATAATTAATTAATTATTTAATATAATTTCAAAAATAAATTTAATTATTTAATATAATTTCGAAAATTACATAATAATTAAATATTAATTAATTTTTTTAATTACAACTAATTTGTAATTAATTAATTAATCACTATTATCACATAATTGCATATTTGGTTCGAAGAATAAATTTCTTCTTAAATATGTCTTTCAACCATTTTTCTCTTTATATCAACCATTGCCTTGAATAGTGTTGATAGAGCCGCTGTGGAGACCTATGGACCTATAATTCCAAGTTCCAATAAATTTGGGATTATTAATTAAACTCTTTAATTAAATAATCTTAATTTATTAATCTCATGATTACTCCACTATAAATATGAGATTGCACTCTTCTAATTATAGACATTTCATTTACTGAGTACTTTATAAAATAAAACGTCCATTGATAAAATTATTACATACAAATTAACCATCTAATAATGGTTCATAATTAACCGGGAATAAAATTATCGTTGTACTCTTTTAATTATATCTTGTTTCCTTAAGTACCATTGACTTTACTAGTGAAGGTTAATTCATAACTAAATTATGAATTTGAGCTCAATAACCTTTCAGTCCCAAAAGTCAACCCTTAAGAGAACCATTATTCAATCTTTTGTGATAAGGTATAGATTTCATATCTGTATACTATGTCCCCAGCCATTTACATTAATTAGTTCTCAAAACAAAAGTTTATAGTCTGATCATTCTGACAAACCCTAATGAGTGAATCAAATAACTCATATAACATAAACAAGAGTTCATAGTAACTTCAGGATTAAGATCTATTGTTATATGATCATCAATTGATATATTTAATTAATAGTTCGAAACGGTATTTAACTAAGTATTAATAAACATATATGGTCCAGTTCTATATATTCTCTAATATATAAAGTACATCCACTAAAGTGTCCTACTACACTAGTAATCCGAATCTAGATCACATGTATTCATAATACTAGTGGACCGTACTTGTAGTAATTAATCTAAAGATTCCTTAACTTTATTTTACTACGAACTATTCAAGTTCATTTATCTCAAACACAATCCTCCCGTACCATTACGTTATTGATATCACATATATGAACTTAGGAATTTTTCTGATATTTACATAATATTATCACAGAATAATATAGTCTATAAAATATATGCATAACAAATTCAATTTATTTATTTATTTCTTAAAACAATGTCTACTACATATGCTTTAAGGGCACAATTCCCAACAATCAATTGGAGTTAACATTTGATCCACACTCGTACAAGGTTGTGGGGACCGAGCACGCAGCTTTTTTCTGCCTCGTCGGCACCCAGGTCTCACAGAGAATTCCTAGATATTATGATACATTGTAAGCATTGCCTAATCAATTCAAAGACTTAGTCAAAACAAAAATTAAGGTGAGTAATTTATTTTAATTGTTACTAATAAAATGTGTCTTTGAAGGTGACTAATTTATTTAATCAATTATTAATATGTTTTCTTTTCAATGTAGTGGTATTATCAAATAGATGATCGATCGGATTACGAACGGTGTATAGAAGGTATTGAGAGAGAGATGGAAGATTGATACCTTGATAGGAAAACAAAAAGACACTGCCATTTTTCATCACATTACAATGGACTTGAGGATTGGGACAAAATCCTAGAAAACCCAAATCAAAATGTTAGCAAGGACAAGTGGAAGAAGATTTGTGAGTTATTCACCATTCCTTGCTAGGTGGAGTACTAAAATAAGAATAAGGAAAATAGAGAACAACAGAAGTATGCAACAACACATGGTTCAAAATTGTTGGCGGCCCACCGTCAGAAGAAAGTAAGGAAAAAATTAACACAATTAATTTTAATTGAATTATAAGTTATCAAACCATATGTTCATAATTTTTTAGACGAACCCGAACCTTATTGAGGATTGGAAAAAGAAATAGACGAAGCAATTTCTCAACGAAGTTGCTCAAGAAGATTATGTAAGTTTACCTAAATCTATTTGTGTTATTCTTATAATTCTGTTTTTTTAATCCTACTAACACTTTCTTTAAAACAAGAAAAATTGAAGGTTGATTTTATGGCACAAAGTCAGCAGGCATTTGCTACTGCATTGAATGAGGATGATTCTTCCTAAGTTGACCAGATCCAGGTCCTAGAAAAAGTACTGGGACAGAGGCACGGTCACGAGCGAGGATTGGGCCGCAAATTAAGGGGGACGGGGCCATCCTATAGTTAGCCCTCTCAAAACACCCAATCTTAGGCGCCTCCTCAACAATCACCTGTCAAATACGGTGATTTGGTGGAGACGATAAAGAAATCGACTGAGAAAGTCAATTTCATGTCTCAATTTCTTCCCAGTGGACCTAATGTGCAGTTTTAGCCTGGAATTCTTCGTCTCAACCCTCGATCTCGCTGGACACGTCTGCAGCTTCATCTTCTCATCAACCCCTGGTCCATATACTCCTGTAAGGAGCACCGCCACCGCCACCGCCACCGCCACCGCCACCGCCCTCATCCCAACCCATGGGATTGTTGGTATTAAATGATCAAATCAAAGGTGCGCAACAGAATATATGGACCCATTTTAATAAATATTAATACGAGTCAGGATCATATACATATATAAATATTAAATCACATACAAAACAGATCAGAGATTACCTCTTATAGCTTATCAAGTATCATTGAATCTTTTTGTATAAAATCAATGATCTTCCTATCCAGAAATCTGAAAGCTCACACCTTGATCTTCCAGACCAATCCTCAAACACACAAGGACGTGTGTGGGCATGTAGGATTCAAAAGGTTGATTTATGTGACTCTCTAGATGTAACGTCCTGGCTACACCAGAACAGTTACGGTGAACAGTGAACCGGAAATTTGACTCGCTACCCGAGTCCTTTGAATAAAAACGTGCTTCTAAGTGTTATTAACAGGCTAAGATGGAAAACCAATAAAAAGGAAATGATATATTTTATTAAGTATTTAAACTATTCATGAGCTCATCAAAACATTTACAAGTAATTTATAACACAAAATGGTCACTACTGTTTCAAATTTACAACCCCGCCGACCTAAGCGGCAAAAATAGGGTAAACCCCCTAGTTCCTCTGAGAACTCCTTGGCCGTGGTGGTCAAGCGGCCGCATATGTACACACCACCTCCTAATCTCTCCACTCAAGGCTGGGTGAGCTTTTCTTTCCCTTTACCTGCACCGCATAGCACCCATGAGCCAAGGTCCAGCAAGAAAACACAGTATTGCATATAAACATTATCAACTGATTATCATTATAATCACACAGAGCTTATAGCTCTTAAACAGATGAGTGAATATCACTTGAGGTTCTGGTAAACCATAATGAGTGACTGACAAGCAAGTCACTAATTTAAACAGATGACTGACTGCTGGGTAAGTCACTAGCTTAAACAGATGAGTGATTGTTGGGTAAGTCACTAGCTTAAACAGTTGAGTGACTGCTGGGTAAGTCACTAGCTTAAACATATGAGAGACTGGTGGGTAAGTCTCTAACTTAACAAATGAGTGACTGATGGGTAAGTCACGCAAGCGCTTTTAGTTTTCATCGAACTTGAGATCGGTCCGGCATTAACGCTCTTCTGAGTCATTTAATGCAGATGTCGATTAGATCTAATCTTTATTGGCTTGCGTTGAATACGCTAAGGCCGCCCTGACTTATAAGTCAGCACTGTGTGACCAGTGCCCAGTACCACTGCCGAACTTGACTAATAAGTCCCGGCTTCACAGTTGATAGTGGCACATTTGCCAAATCTGACTAATTACTCAGTACCATGCACAAGTGAGCAAGATTTGCTAAGCATTCAATAATCAATTCATGTTCACATTTACAGAATCAACACGCCTCAAGAATAACCATGCATGTCACATATGGGGTGCAGTTTTCTTACCTCAGATTCGAGCTAGAATGAATAAAAGAACGACCCTTGAAAACGATCAACTTTTAGTCCTTTAGCAGTCACCTAGTCATAACCAAATACGGGACATCATTAATAAAAAAGATCAACATAGGTTTCCAAACCAATATCTAGCCTCTGGGACATCAATCCAAACTAATCCAAGTAGTAGGAATGATCCCGAGGCCTAAAACCATGTTCCCGGGGCCAAAACACTCAAACGGGCTGAACCCTGCTCAAGGGTTGCAGCCCTAACACCTTGGGCCGCGGCCCCCAGTCACAACTGAAGCAAGGGCTGTGGCGCCCAGCAAGCACAAATTCTCTCACCTGCTTCTTCGAGCTAGGGCCGCAGCCCCCAACCCAGAGCCATCCCCAAACATGATTTTCATCACCCCAAACCTTCCAGAAACATACCTAAACACTTCCAAATCATCAAATCAAAGTTCCCAAGCTTCCCAATGATCCAAAACCATCAAATCCCAAGGCTCAATCGAACCAAAAACTCAATGATTCACAAAATCAAATTCTAAGCTTAGAAACTCTAAAATATCAAAACTTAGATTACCTTTGATTGGGTTGTTTCTCGTCAAATCCTTCGGTCAAGAAGCTTCTAATCTTTCCTAGGATCGCTATGCCTCGATCCTCACTTGATTCCGACTCCTAGAACTCGAGATTTCTTCGAATACGCTTCGAACGGTAAAACAAACTAACGGGAAAGAACAAGAGGTTTTCTAACGTACGTTCTATCTGACAAGCTACTTCAAGCTTAAGTAACCTAAAATAAAACCTAGTGCTCGGGGTCCCAAAAACACCCCCAGGGACATTATAGTCAAAACTTCCAGAATTTCCTCCTGATCTCAATAACTCCCAATTTATTATCAAATAACATTCTCATAACTTAATAGCCCATTAAAAGACCCCCGTTATGATAAAACCGCTAATCCATAATATAAGACCGTCTCATGCTGAATAGCTCGAATATATCTCCATAATAATGGAATCTCATTCATAAATCACAATATGCACCCAAATTCACAAATATGCCCTCAACAGGCCAAATTACGAAAGCATCATGATATTCAAATGTGGACCCACATGCATGCATATAGCATCATATTATAATATAATTCACATAAACATGCATATATTCAATTAATGGCATAATTAAATAGTTATGGCCCTCCCGGCCTACTAATCCAGCCATTAAACCGCATTAGGGATTTCGGGGCATTACAACTATCCCCTCCTTACAGAAATTTTGTCCTCGAAATTTACCTGAACAGCTCGGGATACCGACTCTGCATATTTGACTCCAGCTCCCAGGTTCACTTCCTCGAACTTGTTGTTCCTCCACAACACCTTGACCAAAGGTATCGTCTTATTCCTGAGGACCTTATCTTTTCTGTCGAGAATCTGAACTGGCTGCTCCTCAAAGGAGAGATCTGGTTCAAGATCCAGATCCTCATAACTCAAAATATGACTCACATCAGACACATACCTCCAAAGAGCTGATACATGGAACACATTATGCACGGCTGACAACGCCGGAGGCAAAGCCAATCTGTAAGCCACCTGACCAATCCTCTCCAGGATCTCAAATGGACCTACAAATCTAGGGCTCAGCTTGCCCTTCTTCCCAAACCTTCTCACCCATTTCCATGGCGAGACTCTGAGGAAGACATAGTCTCCCACTTGGAACTCCACGTTCATGCGCTTGGGATCTGCATAGCTCTTCTGTCTACTCTGAGAAGCGAGCATCTGAGCTCTATCCTTCTTAATGGCCTCACTGGTCCTCTGAACTGCCTCAGGGCCCAAGTATCTCCTTTCACCTGTTTCATCCCATTGAATGGGAGATCTGCACTTCCTACCATACATAATCTCATAAGGTGCAACTCTAATAGTAGAATGATAACTGTTGTTGTAGGAGAACTCTATCAAAGGTAGATACTTACTCCAAGATCCACCAAAGTCCAGCACACATGCTCATAGTATGTCTTCCAGAATCAGGATCGTCCTCTCAGATTGCCCATCTGTTTGAGGATGATAAGCAGTACTGAACTTCAAATGTGTCCCCATGGCCTTCTGCAAACTCCCCCAGAACTTAGAAGTAAAAGTAGGGTCCCGATCTAACACGATCGACCTCGGTGCACCATGGAGGCGCCCTATCTCTCTCAAATATAGATCTACATACTGGTCAACTGTATATGTAGTCCTCACTGGCAGAAAGTGAGCTGACTTGGTGTAGCGATCCACTATCACCCAAATAGAATCATGTTGACCAACAGTCCTGGGTAGGCCCACCACGAAATCCATCGTGATGGCCTCCCACTTCCACTCTGGGATATCCAGAGGCTGCAATAACCCTGCCGGCCTCTGATGCTCAGCCTTGACCTGTTGACAAGTCAAGCACTTAGCCACATACTCAACTACATCCCTCTTCATCCTCGGCCACCAATACAACGATCTCACGTCCTGATACATCTTCGTGGTGCATGGATGCAAAGAGTAAGGTGTAGTATGAGATTCATCCAGAATCTCTGGTCTCAAAGAAGTGTCTAGCGGAGCACACATCCGCCCCTTGTATCTCAACAAGCCTATCTCAGACACTGTATAATCTCTGGATGCTCCAGCCAGAACATCTTCTCTGATCTTGATCAGTTGTGGATCACTCAACTGACCCTCCTTAATTCTCTCCAACAGCGTAGACTGTAGCGTAATATTAGCCAACTGGCCCACCAACAACTCTATACCAGCTTTGGTCATATCATCAGCTAACTCTCCGGCTATCTGACTCATACCATGAATCTGTCCTGGATCCTTCCGGCTTAAAGCATCAGCTACCACGTTGGCTTTTCCTGGATGATACAAAATCTCACAGACATAATCTTTCACTAACTCCAGCCAACGCCTTTGCCTCATATTCAAATCCTTCTGGGTGAAGAAGTACTTCAGTGTGACAGTCAGAATCCCGTGATCCGTAAGGGGAAAGACCGGGTAAGCTGTGCAATCCCACACCGCCTGGGGAAGGTCAAGTGTGATCATTCTAAGACTGTGTAGGTATGGGACTACACAGTTGAAGAGGGCTTAAATGGATTGATAGGTACTACCTATATCAGGAATGTGCATCTTCTTTTCGGTAGCCCATCACTTGAGAACTCCATGGTTAAGCGTGCTTGGCCTGGAGTAATCTAGGGATGGGTGACCTCCTGGGAAGTTTTCCCAGGAAGTGTGGGAGTGAGGAAAAAGCACGCTGGAAAGACTTGTCTTGGTTTGTAGGGCTCGTCGTCATTCCAGAAAGCAGCCATAGTGATGTGGGGCGTTACAACTTGGTATCAGAGCGAGCCAAGGTTTATGGTTCCTGAAGACAAGCTGGGCATGTACACTCATCACTGAAGATAGCTTCACTCAGGGAATGGTGACTATTTCTGTAGCTATGCGTATAGCTATTTAAATAAAATGTGAATGATTTACCTGCACATTGTATTAGGGAGCATGAGATTCTGATAGAGCCTGGCTCTTGACTATATGATTATATGCTCCGTGAATATATATGTATATATGACTGTGATCATATGATTGCCTGCTCCATGAATATATAATTGTGTTATTTGCATGCTGGGGTTTGAGGCATGGTTGAGTATTGGAAGAGCAGGGGTTATGAGTATGTATGAATGCCATGGGCATGTTTGCAGCACTACAAGTGGTTTATGATTGTGGTGTGGTAAGGTTTATCCCGTGGGGGAAAGCCCTTGAAATGCTTATTATGATTAATGGGTCAAGTTATTGACTGCAGATTGAATTAGCAGGTTTATTAAAGGCAGATTATGAGGCCTAGTGATAGCTATACAGGGGCTGGGAGTTACAGCCAGGGTATTAGTTCTTCGTCTGCATCTCTGAATGTTCAGCAGACGCTTACAGATTTGCAATTAAGATTGCAGAGGCAGGAGGAAGAGATCAGGTACTTGAAGCAACAACGGAGTCTGTTGGGTAGTACCTCTTCCTTTGCTATGCCAGGGGTGGCATCAGTTTTAGCTCAGCCTAGGGTTGAGAATAGATGGGAATTTCTCTGTGGAAGATTCCTGAAGTTTTATCCTCCAATCTTTGAGGGAGGCCTAGATCCATTCAGAGCTGAGCAATGGATGGGCATGATCAGCTCCATTCTTGATAGTATGGGGCTGGTGGGTCACGATAGGGTGATCTGTGCTACATGTGTACTGCGGGAGGATGCCCGGACGTGGTGGGAGGTAGTATCCCAGACACGAGACACAGCTATGATGGACTGGAAAGAATTTAGGCAGCTGTTTAATGAGAAGTATTACTGTGATGTAACTAAGACTGCCAAGATGAATGAGTTTCTGAGTCTTGCTCAGGGTAATGCATCAGTGACCGAGTATGTTACTGAATTTGATGAGTTGGCCAGGTTTACTTTAGACATGGTACCCACAGATTTAGCTCGAAAGGAAAGATTTATTCAAGGGTTGAATCCTGGAATAGCTCAGGGCATTAGAGTTGCCCCAGTAAATGAAGTCTCTACCTATGCTCAGGTGGTAGAGAAGGCTCTTGCTGTTGAGAGTATAGTAATTGGGCAGCAGAGTGCTGGAGAGCATGGAGCCCGGATAGTGGTACCTCCAATTATTGGAACAAGTAAGAAAGAAAGCTGAAAAACTCGTTCAATATGTGCACGGTGTAGGAGGCATCATGTGGGAGAATGCCGAGTGAGGTCATGCTTTGCTTGTGGCATGGTTGGATATTTCAAGAAGGATTGCCCAAGTCGAGGGACAGAGCGTGAGCTAAGGGGGATAGATAGCTCGATTCCAACTCGAGTATTTGTTCCAGGACAATCAGAGTCTGAGACTGAGACTAGCTCCTCGAGGATGACAAGTCAGTTTTCTAGTTCTGAGTTATGAATTATGTTGTTTGGCTTTGGCGCCATGTTATTCTTTTGTTAGTGTGTATATGGAGAATGGTATATGGATGGGAAAAGTAATACGGTATTGGCAACCTAAGAGATAAGCTGAGTTATGGCAATGACTCATCAGGGATTCTGATAAAGCTGGTTATGGTAGGCTTTATTTTGATCCAGGGTTTGGATTGGTTAAGTAATTAAAGAGCAGTCTTGAGTGGCAAGGAAAGTGTAGTAATTCTTGAGCTTGTGAGCGGAAAGTCTTGTGACAATTGGCACTATGCATGGATTTGATATGTTTATGATACCGGATGTGAGGGCTGGAGTTTGTGCAGGGAGGTGCATGGAACTCTTAGCCAGTGTGGTGGATACCACTTAGATTGTGTTAGTGAGATCAGGATAGACTGGACTAGTCTGTGAGTTCTGAATGTGTTCCCATGCGGTCTATCAAGCCTTCTTTTTATTAAAAGAAGATTGGAATGGTGATTGATTTAGTACCAGAGATGGAATCAGATGTAAACACTGTTTTGAGTGGCTCAGTGGAGTTATAAGAATTAAAGAGTTAGTTGTTGAGTAATATGGAACCCTTTAAGGTGGATCTTGGATCTAGTTAAGACCAGTTAGAGATCAGAGTGAGAAAATTATGTAAAGGATTGAGCTAGTATCAGATTAGAGCACTGCGAGTGCTGAGTATATCTTGAGAATTGGTTTGATGCTAAGTGTTTGTGAATCAGATGAATAGTGCATTCAAGGGTAGACTTGAATGGGATTTATGATCATCTTGGACAATGGTATAGTGGTGTTTTCTCTGCGGAGAATTTCCAAGAGTGAAAAGTGCCTTGGGGACAGGAGTGTCCATGGATAGTAAAATATTTCAGGTGCCTTGGGGAGAAAGTGCTGGGTCTTTTATGGACCAGGATCAGTTTGAGGATTGTTATGACATCCTAGTGATAGGGGGAAGTGATTACCTATGCAACATGTTGATTAAAGAATCTGACCAGGACTGGGTAGAGTTTCTGGCAGGCCAAGTTGTAATGCCCCAGATTCTCTATTATGGTTAATGGCTGGATTAGTAGGCCGGGAGGGCCATAACTGTTTAATTATGCCATTAAATGTGTTTATGCATGTTTATGAGAATTATATTATAATATGATGTTAAATGCATGCATGTGAGTCCACATTTGTTTACAGGGGTATTATGGTAATTTGGCCCGTTGAGGGTATAATTGAATACTTGTTTGTATGATAATGATATATTGTGAGACCACATTATAATGTGGATTGGTTCGAGTATTCCGACATGAGACGATCTTTAAACATGATTTATCGGTTTGGTCATAACAGGTTTGAGCTCGGGGCTCGGGGTGAGTCTCGGGGTGATATTGGTGGTTATAGCGTTACTGGGGATTTTAGGGTGACGGGATATGAACTATTGGTGTTTGAGGATATTGAGATTAGCGGGAATTGGGAAGCGTTAATTATAATTAACGGGTTAAGCGGGAAGTACCAATTTTGCCCTTGGGGTGGCTTTAGAGGCTTAAGTTGACACAAGGGGTATTTTGGTCTTTTTGGAAGGATATATGTGACTTAAGTGACTTAGAAGGCTGTAGAATAAACAGGGTAAGAACAGAGGCTCTATCTTCTCTTCCCGTACACACCACTTCCTCCATTGCTTTCCTTGGTGTTTTGAGTTCAAGGTGGGATATCAAGCTAAGGAACTTCAAGGCTGAGTTAGTAGACTTGGTTCTGCTTGTGTGGGAGTTCAAAACAGGTTTTAAGGTAAGTTTTGATCATTGAACTCAAGTTATGCTCTGTTTTCGTTTTAGCTTTTAAGTCATGAGTTTTGATGTGGAAAGTGTGAATCAAAGGGGGTTTTAGTGTTAGTTTGATTGGGGTTTGATGTGAGTAAGCTAAGGGTGTTGTTTGGGGGTTCAATTATATGTTTGGAAGAGGTTTTAAGATGGTTTGAGGGACTGGTTTGAGAGGGAGAACACAGGGTTAAAATCTGGTTCGTGTGAGGCCGACTTAGCTGAACTGGGCTGGGCGCCGCGGCGCAGCAGGGGTGCGCCGCGGCCCTTGGTGTCTGTCAGAAGGGAGCCCTTCTGTCTGAAGGGCGCGCCGTGGCGCATCAGGGGAGGGTCGTGGCCCTTAAGGTCAATTTTGCTAAAATGTGATTTTTAGCTTAGGGATTTAAACCATAGGCCTCGGGGTTGGACCTAGTACCCGGTTGGGTGGTATTTGAGGTCTCGGGGGCTGGGATTTGGTTTGGGAACCCTCAGTTATCATTTTTATTGATAAATTCTATAATTTGGTTATGACCAGGTGACCGTCAAGGATTTTAAAGGTTGATCGTTCTCAGGGGTCGTTCATATAACATTTTCACTCGAACCAGAGGTAAGAAAACAGTGTATGAATACAGTTGCACCTTGTATGGGTATATGACATGCATGGTTTGATATTGAGGTATGTTGGTTTATTTATGTGGACATGGATTGCATATTAAATGCTAGTGAATACTGATTACCTGTTTGGGACACTGACTAGTCAGGGACCGACTCTAAAGTCGATGATCACGCATTGAATGGCTCTATGCCATTAATGTGGGACCGAACCTAAGGTCGAAGAACTTATAAGCGCTTGCCTGGTCTACGACCAGATGACTATAGCCAAGGTATATGACCTCGGTGACCGTTTGTCACGTGGGTAAGGGACGTTGTCCATAGTTTTGACTCTAGAGTCGTGAGGAAGGTTATGTTGGTGACCAGTCACCATGCACCTGTCCTGAATGAGTTTATGAAGGAAATCACCTATCAGTTAAGCCCTGGTGACCCTATCATCACATGGCTAGAGGGAGCGATGCTCATACTGTGACTTTTGGCTATTGTCACCTATTTGTTGGACTCATAGTCCTGAATGGCTATTATGATCGTTGTTGATATTATATCATGTTTTATTATGTTTTCTTGCTGGGCCTTGGCTCATGGGTGCTATGTGGTGCAGGTAAAGGAAAGGAAAAGCTTGGCCAGCCTTGAGTGGAGAGCTTGGGCGATGTGATGTACATGCAGGGCCGCTTGACCGCCACGGTCAAGGAGTTCTCAGAGGGACTAGGGGTTTACCCTATTTTTGCCGCTTAGGCCGGCGGGGATTGTATATTTGGAGCTGTAGCAACTCTTTTGTAATACAAACTACTTGTAAACATTTTAAAAGGCTCATGAGCAGTTTATTTACTTAATAAAATGTACCCTTTTCTTTTTATTGGTTTTTCACCTTAACCTGTTAATAGTACCTAGATCACGTTTTTAACCAAAGGACTCGGGTAGCGAGTCAAATTTTCGGTTCACTGTTCACCGTAACTGTTCTGGGGTAACCAGGGCATTACACAAGTGGCCAGTTTATTGTTTGAGATTATTATCTCAAGAAAGATAAAAGGAAAGATGGTTAAGTGAGCCACAGACGGGCAAGATTGAATGGAAAGCTTTAGCTGGATTAGCTAAGGGTTGTATAATGACAGACGTGAATTTATGGTGGTATAGAGATCGGACTTGGGATCCGATGGACATTGAGATTAACTGAGAGATTCTGGATGAATCTCATGCTATTCTTTTATTCGTTTCATTCAGGAATCGTGAAAGGGGAACATGACATGGAAAATTTATAGTGATGGCCTGAGACGAAGAGGCGTGTATCGAGGCATGTGTAAAGCTCTTACTTGTTAGTAGGTCGAGACAGTGTATCAGGAAACAGCAAGGCCATTACAGCCTTTGGGTATTTCATAGTGGGAAAAAAGTGAGCATCGCGATGAGTTTCGCAGTGGGGTTCCCAGGTTGATGGATCGGTATGAAATGGGTATTAAGTCATTGTGGACTGGTAGTCCATGTAAGTTTATTATATCAGTAAGGACAGGTGAATAGTACAACTGATATATATTTGAGTCTCCTTGTGAGAAGAATAGAGAGCCTTCGTGAACTCAAGGTCTATCTTATCAGATGAAGACTCTAATGTTACTTCCAGGTTATGGAAGGGCGAGAGAAGGCGATGAATATATAGATAGAATTTTGTACAGATCATTGTTCTTGGGCTGGTCATAATCAGAGGGGGAACTGTCCAGTGTTGAAAGGGTACCTTATGAGATAAGGTATGGTAGAACATGTTCATCACCTGTACATTGGAGTGAGATGGGTGAGATGTTACATCTGGATCATGAGATGGTTCAGGGGACCATAGAGGTTATTAGAGGTTGGAGCAGGGATGCTCACTTATCAGATTAAATGGAAGGTGATACTAAACTGAAAAGCAGGAACATGGAGTTCTAGGTAGGAAGTTATGTCTTCCTAAAGAATCACCATGGTAAGGGGTGATGAGTAAAGGAAAGTTGAGCCTAGATTGGTATGGCAGTTTGAGTCCTGGATAGGACTGGTCAGATTATCTTTTGTTAGACCATAGTTTTGGTTCTGGTAGTTGTACATTGTGTTATGTATTTTCATGCTGTGGACATGGGTCAAAATAACTCATGAGTTGAGTTATAAGGTTCTGAGGAACAAAGTATACCTTGATTTAAGGTATGTTGCAGGAACAGTGAGGTCAAGAGAATGACCTGGGAAACTGGAATCGGTTGTGCGGAATTCTTATTCCGGGCTGTTCAGATAAATTTCGAGGACAAAATTTCTGTAAGGAGGGGATAGTTGTAATGCCCCAAATTTCCTAATAAGGTTTATGACCTTGATTAGGAGGCCGGGAGGGCCATAATTGATTTATTATGATATTTAATGATTATATGCATGTTTATGTGAATTATATTATTATATGATGGTGAATGCATGCATATGGGCTCATATTTTAAATGCAAGGGCATTTTGGTAATTTGGCCGTTGGGGGGGGGGGGGTGATTGTGTAATTTTATGCATATGGGTGAATTATAATTTTACCACATTATATGTGGGTTGGTTCGAGCCATTCGACGTGAGACGATCATGGGAAAACAAGTTTTCGGTCTAGTCATAACGGGATTAAGTTCGGGGCTCGGGGTGAGTCTCGGGGTCATTTTGGTGATTAGAACATTACCGGGAATTAAAGGGTAATGGTGTATGATTTATTGGCATTTGATAATGTTGAGTTTAGCGGGAATTGGAGAGCGTTAATTATAATTAACGGTATAGGTTGGAAATGACGAATTTACCCTTGGGAGTGTTTAGAAGCTTTTAAATTGGCCTAGGGGCATTATGGTCTTTTGACCTTAAGGATTTATATCAGCTTTGGGGTTTGGAAGGCTGTAGAAATAGAGACATCAACCTCCTCTCTCTCCTCACCCGTACACCATTTCTCTTCTTTCTCCTTTTGGAATTTTGAAGCCAATTTGAAGGAACAAGCTAGGAAAATCAAGGTTTGGGCTTAGGGACTTGATTCAGTCATTGAAGGGGTTTGAAAACCGAGCTTGAGGTAAGGAATTGAGTCTGAGTATTGAGCTATACCCTGTTTCTTTCTATTAAGTTTTTGCTTGTGATTTTGATGTGTTAGTTAGGAATTAATGGGAGTTTAATTGATGTTTAACTTGGGTTGTGATGTGGGTGAGTTATGGGTGATGTTTGGAGGTTTAAATGAGTGTTTGGAAGAGGTTTTGAGTTGGTTTGAGAGGGAAAACATAGGGGAGTTTGCTGGTGCGTTGCTGGTTTTTGGGCTGATCAGGGTAATGAGCCGCAGCCTGGCTTTTGTGTGCCGCGGCCTACGGTGGTTTCTGAGGCAATTATGCCTCTGTCAGGGGGATGAGCCGCAGCATGGCTATGGTGAGTCGCGGCCCATCAAGGCAGATTTGGCCAAAAATAGGTTTTTGGCCTGGGGATGCTTGCCATAGGCCTCGGGGTTGATCCTAGTACCTGGTTAAGTGTGGATTGATGTCCCGGAGGCTAGATATTGGTTTGGAAACTTATGTTGATCATTTTTATTAATGGTATCCTATATGTTTGGTTATGACTAGGTGACCACTAAGGGACTAAAAGCTGATCGTTCTCAAAGGTCGTTTCTTTTATTAATTCTCGCTCGAACCTAAGGTAAGAAAATTGCACCCCATATGTGACATGCATGGCTATGATTGATGCATGTTGGATGTTTAAATGTAAACATTGATAGCATAATGAATGCTTGGCGATCTTGCCCATTTGCATATGATTGTTATTGAGGCATGCTGGATGATTAAGTGTGATGCATGTGATGCACGAGAAACATATGATTAGGGCATGCCATGAATGATGAATATGAAATTGGCCAGAGCTTGAGTCTCTGAGTTTGTGCATGATTATGATTATGCTAGCAACTGTTTAGTAAGCATGTTGAATGCCCTATTCTTGGATAACTGGCGTATGATACATATTGATAGCATTGCTTACTTGTGCATGGTACTGACTAATTAGTCAGATTTGGCAAAGGGGCTAGTATCAACTGTGAAGCTATGACTCACTAGTTAGGTTCGGCAGTGGTACTAGGCACTGGTCACGTTGCACTGACTCGTCAGTCAGAATTTGCAAAGGTGTTAGTATCAGCTGTGAAGCTGTGACTTATTAGTCAAGTTCGGCAGTGATACTGGACACTGGTCACATGGCGCTGACTTATTAGTCAGAACGGTCTTAGCGTGGTTCACACAAGCCAACGGAGATTAGATCTAATCGACCATCAGCATTGAATGACTCAAGGAGCATTAATGCCAGACCGACCCCGAGGGTCAATGAATGAAATAAGTGCTTGGAAGCTAGTGGCTTACCTAGCAGCCACTCTCCCTCTTGAATCATGTGATGTTCACTCATTGGTTTGAAAGTTTTACGCTCAGTGTGATTATAATGATAATCATTTGATAATGTTTATGTATAGTGTTATGTTTTCTTGCTGGGCTTTGGCTCGCGGGTGCTATGTGGTGCAGGTAAAGGCAAGAGGAAGCTAGACCATCCTTGAGTTGGAGAGCTTATGTGATGACGTGTACATATGCAGCTACTCGTCCGCCACGGCCGAGGTTTAAAGTGGAACTATGGCTGAACCCTGTTTTGCCGCTTAGAACGGCCTGTTGTAAATATTTTCTGTAATAAACTCTGAAATTATATTTTCAGGATCCCAATGTATATATTAAATGTTCTAGTGAAACGTTACATCTTAACCAAAGTTTTAATCCTTAAACCACTAATCATTCTTAGTTACACGTTTTTGGCCAAATGACTCGATTAGCGAGTTTTGCACTGTTTACAAGGCACACCGTAACGGTCCCTAGAGTTTGGGTCGTTACATTCAGGCTCTTGTGATCTGTATAGATCTCACATTTCTCCCCATAAAGATAATGTCTCCATATCTTTAAAGCAAAAACCACAGCCGCCAACTCTAAATCATGAGTGGGATATCTCTTTTCATACTTCTTCAACTGACGAGAAGCATAAGCAATTACCTTCTCTGATTGCATCAGAACATAGCCCAAACCCTGATGAGAAACTTCACAATAAATCACAAACTTCTCCTGATCTGTCGGAAGACTCAGAATCGGAGCTACAATTAATCTCTGCTTCAATTCCTGGAAGCTGTTCTCACATTTATCTGACCACACAAATTTCTGACTCTTGCGTGTCAGCTCAGTCAATGCAGTAGCAATCTTTGAGAACCCTTCCACAAAATGCCTATAATAACCTACCAATCCAAGGAAACTTCTAACCTCAGAAGCATTCTTTGGCCTTGGCCAATATCTGACCGCTTCAATCTTCGCTGGATCTACCTTAATCCCCTCCTTACTGAAAATATGCCCAAGAAAAGATACCTGAGATAACCAGAACTCACATTTCTTGAAATTAGCAAACAGTATGTGTTCCCTCAGTCTCTGTAGAACCAACCTCAGATGATGCTCATGTTCTGACTCAGACTGAGAATATACCAGAATATCATCGATAAAGACGATTACAAACTGGTCCAGATAATCCTTGAACACTCTGTTCATCAGATCCATAAAAGCAGCAGGGGCATTAGTCAATCCAAAAGACATAACTAAGAACTCATAATGCCCATACCTGGTACAGAAAGCAGTCTTCGGTATATCTCCTTCCTTGACCCTCAATTGATGATAACCAGAACGAAGGTCAATATTTGAGAATACCTTCTTACCTTGCAACTGATCAAACAGATCATCTATCCTTGGCAAAGGATACTTATAATTAATTGTCACCTTATTCAGTTCTCTGTAATCAATACACATTCTTAGATAACCATCCTTCTTCTTTACAAACAGAACTGGCGCACCCCAAGGTGAGAAACTAGGGCTGATAAAACCCAAATCCAACAGTTCTTGCAACTGTACTTTTAATTCTTTTAACTCAGCTGGGTCCATTCTGTAAGGCGCTCTAGACACTGGCTCCGTCCTGGTGCTAGTTCTATAACGAACTCAATTTCTCTGTGCGGTGGAAACCCTGGAAAATCTTCTGGAAACACATCCAGAAACTCACAAACAAGTCTGGTATCTTCTGGTCTCACTGGCATGACCTGAGTGGTATCAACCACACTGGCTAAGAATCCAATACAACCTCCTTGCAATTGATCCCTAGCCCTCAATACAGAAATCAATGGTATGCGAGGTCCATGCACGGTGACCATATTCCTTTCGCAATCAATGGTTGCCCCATACTTTGCTAACCAATCCATGCCCAATATCATATCGAAGTCAGTCATAACCAACTCTATCAAATCCATTGGTAACTCTCTGCCCTCCATTGTCACTGGCAAAGATCTGACCCATCTCCTGGATACCACTAACTCTCGAGTGGGTAACAGAGTTCCAAATCCCACAGCATAAAAATCACAAGGTCTACAAAGTATATCAATAATACTACTAGCAACAAAAGAATGTGTAGCACCAGAATCAATCAATACATTATTAAGGGTTCCAGCACTAAGAAGCTGACCTGTAACAACTGAGGGAAAAGCCTCAGCTTTTGCTTGAGTCAACAAGAACACTTGAGCTGGGGCCGAGCTATCCGCTTTCCTGGGTTCTTCTTTTCTTACCTGAGGGAAATCTTTCTTAAAATGACCTATTGCTCCACACAAATAGCAGGCCTTTGCCCTACACTCTCTCAAATGATGCCTCTTGCATCTAGGGCATTCAGGACGAGTCTTCCAGGCTTCACTACCCCCTGGACGACCCATTGTAATACCACGGGGCTGCCTATCAGGACCTGGAACTGGGAAGGTGTCAGGAACCTTCCTCTTCTGCTCACTAGGGCCTATACCCCTACCAGAACCCACAAATGGAGGACCTGTCCTCCTGAAATCCTTTCTGGCTGCACTGTCACCCCAGATCTTGTTCTCTGCACTCTCAGCTATGAGTTCCTTCTCAACCACCTGTGCATAGGTAGTGACCCCAGCCACAGTGGTGATACGTACATCACGGGCTAATCTGGGTTGTAGCCCTTGCAAGAATCTCTCTCTCCTGGTCCCATCAGTGGGCACCAGTTCCATGGAAAACTTTGCCAAACGATCAAATTTTAAGGCATACTCAATGACTGAAAAACTTCCCTGAAGTAGCCTAATGAACTCCTCGGCCTTTGCCGCCCTGATAGCATCATTGTAGTATTTTTCATTAAACAAAGTTTGAAAATCCTCCCAACTCAGGGCATTTACATTCTTGATCTGGGTAATCACCTCCCAGCAAATTCGGGCATCCTCCCGAAACATATAAGTGGCACATGCCACCCTCTCATTACCAGATACCCTCATGAAATCAAGGATAGTGGTAATCATACTCATCCATTGCTCCGCCTTGGCAGGATCTGCACTGCCCTAAAAAACTGGAGGTTGTTTCTTCCTGAACCTTTCATAAAGAGGTTCCCATTTACTTCCAACCTCAGGCAGCTATTCTGCCGCTGGCACCGACACATGAGGTGCCTCTGATACACTAGCCACTACAGGCACTTGCTGCTGTCTCAGGAGACGAAGCTTTTCCCCCTGTTTCAACACTGTTGCCTGCAAATCATTAAACAACTACTGCCAGTTTGCAGGAGCTGGCTATGGAATCTGTGACTGGTCATTTTCCTGACCCTGGCTGTTATTATTCTGGCCTTGATCGCTTTGGCCAGCTGACGTATCTGTCTACCCTGGATTCATTCTTATCTGTTATACCTTGCTGAAATAACGATCAATACGGCCAGTCAGGTAGTAATAACTAAACCTCTTGCCACCTTACGGTCCAAGAACAAGCAGACAATTATCATATTCCACAGTCATACAATATACAGGCAGATACATGTTTATAGCATTTAGCACTTAGCATGTATCGCATAATAATTCATAAACAACCATACTAATAAGTATGTTCCAGCAATCTCGGTACTAATTAGCACACATTTGCTGAGGATTTAATATTTCAGGGCACAGGTTTACATGGTGTCTCATGCATACAAGTAAAGCATATATACTATATTTAAGCAATTATACATATAACTACATAAATAGTTACCAAACCATGAGTCGATCTTGACTTCAGTGATGTGTGTACATGCCCAGCCAGTCTGCAGGAACCCTAACCTTGGCATGCTCTGATACCAAGTTGTAACGCCCTAGCTACCCCAAAACAGTTACGGTGAACAGTGAACCGGAAATTTGACTCGCTACCCGAGTCCTTTGGTGAAAAACGTGCTTCTAAGTGTTATTAACAGGCTAAGGTGGAAAACCAATAAAAAGGAAATGATATATTTTATTAAGTATTTAAACTATTCATGAGCTCATCAAAACATTTACAAGTTATTTATAACACAAAATGGTCACTACTATTTCAAATTTACAACCCTGCCGACTTAAGTGGCAAAAATAGGGTAAACCCCCTAGTTCCTCTTAGAACTCCTTGGCCGTGGTGGTCAAGTGGCCGCATATGTACACACCACCACCTAAGCTCTCCACTCAAGGCTAGGTGAGCTTTTCTTTCCCTTTACCTGCACCACATAGCACCCATGAGCCAAGGCCCAGCAAGAAAACACAGTATTGCATATAAACATTATCAACTGATTATCAATATAATCACACAAAGCTTATAACTCTTAAATGGATGAGTGAATATCACTTGAGGTTCTGGTAAACCATAATGAGTGGCTGACAAGCAAGTCACAAATTTAAACAGATGAGTAACTGTTGGGTAAGTCACTAGCTTAAATAGATGAGTGACTGCTGGGTAAGTCACTAGCTTAAACAGATGAGAGACTGATGGGTAAGTCTCTAACTTAACAGATGAGTGACTGATGGGTAAGTCACACAAGCGCTTTTAGTTTTCATCGAACTTGAGATTGGTTCGACATTAACGCTCTTCTGAGTCATTTAATGCATATGTCGATTAGATCTAATATTTATTGGCTTGCGTTGAATACGCTAAGGCCGCCCTAACTTATAAGTCAGCACTGTGTGACCAATGCCCAGTACCACTGCCGAACTTGACTAATAAGTCCCAACTTCACAGTTGATATTGACACCTTTGCCAAATCTGACTAATTAGTCAGTACCATGCACAAGTAAGCAAGATTTGCTAAGCATTCAATAATCAATTCATGTCCACATTTACACAATCAACATGCCTCAAGAATAACCATGCATGTCACATATGGGGTGCAGTTTTCTTACCTCAGATTCGAGCTAGAATGAATAAAAGAACGACCCTTGAGAACGATCAACTTTTAGTCCTTTAGCGGTCACCTAGTCATAACCAAATACGAGACATCATCAATAAAAATGATCAACATAGGTTTCCAAACCAATATCTAGCCTCTGGGACATCAATCCAAGTAGTAGGAATGATCCTGAGGCCTAAAACCATGTTCCTGCGGCCAAAACACTCAAACGGGCTCAACCCTGCTCAAGAGCTGTGGCCCCCATCCACAACTGAAGCAAGGGCCATGGCGCCCTATACATAGGGTTGCAGCGCCCAGCAAGCACAAATTCTCCCACCTGCTTCTTCGAGCTAGGGTTGCGCCGCCCAAGAACAGGGTCGCAGGCCTCAACCCAGAGCCATCCCCAAACATGATTTTCATCACCCCAAACCTTCCAGAAACATACCTAAACACTTCCAAATCATCAAATCAAAGTTCCCAAGCTTCCCAATGATCCAAAACCATCAAATCCCAAGGCTCAATCAAACCAAAAACTCAATGATTCACAAAATCCAATTCTAAGCTTAGAAACTCTAAAAACTCAAAACTTAGATTACCTTTGATTGGGTTGTTTCTCGTCAAATCATTCGGTCAAGAAGCTTCTAATCTTTCCTAGGATCGCTATGCCTCGATCCTCGCTTGATTCTGACTCCTAGAACTCGAGATTTCTTCGAATACACTTCGAACGGTAAAACAAACTAACAGGAAAGAACGAGAGGTTTTCTAACGTACGTTCTATCTGACAAGCTACTTTAAGCTTAAGTGACCTCAAATAAAACCTAGTGCTCGGAGTCCCAAAAACACCCCCGGGGACATTACAGTCAAAACTTCCAGAATTTCCTCCTGATCTCATTAACTCCCAATTTATCATCAAATAACATTCTCATAACTTAATATTTCAATAAAAGACCCCCGTTATGACAAAACCGCTAATCCATAATATAAGACCGTCTCATGCCGAATAGCTCGAATATATCTCCATAATAATGAGATCTCATTCATAAATCACAATATGCACCCAAATTCACAAATGTGCCCTCAACAGGCCAAATTACGAAAGCATCATGATATTCAAATGTGGACCCACATGCATGCATATAACATCATATTATAATATAATTCACATAAACATGCATATATTCATTTAATGGCATAATTAAATAGTTATGGCCCTCCCGACCTACTAATCCAGCCATTAAACCGCATAAGGGATTTAGGGGCATTACACTAGATGTACTCAACATATGAGATCTAGAGAGATTTGACTGAGAGAAGAGGTTTAGAATAGTTTTTTGGTTTTGAGAAAACTATCGCTTTTGAGAGATAGTCTATATTTTTAATTTCATAAAAATAATGAAAGTTTCTTCTAAAAGTCACGTACTATCTGACTTATATAAAAATATTTAATCTAATTAAATAATCTTTATTTTATTAAAAATAAAATTCAAACTAAAACTGATCTGATATTTATATTTAATTATTTATTTAAATCATATTTAAAAAGAATAATTAAATAATTGATTGAACAAATTTATTTAAAATTCAAAATTCAAATCCCTGGGATAAAAATCCATGAGTTAGGTGCCACACACTGTGTTGTACAGTGTGTGTCGCCCAACCCTATTAGGGTTTCCCTAATTTTCTCATTTATTTGTTTAATCAACTATTAAGAAAATATATTTATCCCAACATAAATATCAGTTAATTCATGTTGACGCGGTTCTTCGGCAACAGATAATTATATGAATAAATGGGATGGATTAGTGCTAAATGATGAACCGTAATATGTGAATAATCTCAAAGGAAGGTTATAACTCGTTTACTCTTTTTAGGTGGTTCGAAGGTTAAAATCCCTCTAGTCCACCAGTCAATATTATTGATATATCTCTGGTATTCCTTACAGGGTGTTTCTTTAAAAATTAGAAGCCAACCCTTTGCAACACCCAGGGTCTCCATATTTATAGGGAGAGGACACCTGGGTGTTGGAAAAGGGGGTCATCCCGTGACCTTCTTACCCATCATGTTACTTCTGTGACATTCATGATTAATTCCTAAAACCTGACAATGAAGTGTGGTCTAATCAATAGGTAAGGGGGATAATGGGCCGCATGGCCCAAACTAGTCGTGGGGTGTCTGAACACGCACGTTTATGCTGCGTGTCCGAGAATTCAGGAATGGAGTAGACACATGATATCTGATATATGCACGTTTACATGGCGTGGTTGACTTTATAAATGGTCGGAGGTGTCAGCTCCGGTTCGTACCTCAAGCTTGATGTAGTATCAGCTCGTAGTGTCCACAATGCTGACTCGATGCCTTAGCAATCTCACTAAACCTTTGGCTATCTCGAGCTAAAGAGGTAGAGGCTCGTAACAACAGCTCCGGGTAGGTGGCTTCCACGTGACTGGTAGGATTATGCCCTTTTCCAGCTCGCTAATAAGCCGTGGATATTTAGGGCGTACAATTCAAAATTAACTTTATCTTAAAATATCAGTTTTAAATTAAATAAATAAATATCATATTCTAAATAAGATATTTATTATTCTATCTCTTTATATTAATCCAAACAAGATTAATATTAATTTTAACTTATAGTTTTTCAAAATAAAAACTATATAGTTAAATAATTAATTAATTCACAATTAATCAACTACCCATAATTATCACATAATTATTTCCTTGCCCTAGAAAATTAATTCCTTTGCAATTTAGTCCATCTCTCTACAAATATTTCTTTTGACATCCTTACCCTTGATAGTGTAGGACAGAGGTGATCTGGGGCCCATGGACCTATAATACAAAGTTCCAATATACTAGATTATTAATTAAAATCTTTGATCTAATAATTTTATTTATCAATTCCATGATTACTCCACTATAAATATGGAATTGCACCCTAAGTATTTATAGAATTATATTTACAGAGTTTTATCTTATAGTCCATTGATGAAATTCCATTTTTAGTAATTACCAAATTAATTAAACCATTTGAATTAATTAAAGTGCGGAATGGTAATTAACTGTTTACACATATTCCAGTTCTGTTGGGACAGAATCCTAACTTGTCACGACAGAAACTGAACACAATAAAAAGACAGTGCAAAACAATAAAGAACACAACGAATTTTTACAAGGTTCAGAAACCCTTTCGGATAACCTACTCCTTGGGGCCACGCCCAGAGAATAAAGCTAATTAATAAAGAATCACAAGTACAAAATATTGACTTAAACAAAACAAGACTCCCTCTTGAAATTTGCCGCAACTTTGTTGTACTTCTCTTCACTATTCTGATTTTGATTGAAACGCTCCACCACTTGAACTCCCTTCTATGGCCAGCGAGTGCTTGCATCCTCCCGACGCAAGGCTTGTAAAAATATTCTCCCGAAGACTATAAACATTGTGTTCAAATTACAATGTGTATTCACTCATGAACATGGTATAAACTCACCACTAAAAACTAAACGCATAGATTTCTACAAGATCATGCGAATACTTATGATCTTGAATACAAAGAGGAACTCTCACAAATGTTACAATAATGCACAAAAGAGTTCACTTTTCTCACTGCCTTTAGGGCCCTATTTATAGAGTCCTTTTTCGTGCTCATAAAGGCTGAGAAAGAATTCTTCTAATAAAGGCAAGAATCATAGAAGTTATTTTTGATTGATGAAGAGATGCCTTTTTTAGAAGATGCTGATCCGACAGATACGATTTTGGTGGGGACAGCTCAGATCTGTGTCGGATCAAAAACAAGCTCAAAAAGGAAACAGCAATTAATGACATTAAGAATCCAGTTTCCTGTTTATTAATTCTTGAGATGCACGAAAATATATAAGCAAATAAACCAGAAATAACTTTGGGTAAGTACTGAATATTTGCAATATAAATCATCTATTTATAAACAAATTGGGACAATATAAGCTAAATAAGGAAGCTCATAATTATCCAAAATTCACAAAATGGGAAAGTGGATTTCCGAAAATTATAATAAAGGGAAACAACCAATTTATCTTTTAAGAAAAAGATATTTCTATAAAAATGCCGATTATAGGATTTACAATTGATATAATCAATATATGTAGTTATGTCCTCTATTATTTGTTCATTAATTAGAGCTGGTCAAAATTATCGTTTTACCCTTCGAATTACCTCTTGATCATTAAGCACCATTAATTCACTAGCGAATAATTAATCTATAATCTAATTATATATTTGAGCTCAATAACTATTAAATGTCAGAATTAAACCTTAAGGGAACCAATATTCGATCCGTTAGGAAAGCATGAATTCTAATATTGTAATTCATGTTCCCAGCCATCCATGATATTGAATCTCCAAAACAAAAGTCCATTATTCTAAGAGACCTTAACGAGTGAATCAAAATATCCAATAAACACAAATAGGAGTTCATGAATACTCAGGATTTAGACTGATCTACAAATGATCATCTATAATGATAAGAATTAAATTTTTATGTCAAACGGTTAGTTTATAAAGATAATTAATTCTCATCGGTCCTGTCATATATAATCTATATTACATACAACATCTTTAATCCGAATCTAGATTACTCGCATCTCGCATGCTTAGCAAACCATACTAGTAACCATTCATTAAAGATTCCATAAATTAATATGTTACTAACTAGTTTATTCATTATAGATGATCTTAATTCTTTCGTACTAATACAAGATCATATTTTCATGAATGAATAGGGAATTTTGTTGATATTATTATATAATTAATTCAAACAATAATTATAATATTCAAATATATTAAAATTCTTCTTTTATTTAAAACAAATAAAATGTCTTTACATGATTTTAGGGCATTAATCCTAACTGGGAATGCCTTACATGTATGGAGCAGTACCATCACAACCTCCACCAAATTATCCTTACATGTTTGGTGCAGCCTCCGCCATATCCTTACTACCAGTTAAGAGCAAGAGCATCAACCTTACCTCCACAGTATCCATGGCCACAGTCATTGCAGCCACCACGGGGTAACTATATGGACGATGCTACTGACTTAGGAGAGCATGAGTAGTATATTATTGTACTTAACCTGTAATGGCTACATTTTATTAATATATAATTATGGATATCGTAGTTACATTTTATGATTATGGATGTAGTAACTATATTTGATAATTATGGATGTTTTGTAATATTTTAATTTTCAATTATTTATATATTATTATTAAAAAACAATATTTTATATTTATTTAAATAAAATATATATTAGGGGCGAAAAAGTTCACCTCTAATATTAATTATGTCGCCGCAAATATTTTCGTGGCACAAGCCACATCGACACAAATCTGCTACGACATTTTGGCTATTACCGGCGACAGTGTATTGCCGCTGATAGTGTCTTCCAGTGACGAGGTGACATGTCGCCGCTAATAAGGGCTTTTAGGCACGACTTATCAACGCCCGATTTATTGGCGGCGACATGTCGACATTGGTTAATATCAGTGGTGAAAGGTGGCAGTTTCAGCGGCGACGCCTATCACCGCTGATACACCATTTTCTTATAGTGAGGTGTTTTTCTGAATGGCGAATCATGATCCTAGATGCATTTGTATTGTGTGTTTGTTGCATCTAGCGATCTCAGTGTTTTCACTTGCCACGTAGGGTAAGTTTTTAATTAGCTTAACTAATTCTGGTTTAGTGGAAGTTAATGGTTATGTTTGGATTAGTTAGCTGAACGTATATACAGGTCGTTTTGGGTCTTGGACCCGGAACTAACCAACAAATTTTTGTAGAGAGTTTTTGTTGTTGTCTTCTTGGTTTTTCTCTCTTGTCTTTGATGTAGGTTTTTGGTAAAGGTTTGAAGCTTCATTCATGGAGCTGAGTTCGACATTCTTGAAGCAGTAGAACAGAGGGGACTGCTCTAAAATTTCTAAAGGGATTTCAGAAAAAGGTGTTGAAGGGATTTCAACAATACTTCTAAGGGATTTAGAAGAGAGAAGATTGAGTATGACACTACTACAAAAAAGGCTTTTTAGGACTCGCGGGGTGCGAGTCCTCTATTTGAGAGCCTTAAAAAACTGGGGTTTTTAGGGACTCGCGTTGCGAGTCCTGAAAAGTTTTATTTCTTATTTTTGAAAAATTGATTGGTGGGTTTTGAATCCGGCGGCGGGGCTCCGGCGACGGTGGCGGCGCCACCATTAAAAGGTGGTGGTTTGGAAAACAAACTATTGGGTTTTAAAGCCCAAGAAGCAAGGAGTATGGTGGTGGTGGTGGTTCAGCTCGTGGTGGCCAGAATATGCTCGGAAATTTTGGGAGAAACCCATGAACGACCGAACTTCAAGTGCTCCGTTGAGGACCTTAGGCCGCGCGTGAGGTCGCCATCTCCGGGGTCGGGGGTTTCGGGGGCCGGCGCTTCCACTGGTCCGGCGCGTGGCGGTGGGCGGAGAGGGGACGTCAGCGTTCAGCGTTGGCAGTTCGGGAGAGAGGGAGAGAGAGAAGGAACTTTGGGGAGAGAGAGAGAGAGGGAACCGAGGAGAGAGAGTGAAAATGGGTTGTGTGATTTTTTTGCTTTTTTTTAATATATAATAATAAAACTTTTGTTAAAAAAATTAGAGGGAATTCGAAATTTTTTAAAATTCAAAATTTTATGATACACATAAGTTTTTAGGACTCGCAATGCGAGTCCTAAAAAACTCTTTTTTTTTTAATTCAAAATTTTATCATACACATAAGTTTTTAGTACTTGCAATGCGAGTCCTAAAAACATTCTTTTAGGACTCGCAGTCCAGGAGGTGTTTGTTTAAAAAAAACTCAAACTTTTAGAACACACATAGTTTTTAGGACTCGCTCCGCGAGTCCTAAAACAAATTCTTTAAGGACTCGCAATGCGAGTCCTAAAAAGATCCAGGAGACTTTTTTAGGACTCGCATTTATGTGAGTGTCCTAAAAATGTGTCATAAAAATGTGTTTTTGTAGTAGTGTGAGACTCTGGGTGAACGTAATTCTTTCTCTGTGTCTCATTTGTTCTTTAGTAAATTAGTGTTTTGATATTGTAATTTGTAGAGAACATGATTTGATATAATGAAAGTTTTTAACTTGGTCTTTGTGACTCAAGGAGTAGCTGATTTATTCAGTAAACCTTGTAAAAATCTTTGTGTGTTCTTTACTTTTTTTTTTTCTAGCTTGTCTATTATTGAATTGTTTGATTCATTCATATTAACTAAAGTAACTTTTCATAATCCAAGTGCTCTAATGTATTTACTTGTTATATAATTTAAACTATATTGTTTGATATTATATATCATCGAAAGTTGACACGCAATCGTAATAAATTGAGCTCCATTAATATTATTGTTTAAATATCATACTCAAAACCAACTATATAAATCCGAATTAATTGAACTGTTATTTGATTTTGTGTTTCCTATTGTATTATACCAAGTCTTACACATCCTATAATATTCAGTGGCTCTTCTAGTGTATACAAGGTGCGTATATCATGCTGGTACATATAATGATGTCACCTAGCTTTTATTTATCAACCCTCGAGAAATATCTACCTACTAATAATAATAATAATATCTACTAATTATTATTATTATTATTATTATTATTATTATTTCTATACAGGACAACAAAGAATTAAATTAATGAATTCCCATTACATATTCGTTGAAATATATAAAGAAAAAGACTCAAAAACCTCAAGCACGTCATGTATAACAAATAAATGATAATTCTCGTCTATTGAGTAAGCTATACGGAGTTTAAATATGTTTATTATTTTTGTAATTTTAAATATATAAGAAGAATATTAAAAGCCGGCGAAAGACAAATGCTAACAAAATAAGACCCTTATAATCATGATAGTGCTAGCTAACTTGTATGTTTACGCGCATGAAAGCAGTGACTAAACCCAAAGGTCAAATTATAACCAGTCGAATTGTATAATTAAAAATGTAGATAAATAATATCAATTTAGATAGAACTTATAGGCGCCCATGTTCTTATCTCATAATATAAATATATTTATATTTACTAGCTAGACATTCCTCAAAATGAATATATATATATATGACTTTTACTTAAAAGAAATACATATATATATATATGGAATATTAATTATGCAGACGGTATGAAAAAATAGACGTAGTCACGAGTAAATAATGCATCAAGTACCCACTCTTGGACGGTGGATATAGTATAGGTGGTGGTCTAAAGTCTAAACTTTGGCATGAGAAAAAAGAGTAAGTATATATAAGAACACTCAAATGTGACAAAACGAAAAGTCACTTTCTATCTCTTATTATTAATTACTAGATCTCTTTCCTTACGTGTCAAACAAATCCAAACCCTTTTAACCACTCTTTCTTTCTCTCTCTCTCTTCCACTCTCTCACAGACGGTTTTGTTGACTCCTTTTCTTGACCACCACTCGCACTCAGTGCACGTAACGATAACAAAAGAATAAAATCCTCGTCTTCTTCTCCTAAATTACTCGTTTTGTTTCTTCTCCAACTTTATCTCTTTCTTTGTACAATTATCTTCCGGCTTTAATTTGACTCCGTTATATGTTTGAAATTTAAATAGTCTTGCATGTACATTTAGACATTGACAAAAAAACAAAAATGATAACAATATGCGAAACAAAACAACCTTCGTACTTTGATTTATGTATATATGGACATATAAATCTAAATCGCTATACTGTATAATTTTGATGTATTGTTAATTTATGTCCATTCGATATTGTATAATATTATGTTTGCGTAATTAATTATTAATTGTCCGGAGACCATTCCTTCGCATTAATAATACATAAAAAAAATTACCAATTTGAAATCATGTATATATATTTACTCCATAAAAATAATGTACAATGCACATTTATTTAGTTTTAAAATTATAAATATTGTCTATAATTTTAATAAAAATTAGTTTATTATTTTTAAAATATATATATAAAATAAAATGAATTATAATTATATAGTATATATAAATATTTATATCAATAATCTCTACATATATGATATCTAAACACAACATTGACATAGATATATATTTACATGACTACATAACATATATATATATATAAAATACAATAATATTTAAAAAGAAATTAATAATAGAAATAAAATAAGAATAGAAAAAAATCATAGTGTACGTAGACATTAATATACATACATAAACTATTTTTAGTTTCTAATGTATCTTACAATATTTTTTTTGTGAATTTGATGAAGAAAAAAAGCTTTAATCACTTGATAAAAAACAAACTATATAATATCATTTTTCAATTTACTTATTTATTTATTTTTGTTTAAGTTTATATTTGTTTTAGTTTTTGAATTTGATAGTTACAACAAAAGATTATATATTATAAGTTTAATATAATATTAAGTTTAAGTTAAAGTAAATTTTATTTAAGTTATTAAATATATGGTTTTATTATTTTTAAATAATCAGTATTGTAAAATATTTCAAAAATATCATATTTTAATTTGTTTAATTATTTATTTATTTAAATTTAAGTCGTGTTTACAATCTACCGTTAAATATAAGAATATTATGTTAAATATAAGAATATTCTGTTAAAGTTAACGAGAAAAAATAAAAAACCGTTAAAACTAAGAATTTTCGTTATCTACACACTTATATTATATAGAAGAGATATAAATACTAGGTAACTTTCAATAGAGATTTTTTTAATTTTAAAGATATAAACATGCTTATTCAAAAATATATTTATTTTTATTATTTTTAATTATCATATAAATTTTAAATAAATAAATAATATATCATAAAAATAAATAAAATATATTTAATATAATGTATGATATAAATGTATTAAAAAATTAAGGCAAAACCTTTTCTATAATTTTAATAAAAACCTGTTCATTTTTTTTTCTTTAATATATAATAGAATGAATTACAATTCTATAGTATATATAAATATTTATATCAATAATCTCTACATATGACATCTAAACATAATATTGACATATATATACATAACAATATTATTTAAAAGAAATTAATAATAGAATAAAATAAGAATAGAAAAAGTCATAGTGTAGAGTAGTATACATACATTAACTATTTTTAGTTTCTAATATAACTCGCAATATCCTTTGTTGAATTTGATGAAAAAAAAGAACTCTAATCACTTGATAAAAAAATAAAATATCACACAAATTTATAAGATAAAAAAATAATATGTATGACTTTATTATTTTTAAATAAATATAATTTAATTATTTAAATTATCATAACATATCTTAAAAGTATCATATTTTAATTTATTTATTTTTGTTAAAGTTTATGTAGTTATTAATATAATATACTAAGGATAATAGATTATATTATGTTATATGTTTAATATGATATTATTGTGAAATTTAAATTTAATTAAATTTTATTTAAGTTATAAAACATATAATTTTAATAATTATCATGATAAAATATCTCAAAAATATCATATTTTAATTTATTTAATTTGATTTAAGTTTAAATCATGTTTACAATCTAAAATTAAATATAAAGTTAAATATAAGAATATTCTGTTTTATATAAAAATATTTAGTTAAAACAAAAAAAATTAATTATCTACCCATTTATAATATAGAAAAGATATCTTTTGTTCATCGGATAAATTGAGATGAAATTAATTACAAACACCATATATAATTAGACAAACAAACTATAATTATGATAATAATAATATCCATTGAAAAATCTACATAAACATATTAAACGAACTTCCTTCCCTTTCTTCATTTCTTTCCTATTTCTTCTTCTCCATTACATTATTATTGAAGAAAGAATAAAAAAAACAAAAAACAAAAACATCAGTTGTTTTTAATCCAACTGGTCCTGCCACAAAAGTGGAGAAATAAAAGAAGAAAAAATCTATATATATTATTACCTATATATATTTTCACATATTTTTTTCTTTATACCAAAGAAAGAAAAAATCTCTCCGAAAAAAATGAAGGAAAATAACAAAAATAAAACTTGGCAAGATTAACAGTACTCCTGGGTACGTATATATAATATTGTAATAGTTTAAGCTCCAAACTAGCTAGCTGCTGTTGCTATTAGTAGCATTGGTATTTCCATTATTGCTGGCATTGTTATTGTTGTTACTCACGTTATTCGGATGATTTCCACTAATGATAGAGGTGATAGCGGCGGCTAATGCTGCTGTAAAGTTGGGATCAGCGGCAATGGCCGCGGTGGCAGCAGTGACACTGTCACTCAAAGAACTCTGTGGCGGCGACGATGACGAAAAGGACTGGTGACCTAATAAACGAGCTGCCATCGTTGCTGGAGCCAAACTATTTTCTTGGCCAAGTGAAGACATTTGAAGGCCAGAGAATTTGGACTGGTTGTTATAAATCGCCTGACCGAAAAGAGGCAGTAGTGCTGCTGCGGCGGCGGGGGCCGAGCTTGAGTTTTGCTGCAAAGCGAAGTGGAACTGAGGCGGTTGAGGTGGCTTTTGGAGGTGTAGAGGGTTGGGGGATTGAGTGAGGTCCAATGTAACAGTGGGGAATGGAGCTGAGGCTGATATAGTGGCCATGCTTGAGGAGCAAGGAAGAATGGCTCTGGCTAGAAAGTTCGAGTTCATTATGCCGTCCGAGCTCGACATGGAGCCCGATAACAACATTCGTGCGGCGGACGATGTCGTTGACGCCATCGCCATCGCCGGAGGTGGCAATGGATGGCTGTGATTGCCTTCGTATGTTGTCACGAGGATCGTTCGATCTTCTGCACATCTTTGTACCTGCAGTTAGTGTAGTTTAGAGTTTAGTCAATGAATTGATAAGTAACTACTTATTTTTAATTTGAGTCAATTAGTGTTTCGGTTTGGAGATTTTGATATGCGACCAAACAAAATCTTAAAAAAAAAAAAAAAAAAGAAGAAGAAAAAGAGCGCTTTGGAGACAATTTTTTTTCAGTTTTAAATTGATACAACTATGTTTATCTGGCTAGCTTAGGATTCCCCACGTAATAAAATTAATAATGAAAGTTGTAATTATTAGTAATTCATTTTTAAAAAGAGCACAAAAAGTGTTACTAAAGTGTTTTTGAATAAATACTTTAATTAATATACAAAACAAAAGGACTTAATTTAAAAATATCATCATACTCTTTATTACTAAATATAGTAATAATAAGCTCCTGCTCAGTCAAAATTACCAAAAAGAAAGTAAATTAACTTACTTGCTTTCGAACTGGGCAGCCAGAAGCCATGGTGCATCGATAATAAGCTCGAGGACATGGGTTTCCCTTCGCCATTTTTTGCCCGTATTTACGCCATTGACAACCATCAGCAATCTAAAATTTGAAAATAATAATAATAATAATAAATTAATTAGAGTATAATTTCAAATTCGATTTTTTTTATATAAATATATATAAACTTATTAAATTTTAGTGAAATTTAATATGATTGAGAGAAGACGTGTACCATAGGTGCCTCCGATCGAGCTCGAACCGAAACCCGAGCCTTCCTCATGGTAGCTTCAGTTTGTTCAGCATCTTTGACAGAACCAGACGACGTCGTTCTGGGCACCTTGTTTGGAGCCCAACCAGCTTGAGACGATTGATCTGGGCTATCTTCTCTCGCAATTAATGCTCGGTTGACTTCCTTCTTTTCGAGCTCATCTCCGCCTCCGCCTCCGCCGTGGCCATTTTTGACTGACTCCGATCGTCTTTCTTCCGATGAAGACAGCGAGGTCTCTTCGGCTTCACCGTTGGTGGCGAGCCCAAGATCCATAAACCTTCTTGGCACGACTGGCTGTACTGTTCCTTCATTACCACTACCGTTGAGCTTATTCTGATCATCATATTGATCATGATTACCATCTTCTACTTTTCCATCAGACTTTCGAGATTGCATTAAGCTGCATAGATGCATCTGTAGAGCGTTGTAGTTGTTGGTCACTTGGCTAAGCGTGTTTTTTAATCGCTGGTTCTCGGATTTCACTCGTTGAAACTCAGTATGAAGACCTACCAGCTGAAATTATCAAAGTGATGATGCAATACTGTTAAATATATATCTGTAATATATAAACAAAGCTCAAATCTAAAATCGATTCATGTTATAGACCTCAGTTGTAGGTTTCTTGTCGTCTGCAGCTGCGTCGTTTGATACACCATCATCCACCATTGATTGATCACTACTGGTATTTGTTGTGAGAAGATTTAAACCAGTCTATAATTTGATCAATTAGTTAGTCAATATTGTGTAAAGGAATTAATATATATTACCAAAACAATGATGTTAATATGTAAAGTAATACTCACGTTTACGTTCATCTGGAAATCGATTAGATCATTAAAGCTTTTGTGATGATCAACAATATCATGATGATGGGCCGGAGAAGGCTTGATATCCCGGTTTCGGTTCTCGGCAAAGAAATCCATCTCGTCGATGACGGTCCGATTATTATTCTCCTCGGATGGCTCCGGAGAATCTTTGTGGTGGGTGCAATTGAGGTTGACTGGGAACTGAAGAGTTTGATGAGGAGGAGACCTTTCATGGTGAATAGTGCTTGCATCCATGGAAGAAGCAGGACGAATAAGATGGTTCTGATTACTGATCTTCTTGTTGTGATGGTGGTTGCTGAAGTCTTCTTCAAAGGAGTTGAGTACTGTGGGTTTGTGCATAAAGAAACCTATTGGATCTGAATCAATGGAGAGTCCACTTCCTTTGGCCATAAATCCAAGAAAAATTATAGAGAGAGAAAGAAGAGAGAGATAGAGAGAGAAGGAGAGAGGTGTCAAGTCTTTGAATGGTGCAATGGACTAGGCATTAAAAAAGGGGGGTTGAGACTTTAGAAGAAGACCAAATAGTAGTACTAGAGAGGTGTGGTATTTGTGCTAAAATGTTTCTATTTCTTAGATTTGGTTGAGGCAGAAAATAAAGGGTACTTTTTCTTAATTTTTCTTTTTCATTTTAATTTAATTTAATTTGATTTGATTTAATTTTTAGGGAAATATTAAAAACAAATAGTAGTCATGTCATGTTATGGGAACTTGGATATATCACCCAATTGTGAGGGCATGGTAAGTTGAAGCTTTAAATACCACATGAGTAGTATATTCTATTTTCTTAAATTTAAATTAACAATATTGTTAGAGTAGAGACTCATGATTTATTATGTCTTTTCAACTACTCTTATCTAAATACTGTAATAAAAAATATTTTTTTTATAAAATTAATAATTAAATTGAATGCAAAGTTTTGTTTTTCTTACATTGAACAACAACTTCAATGGAAACCATAAACATCCGTTTCCCTTAATAATTCCAAAAATAATAAAGATTGATATTGTATTTCGTTTCTTGTCAGACATAAATTTTTTTTATGTATATTAATAATTTCTCGAAACTAAGAATAATAATAAAAATCGAAGTCACAAATTTTTTTCATTGGACACCAAAGAGAAAATTGCTGTGATGTTTCCACATATTTGGAGGCAAATAAGATACATGACTGTATTTTGAAGAAGACAAGTGGAAGTGGGGCCAGAAAATCAGTGGGTCACATTTGGGTAAGAGGATGTAGGGTCCACGTGAGGACAGCAGTTTGATTTTTAATTTTCTTTCTTGTCAGTGAGAAATAGAGAGAGAGAGTGTGAGGCGTTGAGATTGACGCGTTCTAAGAATTCACCGCCCCGATTGGTTCGGCGCCTCTAACTAAGGCTCGTGAAAAAGGGTTAGTCTGAGTCAACGGTTCAGATTGTGGGGACTCCTCTCTCTCTCGTGGCGGGCCCACACTGCTGACAACTCGGCTTGTGGGCTCCACATACAACTCACTTCTTTGACTCCACCACGCGGCGTTGCTTTCCTCTCTCCGATCGAGGGTGACGGGTTGACTCCGTCCACCTCCATTGTACCCTTTTCTCTCCTTTTAACCTCATTTATACACCTTAAGTAACAAAAAACTCTTTAACCTCGTTTATACACTTTAAGTAACAAAAAACAAAAAAGAGAAATGTTAACCATGGTGCCCATTGCCCAATACCCTATCAAATTAGCAAATCCTTTTTGCGGCAATTCAATATCGCTAACCAATAAAAAAACTACTTCATATGATGCTGGACATCTTAAGGTGCCTGATAACAATACTAGAAAAAAATTAAGTGCTCATATTTAGTGATGTATATTGGTTTGTTTGACCGTGTTATAACATATTTTAAGTAACTCAATCTAAATATTAGGTTTAAAATATAGTTTTCAATTAATCAAATTCAATAATCTAAAAATATAATATACATCTTTCAAGTTTAAAAATATTATATTTTAAATTTATTGTTAAAAATATAGAGTTTTATTCTTTTTATTAAAAAGAAAATAATTCATATATCTCTTCTATATAATAAGTGTGTAGATAACGGAAATTTTTAATTTTGACGGTTTTTTTATTTTTTTTAAGTTTAACTTTAACGGAATATTCTTATATTTATCATAATATTCTTATATTTAATATTAGTTTCTAAATACTTAAACTTAAATAAAATAAAATAAAAATAAAAATAGAATATTTTTGAGATATTTTACAATGATAATTATTTAAAAATAATTAATAATTAAACAAATTAAAAATAAGATATTTTTAAGATATTTTACAATGATAATTATTTTTAAATAATAAATAATTAAACAAATTAAAATATGATATTTTTGAGATGTTTTACAATAATAATTATTTAAAAATAATAAAATCATATGTTTTATAACTTAAATAAAAATTTAATTAAACTTAAACTCACTTATTAGAATAATATCATATTAAAAATATAATATAATCTACTTTGAATTAGCAACAAATTATTTTTTTTTTAAAAAAAATTAGAAAAAAACTTAAATTTAAAATCTACGTATAATATTTAATATTACATTAAACATATAATATATAATCTCTTCTTGTCACTCCCAAATTCATAAATTAGAACAAACATAAACTTAAACAAAAATAAATTCATTATTTAATTAAAATAAGATATTTATTTCAAAATTTATATGATATTAATATAAATTTAATAAAAATAACTAATAAATCATATACATAAAACTAAGCAAAAGTGCATAACGCACGTTGTTTGTATCTATATAATATATATAAATCTTATTTGGTTTATTTAGGTGGGTTGGAAAATTTTCTAACCCGCCCATTTATTAGATTGAGTTGCGATTTTTAGTGGTTTATTCAGTTTAGTTTGGGTATGTTATTCGGTTTGGGGGCTTTGTAAATTTTTTTGACCAACCTTATATATTTGCAACCAAAATAAAAGTATAAATACATCCTATTTTATTTATTAAAATATTTTTTTTATAAGAAACACACTTCTATTTATAAGATTTGGTCTTCTTTGAAAAGAAAAAAAAAACTTAACTTTGTGTTCTTCCAATTGATGAAAAAATTTCTAGGACTTATAAATACTTAATTTTAATTTTTTTAGTTCATAATTATATTAAAATTAAGGTAAGATGGCCATACTTACTAAAACTGGAAAAGTTTATAAATGATATTAATATTTAAAATTACATATTTTAGTAATTTTGCATAAGAATTAATATGTAATAAATTTTTTCCAAAATAACCGGGTGTATTTATACTTTTTGGGGTGCAAATAAAACACCCAAATAAATTATTAAATAATAATAATAAAAAAATTGTTGCAAAAATTTATTTTTCCTTTATTGAATTGCTTTGTCATGTATTCATATGAAGCAAAATAAAATAAAATATGCAGGTGTCATTAGAGGATGGCCCATATAGTCGGTAAAAGTCCAAACATTGGACTTTGGCTTTTTCTACACAGGATGTTAAGTGTTTAACTCTAACTAATTTTATTTTCTGGTGTTGTATTAATAATAGCCTATATTTTAGCAAAGCTATACGTTAAATAAGATGAATTTATTATTTATTTTATTTTATTTTTATACGTGTAACGTGATTGATCGCAGATTTAGTTTCTGCAATTTGTGGTTATAGTTGACTACTTCATGTCAGATCTTTTGTTTTTTTTCTTGTTTTTCCACTTTTTTTTTTTTTTATTAAATTAACAATTGGTAATTTTGCTTCTAACCATTATATGTGCATGTTCAAAATCCCATGACTTTGTTTTTCCAACTTATGATTAATACCAAATATATATTTTAAAAACCTATTACAAGTTTATATTAAATTAGAGGTATTCAATGGATGACATTCAATATATTTAAACTTAACCGATCAAATTCAATTGTTTATTGAATATTGGATTTTTACAACCGATCAAATCCAATTGAATTGAGTCAATCAATTCGATCTAATAGATAATTGGATTGGATCGGTTCCATCCATTGGATGCATCCCCTGACTATTTATTGGATCAGATCAGATCTATCCAACTATTTAGAGTCTTCTTAAATCTAATTTTCATATATATATATATATATATATTTCAATTATAAAGCACACAAATTACTCATCCAAATGAAAATATTATTTAGTTCTAATAATTTAGAAGCAGACAACACAAATTCATCTAAATTAGAAGTATATATGTAATTTGATGATTATTGGGTCGATTCGATCGATTTTTATTAGATGTTCGAACCCCATCCAACAACCGACCGATTTAATTTAAATTTTTAAAAATTACATTCGATCTGATCTAATCCAATAGTAATTAGATATCTAATTTTTGACGGTCGGTTGTAATTGAATCAATCAGTTATAATTAGATTGAATATATTCTGCACACCCTGTATTAAATCCTTAGATTCAAAATTAAATTTCTCTTGCAAGGTTAGAAATCAATAATTGAGTTATATAACTTGAAGATTCAATTGAACAATCATATATGCGTGTGTGTATAAATATATATATATATATTTATATGAGGAAAGTCTGCGTACATATGTATATATATAATTATTAGTGATGATTAATTTGTCAATTCATGCAGTTTTTTTCCCTTCTCACTCTTCTAGATTCAATTAATATTGCAATTTGCAAATGCAATTTATAGGCTTTTCTCAAATATATATATGAAAAGTCCTAGTGGTGGAAATGATAATAGGACCACATATATACATAATATATACTTATCCTATAAGTACATACATATATAAAAGTTCTCATCTTAAAAAAAACAAAGAAACAAGTACACAAAATTGTAGTGAGTATCTAGGTACATGAGATGATATCTTTATGTCTTTTTACAGAAGGTAAAAGCCGGACCAAAATTGACAAAGCACATAATGCAAATTCTATACTTATTTAATGTACACACTGTTATAAATATAAACTTTCTCTGTATTTTTTTTCTAAATTAAATAAAAAAATATATACAAAAAGTTTGAATAAGTCTAAAATATTACATTTGACATATGCATACTATTTTATTGCGGTTTAAAAAAAACGCAGTCTAAAGTTTAAAGAGTGGGGAGACGGGGAATTTTCTTCGCGGTTCTTTAAAAAAAACCACACAGAAAAGTTTACTACTTTTCTCCGCGCTTCTTTAATTAAAATCGCGAAGAAAAGTCCTATTTTCCCTGCATATTGAACCCAAACCTCATAAATTGCTCATTTTCCCTTCACAAACCCGAGAGAGAAACGGCGGAGCCCTTTGTCCCCAGCCATGGTAAGGTCTATTTTCACCATTTTTCATTATTTTTTTTCTTCATTTTCTTCCATATTAACGCATTAAATAATGCAAATACACCTAATATTGATTTATTTTGAAGTTTCAGGACAAAAATGAAGAAATATTGAGTGAGTATAATGAGGTTTCAATATATATTTAAAGGGTGGTTTTCAAGTTTTTTTCTAACGTTTTTTAACGTTTATAGAGGATTAGAAGACATTTTCATTGTTCAAACACATGTATCGATTACTAAAACTTGACTTTTTTTTTTAATATTTTGATTTTTGGGTATTTTTTATATTATTTACCTAATTTATTGCTTTTTTAATAATGTTAATATTAATTATGTTAAATCTTTAAAATGTATTGTATTTTACATAATTTTTTATATTATAACATTTTTATTTACATAATTTTTTTATATTATAATATTATTTTTTTACATAATTTTTTATATTATTTACATAATGATTTTCTTAAAGTTTATTTTTGTTAATTATATTATTTTAGGATCAATTAAATTACCATATATTTACTAATAACCAATGTTTAAGCTTTTATTGTAGGAAATATTTGTTTTAATTTGAGGTGTGTTGAAATTGTTGAAGATTAATTTTGAACGTGAGTAATAATCACTACATAATTTTTTATTTTTCTTTTTGATATTTACAAACTATTGCTAGATGACTTTGAATATATTAGATATTCATCTGTAGTGAAGTATGTTCTGAGATAAAATTGTGTTGCGGAGATAACAAAAAGTTGAGAACATGTGTGTCTTAGTGAAGTAGGTTCTACAAATTATGTGTGATGTGGTGACTTATGGTTGAGAACATGGATGTTGTTTGTTGTATATTTTGTTTGATTTCAATTTATAGGTAGTAATAACTTGAGATATGCTATAAAAACAGAAGAAACTCTACCCAGTTTTTTTTAAAGATTAATACATTAATTGAACATGTTTTATAGGTTAAAATATGTAATAATTATGTTTGTTTATGTTGAAATTGTAAATACATATGAATTTTGGATATGTTATAGAAATAGAAGAAACTCTGCCCATTTCATTTTCAAATTTTGGCTAGGATTCTTGGGGTTGTGATGCCTAGGACATGTGGGGATGGTTTTTAGGTTCATTTGGGACTTGAAGTAGGGAAGATTTTGGTTTTGGTTGGAAATGGAGGAGTCGAAGGAGAAAGTTTCAGGGCACTTTCTGGCTGAATGTAGCGCTATAGCGCCCACTAGGGGCGCTACAGCGCTACTCAGGGTGGTTTTGGGCGTTTTGGTTATGGAAAGAGCACTAAGGCGCTACCCTGTTTCATCAGAATCCCGTTTTGTGTGTTTTTAAGGGTTTTTGGCTCAGGGTTTCAATCCTTAAGGCTCGGGATCGAATCTACTCACCGCGTGGGTACATTTCGGGGTCCCGAGAGTGGGGTTTGGGTCAAGATCCTATTATTGTTGATTTTCATTGATGGATGTTATATTTGGTTATGACTAGGTGACCGCTAAATGATTAAAAGGTCGATCGTTCTCAAGGGTCGTTCTTGTTCAAATTCTCGCTCGAACCGGAGGTAAGAAAACTGCACCCCATATGTGACATGCATGGTTATTCTTGATGCATGTTGGATGTTTAAATGTGATGCACGAGAAACATGTGATTAGGGCATGCCATGAATATTGAATATGAGATTGATCAGAGCTTGAGTCTCTGTGTTTGTGCATGATCATAATTATGCTAGCAACTGTTAAGTAAGCATGTTGAATGCCCTACTTTTGGATATTTGACATATGATATATGCCTGGTAGCATTGCTTACTTGTGTGTGGTTTTGACTAACTAGTCAGAATTGGCAATGGTGTCAGTATTAGCTGTGAAGCTGTGTCCTACTTGTCAAGTTCGCAGTAGTATTGAGAACTGGTCACCTGGTATTGACTAAAAAGTCAAGGCGGACTTAGCGTGTTTAACGCAAGCCGATAAAAGATTAGATCTAATCGACATCTGCATTGAATGACTCGAATGAGCATTAATGTCGGACCGACCTCAAGTTCGATGAAAACTGAAAGCGCTTGTCTAGCCAAAGGCTAGTCATTTAGAGCCAAGGCCAAATATCTCAAAAATATCATATTTTAAAATTTTTTAATTATTTATTTTATTTTAATTAAAATTAAGTGTTTACAAATTACAGTTAAATATAAAATATTTTATTAAATATAAAAATATTTCATTAAAATTAACATTAAAAAAAATAAAAAACTATTAAAACAAACAAAATTTACTAGGCTTATTATATAATAAAAGAGATATATATATTTTGATATTTAAGAAGTCAGCTATGCATACAAGGGGGTGGGCCGCATTATTTGAAAGTGCAAGTCAAAAGAGAATCGGGTCGGTCTTCTCCTATTTGATATCTCAATTTCTTTCCACACAATATATTGCCAAGTTTCTTTACAACTATTTATATACATTCAAATTCAACTAAAAGTAGTCCTTTCCTTCACCATGTGGTGTGGGCATGACACACGTGACTTGCAATAAATCCTAAAGGAAAATAAGTAAATAAATCTAAGCCTATTATTATTTTTATTATATATATCTCCTTAATCTAGCTAGCTAGGGTCCAGAGCTTTCAAACCAAACTTTCTATATCTTCTCCTTTACTATTATTATTATTTATTTTTAAAAAGTTCACTATTACAAAGAAAAATGTAACTTTTTAGGGTTGGTGTATATATGTAAATTGTATAAATTTAGGCTTTCTAAAAACTTCTTTTTGACTCCTTTTTAAGTATCGGATTGATTGGCAAAACTCTCATTCATTTCTCTTTTCGGTTCATATAATATTTCAGATAATTGATAATATATATATATATAGGATTTATTCTTTGTTCCATGTGTTTTTTCTTATTATATGTATGAATTTTGTGTTTTGATAAATTATTTTTTTAGACTCTATGTTTTATAAAATAGTTAAAATAGAACCCTAAATCCGATTTTAGTTAATGTTTTCTCAACTAAAATTACAAATAATTTACCAAACTAATAATTCATAACAAAAATAAAATCATTCTGCTTAAATCTGTATTGTTATATTCAATTTTTTCTTCATCAAAATGAATTTAGGGTTCTATTTTAACCATTTTACAAAATATAAGATCCAAAAAATAATTTATCAAAATACAGAGTCCAAATAAATAATGAGAAAATATAGAAGATTTAAAAAAAATATAAACCCATATATATACCTAATAAATTTTTACTTTTGTAGCACGGCAAAAGAGATGTAAGAAGAGATCGTTGTGGAGTAGTTTTTTTCCAAACAAACAGCAAGGCCAACAGGAAAGGTCTAGCAGCTGTCTTCTTAATTAGTAAAGTAGCCAAAACTAATCAATTATACAATATTAATTAGTTGAAAAGAAGTACATGTATTTATACGTGTGTGTATATATAATATATATATATATTTATGAATATATATTTATAATACACACTAGATTTTAGCAATTTCAAATTTGATTAGTTTTATTTATAGAATTTATTAATTATATTTATTAAATTTGTATTATTGTCATATAAATAAATAATATAATATGTAAAAAAAATAATATAAATATATTAAATCAAAATCCTATTTATAATTTTTTTTTTAAATTTATGTATATATAATAATTTTTTAATAAAAATTAAGATTATATATTATAATAATATTTTATAATAATTAAATTTATATTGAAGTAAGTATTAAATATTATTATAATTAATAATAATATTTTATAATATTTGAATTTATATTAATATAATTGATAAATATCTATTTTTAAGTTAATTTTAAAAGCATATTCTATTATATATTTAAAATATTATGTTAAAGTTAACAAAAACAAAATATTAAAAAAAAAAATTTCCGTTATCTATATATATTTTTTTTATATAAAAGAGATACATAGTGTGACAAAAAAAAAAACAAAAAAAAGTTCTGTATATAGTTTGTGCACATGATAAAGAAACACTAATTAGAGAATTAAAACGTGATTCAATTAATTCAGTTCTTTCAAGTCACTATAAAAAAGCAGCACTACTAATTACCTCTAAATATGGTTCTCTTTTGAGTAGTGATTGCTTAAAGAGAGCTTATGGCAAGTCACTAGTAAATGTTTTCTCTTTGTTTGCCACAAAGACTAATTATTTGATATCACTCTACCTCTCTGAGATTTTCTAATATCAAGTAGAGAGATTAGAAATCATTCATTATAGAAGGCATATTTTCTTCTCTACAAGCATGATTGGCAATTGTAGAAATAAAAAGAACTTGGGTACATATGGGGCCAACATTTTTAATTCATTTGAACTTAGAAAGTTATTTAGTTGAAAACAACACGTATTTAATAAATAAACAAAGAAAAGATAAAAAAGTTATCACAATATAAAGAAAAAAGTACATAACTAATATATTTGGTCCCGCCCTATTTTTTTCATTCTAAGTCCTTTTAAATGTTAATTTCTTATTGAATAAGCCAAAACAACAATGTTTGCTAACATCTTTTTGTTGCATTTCTTTAGACTAGTGCTTAAAAATAAACTTTTTTTCTTCTTCTTCTTCTTCTTCTTCCTTTTCAACCTAAAAAAGTATATAATTTTTATAACAACATCTCTCTTTTGTCTCTTGCCAAGAAAAGCTCAAGGCCGACTAAATTCATTGAACTTTTTACAAAAATCTACTTCCGCCTTATAAATAAATTTATATTACAATTATGCTTGTGTCAAAATTAATCATATAATATAGCATAATATTATGTATATATATTATATTATATTGCTGAATTCGGCTATATGATGAATGCATTACTAGGCATGCAAAACTAAATAGATAGCTAATCAATATAGTAGAACATTTCTTCTAAGCAAACCAAGCTAACTACTCACTACTCAGCATGACAGCCTTAGGGTTGTCTATTTCAAGAAAAAATTACGTTCACTCTTTTCTTTTTCTTTTTGCTTAAAAAAATCTTAGACAATATATAATGAGGATCATTAATTTTTTATACGGAAACAATCAGAGATATCGATCGCACTTAAGTTCCTGATCAAATTAATATATAAGTATTAGTTTAAGAAGATAAAAAAGCTTTTCGTTGTGGTAAGAGTTTACTTTTTATATATAAATGTATGCTATATATAAAAATAAATTATTGGACAGAGCAAAGAATTATGGGATACTGAGATTTTGATGATATCATGCATTACCAAATTCTTATAGCCAACTGGATTAAAATGAATATTATATATTAAAGCAGATATATATATCCACATATATATATATATATTAAATACATACATAATTTTTTAATGGGGTATATCTCAAATATATACATAATTTTTTAAACGAAGGTTCACACAGTACTGCTACTATATATAGTATTATTACAGCTGACCTCTTCGAAGAACCTGGACATAATAAATTAATTAAGCACAAAGAGTTAATACATTTTTATTCCCTTGAGAAAAAAATAACAATTTTCAGGCTGATTTGATTTGATTTTCTTGTTGTAAAACGAGGGAGCAACGTGTTAAAATATATGCCCCAGCTAAGGCCACGTGTATTTGCCTTTATCTCCCAAGTTAGGGCATCGTTTTCAACAGCTTCTTTTTTTAAATTATCAAAAGAGTTTTTAATTAATTAACCCAAGCTATATTAATTAAATAATCACTATAGAGTCAACAAAAGATAATTAATCGCGGGCTCTTGTCAAAGTCAAAGCTAATTTCTCTGCAGATTCAAACCTACAGTTCAAAAGCAATTATTGATCTTTTATTATGTATATATATATATATAATAGAAATATATGATCGTGTGTATAATTAATATCGATTATATCTAACTTGTCCTTATAATAGAGTGAAAAATAATAAACATAGGTGACACAAAATAGAACTACATGTATCATTATATGCAACCTAACTAAAAAACTTGTCCCCTCAATTTCTTTTTCTTTGGCTTTTAATTGGATTTGTCCTTAATTATATATATATTGGTTGTTAGGTTATCGTCAGCCATTAATTTATAATGTAAGAGTTTCAAATAAATTAATTAGACTGTTAGGTACTTAATTTGATTGCTATATATACTGTTATTTGGGATCATTGCGGCCAGAGATAACATCAATAAAATGCATCTTCATGAACTTTTTTAATAGTGTTTATATTTGAATTTTTATAGGTTGACTAATTTTCTAAGAGATATTTTTTGGTTCCGCTATTTGGCTATACGAGTTTATATATGAATATACTTATATATATATATATTTTGCTTAATATCTTGTCTAATAGTGGTTTTTTTTTTGTGTGTGTGTGTGTATACATAATATATATAAATATTTTGACGTGTATTTTTGTCTTTGATCCATCGTTGATTAATTAGCATCGTGGAATAGCTCATTATATAGTGGTCAAATAAGTAGTACTTATACGATTTTACAGATACCCTTTTATAATCACTTTTGCACCCTAAAAAGTTTTAAATATCACCAATAGTAATGCTACTTTGATTTATTTACTGTTTTATCCTTTCCTAAAATAAATCATTTTGCAAAATACTTATATATATATATATATAATTATGTGAGGCATGTTTTAATAATTGAACCTATATATATATTTATATATACAATAAAAAAATATTGTTAATTAGTTACGAATTCGGTGGAATGATTAGATCATTCTAATACCTAATGTCTCGTACAAACCTTGAATGTGTTATGGAATGATAAATAGAATATACAAGACTTTAGCTAGCTAGTTTGGTGTTGTCATTGATGGAATTGGAGAAGGGACCAATATCAACCAAAACAAGTTCGATGATCTCATCTTTATATATAAATAAATAAAAACAAATATTATAAGGAAAATACTCTTGCATATGATTTGCATTTGGTGAAAGATTTAATTGAAGAAATGCCACTTGATAATTTAAAAAATTTCGTCATGTTCTGTTTAATATATATATATAAGCTAAAACCATCACGACATATGTAGTATATCCCCAACAAGACAAATTGCCGTCTCTAACACCCACCACTCAACCTAAACTTCAATGGCAAGAGATTAATATTCATATAAAAAACACAAAAGTTGAATTTATTTTAATCAATTCTTTGATATGATACAGAATATATGAAGTATTTTTTTTAGGGTTATTTGATAAAATAATATTTTTTTGATATTGTTTGATAAAATAGCTTTTCTTTGATAATTAGTTACTAAATAGTATTCTCTTAAGATTTTGCTGAATTTACTTGACATTATATGATACTCTATCTGGAAGACGACTTAATTAATTATTAAAAAAAAACTGTATTCACCAATATTTACTCTTATTTTTTAACATTCTCGAGATTTGTTATAAACTCATTTGTTATTGTTTGTCCTGTATATAGAAATATAAAAATTCATATAGTTTAAAACGTTTGAATCACTACAAGACAAATGCATTTTAGCGATGACATTATTAGCGGTGACAAAGAATGTTTGTCGCTGATATCACATCGGTTAAATTTTTTTAATTAAAAAATGTTATTAATGGCGACATTTCAAATATTAACAGCGACACATATCGCCGCTAATAAATTCAAAAATACCATAAAAAAATGTGAGAAATTTCTCACTAAATATATAAGACTATTAGCGGCGATATGTGTTGCCGCTAATAGTCCCCACGTCAATAAAAAATATCAGCAGTGACTATTAGTGGTGACACGTATCGCTGCTAATAGTGACCCCAATATCACCTTCCCTTGACTTCTCCTCCCTCATTCGCAGTTTTCTCCAAAAAAAACCCCAAATATGATTAGTCATCCCCTCCCTCTCCCCGAGCTAGAGCTGTAAATACGGGCCGGGCTTTTGAGCACGGCACGAAACCGGCACGAGCACGACACGACACGAAAAAATATGAGCTTGGGCCAGGCACGACACGACACGACAAGCCCGAAGGCACGAAACGAAAGCACGAACAAACTAGCCCGAAAGCACGACACGATAAAAAACTCGATATTTTGACATTAATAATCATAATAAATTTTTATTTGTCAATAATTAATAAATTAAAATGATAATATATGTCTTATTTTTTTCAATGTTTATATTTTTATAATTATATTAATTTATTTTAAGATTTGTTAGTTAAATTTTTAGCATTTATTAGTAGGTATTAAAATTCTAATAATTATTTTTGATATAATTTTGTGTAAAATATTGTTAAGAAGTATATAAAAATATCTAAAATTATAATTTAAACAAAGAAATGTATTTGGTTTGGTGGTAAGTCCATTGATGGTTAAAGAGGAGGTGGAGGGTTCAATTCTCCATCCACACATTTTTTAGCAAAAAAAAAAGTGAGTCAAAAAGTGGGCCCAAATTTGGGCCCGAATATAGAAAGTGGGCCGGCACGAGCACGGCACGACATGGGCCGGGCCCATGGGCCGTGCTGGGCCTACTCTTTCAAAAATGGGCCGACACGAGCACGGCACGAATTGAATATGGGCCGGGCTCGGCCCGGCCCGAATTTACCCGAGGCACGAAAAATGTGGGCCGGGCCAGGCCGGGCGGCCCACATTTACAGCTTTACCCCGAGCCACCGTCCACCCCTTCGCCCCTCCCTGGAGCCGCGCCCCTCCGCCCCCGTGCCTCTCTCTCTCTCGTCGGGACTCCGCCCCTCCTCGGAGCCACGCCCCTCTGCCCCTCCCCGAAGCCACGCCCCTCCACCCTTTCCCTTTCTCTCTCTGTTGTCGGGACTCTGCCCCTCCCCGGCCGGAGTCGCACCCCTTTGCCCCTCCCCAGAGCCGCACCCCGTCCCTCTCTCTCTCTTGTCGGGTCCGTCCCTGTCCCCCTCTCTTTCTCTCTTGTTGGGTCTGTCTCCTCCTCCACCACGCCGACGCCACCACCACGCTAACTCCTCCACTGTATTTGCCTAAGCCAACTTATACAAAAAAGAATGAGGCAATGATAGTCGTAGACTACTTGCCCTATCTCTTAGAGCTTCACTAGTGAAAACTGTTAACCCTTTCATTTCTACGACCAACCGAGAGTCCTGTGCTATGGCTCACACCCGAAATAAGGTTTTTTTTTCTTGATATGCTTTAGCCATTGTTTAAAGCCTTGTTGAGCTTTAAAGTCCTTATTCCAACTTGTTGGGAGTAGGGGCTTTCACTGGAACTGAAACTCTATTTTCTGTTCAACTCGGCTTCCTTAACTTAAAGACTTTGAGGGTTTTTAGGGCTTTACACTATATATAAATATATATGTATATATATATTTTATTTTATTATTCAGTTTATATTTTTTTTGTTTTATTAATTTTATTTTTCCATTTTTTCTATATATGTATATATATGTATCCCATTGTATATGTGTGTATATATAATTGTGTATAGTGAATGTGTATATATGTATAATCTTATAATCTGTTTTTATTTTCTTTTTTTTTCTGTTTTTAATTATGTTAGTTTTGTGTTATATATATGTATAAATATTTACATTTATAGTTGTGTGTATATATATTTATATATATATATATATGTGACCTGTGTATATGTGTATGTGTGTGCTTATATATATATATGTATAGGCTATATATATATGTGTATGTGCATGTGCGTGTATGTGTTTATATATATATATATGATATGTGTGTGTATTTATATGTATTTGTGTATATAGATATATATATATAGGTGTGGGTGTGAGTGGTGTATATGTATAGTGTGTGAGGTGTATATATATATGTTTTATTTATTTATTTTATGTGTGTTATAATTTTTGTTTGTTTTACTAATTTTGTTTTCTATTTAGGAGAAAATAAGTTTGTGTAATTTTTGGAACCTTTTGTTTTGGAGAATTTTATTAATTGGTATGTGTTTCTTATTTCTTGCTTCTTTATTATTATTATTATTATTATTATTATTATTATTATCATTATTATTATTTATTATTGTTAGATGAGTTTGGATATCTTAAATATTCATCCATAGTGTAGGTTCTGAGATACACATTGTGTGCTGCAGTGATAAGGGAGGTTATGAACGTGCATGTATTAGTGAAGTCGGTTCAGTGAAATTTTTGTGTGCTGCGGAGATATAAGGAAGAAACTTATAGTGTGTTTTTTGAATTGTTTTTTCTTAACTTTTTACAAATGGTTAGGTCATTAGTATAGGAGAGACGCTGCCAAATTTTTTGTAGATTTATAGGGTTAGGATAGGGTCGAGGGTCGGGATAGAGTCTTTATAGGGTCAAGGGTTGGGATAGGGTCTTTACAGGGTTGGGAGAGGGTTCATAGGGCTGGGATAGGGTCAGGATATGGTCTTTATAGGGTCGGGGATCGGGATAGGGTCCTTATAGGATTGGGGGTCAAGATATGGTCTTAATAGGGACGGAATAGGTTTCATAAGGCCGGGGTAGGGTCGGGATAGGATCTTTATAGGGTTGGGATAGGGTTCATAGGGTTGGGGGTCGGGATAGGGTCTTTATAGTGTTGGGGGTCGAGAGAGGGTCTTTATAGGGTCGGGGGTCGGGATAGGGTCCTTAAAGGGTCGGGGGTCGGGATATGGTCTTTATAGGGTTGGGATAGGGTTCATAGGGTCGGGATAGGGTCTTTATAGGGCCAGGATTGGGTTCATAGGGTCGGGATAAAATCCTTATAGGGCCGGGGGTCGGGATATGGTCTTTATAGGGTCGGGATAGGGTCGGGGGTTAGGATAGGGCCTTTATAGGATCAGGGGTGAAGGACCCAAAACAGGTATGATTTAAATATTTATATCGTAAGCGCACGAATTGTTCATATAAAATAGTGATCGTGTAAGCAAGGATGTCGAACCCAAATGAGTTGTCTAAAATAAAAAAGAAAACTATTTTAAATCAAAATTAACAAATTCTAACCTAGCTCCAAAGATTGATGAGATTTTTGTATAATGAAAATAAAATAAAAGATTGAAAATAAAACTATTTAAGAGAATAAAAATAAACCAATAATGATTTGAAAATAAGTGTTAAAAGGAAATATTATTAAGATACTAGAATCCACAAAATGTAAGTTTAATAATACTTATTATTATATTGATTCCTAAGTTTTAGTGATAGTTACAATAATCAAACTATCATTTTCCAAATAGATTTATAATTTTGAGCACAAATTACTTCTAAAAAGATAGGATTTTTCTTCACTTTTCAAAAAGTATAATTTTAAAGTATTTAATGTGAATCAACCTAATGAAACAACAAAAAATCAAATTACATTATTTAAGGCAAAACATAATATTTTTGTTCTAAGCATTGGATGTGTACAATTTAATGACACATCTTACACAAAGAATATTATGTTTTTGCACTAATGAAGAACAAAGTGTAAATATGTTCTAACAATAAAAAATACAAGATATTTAAGATGAAAGAAAATATTTGAAGAAGAAAATCCATAAACTTTATTGCACAAAATGGGAAATCAACACACAACATAAATACTATCTAGTTACAAGTTGCTCCATCATGATCGTAATAATCTTAAAAAGATTAGAAACTCATAACTAGAATAGAAATTACAAACATAAATAGGAAAATTTGGAGGAGCAATCCCCAAAATTTTCCTCTAAAAACTCAGAAAAAATGATCGAAAAGAAGAAAAAGATGAAGAGAATAGAGTGGTCTTCCAAGTGTAGGAATTTTGTGGTATGACCTCCCCCAAGCACTCCCAAATCCCTTATTTACAGCCAAAAAAGTGTTTAAAATAATCCATTTGAATTAATTAAATTGATTAAATTAAATTTGACATGAAGAATAATAAGGTAAGTAGGGGTAAGTTTTAGATGTGATGATTATTTTGGGGTAAAATGTGTAAGAAAGTTTGGGTAAAAAATGGTATTTTAGGACATTGTGGGACAAGGGGACAATGTTGAAATTGTTGGGCTAAAAAAAAACACAAAAGGGGTTGGCTTGTGGCTGCTGCATGGCTGGCAGGTGTAGGGAGGCATTTCGGATTGGGGCTGGGGCGTGTTGGGCTTCGGAATGCAGCAGGCGGACTGGCTGGGCCGAAGGGTGCTTGCTGGTAGGGAGGAGTGTTGGGCTTGGCTTCAGGCTGGGCCCAAGTGGCTGCTGGGGTGGAAGGGATAGCTGGAGCATCAGTGGTTGGGTGTGTTGGGCTGGCCCAGGCGACTGGAGATGGGGCGTGGGCCTGAGTGCAGCGTGGGCCTGGTGTCTTATGGCATTTTAAAAATGCCATTTTTCCTTTCTTTCTTTAGTTTTTTATCATTTTTTCCAAACACAAACATACCACAAATTCCCTAACAAAATAAATATAAAAGAAATCATATTAAAATATTTTCACTATAAAATAAATCAAGTTAATTCTTTGAAAATATTAATTATAACTTAATTTATATTTAACATTTAAGTTCAATAATACACCATTTTTTTTACCTCAAATTAAACAACAATAATTTAAATAATTAACTACATCATTTTACAACAAAATAACTATAAAAACACACAAAAATATATAAAATCAAAATAAACCCAATAAATTCAAAATTACTTTAAAACTTAATAAATCAATTAAAAAACTCAAGAATTAAACAATAATTAGCACATAAAAAGTGATAAAATAACTCTATTATGTAGAGTTATCAAGGGGTCGGGTGTCGGTCCTTATTGAGTCTGGGGTTGGGATCAAATATGATGGTTATTATCATATAGTGATAATTGTTATTATTTCTAATAACGAAAAATTGTTATTATTTCTTATAACAAAAAAATTATTATTTTTCTAATAACAAAATGTCATAGACATAGACCTAGTGGATGCTTTGGGAATAGTAATCCGAATCAATGTATTCATCTATTATTCCTCATTTTTTCAAGATATTTCTTCAAATATCTTGAAAAAGTGGGGAGTACTTGTTGCGATATTTTTATTACACGCAAGTGCACGTATCATACAAGTAGTAACTCACACAGGTGAGGTCGAATCCAAGGGAATTGCAGCTAAGTACTAATCAAATTGGATTTAGATTTCTATTTGGCAACAATAAAAATTGATTTTTAAAATTATAATGCAGAAAACACAACAAGTAAAACAATAAATAAAAATGGTTTAACAATGGATGTGAAATTAGGAGTATGATTTCAATTGCTTTGATTACCCAATTGTTAATGCTAATCAACTATTCTTCTTCCTCCTCTGAGATGACAGATTATAAAATCACCTAAACTCTTTTCAGATCATGAATGTACTAAATTGCATTGTCAACTATTGCATATCTAAGATAGTACAACAAACAATTCGCATTAAGCAATAATCTAAAAGTCACATAAGCTATGCGAATACTTTCGTTTCACATCAAAACCTATGTTTATTCATTTAGAGCATTCCTAATATTCACTTTTCAGATTTCATATTAGGATCATGAATCATGTTTAAGGTGATCAATCTCAAACATGTATTGAGCACAAAAATGAACAAATCACATAAACAAGGAAGAAGGAATAATCAAATAGCATTAATCCATGGAATAATCTCAGTCAATATCCATCAAATCCCTAAATAGGAGTTTAGCTCATAATCTCAATATTCATATCCATAATCAAACTAAACATAAACAATAACATAGAAAATCTAAAGAAAAAGAGAATGAAACTAGATGGGGAATTGCCACAGATCGCCCACGCTTGCTCCAAGCTTCTTCTTCTTCCTTTTTCCCTTGTTTTTGTGTCTCCTCTCCCTAATTCACGTTTTTCTCCTCCTCAAATCGCATTAGAACTCGTTACCCTAAATTATCCCCCTTTGAATTAACCAAAATGCCCTTCATTTAAAAATCTGCCGAATTTCAATTTCCAGTAACCTAGCGTGATCGCTCTCTACAGTAGCGAGGTCGCTCTACTATCTCAGAAAAGGCATTTTTGACAGCTTTACGAATTTTTGTGCTTTTTGACATCTTTTTCATTCTAAATCATCCCAATCCTTCAAAACCTGAAAATAAACAAAAACAAGCGTAAAATAGAACAAAACAACCCTAAACCTCTAAAATACTTCCTAAGTAGACACACTAAAATAAGTCTCAAACTCGCTAATCAAATTCCCCCAAACTTTACCTTTACTCGCCCTCGAGTAAAGAACTCTAAACAAACCTAAAACAACTAAACAAAGACAAATCAAATTGACAACGACAAATCAAGCCTCCAAATTATGTTTGTCATGCTCATATAGTTTTCAAAAAATCCAGCCATCATGATAATCTAGAATTTTGATCAAAATATTTCTTCAACTCACTCAATTTCAAACAAATATATGTTCGCCTGATCATGATCAATAAATAACAGGCATTTGAATCTATTTAAACTTACCAATTTACTCACCACAAACCATCAAATCTTATTATCTCATATGCTTGCATCACTTACTACTCTCCACTAATATAGACAACACATGCTCAAGAATCAATAGGGCTTTTTATAGCTTATAACGATAGGCTTAGGCATGGGTAGACGAGATGTCATTTAGGCTCAAAATTACCATAAGCATACAAACCATACAAACCACACTTGATATCCACATTACAGTTCACAAACAATCCCAGTATTTCCTTTTTTTTTTCAAGATTGAGATAATTCACACTTAGATTTTTTTTTTTTCAAACTACAGTCCCCCAAACTTGTTTTTATTTTTTTTATTTTTTTATATATGTTTAAAAGGAGTGTAGTTTACTTTCAATATCTTTTTTTTTTTAAGGAAATCTCAATCTTTTTATTTATAACACTCCACAATACACCCTATTACAAAACCAATCCCCCAATCATCATTCACTTGTATGCTCACGGTAATCATTCAAGGGAATGGAAATATAATAACATGTTTAAAGTAAGCTCAAAATAGGTGTCAAAACAAAGAATGTAACATTAGGCTCAAAAAGGACAACTAGGGATTAAATTAATCAAGGTTGGCTTGAAAGGCTCAATCGTTCAAAAAAAAATCGCCTAAATCACCTTCCTAAGTAAGCATTATCTATGATTTTGCCTCAAGTAGCAAGCAAGCAAGTTCTAAGCATAATCATTCATCTTTCCTTAAACCAAAATTAAGCAAGCATAAATATCATCAAATGCAAGAGATTTATCTAAAAATCATGATAAAGATCTCACATATTTAGATAGACCCAAGCAACTCAAAGAAACATTCGACCAAGCACATAGATTTTGTTCAATTTTATGGCTTTCATTTCATCCAACTATACAAGCAATCCATTCAATCATTATCATCAGCTAATCATCATCAACTTGATTTATCAGACACTCTAAACACCCTAAACAAGACACACTAGCTCAAGACACACATAAAATACAAACACTCAAACAACAATAAATTCCTTTCCCCCAAACTTAATCTAAACATTGTCCCCAATGTTTTAAAGAAAAGCTAAGGAAAAAGAAACTTACCTGACAATTCAAACATCTCACGACGAAGGACCCTCACCACCATCTCCCTCAGATGGAGGATAACCAAAATGCGGTGGCTGAGGAAACTGGGGCAACTGACTAGTAAAAAAAAAATCGTGTTTTAAACACTCTGATGCGCTCCAGCGCGGTCGCGGCACATATAGCGCGATCGCGCTACTGCCCTCCAAAGCTGCGTATGTTCGGCGTCGAGCACGGTCGCGCTACTGCACTTGCTTGGCTTGGCTCTCTGTGAGCGCGGTCGCGCCCTTCCTGGCGCGGTCGCGCTAATGGCCTGGATTTTTGTTTTTTTTTTTCATTACATAAAAAAAAAACTACATAAATAAATAAGAAAAATTAAAACTTAGAATGTCTCAAACTGAACAAAAATTACTGTAAAAACTTGGGGTGCCTCCCAAGAGCGCTGTCGTTAACGTCATATAGCCGGACACTGATTTCCTCTTCACCTTCAACTTGGGTCAAGTCCACCCCTTGCATCCTTGAGAGCCATCGTGTCATACGAGGAAAATTCCCTTCTACTATTGGGAATATTGAAATTATCCCCAATGTCATCGAAACCTTCAAACTTGCCACACAATAATCTTTTCATACAACGTCGAACTGTTTGAAATCGTTCTTTGGTCTTCTTCTTCTTTTCACCAATTGATTCTTGACAATCATTCTCCACATCAACTCTACAACATGTAGGAATTTCAGTTGCTTCAAAGACATTAAAACTTATTTCCTCATTTTGGACTCGCAACCTTAACTCCCCTTTTTGTACATCGATTAAAGCTCGTCCTGTGGCTAAGAATGGTCTTTCCAAAATAATGGGAATGTTTGCATCTTCCTCCATGTCAAGAATTATGAAATCAGTGGGGAAAATAAATTTACCTACCTTCACCAAGACATCCTCTATCACTCCACGAGGATGTTTAATGGAGCGATCAGCAATCTGTAAGGAAACCGTTGTAGGGCGAGCTTCTCCCAATTTTAGCCTTCGAAAAATAGATAGAGGCATTAGATTCACACTTGCCCCTAAATCACATAAAGCTTCTATTTTGACTGAGCCCCCTATAGAACATGGAATATTGAAACTACCCGGATCTTTAAGCTTGGGAGGTAGTTTCTTCTGCAAGATTGCACTGCACTCCTCAGTAAGTGCCACTGTCTCATATTCCTCCAACTTCCTTTTCTTGGCCAAAATATCCTTCATGAATTTAACATACCTTGGCATTTGCTCCAAGGCCTCCGCAAATGGGATATTGATATGTAGTTTCTTGAATATTTCAAGGAACTTTGAGAATTGCTTATCAAGGTTGTTCTTGCGGAGCCTTTGTGGGTAGGGAATCTTGATGTGGTGATCTATGCTCACTTGTGGTGTAGCTTCTTTGGTTGGGAGGTATTCAGTAACCTTGTTTTCGCTTTGCTTCTTTTCCACTGTGCCCTATGCTTGTTGATCCTGAACCTTGTCTTCATCTGACTGCTCCACACTTGGCTCTTCATATTTCTTCCCACTTCTCAATGTAATAGCCTGAAACTCTTCTTTTGGATTGACTTCAGTGGTGCTAGGAAGGTTACCTTTAGCACGATTGGCCATAAGAGTAGCCAATTGCCCAATCTGGTTCTCCAAATTTCTAATAGAAGACCGTGTTTCAGTCATGAATTGATTAAGGACATCAGATTGAGTATCAGGCTGTCTCATAGGATTCTATTGTCGTTGCATGGGCGGTTGGTAAAACCCAGGAGGTGGCTGCTGAAATGGTTGCTGTGACGGCTGAACTGAAGACTGGCCTTGTTGGTCATTCTTCTAAGAAAAATTGGGGTGATTCCTCCAACCCTGGTTATAGAAATTTGAATAAGGATTGCTATTATTTTGACGAGGAAAATTCCCAATGGCTTGAGCTTGTTCCAATGGCATATTATTGACATCCGCGTACTGACATTTTTCATAAGCATGAGGACCCCCACATAATTTACACATAGTTTGAGCTTGCATCACGGGGGTTGCCATTGCACTGCCTTGCAGCTGTTTAGTCAAAGCCTCAACTTGAGCAGTTAACTTAGATATTGCATCGATCTCATGTAAACCAACCACTTTCTTCGAGTTACCTCTTTCACTTGGCCACTGTTGATTATTAATGCCCATTTCTTCTAACAAATCATACGCCTCATTGGCGCTCTTCCTCATAAATGCCCCACCAGCTTCTGCATCAATGAGTGTGCGAGTGGTACCACACAACCCATTATAAAAGTTATGGACTAACATCCATCTCTCTATCCCATGATGCGGGCACCTCCTTATCAAGTCTTTAAATCTCTCCCACGCCTCATATAGAGACTCATTATCCAGCTGGTAGAAGTTATTGATCTCCCCCCTTAGCTTAGCTGCCTTGGCTGGAGGGAAGAACTTGGAGAGAAACTTTAGTGCAAGATCATTCCATGTATTGATTGAGTTAGGTGGCAAAGATACCAACCAACTCTTGGCTCGCTCCCTCAGAGAAAATGGGAATAATCTGAGTCTGATTGCATCATCACTGACTCCATTCATCTTAAATGTCTGACAGAGCTCCATGAAGTTAGAGAGATGCATGTTTGGGTCTTCAGTGGGTAGTCCCCGAAACTGGACTGTGGATTGAACCATCTGAAGTATGGCTGGCTTTATCTCAAAATTGTTTGCATCTACGACAGGTGGTCTTATACAAGACTGGACCCCTGTCATTGTTGGCAACACATAGTCCCTCAGGCTACGGTCGGGTGGATTCTGACCATTAGCCGGGTCTTCTACGGCACCCCCATTATTACCGTTGTTGGCCATAACTTCCTCTTGCTCAATCCTTTGTACAACTCTTTCCAACCTTTTGTTTCTTCTGTTCTGCCGGCAAGTCTTCTCTATCTCAGGATCAACAGGCACTCTTGCAGTTGGTCCTTGACGTCGCATAAACCAATGGTACCTGAGATGAGATAAGAAGAATTTGACACAAACAAGTTAGCAAAAAGTGAAAAGAAAACCAAATTAGAATTTAATCCAATTAACGTAATATCAACTAAACAATTCCCCGGCAACGGCGCCAAAAACTTGTTGCGATATTTTTATTACACGCAAGTGCACGTATCATACAAGTAGTAACTCACACAGGTGAGGTCGAACCCAAGGGAATTGCAGCTAAGTACTAACCAAATTGGATTTATATTTCTATTTGGCAACAATAAAAATTGATTTTTAAAATTATAATGCAGAAAACACAACAAGCAAAACAATAAATAAAAAGGGTTTAACAATGGATGTGAAATTAGGAATATGATTTCAATTGCTTTGATTACCCAATTGTTAATGCTACTCAACTATTCTTCTTCCTCCTCTGAGATGTCAAATTATAAAATCACCTAAACTCTTTTCAGATCATGAAGGTACTAAATTGCATTGTCAACTATTGCATCTCTAAGATAGTACAACAAACAATTCACATTAAGCAATAATCTAAAAGTCACATAAGCTATGCGAATACTTTCGTTTCACATCAAAACCTATGTTTATTCATTTAGAGCATTCCTAATATTCACTTTTCAGATTTCATATTAGGATCATGAATCATGCTTAAGGTGATCAATCTCAAACATGTATTGAGCACAAAAATGAACAAATCACATAAACAAGGAAGAAGGAATAATCAAATAGCATTAATCCATGGGATAATCTCAGTCAATATCCATCAAATCCCTAAATAGGAGTTTAGCTCATAATCTCAATATTCATATCCATAATCAAACTAAACATAAACAATAACATAGAAAATCTAAAGAAAAAGAGAATGAAACTAGATGGGGAATTGTCACAGATTGCCCACGCTTGCTCCAAGCTTCTTCTTCTTCCTTTTTCCCTTGTTTTTGTGTCTCCTTTCCCTAATTCACGTTTTTCTCCTCCTCTAATTGCATCAGAACTCGTTACCCTAAATTATCCCCCTTTGAATTAACCAACATGCCCTTCATTTAAAAATCTGCCGAATTTCAATTTCCAGTAACCTAGCGCGGTCGCGCTCTACAATAGCGAGGTCGCTCTACTATCTCAGAAAAGACATTTTTGACAGCTTTACGAATTTTTGTGCTTTTTGGCATCTTTTTCATTCTAAATCATCCCAATCCTACAAAACCTGAAAATAAACAAAAACAAGCGTAAAATAGAAAAAACAACCCTAAACCTCTAAAATACTTCCTAAGTAGACACACTAAAACAAGTTTAAAACTCGCTAATCAGTACTAGATGTCTACTTACTATCTCCAAGTGATCCACTAGGTGGAGATAAGAGTATTAGATATAATTTTGTTGATAATTTTATATTATTTCATTTTAACTTTTTTTTATAAAAGAAAATAAAATTGGTAAACATGCTCACTGACCAAGTCAACCAATTGACATAATTAATATTTTAAAATTGTATGTTCTTATATTTACCGTAGATGACGATTGATAAGAGTTGGACAAAATTGAGAAATTGTGCCAGTGATGCTTGTTGGAATGGTCTCCAAAATTTCATGAATATGGTGTCAGAATACAAAGATTGGGTCGGGAGAATAAGATGTCGATGTGTCAGATGCATGAATCTTAAACTGAAAACTATGGATGTCGTTCAGGCACATATATTCGATCGGGGTTTCCAACAGAGTTATGAACAGTGGATTTACCATGGGGAATTCGATGAAGATGTTGTTGATGAAGGGGTGGATGAGAATGAGTCGATAGATGAGATGCGAGATGTCATTGACGATTTTCTTTTACCGAACAATGCTGAAGAAGCTAACAGTGGAATGAGTCAGTATTATGACGAGTTATTCGACGAGATTGAAGTTGAGTTGTATCTGGGTTGTGATTGGATATCATCACTTAACTTTTTAGCTAAGTTGATGCACTTGAAAGTGAGGGGGAAGAGACCGAACAACACATTTGATGAATTGTTGAAGTTCTATATTAAAGTTTGCATTTTCGAAGGAAAACAACATTCCAGCATCCCACTAAGAGGCTAAAAAAACTGAGTAAATTAGGGTTGGGATACCAATCAATACACGTGTGTAGACATGATTGTTACTTATTTTAGAATGACCATGCAGCTAAAGATTCATGTCTGGTGTGTGGGAGTAACAGGTGGATAAATGAGAAGAATAAAGGGTAAAAGGTTCTGCATAAGGTGATGCGTTATTTTACGTTGATTCCATGATTAAAAATATTGTGTAGTTCAAAGCATACAACGGAAGAGAAGCTATACAACGGAAGAGAAGCTATACAACGGAAGAGAAGCTATGGCATCATACTGGGAGATTGAAAGAATAAGTGATGATGCGTCATCCGTTTGATGGGTTAGCATGGAAGGATTTTGACGCCAGACATCCTAATTTTGCAAGAGATCCTAAAAATTTTCGTCTGGGATTGGCTGCCGATGGGTTTAATCCATTTGGAAACATGAGTTTATTGTACAACATGTGGCTTGTTGTGTTGACGAACTATAATCTGCCACTCTGGCTTTGTATGAAGGGCCATTATATCATGCTAACTCCTCTTATTCCTGGGCCAAAATCATTAGGAAAGGACATAGATGTATTTTTGAGGCCATTGGTGGACGAGTTGAAAGAGTCGTGGATTGACGGGGTGGAAACTAGGGAAGGTAGAAACAACAACATGTTCAAGATGTGTGTGACCCTTTTGACAAAATGATACGTTTGGTCTTGCATTTGACATAAGATGATTTATTGGGTGAGCGGGTATTTATGAGATGGATATATCCTTTTGAAAAGATACATGAAAAAATTAAAAACTACGTCAGGAATAAAGCTCGTCCTGAAGGGTCCATAGCTGAAATGTGGCATATGAGGCTTTAACATTTTGTTCCATGTATTTCAAAGGCGTGGAAACCAAATTTAATCGTCGAGATCAAAATGCAGATATAATTTATGTTCCACACCACCTTTCAGTGTTTCAATCTTAGTGTCGTCCATTGAGTAAGGAATTTCAAGTTCCTCTCGACAAAAAGACTCGGAATATAGCTGAGTGATTCATACAGGAGAATTCTTCTGAAATTGAAGTCTATATGGAGTAGGTTAATTTAATTATCTTTTTTTATGTTGTTTTTAATGTAACATCTTTAAACTATAACCGTAACACTATGTTAATCAACAGCAAACACCTTCGTAAGATCAAACAGAAGGATCCATGAGTGATCATAACCTTTTGCACAAAAAAGAGTTTCGTTCCTGGTTTCATGAGAAGGTAATCTATAACTAGGACATTCTTTGTTGTTAGATTGAACTATTTTTCTTATTATAATATGTTTTGCTATATTTAGATATATGACTTGCACCAGCTCGGGTCATTAGAGAATAGGGATGAGTTGCTAGCTTTAGCATCTGGGTTTGATCTTTTGGCGTACTCTTATCAAGCATGTATAGTGAATGAGATTCGATATGATACACACAATCGAGATCAAAATCGTATTACACAAAATAGTGAAGTGTGTGTTGCTGGGACAGAAGGTTTTAACTATTATGGACAACTTGAAGAGATATTGGAGGAATCTATACTGGAGTATATTTAGTGGCATTGTTTTGATGTAAATGGTTCAACACAGACCTGAAAAAAAAAAAAGAAACAATTATTGAGAATAATGTCACCAGTAGAAATGTGAGCGGTGAATGGTATAAAGATGAACCATACATACTTGCTAGCCAAGCTAAAAAAGTTTTCTATCTCGATGATCTACATAGAGGTCAAGCTTGAAAAGTTGTTGAAGAAGTGAATCATAGGCAAGTTTGGGATATTCCGGACAGTTCTGATCAGATTGCTGATATTGATGTTGTACATGACATAAACTCATCCAATTTCGTATTGACTATTGAGCTTGGGGAGTTGGTTGTTCAATAATCTAATCAACCAGCAACATGCATAGGCACTATCGCTCGACCTTATTCGATTTCTCAAGATATTGATGATTTTATTAATGATGATGAAGAAGAGTCGAAGACGTAGAAGAAGCATATGACGAGGATGATTTACTTGTTGACCTTAGTGATGATGATAACATCAATCGTGTTTCACCAATATATTTTAATTTGATAAGTGATGACAGTGACTATTGTACTTAGTTCTTGTATCTATGCAAGAAAAAAAAAATATTTAAATAATTATATATCATAAATGTTGAACAAATTATGGATATGTTATGTTGTGGATATTTTAGAATTTTATGTGGTCATTACAACTATATATTCATAAATAATATATATCTGATATTCATACTAACAAACAAATTTGGTCATATTTAGTTTAAAGATGTTAGCAAATGTAACTTCATACCATGGCAGAGATGGTGGTGGTCAAGATCCACCAGTTCCTACTACGATCCCATCTAGTTGCGAGTCATGTATTTTAAAATTTATTCTTTATTTATTTCTAATTAGACCTTATTATACAACATACTAAATTATATAATGCACTTATTTAAAACAATACAGTAGCTCAACCAAAGAGAAAAGGTCGTGGGCCTGCCGCTGGAAAAAATTTAGATAATAGAAGGCGAGAAGCTGGACATCCACTCCCCATAGTGGTTGACCCTATCACATACAAGGTGGTGGGAATGAAACATGTTTCTTTTGTCCACCTTTTCGGCACCCAAGTCACATCAGCGATTCCAGGATATTACAAGGATTGGACAAGTGTCCCAAAATAGTATAAGGACAGTGTCAATAGTAAAGTGAAGGTAAAGTTTTTAGAAATTACTTTAATAATAATTGTATTATATTTCCAGCATGATTAACATGTTTTCTCTTAATTGTAGAACATCTATCAAATAGATGGGTAGCCAGATTATACCACCCTCATTGACAATATCGATGTTGAGATGGCTGAGAGACACCAAGATAGGAAAACTAAGTGGCACACCCACTTCAAAAAGTTCTACAAAGGACCAGATGCTTGGGACGAGGTCCTAAATAATCCACCCAAAGATGTCAATGCCGATGAGTGGAAACAAATTTGTGAGTTTTTCAGGAGTCCAGAGTTTATTGCACGCTCAATGAAGAACAAAATAAACCGAGACCAAATGAAGTACTCTACAACACAAGGCACAAAATCATTAGCGGCCACTCGTCACGAAAAAGTAAGTGAAAATATTAACTTAATTAAGTTGTAAGAATTTATAAGTTCTCTAACATTCTCATTTTCCTTATTAGTTGAACCTGAACCTCATTGAGGAATGGAAGGAGTATCACTGGACAAAAAAGATCAAGAATTTTTCCAACGAGGATGCTGAATGAGATTATGTAAGTTTAAGTTTATTATCAATTCAAATAATTATATTTTTATTTTGTATTATTATTTTTTTAAAACATGTTAAGTTGAAGTCAACTCTTGAAGCTGAGACTCAACAGACAGTTGAATCTAGTACCGATGATTCTTCCCCAGTCAATCAAATGAAGATACTAAGTCAAGTTCTTGGTGAAAGGCAGGGCCACCAGCGAGGACTTGGCCGCAAATTAAAGGTTAAAGCATTAACCCATCCCTCTCAAAACTCTCATTCTCAGGCACCACCTCACCAATCGACTAAGGAAATACGTGAATTGATTGATGTTGTGAAGACCACGAATGAGCAGCTTCAGGACGTGTATCAGCAGCTTCCACCTGAAAAATGTCCAACAATAAACGTGGAGATGCATAATACATGTCAGCGGTTTTTCGAGAAGTATGTAGGTTCATCTTCTGAACCTTAGACACAACACATGTCTCAAGCTTCAGCTTCTCAGCCTTCACCAGACCATCCCGACATGCCTGGACCAACGTTGCCATCTCAACCTTCGGCCCAGCCATATATGGATCAATGGCCGATGCCTTCGTACCCTCAGGCTTATCCTCCTTATATGAGTGGACCTTCGTCTCAACCCCCGCCTCCTCATATGAGTGGACCGTTGTCTCAACATCCACTCTATCATTATCCATACATGCATGGACCTGGAGGATCATCGTTACCTCCACAGTATCCATGGTCGATGCCTCCGCTGTAACAACCCAACTATTCTAGACCTTGGACCATTAATAACTACTATACTAATCACAAGAAAACATACATATGAAAACATCATAACTTTGTTATATAAAGAAAAGGTTTGAATACATAACGATTTTACTTAGGATATGGGATCCCATTGTTTTGAAAATAAAGCAAAACATAACTTAAATAAATAGGTTACAAAATCAAGTGCGAAAAATAATACATAGAAATTATAATTTAAAGACTTCATCCTCTAATCGAACGCTCAGTCCATCGATTCCATCCTGCCTCAATACACATCCCCAAGCTGCCAAGAACCTTTCCCGCCGCCATAACTAATTTCCTGCACAAATAAACATAAAGGAATGAGCCTAATGCCCAGCAAGGAAAAACTAACACCATAAATCATATACATAAAATTATATCATAACATATGCTAAAAACATATTATAAACATATACTATAAGCATATCATAACAATATGTCATATACTACTACAATGGCCATTATACTACTTGGGGCTTGTAAACTAAACAAGTCATATGCCCAATAGATTGGTGGGGCTTGCTAGTCAGGCAAGTCATATGCCCATAAATTATTGGGGCTTGCTAGATAGACAAGTTGTATGCCCAAGGTCTAATATCATACTATACATAATGTTAACATATCATAACACAACATAAGAAAACATAACATATAACATAAGCATACAAAATTCTATCCTATTTTCCTTACCAATATACCGGGATATGAGAACAGGATCGAGACTTTGGAACACTCCTAAAAACCATAATAGAAAGGTGAGTATACTAAGAAAAGGGATGAAAAGAATGAACTACACCATCGAAAGGATACTTACCAACAACAATCTTACGTTCAAGATCTTAGATTGCTAACCAATAATAGAGAATACGAGTTAGGATTTTGAGTAGAAAAACTATAAGAATAACATAGAAAGGAACTAGAATAAGGAATATCTTGAATGCTTCTATAACCGAACTACACCTCGAACCGAAATATACTATGAACCTTACTTCCCGAGTGTTTATCAAGCTTATAAGTATAAAGCTTATATCCCCAACCCAAGTCTTTAACCAATCTAAAATAACCTAGCAGCTTGTAGACTCTGAACTTAGCTTGATGAATGAATAAATGGCTGGGTACTAGGTCCTATTTATAGAGTTCAAGAATGAAAAGATCTTTATTTAGATTGAATAAAATAATGGCTTTTTAATTGAAAAATCTTTGAATAATCGTTCAGCAGAGGCTGAAGACTCGGTCAAAAAGATTCTGGACTTATCAAGAGGTTAAGGAATAAAATAAGCTCGGTTTCAAAAATGTTTAAAAATCTAGTACCACAGTCGATATATTGCCTGGACTAATATGCCCGAGGCTCGTTGAGGTGGCCGTGCAAAGTTACGTGTTTTTCGTATCCCCGTATGGCGATATAACGCCCCCTAGTACTGCGATATATCGGCATACGCTGAAATATTATACACGTAATTGCACTTTTTCAGCCTAATTTGAATTGAGTAAACAGTCTTGACTAAGTCCTCTAACGATTTCAAAGCTGCTGGCAGACCCTAGTATATTCAAATATTACTCTTATTAAATTTATTCCTCAAAATACTTAATTATTCATTAAACATACACATGACAAGTGTCATTTCCTTGTTGGGTTTATCTAAACCTTATATTATAATAAATATCACCTTCATAATCAGTTATATTAATTAAACCTTAGGTTATAATTAATATTCTTAAACTATAGGTCAAACTTATAAAATCTACAAGTGTTGCTACGAGCGTCCAACTAAATCCCGGTCTGAACCAAAATTCACAGTCATAAAAATACTACAACTATTACTAGCTATTACTATTGCTACTACTATCTAACTAGCTAAGTAAAGTTCTTGGACTCTACAATTCTCCCCTACTAAAAAGAATTTCTTCCTCGAAATTTACTTACCAAATAACTTCAGATACCGGCCTTGCATGTTTTCCTCCAACTCCCACGTTGCCTCTCGTTCAGAACTATTACTCCATAGGACTTTGACTATAGGAAAGCTCTTGGACCATAACTTCTTCACCCCTCTATCTAGGATGCTAATCGGTCGTTCCTCGTAACTTAAGTCTTTCTGGAGTGCTATCATATCGTACTTGAGGACGTGAGATAGGTCTGACACATACTTGCGTAGCATCGAGATGTGGAACACGTTGTGGCTATCTTCTAGGGCTGGCGGTAGGGCTAGTCTATACGCAACTGCTCCCACTTTGTCTAATATCTTAAAAGGACCTATAAATCGGGGACTAAGCTTTCCTTTCTTCCCAAACCGATTCACACCTTTCATAGGAGATATCTTCAAGAAGACTTGATCTTTGACTTTGAATTCCACATCGCGTCGCTTGGCATCTGCATAGCTTTTCTGATGGCTTTGAGCAGCAAGCATACGTTGTCTAATTAGCGCTATTGCTTCTTGAGCTTTTCTAACAGCTTCGGGACCGAGAAGCTGCCTTTCTCCTACTTCGTCCCAATGCAATAGCAATCAACACCTTTTCCCATAAAGCAACTCATAAGGTGCCATCCCAATCGTTGAATGGTAGCTATTGTTGTAGGAGAACTCTATCAACGGTAAGTACTTATTCCATGATCCTCCAAAATCAAGTACACAAGCGCGCAACATATCTTCTAAAATATGAATCGTACGCTCAGACTACCCGTCTGTCTGAGGATGAAAAGTTGTACTAAGACTCAACTTAGTACCCATAGCTTGTTGTAAACTTCCCCAAAATCTCGATGTAAACACCGATCCTCTATCCGACACTACTGTCTTGGGGATTCCATGCAACCTTACTATCTCTTGGACATAGATGTCTGCATATTGGTCTGCCGTGTATGAAGTCTTAACAGGCAGGAAATGATCCGACTTGGTTAGTCTATCTATTACTACCCATGCAGAATAATGCTGCTTATTCGTTCTTGGCAAACCTGTCACGAAGTCCATAGCTATATCATCCCACTTCCATTCTGGTACGCTAAGTGGCTGCAATAAGCCTGCAGGCCACTGATGCTCTGCATTCACTTGCTGGCATACTAGACATTTAGACACAAACCCTGCTATGTCCTTCTTCATCCCTGGCCACCAATAGATTGCCTTGATGTCATGAGTCATCTTGGTCGACCCTGGGTGAACTAAGTACGGGGTACTGTGTGCTTCTTCTAGAATTGTCTTCCTAATCCTTTGATCATTTGGCACGCATACCCGATCCATATACCTCAATAAACCTTGACTAGATATTGAGAAATATGTGGTCTTGCCTTCTCTGACTGCATCCATGTGTGTCGCTAGTGTGTCGTCATGTTCTTGCCCAATCCGTATATCTTCTAGCAGATTTGACTGGATAGACAAGTTAGCCAGTTTGCCGACAACTACTTCTATTCCAGCATTGATCAGCTCCTCATGCAGTGGCTTTTCTAGTCCGGCTAATGCTACTAAACTTCCGTAACTTTTCCTACTTAGCGCATCGGCAACTACGTTTTCCTTCCCCGGGTGGTATAAGATTTCGCAGTCGTAATCCTTTACTAACTCTAACCACCTGCGCTGCCTCATGTTAAGCTCTTTTTGAGTAAAGAAGTACTTTAAACTTTTGTGGTCCGTATAAATCTTGCACCGTTCTCCGTAAAGATAATGGCGCCAGATTTTCAACGCAAAAACCACTGCTGACAACTCCATATCATGCATTGGATAGCGTTGCTCGTACTCCTTTAGCTGCCGTGAGGCGTAGGCTATCACCTTGTCATTCTACATTAGCACGAAACCCAACCCTTGCTTCGATGCATCGCAGTAAACTACAAACTTATCGTTGGGTGTCACTGAGCAAAGCTTATCCTTAAGCAACTGGAAGCTTTCTTCACATCTATCATTCCAGTTGAATCTTTGTTGTTTTCGGGTTAGGTTGGTGAGCGGAGTGGCTATCTTAGAAAAGCCCTTTATGAACCTCCTATAATAACCTGCTAACCCCAGAAAGCTCCTTACTTCAGATGCATTCATTGGTCTTGGCCAATCCTTCACAGCCTCTACCTTTGATGGGTCTACTACAACTCCGTCCTTTGATATAATATGCCCAAGGAACGCCACTTGCGAAAGCCAAAACTCGCATTTCTTGAACTTGGCGTAGAGTTTATGCTCCTTCAATCGTGACAAAATCAACCTCAAATGTTCCCCATGCCCTACTTCATCCTTGGAGTATACTAAGATGTCGTTGATGAACACTACGACGAATTTATCTAAGTAGTCCTTGAAGACTCTATTCATCAAGTCCATATACGCGGCTGGTGCATTGGTAAGACCAAAAGACATAACCAAGAGCTCGTAATGCTCATAATGAGTTCTAAAAGCTGTCTTAGGAATATCTTCTCCCCGTACCTTTAGCTGATGGTACCCAAACCATAGATCAATCTTTGAAAATACGGTCGCACCTCGGAGTTGATCAAATAAGTCATCAATCCGGGGTAGCTGGTATTTATTCTTAATCGTTACTTTATTCAGCTGGCAGTAGTCTATGTACATCCACATACTTCTGTCCTTTTTCTTCACAAATAGCACCGGTGCTCCCCATGGCGAATGGCTCGGCCTAATAAAACCCAAGTCTAGGAGTTCTTGCAGCTGCGTCTTTAACTCCTTGAGTTCTGTAGGTGCCATCCGATACGGTGCCTTGGAGATAGGCTCGGTGCCTGGTACTAATTCTATCATGAAGTCAATTTTCTAAGTCGGCGGTAACCCTGGCAAGTCATCGGGAAATACCTCTGTGAATTCTCTTACAATGCGGACGTCTCCAACCTTAAGTGGTGTTTCCTTTACCAAATCTGTGATGCTGGCTAAGAATGCTTGACATCATTTTTCCATCATTCTTTAAACTTTGAGAGATGATATTAACGGGGTGCGTAATCCTGAAGCTTGTCCCATAAAGCATAGTTTCTGGTCGTCAGGAGTCTCGAACGTCACCTTCTTGCATTTGCAATCGATGGTTGCGCTGTGCCGCGTTAGCTAGTCCATGCCTAATATTACGTCGAAGTCCTTGATCTCCAGTTCTATCAGGTCTCCTTCTAGTTCTACGTCCTCAATCTTGATCGGTATGCCTCGTACTATCCGTGATGATAAAACTACTTTGCCCGAAGGCAACTCGGTTACAAACCTAGTTCTAAATCTTTCACAAGGTTTATCTAGTTTTTCTATCATTTCTAACGAGATATATGAATGAGTGGCTCCCGAATCAAATAATACAGAGCATATATTATTGAGGATAGAAACCTGACCTGTGACCACCTTATTGCTAGCATCAGCCTCTTCTTGGGTTAAGGCAAAAACCCTGGCAGGAACCATCTTGTCATCTTTCTTCCCTTCTAGCTTGCGCTAAGGACATTCTCTTTTCTGGTGTCTTTCTTGACCACATTTATAACATTCCTTGGTGTTTGCGCGACATTCACCGGGATGTTTCTCCTGACACTTAGCACATGGCGGGTATTCCACATAACCCGGCTTATTTCCCCCATTATTTGTCCGTGCCCTTTTATCGCTGTTAGATTGCTTATTATCAGGATGCCTTCTTTTCTGACCATTATTGTTGTTGCCGGACTGATTGTTGCTATTATGGTTGTTGTTCCGACTGGTCTGAGGTTGACCCTGCTGTCTAGGCTCAGGCTTACTGGCTTCTTCTTTACTTACATTAGCCTGAAGCCTCTCTACTTCTATTGCCGTCTCTAGAACGTCAGCATACGTAGTATTCCCTGGGTTTGCTAGCTTAACCCCCAGCTCGATCTTTGGTCGAAGTCCTCTAACGAACATGTTCACCCTCAGAAAATAAGTTGGAACCATCTCAGATGCAAAATTAGCTAATCGGTTGAACTGCCGATGTAGCAACCCAAATTTGCTAATAAGGCTTGGAGCCTTGATTAGTGTGCCCGGAGGGGAATAATTGTTATAATGTATTAATTTATGTGAATTTAATGAATATGTGGTTAGAATGCATGTTTAGGTGAAATAAATATGCATGTGGGCCCCATTTGGTTGTTAGGGGCAAATTGGTAATTATAGCCCATTGAGGGCATAAATGTAATATATGTGATATTCTTGATATAACAGTAATATATTTGTGATGCACGTTTCGAGACGGTCCTAGAGAGCTATTTCGCTAAAAGTCACAACGTGATTAAATACCCGGCTCGGGAGGAGCTTAGGGGTATGTAGAGTCCAAGAACTTTACTTAGCTAAGATAGATAATAGTATGATAGTATTTATAGCATTATCTTTGTTACTATGGATTTTTGGTTCAGACCGGGAATTATTTGGACACTCATAGTAGTACTTATAGATTTTCTAAGTTTAACCTATAGTTTAAGAATATTAAGTATAACCTAAGGTTTGATTAATGTGACTGATATTAAGGATTATATTTATTATATTATAAGGTTTAGACATCAACCAATAGGATTTTAAGCACATGTTAAGAATGGTAATTAAGGATTAAGTATTTTTGAGGATTAAATTAAATAAGGGTAAAGTTTGAATGTTATAGGGTCAGTCAGCAGCTTTGAGTACGTTGAGGGCTTAGTCAAGGCTGTTTACTCCATTCAAACTTAGCTAAAAATGTGTAAATTCGTGTTTAAATATTCATCGTATGCCGATATATCGCCGCTATAGGGGGCGATATATCGCAGCACGTAGATATGGAAAACACGAATCGATGCACGGTCGCCTCGGGAACAAAGGTCCAGGCGATATATCGCCTATAGGGGGCGATATATTGCCTCCACCAGCATGTTTTCAAATACTTTTGAATTCTTTTCCTTTCAGCCATTCAAACTCCTTCAACAGTCCAGCATCTTCTGAACGAGTCTTCAGCCTCTGCTGAACGATTATTCAAATGATTTTCACCTAAAAAGCCATTATTTTTATTCAAGTAAAATCAAGATATTTTCATTCCCAAACTCTATAAATAGGACCTAGTACCCAGCCATTATTCACCTTTTGCTCTAAGTTCAGAAGCTGCTAGTGTTAAGTGAGTGTGAGAGTGTAAACACCTGGTTTGGGAAAACTATAAGCTTAAACATCATAAGCTTATCAAACACTTTGGGAAGTGAGTTCTATAGTATTTCGGTGGAGGTGTAGATTGGTCTTTCAAGTCTTTGAGGTAACCAAAACTCTAGTTCCTTTCTGTATTATGTTATTTTCTTTCTCATAGTCTTCTACTCAATCTCTAACCTTAATCTTCATTTTGGTTAGGGAATCTAAGTTCTTGAGCACATAAGTTCGGTAAGCATGTTTCTCAAATGGTTTAGTCTTTCCATCTCTTTCATTTCATCTCCTTTCTTTAGACTCACTCTTTCTTATGGTTTTAGGAGTGTTCCAAAAAGTCCCAACTCAGTCCATTATATCCCGGTAACTTTGGTAAGGAAAATAGGCTAGAATATATATGTTTATGTTTATGTTATCTTATGTGTTATGATATGATATGAGTATGTTATGAATATGTTGTGCATGTGTATGTTGTAGGCTTGGGCATATGCCCTATTTGACTAACAAGACCCCAAAAAGATTGTGGGCATAAGCCTATTTAGCTAGTAGGACCCCACTAATCTCATGGGCATAAGCTTGTTTAGTCTATGGGACCCCAAGTAATAATGGCCATTATAATAAGTAAATTATGTGTTATGATATGTCTTTACGTTATTATGAAATTATGTTTATGTTTATGACTATGTGTTAGATTTTCCTTGCTGGGCATTAGGCTCACTCCTTTCTGTTTATGTGCAGGAAAATAAGCTTTAGAGGCGGTAAGATTCGTGACGCTTGGAGGATGTGTATCGATGGTGAATGGAGTCAAGGGGCCGAGCGTTATTCGATTCGAGGATGTAGTCTCCTTTTAAATTTTTTATGATTTTATGTGTATTTTCCGCACCAAATATGTAATGTCTTTTATTTTTAAATCATCTTTTGTTTTAAAAACAATGGGATCCCATAACCCTTCTTAGTATTCTGTTTGTTTGTAAATAACTCTCATTTTGCAAGTTACTCAATAAATTATGGTATTTTCGTAAAAATGTAAGTTTTATGTATAGTTTCATTAATGGTCCAAATAGTCTAGAGTAGTGGGTCATTACAGGGTATTTCGGGAATACTATAAATTTAGTTGGGGACTTTTAATTAAAGGTTAATGGTATTTTAGTAACTTGGGTAACTATAGGTAACCATTGAGGATAGTTACTTTAAGTGAGAAAGTGGTATTTATGTAAAAGAATAGGAAAGGTCTAGGCTGCCCTTGAGGTTTAGTTAGAAAGAGAGTTAGATGGAAGGGCAAATGGGCCCTTTGGCTGGGATTTAGATAACTATGGCTGAGAGAAGGTCATTCACGTTTTCTACATTTAGAAAAAATTCAATTCTTGCTGAATGTTGAAGAGAAGCTAAGAAGCAAGAAGGAAGGAAGGAAGGAAGGGAAACTCTGAATTTTGTGGGATCAAGAAAGGAGTTAAGGCTAGAGAACTTAGAGGATTGTTCAGCATATTGAGGTAAGGGAATTCTGTGTAATTATGTTGTAGAATTCAGCTAAGAATATCATGGTTTGAGAATTGAATTGTGTGTTTTGTTTGGTGAATTCTTTTGATGAATTGTGGTTAGGTTCATCTTGAATTTTGTGGAAAAAGCTTGGAATTTGATTGGGAAAGCAGCTCAAGGGCGAATCTCCACTTGAGGTAAGGGTTTCATGCATCTCTGTTTGGTCGATTGCTGGTGTGGTTTAAGAATTCTGAGGAATGGTTTAAGTTTTACAAGTTCTGGTTTAAGTTTTGAAAGGCTTGGTTTAAGTTTCTGAAGTTTTAAACCAAATTGTGAATTGTGGGTTTGATTGTGTGATTGAGCTTATTGTTGATGTTTTTGAGTTGTTAGATGGTCTATGTGGGGTTTTGAATCGAATTTGGGACTTAGGTAAGTCTTGGTAATGATTTGGGAGTGTTTTGGCTCGGGGAAAACATTTGGGGAAACCCAGATTTCTGGGTTTGCGAAGGGGCGCCGCGACCCTGTTCTTCTGTGTCGCTGCGCTAGGCTGCATCAGTGGACGGGGGCCCTTCTGGGCGCCACGACCCTCATTTGGTGGCGCCGCGGTGCTAGGCCAATTTTGGGCAGGGGAAAATTGTGGTTTTTAGGCTTTTGCCTAGGGGGCTCGGGGGACGCTTCCGCCACTTTGTGTGGGGTTCCAAGAGGTCCCAAGGGCTTGGGTTTGGTTCTAGGAGATGCTTTTGAATTGTTTAGTAATGGGGATGCTATTTGTGTGTTGTGACTAGGTTCTCGGAGAGGCTCGGATTAGAGGACCGTGCTCGAGGGTTCAGTGCTCAAGAAGCTTGGGACACATGTAAGAAAACTGCCATACCTGTAGAGCAAGGCGAGGCCCCATAGTTGTGTTGTAGGGCACAGCCCTATACGATTATGTGTTGGGTGTAGCCCATTGAATATGTTAGTATATGTTTAAATTATGCTGTGTATGCATATATGTGAATGATCGGCTAGGGCCGGGAACAGCGAAGGCTGAGAACGGCAAGGGGCCGAGAGCAATGTTTAGCACGCGGAGTGCGAGTTGCCAAAGCAAGACCCCAAAGGATACCTGGGATATCCTTACGGTGTAGACCGTAACTCAGGACCTGGTAAAGCGCCTGGGACGGCATGGCCGTATGTGTTTAGTTTATGGACAAATTGGTTATATGCTAAATGGTTCATATGGGTATGTTATCTGTTTATGTGGAGTTTTCTTGCTGGGCTTCGGCTCACGGGTGCTCTATGGTGCAAGTAAGGGCAAGGAGAAAGTCAACTGACCATGAGTATGGTGATAGCCTATGCATTGAGACAGTTAAAGGAGTATGAGCAGAGATATCCCACGCATGATTTGAAGTTGGCAGCGATGGTATTCGCACTTAAGATTTGGAGACATTATCTCTATGGTGAGAAGTGCGAGATATACACCGACCATAAGAGCCTGAAGTATTTCTTTACTCAGAAGGACCTGAATATGCGCCAGAGGCGGTGGCTGGAATTGGTTAAAGATTATGACTGTGATATCCTATACCATCCTGGGAAGGCTAATGTAGTGGCTGATGCATTGAGTCGGAGAGGCCCAGGATAGTTGTTCAGTTCAAGGCAGATATCTGGTAAGCTGGCTGAGGAGATGACTAGAGCGACAATAGAGTTAGTGGTTGGCCGGTTAGCCAACATCACCCTTCAGTCTACACTCCATGAGAGGATCAAGGAGGCACAGGGGAAGGATTCCCAGTTGAGACGTTACAAAGAGAACATCTTAGTCGGAGTGGCTAAGGACTTTTCTCTTTTGGAGATGGGGTTACTGAAGTACAAGGGTCAAATTTGTGTTCCGATGGATTCTGTTATCTGACGGGAGATTCTGGATGAATTGCCTACCACTCCCCACTCTTTACATCCAGGTACGACGAAGATGTACCAAGATTTGAGAGCTTTATACTGGTGGTCGGGCATGAAAAGGGATGTGGTGAATTATGTGGCCAAGTGTTTAACATGTCAGCAGGTTAAGGCTGAGCATCAGAGGCCAGCGGTATTGCTACCGCCTTTAGGGATTCCGGAGCGGAAATGGGAGGACATTACCATGGACTTTGTGGTTGGTTTGCTGAGAATTGTGGGACAGCATGACTCAATGTGGGTGATTGTGGATAGGTATACCAAGTCGGCCAACTTTCTGCTTGTCAAGATGACTTATACTGTAACGCCCTAGAAAGCCAAGACCGCTACACTGTGTACTTATAAAGGTGCAAGACTTGCTAATCAACTCATTATTTTAAAAATGTGTCATTAAACATGTAAGAGCTAGGGTTAAAAAGGTTTTGGTCTCAAAAGACTCATTTTATATAATTAAACTGTCACATACACGGGATCCCAAAAGCAACAGAGTTAAAAGTTGATTTAAAAACTCCAAAAAAAAAAAACACATAAACCAAGGTTTGCCATACTAAGGCAAAATAGTAAATCTCTGGGTCGCGCGTCCCTACCTAAACCTCAACCGTGGCGGATGAGAAACTGGCTATGTACATTTCGCTCGCAGAGCTCTCCAATCAAGGCTGATCGATCTTACCCTTGCCTTTACTTGCACCACGTAGCACCTGTGAGCCAAGGCCCAGCAAGAAAACATCATATACAACACAATCAACGATATTAGACAGTTAATTCATCAAGCATGAACTCTCATCAAATAATCCACGATAGAAATTCAACACATATATTCAGATTCAAGATGCAATCAATCGCTTATATCACTCATATCACATAATATTCAGGGCTGACGACTTAGGCCGCACCCTCTATTTATCCCACTGACTCCGGCCCGCTTAAACCGAGCTCAGTGCATAATAAGCTGTCCTCGGCTACCAGTGGCCGAGTCGCGCCCTGTGTGCTAGTGAAACCCTTGGCATTCTTAGGCCATTGGTTCACTAAATGGTTTGCATGGCATAATACTATCTTTTTGAGCATTTACAATAGGGAACCCTTAGTCCCATCACATATATTCAACTAGGTGCAGTTTTCTTACCTTTAATCTTTACAGTTACTAAATTACGAGCAACACCCCTCAAGAATGATCTGTTCCTGAGCCTAAGCCTTTATCACCTAGTCACAACCAAAATATAGGGTTTCATTAATATTCAAATATAGGTTTCCGGTTACAAAACTAACTCCCGGGAATCCAAATTCCACCAAGCACGGTGGTGAAACTAATCCCGAGCATACTAGACCACATTCCCTTGCCTAAAATCCTCAGAAGTTCATGAGCACAACTAAGGGCTGCGGCCCTTGAAGCTTAGCAGCGACCCAAGCCTCAAAACAGAACCAAGGCCATACTAGACAAAGACACGCGCCACAGCCCTTGCTTTGGGTGCCGCGGCGCCCACCCTTGGCCGAGCCTCCTTGGCTTTTCTTCAACCTAGAGCCGCAGCGCTCTAGAACAGAGCCACGTCCCTTCCCTTCGAACCCAGATTTCCCTCCATTTCTAAGCTTGAAACCTCACCTTAAACCATCCCAAAGCTCCCCAACTCATAACCAATTAATCCCAACTCCTTTGGCATGACTTAAACCACATAATTCCACAGAAAACTCAGCTTAACACACACTAATCTTCTCTTTTCAATTTTTGAAACTCAGGAGCTATAAACACTCAAACCAGCCATTCAAACCCAAATTAAAACTTCTAAACCATGAATTGAAACTTACATCTTCTGCTGAACCACTTCACCAAGCCAAAGCCTAGCAAATTCCCAAGCTTTCCTCCTTAATTCTGTCTTAAAACATCAAAACCATATTTGCCTCAAAACCCAACCAAAACTCAGAGTTTCTAACCACAGAAAAGAAGATTAAATGCTTACCTTAACCCTGATTTATTTCTTGATTTATTCTTGAGATAAGCCTCCAAATCCCCCACCTCAATTCTCAGAAATTCCAGCTTGATTCCCTTAAAAATTGTGTGTTCCTTTCTTTCCTTGTGTTTCTTTGAAAGAGAGTGAGAGTAAAGATGATAGGAGGAGTCGATCTATTTTCCTTCTAAGGGTTTCCTTATGTTTATCTTACCCGCTAAGTTAATTCTCAATGCTCGGAGTGCCGGAAACGTCCCCGAGGGCAAAACGGTAAAATCCCCCAATATTCCCGCTTAGACTTCCTAACCTCAAATATATTTCCATATATTTATTTTCATAAGTCAATAATCTAAATAGCTACCCGATACCTAAAATACCATTGACTTATCCATAGTCAATTATTAAAACCCGTTGCGACTTTCTTTTCCGCTATCTAGCTCTAGGATCGTCTCGAGTCGTGCTTTGCAAACCTACCCACATAATAATGTGGTTCTCACATTTATCACATATATATATCATATTAACATCAATTATCATACAAGCATTATTAATCATATAACTACTCATTTAGATAACATTTAATCCAGTAATGCCCTCCTGGCACACTAATCAAGGCCCTTAAGCCTCATTAGCGAATTTGGGGTCGTTACAACTATCCCCTCCTAATGAGAATTTCTTCCTCGAAATTTACCTGAATAGCTCGGGATACTGATCCCGCATCGCTGTCTCTAACTCCCAGGTCGCTTCCTCAACCTTGCTATTCCTCCATAATACTTTCACTAACGGTATCGTCTTATTTCGCAAGACTTTGTCCTTCCGATCCAAAATTTGAACTGGTCACTCCTCATAGGACAAGTTTGCCTGCAACTCTAAGTCCTCATACTTCAACACATGTGTTGTATCAGAAACATATTTCCGCAACATAGAGACATGGGATACATTATGAACTCCTGATAGCGACGGTGGCAAGGCCAGCCTATAAGCCACCTGTCCAATCCTCTCTAGGATCTCAAAAGGTCCAACAAATTGAGGGCTTAACTTTCCCTTCACTCCAAACCCCTTCACCCCTCTCAGTGGTGAAACTCGCAGAAACACATGGTCCTCAACCTGGAACTCCACGTTCCTACGCTTAGGATTAGCGTAGCTTTTCTGTCTACTCTGCGAAGCAAGCATTCTAGCTCGAATCTTCTCAATAGCTTCATTAGTCTTCTAAACCATATCTGGCCCCAAATACTTTCTCTCACCCATCTCATCCCAATGAATGGGCGATCTGCACTTTCTTCCATATAACGTCTCATAAGGAGCCACTCCAATCGTGGACTGATAACTGTTATTAAATGAAAACTCGATCAACGGGAGATACTTACTCCACGAACCCTCGAAGTTAATCACACATGCCCTAAGCTTGTACTCCAATACCTAAATCGTCCTCACAGACTGTCCATCAGTCTGAGGATGAAAAGTTGTGCTAAACTTCAGTTGAGTCCCCATGGGTCTCTGCAGAGCTCCCCAAAACTTGGAGGTAAAGATAGGGTCTCGGTCAGATACAATAGACTTTGGAACCCCATGGAGACGAACTATCTCCTTCACATACAACTCTGCATATTGCTCCATTGTATAAGTCGACCTCACTGGTAGAAAATGAGCTGACTTGGTGTATATGTTATATTATTTTATAATATAATGAAAAATTATATTATATTATAATACAATGTTTTATATTAAATAAATGTGACAAAGAGTGTCACATATTGTAACATATAATAGAGAGTTACAATATTTAGATATATGAGATATATCCAAATAATGTAACATATTTGGTGTTACAAATTTGTAACTTCCAAATATTACCCTTTATTGTGTAAATTTTTGTTACACAATATTGAGATGAATTTCATAAAGACATATGTGATATGGCTGTTAGAGATATGATTTTAACCCCAATAATGTGTTTTGGGAGTTACAAAGTCATTTGGGAGGGTTTGGAACCATTTGGAAAAACAACACATTTTTAAGTGCTGAAATTGGCCGGTGGCCGCGGCCACAGGCCAAAAACTGACCAATTTTTCAGTTTTTTCAATCTTTGTTGAACGGCTCAAAAAACCCAAATAACTCCCAAATCTCTTTTCTAATTCCATATTAATCCAATTAAACATTGGTAACAGCCATGGTGGTTGGTGGAATTTGAAATTCAAAGGGTGTCTCTAAACTCTATAAATAGGAGCCAATAGCTCACTTGTAAGACACAACATTTTCTATCCACTTGAGCACTTGGCTAGAAACACCTTGAGGCTTGATAATTCCAGAAAGCTTTTCCAATATCTGAGAGAGATCCCTTAGTGCTTGAGTTAGGGGGAAATAAGCTTTTGGACAAAGGTTTTAAACCTTGTTCAAGTTGGTGATCCCCAACCCTCTTCACTTTGGTTGTGTAAGTGAGAGTTTGCTTGTGTTTCTGTTCTTCTTTTTATTCTATTGCTTTTCTTCTTATTCTCTTGTTCTATTTACTTGTATATTTTGTTTAAGAGTTGTAATCTTTTCTTTTGGTCTAAACACTTTATTTTACTTGTAATCTTTTGCTCAGAGTTGTATTCTCACTATTCTCTTCTTCATCATCATCTTCTTCCTTTTCTTTGTTTATTTATAATTTTTAGCTATAAAGTTGTAACCTTATTTAATCAATCCATTTTTATTTGTAATATTATTGCTTAGAGTTGTCATATTATAATCATTTCCATTGAAGCAAAACAATTTTTTCCTAACATTCAAAAGCTTATTCCTTTTTGTTTCAATGGAAGGGGAGACAATCAAGATCATGAACCAAGATCTAGTGAGGTTGGATAGGTTTGATGGATCCAATTTCACTAGGTGGCAAGACAAGGTGAAATTCCTTTTGACAACACTCAAGATAGCCTACATCCTTAAGTCATCCTTGGCACCTCTAGCCGAGCCATCTGACAAAGACACTCCCGAGGAGGTGGAGAAGAGAAGGAAGAGGGAGGATGACAACCTTCTTTGTAGGGGTCATATCCTCAACGCCCTATCTGATAGGCTCTATGACCTCTACACCGAGACCAAATCAGCCAAGGAGATATGGGATGCACTTGAGAAAAAGTTTAAGGCGGAAGAGGAAGGTACCAAAAAGTTTTTGATATCTCAATACTTCGATTTCAAATTTTTTGGTGATAAACCTATTCTTCCTCAAATTCATGAATTGCAAATTATTGTTAATAAATTGAAAGTATTAAAGATTGAGCTTCCTGAGGCCTTTCAAGTTGGTGCTATAGTGGCTAAATTACCACCAACTTGGAAGAGATATAGGAAAAGAATCCTTCATAAAAATGAGGATTATTCTTTGGAGGAGATCCAAAAGGATATTCGAATCGAAGAGGAATCGATATGCAGAGATAAACTTGTGGAGGGGTCTAATGGAGAGACTTCCAAAGAAAATGTGGTGTCACAGGCAAAACATCCCAAAAACAAAGGGAAAAAGGGTAATGAGAAACCTTTGGGTCCAAAAACCAACCCAAACAAGTTTAAGGGCGAGAAATGTCCTTGCTTTGTGTGTGGGAAAAAGGGTCACTATGCTAGAGAGTGTAGGCATAGAAAAGACCAACAAGGACCTAAGGTGAATACAACTCAAGAGGAAAACATAGTTGCTACCCTTAGTGAGGTGAATGCGGTCCAAGGCAAGGTGAAAGGGTGTGGGTATGATACATGTGCCACCGTCCATGTCACCTATGACAAATCATTGTTCAAGACCTTTGAAGAGTCAAAGGGCAACCATGAGATACAAATGGGCAATGAGGGCAAATCCAAGGTACTTGGCATAGGTACTATTGATGTCTACTTCACCTCCGGCAAGAAAGTTACATTAGTGAATGTACTTTATGTTCCCGAAATGAGTAGAAACTTGGTAAGTGGTGATTTTCTTGGCAAGCCTGGCATTAAAGCCGTTTTTGAGTTCGGTAAACTTATACTTACCAAATCAAATGTATTTTTGGGAAAGGGGTACTCTTGTGAGAGTATGGTTAAATTGTGCACCAATGATGTAACTTTTAATGTTATCAATAAAAATGCTAATTCCGCCTATATTGTTGAGTATGATTCTTTATTTTTGTGGCATCTTAGACTATTGCATATAGGTTTTTCTACCATGAAAAGAGTAGTAAAATGTGGTATGATTGCATGCAATATTAAAAACTATGGTAAATGTGAAACATGTGTTAAGGCGAAAATGATTAAGAAACCATTTCCTAGTGTAGAAAGATCATCTAATTTACTAGATTTAATCCATAGTGATCTTTGTGAATTAAATGGTGTTTTAACTAGAGGTGGTAAAAGGTATTTTCTTACATTTATAGATGATTTTAGTAGATATACCTATGTGTTTCTTTTAAAGTATAAAGATGAAACTTTTGATGCTTTTAAATTGTATAAATTAGAAGTTGAAAATCAACTAAATAAAAAGATTAAGGTGTTAAGAAGTGATAGAGGAGGAGAGTACTTCTCTAATGAATTCAATACATTTTGTGAAGAAAATGGTATAATTCATGAGTGCACTGCACCTTATACACCACAACACAATGGTGTTGCCGAAAGGAAAAATAGGACTTATCTAAAGATGATAAATTCTATGTTGGTGTTTTATAAGTTGAACTTCAACTTATGGGGTGAAGCGCTTTTAACCGCTTGTCACATTCTTAATCGAATACCGATGAAGAAAAATGAGATATCTCCATATGAGTTATGGAAAGGAAGAAAACCCAACATAGGGTACTTCAAAGTGTGGGGGTGTCTTGCATGTTGCAAGAAAAACGAACCTAATAGAACAAAGTTAGGTTCAAGAGCCATAAAGTGTGCTTTTGTTGGTTATGCCAACAATAGTAAAGCTTATAGGCTATTATACTTAGAGTCTAATATTATGATTGAATCTAGAGAAGTTGAATTCTTTGAGAATATGTTATGTGACAACAATTCTCAAGCTTCTACATCCAAAGTTGATTCTCAAAAGGATGTAAAGCAACCCTTTGAACCTAGAAGAAGACAAAGGCTTAAAAATCATAAAAGTCTAGTAGTGGATGAGATAGATTCTCAACGAATTTCATTCTACATGGTAGAAGGAAATAGAGAGGAAATCATTAGGAAAATACCTATTGTACTTCTCGTTGAGGATGATCCTAAGACTTATAGAGAAGCTATGCAATCGAGAGATAGTGCATTTTGGAAAGAAGCCTTCAATGATGAGATGGTAGACCTCCCACCGGGGTCTAAGCCAATTGGGTGTAAGTGGGTATTTAGGAGAAAATACCACACTTACGGCACTATCCAAACCTTTAAAGCTAGATTAGTAGCTAAAGGGTTTAGGCAAAAAGAGGCTATCGATTATTTCGATACCTATGCGCCTGTTGCAAGAACAACTTCTATAAGAATTTTGTTCGCTTTAGCTTCTATACACAACTTGTATGTTCATCAAATGGATGTCAAAATGGCATTCCTTAATGGTGACCTCAATGAGAAGGTCTATATGGAACAACCCGAAGGGTTTGTCCTACCAAAATATGAACATAAAGTTTGTAGACTTGTAAAATCCTTATATGGATTGAAACAAGCTCCTAAGCAATGGCATGAGAAATTTAATCAAGCCATCATGTCTAATGGGTTTAGACATAACAATGGAGACAAGTGTTTGTATTCCAAAACTTGTAAGGGATATGTGATCATTGTTTGCTTATATGTGGATGACATGCTTATTCTAAGTAATAGCATGAAAGGGATAGAAGAAACGAAGAGGTTTCTATCATCAACCTTCAAGATGAAAGATCTTGGAGATGTTGATACCATACTCGGTATCAAAGTAAAGAAACATAGTGGGGGTTTTGCGTTAGGGCAAGCCCACTATGTTGAGAAAGTATTGAACAAATTTAACCATCTCAAGGTTAAAGATGCCAATACTCCATTCGATCATAGTGTAAAACTAGAGAAGAATGAAGGAAGAGCGGTGGCTCAATTGGAGTACGCTAGTGCTATAGGGAGTCTACTGTACGCAACCCAGTGTACTAGACCTGATATAGCATTTGCGGTAAGTAAACTTAGTAGGTTTACAAGTAATCCAAGTGTGGATCACTAGAAGGATTTTACTCAATCTCAAACTGAATTTCCCTGCGCAGCGGCAACCCTGGAAGATCCTCAGGGAATACATCTAAAAATTCACACACCAATCTAGTCTCCCCCGGCCCTGTCGGCATAACTCTAGCAGTATCCACCACACTGGCCAGAAAACCTATGCATCCCCCCTGCAATAAGTCTCTGGCTCTCAATGCTGAAATCATGGGTACGCGGGGTCCAGATACCGCACCCACAAAGACAAAAGGGTCCTTTCCCTCAGGCTCAAAAGTAACCATCTTCCTTCTACAATCAATCGTATCCCCATACCTGACCAACCAATCCATCCCTAAGATCATATCAAAATCCTCCATATCTAGCTCAATCAGATCCACCGAAAGTTCCCTACTATCAACCATCACTGGTAGTGCCCTAATCCATCTCCTAGAAACTACCAATTCCCCTGTAGGCAATAAAGTCCCAAACCTTGCAGTCTGATACTCACTAGGTCTACACAGTCTATCAATCACCCTGCTAGAAACAAAAGAATGTGTATCACCAAAATCAATCAATACTGTAAAAGGAAAGCCAGCACTAGAAAGCTAACCTGTCACTACCGAGGGACTTGCCCCGGCCTCTGCCTGAGTCAAGGTGAATACTCGAGCTGGAGTCAAGCTATCCACCTTTCCCGCTTCACCTTTCTTCACCGTTGGGCAGTCTTTCCTGAGATGCCCTACTGCTCCACACACGAAACATGCCCTGGCCTGACACTCACCCAGATGGCATCTTCTACACCTCGGGCACTCTGGATAGGTCCGCCATGCCTCGCCGCCCCCCTGACAGCCTCCCTGACCACCCCGACCCCTCCTATTAGAACCATCAGTGATCGAAGTGTCAGGAGCCTTCTCTTGAAGTCACTGGGGCCTCCGCCCCTACCTGTCCCTGAATAATGAGGCACCACTCTGCGGCCCTCACGCCTCACTGCACTCTCCCTCCATATCTTGTTCTCCATTTCCTCAGCGGTAATAGCCTTCTCAACGACCTGGGCATAAGTTGTTCCTCCAGGTATCGTTGTGATCCTGACATCCCGGACTATCATAGCATTAAGCCCCCTGATGAATCGATCTTGCCTACCAGGATCAATAGGCACAAGATTTGGTGCAAACTTCATAAGCTTATCAAATTTTAGGGCATACTCAGTAACAGTCATATTGCCCTGCACCAGATTCACAAACTCATTGACCTTTGCTGCTCTGACAGCAACATTGTAATACTTTTGACTAAACAAATCTCTAAAACCTTCCGAACTCAAGGTGGTAACATCCCTGGTCTGCGATGCCACTTCCCACCAGATGCGGGCATCCTCCCTCAACATATAAGTGGCACAGGCCACCCTATCATGCCCCTCTATCCTCATAAAATCCAGAATCATCGCAATCATAGTTAGCCACTGCTCGACTTTCAATGGATCCGGTCCACCCTCAAAGATTGGGGGTTGCTGCTTCCTGAACCGCTCATACAACGGCTCCCACCTGTTACCAACCTCCCCTGTCTGCACAACTGGTACCACTGCAGGTGGTACAATAGGAGCAGCACTCCCTAATGGAGCCTGCTGTTGCAGAATATGGATCTGCTCATCCTGACTCTATAATCGAGCTGCATGTCTGACATTAACTGCTGCCAATTCTCGGGGACTGGCGGAGGATTCTGGCCCTAATCATCACTACCGATCCCAGACCTAGTGCCGGCTAGTCGTGTAGATTTTCTTGGATGCATAGCTATCCAAGTTAATCTACAAATAACGACTCGGCAGTCAGACCATGATGACAGGGTATAGACTTCTCCAAGATCCGCCAATGGAACATAACCAATCATAAACATTCAACATATAAGCATCCATCCACATGCACTGGCTGCTAATAAGCATGCCTCCAATCTCATTACACAATAGCTATAAAACAGACATCCATCCATGCACAATATTCAATTAATCATCCAAATATTCATTTACATGCACGACGATGTTATAAAACATGCCTCAATATTTTCACACAATAGTCAAGGGCCAGGCCCTATCAGTATCTCATGCTTCCTAATAATCCTATAAATAACAACATTCATAGCTCATCTCAGGCACATAAGCAAATAAACACATATACACATTACCGAACCTTGATTTGAGCTTGTCTCTGGCAGTGAATGTACATGTCCAGCCTGTCTTTAGGAACCCTTAAACCTAGGACGCTCTGATACCAAGTTGTAACGCCCTGGATAGCCAAGACCTCTACACTGTGTACTTATAAAGGTTCAAGACTTGCTAATCAAGTCATTATTTTAAAAGCGTGTCATTAAACATGTAAGATCTAGGGTTAAAAAGGTTTTGGTCTCAAAAGACTCATTTTAGATAATTAAACTGTCACATACACGGGATCCCAAAAGCAACAGAGTTAAAAGTTGATTTACAGACTCCCAAAAAAAAACACATAAACCAAGGTTAGCCATACTAAGGCAAAATAGTAAATCTCTGAATAATACTCCCACTCAATTACACTAATAATACTCCCACTCAATTACACTAATAAATCTCCAAGATGTAAGTATGGGCTAGACCGTAGGGTAAGCTGGTAACGAACAAGTCAAAAGATTTAAATAATATAATTAGCAGAATATTATCACTCAGAATTAAGATCGGCTTAATATATGGTCAACGTTGTGACATTGATTAGATTTGATAACAACGATACTTATTTATCAATCAATAATCAATATCGGTCCTAGTCCGATGTAACTAAATACATCCGATCTTATCTACTTGGTCGATGCCTTGGACAAGACATCACACCCTGAATGTGTAAGTAGATCATATCCTAGATTGCCTAATCAGTGAAAATCTAATGCACTGATCTAATCTTAGGACTCTTTCTTTTGAACATCTAATTACAACTATAATCCACTGTGACCTAGTCACTATAATTGTAACTATCCATATGTTCGGGATTTTATAAATGTTTGTATTATTTCAATAATCATGTAATAAAACAAGCAAGCAACACGGTTGTCAAACTAAATGATTTCTACTACTTTTATTGATAATATGAAATCATGCTACATGTCCGACATGGTTTTATAAGGGCATAAAACCCAACACTAACAGTTGAAAGAAACATGTTAGAACTTTACCTAATAGGCTTCTAAGGCAAAAACTTATTCTAAACAGACATAACTCAGACCTATTGATTATGACTTCTTATGAAAATTATATAAGTCTCCTTTATTATTTAGAGTGGGTTTCTATACTTAGAAAAACAAGCCATCTTTATTATTTTCTAAGTCTGTTTCTAATCATCCTATATGACTTTTATTCTCAGGCTCGAAACTCATCTATGTTCTAAAGTTAACCATATTGAGGGAAGGCTGGGATCAGTAAAATCGTTCCCACTACTATGGCTCCCTAACTCTCAATATAGAAACTCGGTTCATTGATTTGTATCTACCCTCACCGAACTTAGTCATTATTTATTTTATTTATTATTTATTATGATTGCGACAAAAAAATCAAACTCATACATGATAACAAAAATAACCATGATATTAATTTGGAAAAGAGTTTTCACTAATTACAACCATAAAAGAAAACAATAATAAATAAAAACAAATAATGAAACTAACTATTCTAAAAATCAGGATCTTCTATATCCGATTCTGTCATCTAGCATATCATCTTTTATCTCCTCATAGTCCTCATTATCATGTGCCTCAAAATGCCCTCGAGGAAGGTCCTTAAAAAATCTATGCTTCTGCTCATTTGTAAACTGAAATTCTACTTTTGAAGTCGCACTGCTACCGAAAATTCATCGTCATTATCCATTGTCTCCATATGTCCTCTAAGGCTGCAATTATAGTACGATAATCTCTAAATAGTCTTATTACTAAAACATATTTTTCTGTTGCTCTCATCATGATCTGCTTAGTTTCTTGGAGATGACCTATTTCTCTGTGGGACAAAACCAACCTCCGAGTGATTCTTTCTAGCACTCATACGGTGTTTCTTGGTTCTCTAATTCTTTTTAAAGCCTTAATGGCTCGGATATTCCCATAGGTAAATGCTCCGTTCATTCTTAACTGAAACATAAAGGCTACAATCGTTAGCTACACATATAAACATAATAACTATAACTTAAACACTTACTTGGCAGTCATATTCGGAGCTTTGAGTGTGTGTATCGAGGAGAACTTCATGCGAATGAACCGTTTTCTCTGATACCAACTGTAACGACCCAACTATTCTAAACCTTGGACTATTAATAACTACTATACTAATCATAAGAAAACGTACATATGAAAACATCATAACTTTATTATATAAAGAAAAGGTTTGAATACATAAAGATTTTACTTAGGATATGGGATCCCATTGTTTTGAAAATAAAGCAAAACATAACTTAAATAAATGGGTTACAAAATCAAGTGCGAAAAATAATACATAGAAATCATAATTTAAAGACTTCATCCTCTAATCGAACGCTCAGCCCATCGATTCCATCCTGCCTCAATACACATCCCCAAGCTGCAAAGAACCTTTCCCTTCGCCATAACTAATTTCCTGCACAAATAAACATAAAGGAATGAGCCTAATGCCCAGCAAGGAAAAACTAACACCATAAATCATATACATAAAATTATATCATAACATATGCTAAAAACATATCATAAACATATACTATAAGCATATTAAGCAAGTCATATGCCCATAAATTATTGGGGCTTGCCAGCTAGACAAGTCGTATGCCCAAGGTCTAATATCATACTATACATAATGTTAACATATCATAACACAACATAAGATAACATAACATATAACATAAGAATACAAAATTTTATCCTATTTTCCTTACCAATATACCGAGATATGAGAACAGGATCGGGACTTTGGAACACTCCTAAAAACCATAATAGAAATGTGAGTATACTAAGAAAAGGGATGAAATGAATGAACAACACCATCGAAAGGATACTTACCAGCAACAATCTTACGTTCAAGATCTTAGATTCCTAACCAAGAATAGAGAATACGAGTTAGGATTTTGAGTAGAAAAACTATAAGAATAACACAGAAAGGAACTAGAATAAGGAATACCTTGAATGCTTCTATAACTGAACTACACCTCGAACCGAAATATACTATGAACCTTACTTCCCGAGTGTTTATTAAGCTTATAAGGATAAAACTTATATCCCCAACCCAAGTCTTTAACCACTCTAAAATAAACTAGCAGCTTGTAGACTCTGAACTTAGCTTGATGAATGAATAAATGGCTGGGTACTAGGTCCTATTTATAGAGTTCAAGAATGAAAAGATCTTTATTTAGATTGAATAAAATAATGGCTTTTAAATTGAAAAATCTTTGTATAATCGTTCAGCAGAGGCTGAAGACTCGGTCAAAAAGACTCTGGACTTATCAAGAGGTTAAGGAATAAAATAAGTTCCGTTTCAAAAACGTTTAAAAATATGGTACCACAGTCGATATATTGCCCCTAGTAGGCGATATATTGCCTGGGCTAATATGCCCGAGGCTCGTCAAGGTGGCCATGTGAAGTTACGTGTTTTTCGTATCCTCGTATGGCGATATATCGCCCCTAGTGCTGCGATATATCGACATACGCTGAAATATTATACACGTAATTGCACTTTTTTAGCCTAATTTGAATTGAGTAAACAACCTTGACTAAGTCCTCTAACGATTTCAAAGCTGCTGGCAGACCCTAGGATATTCAAATATTACTCTTATTAAATTTATTCCTCAAAATACTTAATTATTCATTAAACATACACATGACAAGTGTCATTTCCTTATTGAGTTTGTTATCCAATAAATTAGCATTTGTGACGTGGCGAATAATCTCTTGACACGTGCCTGACACCTGGAGCGTCTGCTAGAGTATCGACCAGGAGACACACCAGAAGCAGGACAGACCTGTTTTTACCACTGGTCGGTGGTTCTGCTGGCAAAGCAACATTTATGGAAAGATCTTATGTATCCCGAATTTATTTCATGCAATCTTCTGAATATCCCATGATTCAGGGGATAATATCTGTAACAATATTGGGCAACCCTCCATGAGCCTATAAAAAGCAAGAGATGGCTCATGGGAATGGACCTTTTGGCAGCTCAAAAACCATAGAAATATAGAAATTATCTGTGAAAACTAGTATTGTTTATGAGGAGTGTTGAAACTCATTGAGCCCAAGCTCTCTGATCACACTTTTGTTCCCATATCAATATCATTCTAAGTGGATGTAGGTCATTACCAGATTCTGGGGCCGAACCACTATAAACTACTGTGTTTTCTTTACTTTTGTCATTACGTTATTATCTATACATATTCGTCTATATCATTCATATTTTGACTCCGTGTCAGTTGGCTAAATCGAGGGTCAACAGAGTTTATCTAAACCTTATATTATAATAAATATCACATTCATAATCAGTTATATTAATTAAACCTTAGGTTATAATTAATATTCTTAAACTATAGGTTAAACTTATAAAATCTACAAGTGTTGCTACGAGTGTCCAACTAAATCCCGATCTGAACCAAAATCCACAGTCATTAAATTACTACAACTATTACTAGTTATTACTATTGCTACTATTATCTAACTAGCTAAGTAAAGTTCTTGGACTCTACATCCGCACACACCACAGGCACCACAACCACCGCAGGCACCAAAAGAAGGGGGCAATACGGAGGATGCTGAGGGTTGAGATGTTTTATATATTATTGTATTAAACAATAACCTTTGATTAATATATTATTGTATGCATATTTAATTTGGATAATATTGTATTAGTTGTGTAATTTGAATAAATTATTAATTTTATGCATATTTAATTTTAATATTATTATTTTTATGCATATTTAATTTTTATATTATAAATTAAAAAACATTATTTAAATATTTTATTTTAATAATTTTTTTATTTTTTTAATTATATAAAAGTATTAAGGGCGATATTTGTCGCTACTAATAATATCAAAGTCGCTACTAATATTATATTATTAGGGACAACTTTTTATTACCATGGGGTGAAAAATGATCTGGGAATCACGATTATTAGGGGCGATGTTCAATTTATTAGGGGCGTAACTGTCGTCGCCAATACTTATTATTATGGACGACTTTTTTTGTCGTTGCTAATAATCGACATTAGCGTCAAAATATTAGCGGCGACTTTGGGTATTATTAGGGGTGACGGATGAATTTAGACTTTTTAATAACTTCTTTTTGACTTGTATTGTATCAAACTAGTACTCATTTATTTTATTTTTCTTTGGGATATATGCAGCATAAGTACCCAATGTTTGAGGTTTTCAACCGGCATAGACCCAATCATTTTTTTAGCGGGGAAAATATCCAAAGTTAGAAAAATAGTAATTTTGTTAGTTCTCATATCCATTTAGCTCCGTTAGGTGTGACTGAACTAATTCGTGTCACTTCGTAAATATTTTAAATAGAAAAAATAATTAAGAAAATACATTTTTATATAATAGAAAATTAAAATAATAAAATAAAAACTTAAAACTGATTTTATTTATTAAAATACACTTTATAAAAAAATTAAAATTAAAATTTGTTTAAGAGAAAAAAAAAATAAAAACTAACACAATCCGTGTTTCTAAAAAATAAAAATATAAAAAAAAAAACGTTTCCTATGAGGAAGAACTTTATACAAATTCAGTCAAGAACAGAAATTCACTAAAAAAAAACAAACACAGATTCTCTGTCTTCTTCTTCCTCCTTAGCCACTTCTTTTTTCTTTTCTCATTTTTCTTCCTCTAATTCCTTTCCTTCTCAAGCTTGATTCACTGTGGTTCTCTAAGAAAACAAAACCCAGATCCACAAACCTTGGAACTAGACCCACACTGTTATTGATGAGATGGAGGACCTTCACGCCGGAGCCGCCATCGTGCATGCTTGTAAAGGAAGCTCGGAGGAACTAAACCCACGCTGCTGCCGAGGAGATGGAGGATCGTTGCATAGGAGCCGAGGAGATGGAGCACCTTCACGTCGGAGCCGCCATCGTGCACGGTTGTAGAGGACGCTCGGAGGAACCGACCCTTCGCTGCTGCTATCCTTCCCTTCCCATCGCTGTCGGCATCAACAAGAAGAAGAAGAAAAACAATGGGATCTAATTAGGTTTAGGTTTATGTGGAGAAAAAAAATAGAAAGGAGATGATTATGAGAGAGAGGAATTAAATATTTCATTTATGTTATTTTATTTATTTATTTATAAATCAGTTATTTTAAATTTATTTTTAATTATTTTTCTAATTTAAATTTAATGAAATGAATTTATTTTTTAATTATGAAAAAGCCCAATCAAGTGTGTGTCGTCCCAATCACCACCTAACGTAGCTAAACAGGTAGGGACTAACAGAATTACTATTTTTCTAATTTTCAGTACTTTTCATACTAAAAAAATAATTGGGACTATGCCGGTTAAAAACTTCAAAATTAGGTTTTCATGCCGCAAATATCTTTTTTTCTTTTTCGGATCATACAATATTTTAAGTTATACATTCAATAATATATATTATAAATATTTACTTTTGTATATCATGTTAAAAGAGATATAAGGATATCCTCGTAGGGTAGTTTTGTTGCATGAATACAAATTATTTTATCAAAAAAAAAATTACTTAAAACAGTTTTATGAATTTTTCTTTTAGTGGCATACATATTGTTAGAGTATTCACATAGAATACCTGTGAGATTATTATATCATTTATAAAAACATAAATTATTTTACTTATTATCAATTAGTTTTTAGCTAGATTGATATTTTTTTTTCCACTATTCCTTTTATTGTCTAAAACTTCCATAGTATCACTATTGTAGTGATTATTTTTAATCACAATCGATATGTATTTTTAGTATTTTTGGCACATAAATAAGCCACAATTTAAATTTTTTTTACATATTGGTGTATAATGTAGTTACAAAAGAATCTCCTACAAATTTTTCAGAAAATTTCGAATAATTTAGGATGTCGAAATAAAAATTCAACAGTTTGTTGCACGCGTATTTGTTTCAATATTTATACGCGTGTACAATAGATTATTTAAATCATGATTTCGACATTCTAAATTATTTAAAAAAATTTGACATTTTGTGAGAAATCTGCTATAAATATATTATGCGCTCTCATAAAAAAAAAATTACAACTTATTCATATACTACAAATATTAAAAATATTTATTAGTGGTAATTAAATTAATATATAAATAATCACTGCCCAAAAATATAAATTTTACTTGGCTTAATAAGTTCAAATAAAAAAATAGTATAATTTCAATTTTGATTCGAATATGCATATCCATGCATACAAATTAACACGATCTACACGCGAGTTTGCCTGATCAATCCATAAACACATGTGCCAATATTTATTATTTATTGGAATGAATTATTTCTTTTGTCGGTGTATTTTTTTGTTTTGGAAACTGGAAAAAGAACAAATGATTATAAAAGTGATATCATATATATTAACACATATAATAACCTTTTTATTGAAATTTAAAATTATTAAAAAAAAGCCTACTAATATCTAGAGCTCTCTAGGCATAATTAATAAAATACTATTTCTTTTGTTTAATTTTTAATTTCCCTCTCATTTATAGCAATGGAGAGAACGAGTACAACTCCAAGTCTAAAGTATTATTAAAATCGATTTATTATGTATTGACCCGTTCAAAGGCAGTTCACATGTAACAACCGTTTGCAATATTTTAGAATTTCAGGTTGAATATATAAAAAGCGTGAAACATGTGAAAGTTGATATTCTAAAAATTTGTATATAACTAATTGTGTATTAATTAATTAACTCCCACTACCTAGCTAACTATACACTAACGTGAATTAATTTGTAGTCTTAATTCTTGGATCTCAAATTATACTGACCAAAATTTTTGTGAGAAAGAATAGTCAAATTTTATAACAGACTCAAATCCCTTTTTAATCTGATTATATTTATAATTTTATTCTAAATTTTAAAAAGATTAAAAGTAATTATCGATCCACATTTTAAAAAAATTGAAATTAAAAAATCCAATTGTAAATAAACATCAACACAAACTAAAAAATAGCGAAAGAGTAAAAAATGTACAAATAAATGAATAATATGTTTCAGATATCAATTAGTAGAGCTACAAAAACTCATTTAAAAAATAAATTTACTATATCTAACCTAATAATATAATTTTTTCAATACAAACTGAATGAGCTCTTTAAAAAATATATATATATATATATATATACCGAAAGAGTAGAAAATCACTACAAGAAAGAAGGTTTTTGCAGGCGCATTTCAGAGTTGCGTTGACAAAAGTTTCCTTTAGCGGCACGTTTGACCAATTGCACTAGTAAATTTGCACTGGCATAAGTAGTTTTTGTTGGTTGCCTTGTCACCAGTAAAATTAACTTTTGCCGATGCAATTACTAATTGCATTGGCAAAGCATTTTGGACCTTTTACGACACCACTTTTTCCAACACATAAAATATTAATGTGGTTTTTCCCTTAACCATTTTTTAACAGTGCTACTTTTGCCAGCGCAATTTCGTCATGTGCTGGGAAAAGTAAAAAACGTGCCTGCAAAAAATAAAATTGCGTTGGTAAAAATATTACATAATAGAAATAATATTTTTTTTTCAATTTTTTTAAGTGATTATAGTTTTATTTAGTATCATTCATAAATTAATGATTATTTAACGTGTAATCAAGGGTATAATGTCGTTAGATTATTCTAAGATCAACAACAATACTAATGAACTTTGTAATTCTCAACTAAGATTGTGGTGATCATTGTTAATTATGCTTATCTAACCATATGATTATCATTTATTTGAAAAAAATGTTATCACATGTCTAATAAACTGTTTGATTACACAGAAGTTTATTAATATATACAATCTTGGTGTTACTCAACATTATTAGTGTTACTCATGATCCGGTATTGTTCTTTTGATAATATATATATATATATATATATATATATACGCTTCATTATTGATGAATAAAATCGCATTGTTGGAACGTTAAATAATTATTTATTTTTTGAGGAATAAAAAAGTAGTCGACCATACCACTGATGTTTTATTGTAATTAACAATAATTAATAGTAATCACAATGTGTAAGTAGATAAACACTTGTAATATATAAATATTGTTGTATGTCATCAAATTTTAGATATATTTAGTATTTATTATTAATTATTGACATTATAAATAATTTGATTAAACCCTAAGTGTTTAAATATTCGAAATGTTAAGTAGTATTGATAGTTAACCTAGTTTGTTGATAGTGTCTGTTTCGATCTTGTTCAATATAACACCCGAAAATAGTAGTACGTTAAGCATTTGAACTATTATTTTGTTATTTAAAAACAATAAATGTTTCAATTATTTTTCCCGGATAATTGTAATATTTTTAAATATTTAAGAAAATAAAAAAGAAAAAGAAAATGTTTTTGCCGGCGCAATTATATGCCAGCAAAAGTACCTTTGTCAGCGCCATGACGAAACGCGTCGGCAAAAGTTTAAACACACAAGGAAAATACTTTTGCTGACGCGTTTAACCTAACACGCCGCCAAAGCCCAATGTGATTAATGTGGTTGTTGGCGTGACTTTTGCTGGCTCGTATTGTTGCGCTGGAAATAGTTCACTTAAGTTAAACGACGCTGTTTTGTTTTAGGGCAACATGCCCAACTTTTGCCGGCGCAACAAAACGCGTCAGCAAAAGTCTTTGCGATATACCTGCGTCGTAGCCCCCTTTCTTCCCCATTTCTCTTATTCTCTCAACATCTACTACTCTCTCTATAACGCCCTGGCTACCCCAGAACAGTTACGGTGAACCGGAAATTTGACCCGCTACCCGAGTCCTTTGGTTAAAAACGTGTTCTAAGTGTTATTATCAGGTTATGGTAAAAAAAACCAGTAAAAAGGAAAGGATACATTTCATTAAGTAAATAAACTGCTCATGAGTCTTTCAAAATGTTTACAAGCTGTTCATAATACAAAAGGGTTGCTACTGTTTCAAATTTACAATTCCTGCCGGCCTAAGCGGCAAAAATAGGGTAAACCCCTAGTCCCTCTGAGAACTCCCTGACCATGGTGGTCAAGCGGCCCAGTATGTACACAACATCGCCCAAGCTCTCCACTCAGGGTTGGGTGAGCTTCTCCTTCCCTTTACCTGCACCACACAGCACCCATGAGCCAAGGCCTAGCAAGAAAACACAACAAAGCATGACATAATATCAACAACGGTTATAATAACCATTCAGGACTATCAGTCCATAACAGATAGGTGGCAGTAGCCAAAGTCACAAAAGATGGGTACAGCTCCCTCTAGCCATGTGATGATAGGGTCACCAAGGCTTAACTGATAAGTGGTTCTTTCATAAGTTTAATCAGGATAGGTGCATGGTGATTGGTCACCAACATAACTTTCCTCCCGACTCTAGAGTCGTAACTATGGACAACGTCCCTTAGCCATGTGCCCTGACTATGAACATCTGGTCTTAGACCAGGCAAGCGCTTATAAGTTCTTCGACCTTAGGGTCGGTCCAACATTAATGCCATAGAGCCATTCAATGCATGATCATCGACTTTAGGGTCGGTCCCTGACTAGTCAGTTCAATAGACAAGTAATCCACATTCACTAGCATTTAATATGCAATCCATGTTCACATATATCAACCAACATACTTCAATAACAATCCATGCATGTCATATACATATGCAGGGTGCAACTGTATCCATACACTGTTTTCTTACCTCTGGTTCAAGTGAAAGTTATTATAAGAACGACCACTGAGAACGATCAACCTTTAAATTCCTTGACGGTCACCTGGTCATAACCAAAATATAGGATTCGTCAATAAAAATAATAACAAAGGGTTCCCAAACCAAAACCTAGCATCCGAGACATCAAACACAACTCAACTAGGTACTAAGTTCAACCCCGAGGCCTAAGGCTTGAACCCCCAAGCTAAAAACTCCATTTTGGCCAAAATTGCCCTAAGGACCGCGGCCCGCCCTAGCTGCGCCGCGGCGCGCCCCCAAACAGAGGCGGCTGAACCCTGACAGGCACCTTGGGCCGCGGCTCACCTATGCCATGCCGCGGCTCAATACCCATTTCAGCCAAAAACCAGCAACGCACCAGCAAACCTCCCCTTCGTTTTTCCTCTGAAACCAGCCCTTCAAACCAACCCAAAACCTCCTCCAAACACACAATTTAACCTCTAAACATCACCCACAACTCCCTCTCATCAAAATCCAAACTAAACATCAATCAAAACCTCTTCAAATCCAAACTTTCAACAAGAATCAAAAGCTGAAAAACTAAAGGGAAAAACAGAGCACAACCTGAATTCAATGACTAGAACTCACCTCAAAAACCAGATTTGAACCTCCTTCAATGGCTGAACCAAGTCCACCAACCCAGCCCTTGAATTTCCTAGCTTGAAACCATACCTAGAGCTCAAAACTCCAAAGAAGGATATGGTGAAGATTGGTGTACGGGAAGGGAGAAGACAACTTTGTTTTGCTCTATTATTTCTATAACCTTCCACAGCCAACTAAAGGATAATATAAATCCTTCCAAATGACTAAAATACCCTTAAGTCATTTAAAGCTTCTAAAGCCATTTCAAGGGTAAAATTGGTAGTTTCCACTTACACCGTTAATCATAATTAACGCTTCCCAATTCCCGCTAATCTCAATATTCTCAAACACCAATATTTCATATCGCGTTACCCTAAAATCCCCGGTAACGCTCTAATCATTAAAATCACCCCCGAGACTCACCCCGAGCTCAAACCTGTTATGACCAAACCGATATATCATATTTAAAGATCGTCTCATGCCGAAATACTCAAACCAATCCACATTATAATGTGGTCTCACAATATATCATTGACATACAAACATATATTCAATTATACCCTCAATGGGCCAAATTACCAACATACCCCTGTAAACAAATGTGGACCCACATGCATGCATTTAACATCATATTATAATATAATTCTCATGAACATGCATAAACACATTTAATGGCATAATTAAACAGTTATGGCCCTCCCGGCCTACTAATCCGGCCATTAAACCATATTAGGGAATCCAGGGCATTACACTCTCTCTCCCTCCCTCCCTCCCTCTCTCTCTCTCTCTCTCTCTCTCAATTTATTCCCCTCCCCAACATTGGCGCCACCCCACTCCCACTCCCATCCACCATCACCATCGACGCCACCCCATCATTGACGCCCCATCACAAGCGACCAACCCACCATTAACGCCCCATCACAAACGACAACCCCACTACTACAAAAATAGACTTTAACTTCGGTTTTTATACATAGAATTGTTGGGAAATACATGAAAAGAGAAGTTAAAGCTTTTAACGGACTTTTAACTTCGCCTTTTGGTTTGGCACTCATAGAAATTAAGTTATTACTTCAGTTTTATTGAAGATAAGTAGAACGAATATTTTAACTTCGGTTTTTTTTTTTAAATCGAAGTTAAGAGGTACCCTTTAACTTCGGTTATTACGAAAAAATCGAAGTTAAAGGGTACCTTTTAACATCGGTTTTTTAAAAAGACCAAAGTTAAATGGTACATTTTAACAAAAACTGAAGTTAAAGGTCTTTAAAACCCTTTTCCACATGCAAATCTCCTTATTCTGAAACGCAAAACAGATCTGAAAACCCCTATTACCACCGTGAGAGAGAAAATGTTTCACCTATTTTCCATCACTTTTCTTGTTTTCTTCCAATTTCTTCCATCATTTTTGTTAAAAATAACTCATCTAAATCATAGAAAACTATTTCTATTTAGTTTTGAGAGGAAAAAGTTGATCATTTTATAACGAGTATGGGTGGTGGTAAAAAATACCCATTGTTTTGGATTTTTAAATCGATTTTCAACATCCAAACATGTTTTTGAGCTTTGAAATAGGTATGGATCGTTAAATATTTGTTAGTATGATTTTTTATATTTTTTTCATATTATTTCAGATTTATTATATTTTTGATAATATATTGATAATGTATAGGTTTTTAAGGTTGATAATCTTGATTTGGAGTTGCATTTGACTATTTGAAAATGTATGAATCTTCCAAATATCTGTTTAAGATAATTTTCTTTATTAATCTGAATTTAATATTAATAAATTAATTTTTTTTGTTATTCTATAAAATATTATTATTTATAATAATTATTTGGTGTATTAATCAAGTTAATATTTTTTTGTTGGAAACAAACAATTAATATGTTGTTGTTATAAAAAAAATCAAGTTAATATTTTGTTCAAAGAGTCACTTGTATAAATATGTTTTAATGTTTAGTTTGTATTAAATATTAAATATGTTTGGTACTAATTATATATAAACTCAATAATTTTAATATTTTATTTTTATTTAAACGTTTTAGGACGATTATTATTTTGGTAGTATTTTGGTTTTGAATTAGCAGTTACTAACTTGAAGATTAATTTGAAGGTAAGTATTTTAGTTTTATTTATTACTATTGTACATATTTATAGACTTATAGTTAAATCATATTGAATTTAGTGGAAATTAAGTTTGAAAGTTAGTGAAGTAGGTTCTGGAAAATTTGTACGTTGCGGTGGTATAAGGATGGAATTATGCATGTTGATTGTTGTGTTTCTTTGTAATGAATTAATAAGTACTTGTAAAATTGAGATATATTATAGAAACAGAGGAAACTCTGCCCAAATTTTTTAGGATTTATTAATTGAACATGTTTTTCAATTTGTAATATTTATTTATAGAGTTATAATTTAAATTTTTAGGTTTGGCGGTAGGTTTTGAATAGAATATCGGGAATTTGTGTGTACTGCGGTGATAACAATAAATCCCTAGTTTGAAGTAACCTTATCACGCCTCTTGACTAGATAAGGTTACTTTGAACTACGAGGTTTATGGATACCGTTAAAATTCAAGGAAAACATTCAAGATGGAAAATGGATTAACATGAGTTCTATTGTGATTGGAGATTAAACTTTGCTTTTTGGTATGATGTATCCCTTCAATTTATGATAAACATGACATGATTATGCTTATCTGCTCTGTGAACTGTTTCAAATTTTAGTTGTAAATTGAATGTCAATAGGTTTCAGTAATCATATTTATAGGGGAAATTCTGCTAATTTTTTTTAAAAATATTTAATACTTAAGAAATTTTAATATTTTAAATAATTACTTAGGTGAACTTCACATGTTTAATTGTATGAACACTTTATATGTTTATGTGGTACTTAGCTTTTATTTCTGTATGAATGTGTATATATATGTACATTAAGTCTATATAGTTTGTGAATTTTATTTTATTTTAAGTTTATTGGAATGTTCAAATATATTTATTAATATTAAAACAATTGCAAATTGGAATTACAAAAATATTTTATAAAAACCAAAATAATAATACAAATAAAATAAATATATTTTTTTAGGAAAAAATACATTTAACTTCGGTTATTATGTTAAAACCGAAGTTAAATGCTACCCTTTAACTTAGGTTTTAAATGCTATTAACTTTGCTCGGATTAACTTCGGTTAATATTTCCGCGAGATCCGAAGAATAACAAGCAAAAAAACTGAAGTTAAAGCCTATTTTTGTAGTAGTGCCCATCGACGCCCCATCACAAGCGACCCCATCGATGCCACCCCATCCACCAAGCACCTCTGAGCTCCGAGCCGCTTCTCCATCTAGGTGTGTTTTTAATTTTTTTTATTTTACAACTTTTTATTAATTTACTAACATTAGTTTTTTTTTTTTTGGTGTAGCCTCTTCCCTGAGGCTAAACCCCGAGCCTCTTGGCCAAGCCTCTGCCCCGAGCCCCCACTGTAATGTTTTTGTTGTTTATATTGTTTGTTAATTTATTTGTATATTATATGTTTGTAATATTTGTTAACAAAATTATTTTTGTATTTAAAACAAAAAAATTTAATTTGTAATAATATGTATTTTTTCAATTAATGGTTTATGTGTTTATTAAAAAAAAAAACAGATTATATTATTATGTTGCATTATATTTTTGTATGATACTTGATTTTCTTACATTAAATATTATTTGTTTATAAATATTTTTTAAATAAATTGTTTTGGTGTTATTGAATTTTTTTTGGTATATGTTATTAATATTGCTTTATGTTGTGCATGCTCTGGGAATATTGTATATTTTTGTTTGTAATTTACATGTTTTATAAAATTTTGGGATAGTTTGAAATATAACCATTAATACGCTGCCCAAATTTATTTAGACCTAGGAAAATTATCATTAATTAGGAAAATTAACATTAATTTAGAAAAAATAAAAAATTAATTTTAAATAATGTATAAATAAAAGCAAAAAATAATTAAATGATTTAAAAAAATTGTAATAATTAAATAAAAATTTAATTATAATATAATTTCTTACTAATAAGGTAAAAAAACAAAATTGCATAAGACATAATAGGTTATTCTTCCATAATACATCATAATTTGTTGTTTTGAAAATAAGAGATCATAATACATCATAATTTTTTTTTGCCAAAGATAGGATATTATTATCACTTAGTGATAATTAGTGATAATTTGTTCTCTTAATAATTTTAGTTGAAGATGGTAAGCGATAGAAGCTGGATGAATGCTAAGAATCGTTGGTTTTCGGAGTATAGAAATTGTGTTAACGAGTTCATTGAAACTTCTCAAAATTTGGTGAACGATCGAGGTTTGACTCGTTGTATGTGCAAGAAATGTGGGAATGTTAAGTTTCAGTCTCTAAATGCAATTTCGATACACTTATTATTCAACACTGGCATCATACAGTCCTACAAAATGTGGCATTACCATGGAGAGTCGCTACCACTGCCACCACATGTGGTACGAGATAAGGATAGAGATGAGATGACGTATATCTTTGAGGATGTTTATGTTAAAGATGACACTCCCACTGGAAACTATCATGATCCTCCCCAAGATGATGTTCACCATCGTGACAAGTACGAAAATTTGTTCAAGGATATGTCAAATGAACTGTACTCGGGTTGCAGTAAATATTCCGCATTGAACTTCTTGTCGAAACGGATGCATGTGAAAGTTATTAACAAGTGCAACAACCATTACTTTGCTGATTTGTTGGAATTTTTAGTCGATGCGATGCCTGATGGTACGATCTTACCTAAGTCTCACTACGAGGTGAAGGAAAAGTTGCGGAGTATTGAATTAGGATATGAGTTAATCGATGCTTGCAAGCATGATTGTGCACTGTTTTGGAAGGAGAATACGAGTTTGTAAATTTTCCCGGTTTGTGGTGAGTGTCGTTGGCAAGATAATCGTGGGAATTTGAAGAAAGTGGCTCATAAGGTAATGCAGTACTTTCCATTACGCTGAGATTAAAGAGACTGTATAGTTTGAGATATACTGCAGAGGATATGAGGTGGCACTACTCTAAAAGGCCAAAGGAAGATGGTGTGATGAGACACCCCGCTGAAAGTAAGGCATGGAAGCATCTTGATGAGTTGTACTCGTCTTTCGCAATTGAACCTAGAAATGTTATACTTGGGTTGGCTACAGATGGTTTCAATCCTTTTGGCAACATGAGCAACTCTTACAGCATGTGGCTTGTGATACTTGTCCCTTACAACTTGTTGTTGTGGAAATGCATGAAACCATAGTCATTAATGTTGTTTCTTCTGATTCTAGGTCATTCTTCACTTGGAAAGGATATTGATGTCTATATGAGACCTTTGCTTGATGAGTTGAAGGAGTTGTGGGTGAATGGTGTCAAAACACGAGATGCATACAATAGTACATTATTCAATATGTGTGCAACAATCTTGTGGATTATTAATGACTACCCAACTTATGCTATGATGTTCGGGTGGAGTACAAAAGGGTACAAGGCATGCCCCACATGTAATGAAGAAACTCCCTCTGTAGGGATTAGAAGTAAAATTTCCTACATTGGGCATAGAAGGTTTCTTGATATGAGTCATGAATGGAGGAATAAATAAGCACTATTTGATGGTAACAAGGAACTCAGGCCACCGCCGAAAGAGTGCTCGCGTGATGAAGTGTTGAAGCAATTGGAGAATTTTCATATTCGACAATTGGGGAAACACAAAGAATTTGGGAGTGTGAAATGCAAAAGGGCTCCGACCGAACTTAATTGGTCGAAGAAGAGCATATTTTTTAGCTTGATTATTGGAAGGAATTTTTACTGAGGCATAACTTGGATGTAATGCACATTGAGAAGAATGTTTGCGATAGTGTCTTGGGAAGTTTGTTGAACTTAGAGGGAATATCTAAAGATATTGACAAGGCAAGGTTTGATCTAGCAGACATAAAAATTATGAAAAAACTCCACCTTTACAAGGAGGGGAATAAGTGGAAGAAACCTCCTGCCAATTACACCCTCAGTGCCCCTGAGCGTCGAGTATTTTGTGAATTTGTGAAGTCGTTTAAATTCCTGGATGGTTTTGCCGCAAACCTTTCGTAGAATGTCAATGTCCATGACGGCAAGATATCTGGATGAAATCACACAATTTCCACATGTTGTTTTAGCAGTTATTGCCCGCTGCAATTAGATCATTTTTTGGTTCCTGAAGTTCGGAAGGCAATTATTGAGTAGTGCGGTTTTTTTCAAGAAGCTGAGTTTCCTCAGTGGTTCAAAGAACAAGTAAGTGTCTTACTCAATTCGCATTAGAAACCACACTTAATCAATTCGAAAGTAACATTCAATAATGAATTGTATGCTCTTGCAAACTGTTTACCGAGATTTTCGGCAACTATCTTAACGAAGGGTATTTACTGATAATAATAATGAAAATGGAAGATCGACGCAAGGGTTTTACGTGGTTGGGGCGTTAACTAGCCTTATTCCACCAGTCCATGTATAAATCTGTATTAGAGCTAGGATCAGCTTTTACAATGGAGTTTTATAATTATATTTGAACAGGGGTTCTGCCTTCTCTCTCCCCTTTTTTACGTAGTATTACAACTTGTATTTATAGGACGAGGGGGACATTAGGTTTGGGCCGGATCCGATCCGGACCCATCCGAGGACTATGCACAAGGGACCTCCCTAGTGGAGGCCCCAGCTAAAAAGATATGCAGCACACCAAATCCAAACCAGCTCAGGCCCAATTAGTTGCCTTGAGACACAAGCATTCCCCCGACAAAACGGCGCTTTGGCTCTGACCACTTCGAGTCACGAGGCCAATTTGGGAGACAAGACCGGTCAGAGTACTTGGCTGCGCAGTCCTGACACGCCAGCAGATAATCCCAAGATGACCCTTTCTGCAGGTGAAAAGTGGGGGGACAAGGCTCACGCGAAATGAGGCGGTTTCAGTGTCCTGGACGCCTGGGGAAGAAGCGGTCCAGGTTCATTTACTCCTGGCTCGCTACGTTTACTCCGAGCCCGGACCATTCCAGGGCCGGGACGGGGATGCGAAGGCCGCGACAGTCCGGGCACTCCGGACATTGCTGGGGGACCGTTCAAGCTGGAGACGAACCCGGAGGAACGTCCCGGACCCATATATGCAGGCCCAGTCCGGAGTCCTCGGGCAAGGCCCAAATACCGAGTTGGTCCCCTGACCGTGGGCCGGGGCGAAGGCCCAAAACCCTGACAGGAAATGGGGATAACATTTACCCCCCAAGCCTTCACCCGGGCTAGCCGGGGGGAGGGTTGCACCACCCTCGTGGTTCTTGCCAAGTTGCCTCCCCAATTTCTGTCAAGGCCAGGAGGCTTGGCGGGAAGGCCGTGGTTGTGGCAGGTTACCCAGCCTGGAACATTTGATGTACTCCGGGGTCGTTTACCCTTAGGCTGCTTCAAGAATAGTGACACACGTGTCGCCACGTAACTGCAGCAAGGGCCTCGAAGAGTCGCCTAGGCCTCCCAAAGTCCGCTAGACCTAGGTTAGGGTGTCAGCGCTCGTCACGAGGCGTCCCATCCGCACGGGGAGAGTCATCATTAATTTCCTTGGAATGGGGTGGACCGTAGGATGGGGCGTCCTTTGGCATCCGCCACTCCTGGACCGTCGGATTGGAGGTGCTGAGGATCCAGGCCAAATAGGGCTCATAAATGTCTTCTGCGCGATCCTTGGTCGTCGGATGAAGAGGCACCTGACCGTTGGATCGGGGGCCAGGATTTGGGGGTTGATATAAAGACTCAGATTACGGACATTCAGCACTTTTCCACTTCCGAACCAGCTTAAGAAAAAGAAAAACCAGAACGCTCGCTAGAGCTTTGCATGTCCGACCTCGTCGACGAAATACTTCGCCGTTTGCTAGTCTTGCGCCACCGCCTGTTTCCCAGGGCCTCAACCTTCGTTCCGCAACCTGACGCTGCTTCTTGGACTTGCCCTACCGACGAACTGCTGCACCGGCTGTGCCACTTCAAGAACGAGGTCCTGCCGTCCTTACGATCGGACAACCGCCAGCCTCAACCGTCGACACCACACAGTAAGTATCTTTTAATTCTATTGCCAACTTTGTGAATTTAGGCTTTCTAGATGCATGTACCTAGGCTCCATCCCTTAGAATCTGCTATGGAGGCTGCCCGGTTTGGGTTGCACCATTCCGGATGCTCCCTGGACAAGGGAAGGACCTTAGTAGGCTTTCCTCCCGATCAGGGTCCCGGGGCTTTTCGGAGTCCCGGACCTGATCCGTCGGGACTCCAAGCAGTCCTTAGGAGACTCCCTGTACCTCGACCGACTCTCTTGGGTTTAGGTACTGACTGCTTGGCCTTTCTTTCTTTGTTCCCAGATCGTCAACCATGGCCACGGGCGTCACACTTCACCCCGAAGAGGAGGTTAATAGGGCTCTGGTAGTCATTCCCGGCTCCAAGACGCCCAAGGGCAACAGGTGGGAGATGGACGTAACGCCCAACCTGTTCCGGAACTACCGAATGATGCAGCTCCTGGAGACGGGGCTGGGCATCGAATCGACTCCAGGCCTATTCCACAATCGTATGGCCAGGTTAGAGGAGCGTGCGCATACGTCCGTGGATGGATTCGGGGCCTGGAGTGCCGGCCACATCAGCGCGGGAGCTACGCTCCCGCTTCATGACTACTTCGTGCGGTTCCTGACGTATGTGGGGATCGCACCATTCCAACTGTTGCCACAAGCATAAAGCCTGCTTGCTGGGTGGAAGGTGTTCTGTGTCGCTAGAGAGATCACGGAGCCTACCCGGCGGAAGTCTTGTACTTCTACAAGTTGGCGCCGCAGGTCAGCGTCAAAGACAAGAGCCTGGACAACTTTTACAGGCTGCAGCCGCGGAGTGGCTGTCCTGCTCCTACCAGCACCTGGAAGCACCCCCCGGATGTCAGGCATTACTGGTTTATGACATCCGGGTTCCTTATTGACAAGAATCCCATGCTGCTGCTAGACTTCCAGCGAGTGGGTAAGTATTCCCCCGGACCCTCTATTTTACTCATCTTTCGCTTTCCATCTCTCATCGTATCTTCCGGGTCGCAGGTCCCTTCGCCCAAATCCCCCTCACCGACTCCTCCTGGAAAGGAGGAGGCTCTACGCCAAGCTGACCGCGGAGGAGCTGGACGTTGGGGGCTATGTCAATGATAGAAACCTCCGGCTAGTAGGGTTACTCGCGGCCACCCAGACCATCGTTGTCCCTAGCCTCCGGGGCATCCCGTTTGAGAAGAACGTCGAGGCCCGGGAGCGGCTAGCCCTTGACCACATTGCTGAGGTGGTGAGAGCGGTGCGGGCCACCGCAGCCCAGCGTAAGAAGAATCAACTTCCGGTGGAAGAGGCCACCTCGGAAGAGCTGGAGGAGCTGTTCGAAGATGCCCTGCCAAACGTTGGGACTCCCGGGGCTAGCGTATCGGGGCGAGGTAACTCCCCTTTAGTCTTAACTTATGCTCCCTTAAGTCGGGGACATAGCTAGGGATAGGCGAGAGCCACCGGGCCCCGCGTTTGGGGCTGATGGGGAGATGAGGCCTTCATCTCCCATCCCTGTAGGATCAGAGACCCTGATGTTCCTGTCCGGGTTCCTCCAGTACGGGGTGTTTCTAACCCCGGACGACGTAGGAGACCGGATACGCTCATTTGCTTTAAGGGAATTGAGTCTCGCCCGGGGCTTAGATGAGGGTTTGTCTCGGGCTATACTTTCTTGTTTCTGTTGTGCTTTCCCGCTTGGCTTATCACACTAACTTCGTTTTCTTGTATTTTTGCAAAGGATTCCAACATGTCTGACCCGGCCAGCGAGATGAGGAGGCTCATCAAGGAAAGGTCGACCTTGAAGGCGGCCAGAAGGCCAAAGGTCATGGCCGGCACGGAGCACCTTCCTGCCGGCGAAAAACCCGGGGTAGCGCCCGGCCCAGGTGAGACATTGGCCGTGGTTCCTTTCCGGGCCGTGGAGCCGGACGCAGACGGCCCCTCGGACCAGCCCCCGGTAATCGATTTGGAAGCGGGCGAGGCCGCAAGCCGGAGCTTAGGAAAGAGAGGCCCGGTAGATGATGCCCGGGAGGGCAACCTCGGGAAGAGGCCTCTGACGACACTGCCAGAGACAGCTGAGGAATCAGATGGGGAGAGTAGGCTAACCGCGAAGGAGATCCCTGCTCCGCGTGTTCTTCCCCTCCGCCCAACCCTCCTCGAGGAGGGGAGTCCGCTCAGCGGGACGAGCAGTCCCGGCTGGTCAACCAGACCTGGGAGAGCGGCCGATGCTGGAGAGACGATGCTTACAAGGCCCTGACGATCTGTCGTCAGGTCGAGTTTTCAGATCGTCCCGCCGAGTTCAGCGCTCCTCAGCCGATCGTGGATCGGCTAGCTGCCGAGATGGGCTTCCGCCCCAAGCTGGGCCAGGACATTGCCCCCATGGCTGCTGATCTGCTCGATCAGGTCGGGAGCACTATGTCTAACCTCCAGCTGAAGAGGTACGCCACGATAGCCAATCCGGACAGGCTGTTCATCTCTCAGGCTCTCCGCCACCAAGCTACCGCGGTAATTTTCAACTCATGTTCCTTAGTCATTTGTTGGTGGTGATTTCTTTTTCTGACTTTCGTATGCTCTAGGTTGCCTTGCTATCTCAAAGGAGTGCCAATTTGATGGCCGAGCTTGCCCTTAAGATGGAGACGGCCGAGCTGGAAATAGAGGCTGCCGTGAACCAGAGGGAGGCCGTCAAGGAAAATCTCAGCAAGGAGACAGCCCACCTCCAAGAAGAGTTGGCCCGCGCGAAGGCGGAGCACGAGGAAATTAGCCGCGCCAAGACCGGGTTGGAAGAGGAGTTGTCCCGGACGACAAAAATAGCTGACGAAAGGGCGACACTCTTGGAGACGGCGGCGGCACAGTCCGTTCAGGACAAGGAGGAGATCCAGATCCTGAAAGCCCGAGTCCTTGAGCTGGGCGACTCCCTTCTTCAGGAGAAGGCGGCACACGAAACCACCCGTCAAGAGAAGGAGGAGGCCGACAACTTAGTGGATGTCACCTTTGACGAGGCCATTTATATGGCCTGGTGCAAGGACAAGAACATGAACCTCCTTGTCTTCCCTGATCCCGACTCGAAGCGTGCCGAGTATGAGGCCAAGGAGAGGGAGGATGCAGACCTCCGGGCGGACGCGCTGTAGGCCCTTGTCTCGGCCTCGTTCTTTTGTTAATGTGTTTAGCTTGTAATTAAATTTTAAACACTGCTTCTTCCTTTGGTTTTTTAAGAGGTTTTTCCTTTCACCGTTCAGTAAGAAGTTGTTGTCGCGACTAACTGATTGCAGGGGGTTTTGTCCTGGTTCCAACGGCCGAGACTGGACCCCACGACTAGCCTCGGCACTGCTCGGGGCCCTTAGGTCTTTGTTTACCCCAGAGTGCCTAGGGTCGATCGGATGCTTTTGCACTCCGAAGACCAATTTGTTAGGGTTGGACGTTGTTCACCCGGGGCGGGACAGGCCCTGGTCTGGTCCTTTTAATTTTATACCCCCGGACGTCGTTCGTCCGGGGTGGGATCGGCCTTTGGCTCGGTCCTCTTATTTTTACTCCCGGACATCGTTCGTCCGGAGTGGGACCGGCCTTTGGCTCGGTCCTCTTTTATACATACCCCCCGGACGTCGTTCGTCCGGGCTGGGACCGGCCTCGGGCTCGGTCCTCTTATTTACACCTCCGGACGTCGTTCGTCCGGGGTGGGACCGGCCTTTTACTCGGTCCTCTTTTATACATACCCCCGGACGTCGTTCGTCTGGGGTGGGACCGGCCTTTGGCTCGGTCCACTTACTTTTACTCCCGGACATCGTTCGTTCGGGATGGGACCGGCCTTTGGCTCGGCCCTCTTTTATACATACCCTCGGACGTCGTTCGTCCGGGGTGGGACCGGCCTTTGGCTCGGTCCTCTTATTTAAACCTCCGGACGTTGTTCGTCCGGGGTGGGACCGGCCTTTTACTCGGTCCTCTTTTATACATACCCCCGGACGTCGTTCGTCCGGGGTGGGACCGGCCTTTGGCTCGGTCCTCTTACTTTTACTCCCGGACATCGTTCGTCCGTGGTGGGATCGGCCTTTGGCTCGATCCTCTTTTATACGTACCCCCGGACGTCTTTCGTCCGGGGTGGGACCGGCCTTTGGCTCGGTCCACTTTTATACATACCCCCGGACGTTGTTCGTCCGGGATGGGACCGGCCTTTGGCTCGGTCCTCTTATTTTTACTCCCGGACATCGTTCGTTCGGGGTGGGACCGGCCTTTGGCTCGGTCCTCTTTTATACATACCCCCCGGACGTCATTCGTCCGGGGTGGGACCGGCCTCGGGCTCGGTCCTCTTATTTTTACTCCCGGACATCGTTCGTCCGGAGTGGGACCGGCCTTTGGCTCGGTCCTCTTTTATACATACCCCCCGGACGTCGTTCGTCCGGGCTGGGACCGGCCTCGGGCTCGGTCCTCTTATTTACACCTCCGGACGTCGTTCGTCCGGGGTGGGACCGGCCTTTTACTCAGTCCTCTTTTATACATACCCCCGAACGTCGTTCGTCCGGGGTGGGACTGGCCTTTTGCTCGGTCCTCTTACTTTTACTCCCGGACATCGTTCGTCCGGGGTGGGACCGGCCTTTGGCTCGGTCCTCTTTTATACATACCCCCGGACGTCGTTCGTCCGGGGTGGGACCGACCTTTGGCTCGGTCCACTTTTATACATACCCCCGGACGTTGTTCGTCCGGGATGGGACCGGCCTTTCGCTCGGTCCTCTTATTTTTACTCCCGGACATCGTTCGTTCGGGGTGGGACCGGCCTTTGGCTCGGTCCTCTTTTATACATACCCCCCGGACGTCATTCGTCCGGGGTGGGACCGGCCTCGGGCTCGGTCCTCTTATTTTTACTCCCGGACATCGTTCGTCCGGAGTGGGACCGGCCTTTGGCTCGGTCCTCTTTTATACATACCCCCCGGACGTCATTCGTCCGGGCTGGGACCGGCCTCGGGCTCGGTCCTCTTATTTACACCTCCGGACGTCGTTCGTCCGGGGTGGGACCGGCCTTTTACTCAGTCCTCTTTTATACATACCCCCGAACGTCGTTCGTCCGGGGTGGGACTGGCCTTTGGCTCGGTCCTCTTACTTTTACTCCCGGACATCGTTCGTCCGGGGTGGGACCGGCCTTTGGCTCGGTCCTCTTTTATACATACCCCCGGACGTCGTTCGTCCGGGGTGGGACCGGCCTTTGGCTCGGTCCACTTTTATACATACCCCCGGACGTTGTTCGTCCGGGGTGGGACCGGCCTTTGGCTCGGTCCTCTTATTTTTACTCCCGGACATCGTTCGTCCGGGGTGGGACCGGCCTTTGGCTCGGTCCTCTTTTATACATACCCCCCGGACGTCGTTCGTCCGGGGTGGGACCGACCTCGGGCTCGGTCCTCTTATTTACACCTCCGGACGTCGTTCATCCGGGGTGGGACCGGCCTTTTACTCGGTCCTCTTTTATACATACCCCTGGACGTCGTTCGTCCGGGGTGGGACCGGCCTTTGGCTCGGTCCTCTTATTTTAACCTCCGGACGTCGTTCGTCCGGGGTGGGACCGGCCTTTTACTCGGTCCTCTTTTATACATACCCCCGGACGTCGTTCGTTCGGGGTGGGATCGGCCTTTGGCTCGGTCCTCTTACTTTTACTCCCGGACATCGTTCGTCCGGGGTGGGACCGGCCTTTGGCTCGGTCCTCTTATTTTTACTCCCGGACATCGTTCGTCCGGGGTGGGACCGGCCTTTGGCTCGGTCCTCTTAGTTTTACTCCCGTACATCGTTCGTCCGGGGTGGGACCGGCCTTTGGCTCGGTTCCCTTTGTTATTTTTGCGCCTGGGATGACACCCCCCGCAAGTGAGCGGAGATTGGTCTGGGGTCACTTGAGAAAGGAATTCAAAAAAGATTTTTCCCTGAGGCACACATTTTCATGGAAATTATAGCCCTTTATGACGTTTTGCACACGTCATTTTCATTGTTCAACAAAGGGAATTAGCCTTGAGGCGTACATGATACAGCGTAAACATTAAACTGGGACGAGCCCTTGGGCTACTGGTAGTATTTACGGAGGTGTTCTGCGTTCCAGGCTCGCGGAACCTCGGAGCCATCGAGTCTCTTCAAGCGGTAGGTTCCGGGGCAGATCTCTTGCTGAATCTCATACGGCCCTTCCCAATTCGGGCCCAGAACCCCTACTCCGGGATCCTGAGTGGCAGGGAAGACCCTCCGCAGGACCAGATCGCCGGTTTCAAACTTACGGCTCTTGACTCTGGAGTTGAAATGCCGAGCGATCTTGCCCTGGTACATCTTCAACTGTACTTGCGACTCTTCCCGGATCTCCTCGATGAGGTCCAGAGATTCCTGGAGTAAGGCGTGGTTCTGGGCGGGATCATATGTGTCGCGACGATGGGACGGGATGGTCGTTTCAATTGGGATGACGGCTTCGCATCCGTACGTCATTGAGTATGGGGTATGCCCGGTCAACGTCCGTTCGGTTGTCCGGTAGGCCCACAACACGCGGGGGAGCTCTTCGGGCCACTTGCTCTTACAGGCCTGAAGCTTTTTCTTCAGTGTTCCTTTTAGGATTTTGTTCACGGCTTCTGCTTGTCTGTTCGCTTGGGGCCTGGCCACGGCGGAGAAACTCTTCACTATACCGTGCCTCTCGCAGAAATCCGTGAAATGGAGGCTGTCAAATTGCTTCCCGTTGTCGGATACGATTTTGTAGGGGAGGCCATACTGACACACTATGTTGTTAACGACGAAATCTAAGGCCTTCTTGGACGTGATCGCGTTCATTGGCTCCGCCTCAACCCATTTTGTGAAATAGTCTACCGCCACAATGGCATACTTCACCCCTCCTTTCCCGGTCGGGAGGGATCCCACAAGATCGATCCCCCATACAGCAAAGGGCCAGGGGCTGTTCATCAGAGTTATCTCTGTGGGGGGGGGGGGGGGGTGGCGAGGGATCTTCGCATACCTCTGGCACTGTTCGCACTTGCAGACATAGTCTATGCAGTCTCTTTTCATGGTGGGCCAAAAGTATCCTTGGCGCAGAATCTTCTTGGACAAACTGGGCCCGGCTGTGTGATCTCCGCAAAAGCCTTCGTGGATCTCATGCATGATGGCGCCCAGCTCAGTTCCAGACACGCACCTGAGGTAAGGCATAGACAGTCCCCGGCGATAGAGTTTCCCGTCCATCATGACGTATCGGGGGGCCTGGTACAGGAGCTTCCTGGCCGCAGCCCGCTCGTTCGGAACCTCCCCGTTGGACAGGTAGCGGAGCAGCGGCCCCATCCAGGAATTGGAGTGGTCGACGGCGTGGACGGGGGAAGCCCCAACGCTTGGGACGGGAAGATGGTTGACGGGGACCAGCCCGGCCAACTCGGCCTCTGCGTCTATTGCCAGCTTCGCTAATGTGTCCGCGAACACGTTCTTCTCCCGGGTAATCTGGCGGATGGAATGCGCCGCGAACGTCTGGAGCATCTCCCTCGCTTGGGTCACGTAAGCCGCCATTCGCTTTCCCTTGGTCTGATATTCCCCCGAAATCTGTCTGACTACCAGCTGAGAATCGCTGTATACTTCGAGGTTTGTTGCCCCTACTTCTCGGGCCAGACGCAGGCCGGCTATGACAGCCTCATGCTCCGCCTCGTTGTTCGATGCTTGGAACTGGAAACGGAGGGCGTTTTGTAGCAGATTCCCCTGCGGGGACACCAGGATGATCCCGGCGCCGGCCCCGTTCTCGTTCGAGGCTCCGTCCACGAAGATTTTCCAAACGGGAGCAGTGGAAGCCGCGGGGACACTCTCTTCTGGGGTGATCCCGGAACATTCGACGATGAAATCGGCCAGGGCCTGTCCCTTCATGGACACCCGAGGTACGTAAGATATATCAAATTGGCTTAGCTCCATTGCCCATTTCAGGAGTCTCCCCGATGACTCAGGTTTCTGCAACACCTGCCGCAGGGGTGGTTGGTTAAGACCCTTATTGCGTGGGCCTGGAAGTAAGGTCGGAGCTTCCGGGATGCCGTCAGCAGGCAGAAAGTTAGCTTTTCGATCAGCAGGTACCTGGACTCGGCGTCTAGCAACCGTTTGCTCACGTAGTACACCGGGAGTTGGGTTCTTTCCTCTTTGCGCACCAACGCGGCGTTGATGGCGTGTTCGGTCACGGCCATGTATAAGTACAAAGGCTCTCCTTCGACTGGCTTCGCCAGGATGGGGGCCTTGGCCAAGTGCTCTTTCAGTTTCTGGAAGGCTTCTTCGCACTCGGGTGACCATTCGAACCGCTGGCTTCCCCGGAGGATGTTGAAAAAAGGGACACACTTATCCGTGGCCTTGGAGACAAAACGGCTAAGGGCGGCCACTCGCCCCGTCAGGCTTTGAACGTCTTTGTGCTTCCGGGGAGAGGCCATGTTGACCAGGGCCTTGATCTTCTCCGGGTTGGCCTCGATTCCTCGGGAACTCACTATGAATCCCAGGAACTTCCCGGATGCGACGCCGAAGGTGCACTTCTTAGGGTTTAGCTTCATCCCGTACTTTCGGATAACCGCGAAAGCCTCCGTCAAATCGTTCGAATGTTCCCGCGACGTCTTGGACTTGACCAGCATGTCGTCGATATATACTTCCATGTTTCGCCCCAGCTGGGCCCTAAACATTCGATTGACGAGCCTCTGGTAAGTTGCTCCGGCATTCTTGAGTCCGAAAGGCATGACGACATAGCAGTAGATGCCCTTGTCAGTTTGGAAACTGGTGTGATCCTAATCTGCCACATGCATGGAGATCTGGTTGTAGCCCGAGTAGGCGTCCATGAAACTCAAGATCTCGTAACCGGACGTAGCATCCACCATTTGGTCTATCCGGGGGAGTGGGAAACAGTCCTTCGGGCATGCTTTGTTGAGGTCCGTGAAGTCGATGCAGGTCCTCCAGGTTCCGTTAGGTTTCGGCACCAAGACCAGGTTGGCCAGCCATACGGGGTATACGGCTTCGCGGATGAAGTTAATAGAAGACAGCTTCTCTACCTCCAGTTTGAGGGCCTCGGCCCTTTCCGGCCCCAAAGGTCTGCGCTTCTGGCGGACCGGAGTCGCGTTTGGGTCAATACTTAACGCGTGACATATGATATTGCGATCGATCCCGGTCATATCGGAGTGTGACCATGCCAGGAGATCCTGGTTTTCCTTGACTTGGGCGATAATGGCGGCCCGAATGTCTCCCGACAGGCTCTTTCCCACTTGGATGACCCTGGCGGGGTCGGAGTCGCTGATGCATACCTCTTCTACTTCATCCATTGGCTCAAGGGCGCGCTCATCTCCCAATCGTGGGTCCAGATCGTCCTCGTCCTGGACAGCTTGCTCGGCCGGGCGGAGTTCCGGCCCGACGGGATCATCCCGGACCATATAAACGGGACGAGCAGAGATATGGTAACACTTCCGCGCGCTTTTCTGGTCTCCGCGGACCGTTCCTATCCCCCCGTTGCTGCACGGGAACTTCATACATAGATGGCGGATGGAGGTGATGGCCCCGAACTCGACCAGGGCGGGCCGGCCAAAGATGACGTTGTAAGCAGTCGGGCAATCCACCACCACAAAGGTGCAGAACTTGAACGAGTGCTGCAACTCGCCCCCCAGAGTTACGGGCAGCTGGACCTTTCCCATGGGGAGGATCGCATCCCCATTGAAGCCGTAGATTTGGGTCGGGCAGGACGCCAGATCAGCCTCCGTCAGGCCAATGGAGGCAAAGGCGGGTTTGAACAATAAGTTGACGGAGCTTCCGTCATCCACCAACACTCGGGACACCATCTTGTTGGCAATTTGAGCATCTATGACCAGTGGGTCGTGGTGCGGGAAATGGACGTTGCGGGCGTCATCTTCCGTGAACGTGATGGGGAGGTTCATCAGTTTAGGGCGCTGAGCAGGGGCCTGGACGAGGGCGCAAACTTCTTGGTCATGGACCAGCTCGCTCAGATAGCGCTTTTGATCATTCTTCGAAGGTCCTCCTAGGTGGGGTCTGCCTGATATGGTCGACACGTGCCCGTCCACTCGAGGGGGCGCTGCCCAGGAAGGGTAGGGCATTCCAGGACCGGGGGCTTGCGTGGCGACGGCCCCCTGAGGGGCCTGTGCCGGGGGCCCCGGCGCATACCCTCCCTGGGGCGGGTATGCACGAGTCGTTGCCGGAGCCGTAGACTGACCGGGGTTTGCTGACATGCCCGAGACGCCTACGGGCATTCTTACCCACTGATGGAGGTGTCCCAGCTTGATGAGGTTTTCAATTTCATCTTTGAGCTGCCGACACTCGTCGGTGGTGTGGCCCACATCTTTGTGATAGGCGCACCGTTTGCTGGTGTCTCTGGGGTTCTCCCCCCCCCCCCCCCCCCCCCACCCCCCCTAAACATGGGGCTAGGTTTCCGGCAGTGGACCGCTCTTTTGGTTGCCAGTTAGATGTTTTCCCAGGTGTCCACCAAGTTAGTGTATTCTGAATATTGGGGCTCAGAGCCCCTTTTCCCCTTTTTGGCCAACTCTGGCCGGTTCTGGCCTCTGCCGGCCCGCTTACTCCGGGAGGGATTCACGCTTGCCTCGGTGACTCCGGTCTGCGATTGCTGGGCCGCGACGGGGGCCATACTGTGCCCTGCTGGCGTGATACCATACCCGGAGAATTGCGTTGATTGAGCCGGGGCGTACCCGGAAGCGGCAGGACCGTACACCGTAGGCGTGTAATTAACGTCGGGCGCGACAACCGCCCCCGGGACGATGGGGGGCGTTGCGTAGGACTGCGCGGGGAAATGTCCCGCACCTCCTGGAATCGTCTGAGGGACTGGATGAGGAGCTGAGGGCCATCCAAAGGCCTGGATCTGAGCCTCCTCCCAGTTGATGAATCCTTGGGCCCTCCTGATAAATTCTTCTAGGGTGGCGGCTTTATTGCGCTGCATGTCTTCCCAGAGCGGGGACCCGGCCCGGATTCCAGACTGTAGTGCCACCAGGCGCTGCCCGTCATCAACCCTCGTCTTGGAGGCTTCCTCAGTGAAGCGCTGGATGTAGGCCGTCAACGTTTCCGCGGGCAGTTGCTTAATATTGGCGAGGGCGCTGATCTGCATGTTTATCCTCATGGAGGCCACGGACTGCTTTCGGAAAGCTGACTGTAGCCCGGACCATGTTTGGATGGACCCCGGTTTAAGCCTTTTCCACCACTCTTCGGCGGGACCGCCCAATGTGATGGAAAAGCAAAGGCATTTGCCGTCGTCGCTGATGTGAGCCACGGTCATGAGTCGGTTGTACCGGGACAGATGATCCCTAGGATCCGTGCTTCCAGTGTAGGCGGCGAGGCTTGGCATCTTGAACCCCTTGGGCAATACGGCGTCCAGGATATGTCTCGCGCACGGCTCTTTGTCCTCTTCGTCAGAGTCAGTGTCCGCGCCTTCCTACTTGCGGACCAAGCGGTCGGTGACCTTCTATAATGCTGCCATTTGCTCCATGAGCTGCCTGGCCGCGCTATCCCCCAGGGGGATTTTCTCGTTCCGCCTGTCGTTTATGTCGTTCCTGAGGTCACCGTTTTGGGGGAGGATTTTTTGCTTGCGGGCTCGCTCTTTCCGGGCATTCAGTCCGTCACGTAAATCTACCCGGGAAGTGTCGTCCCCGGAGCTGAGAGCGTTAAGATCCTCGCGGCGGGATCGTTCCCGATGGTTCTTGTTGACCGAGGCACTCGGGTGCAAAGACTTTTCCCCCCCGTTCGCCCTTGGGGCGGGCCGGGGCTGACCGTCCCGCGACCGTACTCCCTGCGGATCGATTGGGTGGCCTCGTCCTGGGACAGGGCGCACCTTCTCTTTCCTAGGTAACGGCCGCGAACGTGCCCCGGCTTTACTGACGGGGGTAGTCTTTTTCCGAGTCGTCCGTCGCTCCTTGTCCGGGACTTTCGGAGCCGTGTCGGGGAGATGCTCTGGGGGACGGATCGGGCTGGCACCCCTGGGGCCCCCGGCTTGCGCTTGGGGAGCGGATTGTTGCGTTTTTGGCTGCGGGCCAGCTGTGGGGTTGGCTGCCGGGCCCTGCGCGGTCATCAGTGCTTGCAGGGCTCGCAGAGAGTCCTGCACCCGACGGTGCGCCTCCGCCTATTCAGCCATCCTGGCTTCCTGATCCAGGATCTGCTGCCTCAGCCTAGTCACCTCCGAGTCTTGCTGATCGTCGCGAGGGACCCCGGGGTCCGCGGCTTCATCGTGATACTCCCCCTCGTTCTCCTCCTCGTAGTACTCTTCTTCGTTTTCTACTTCGTACTCTGCCTCACCTTCGTAATCCTGCGACTGGCCTTGGTGGGAGGTCTGAGGAGGCACGTCTTCAGGCAGGTCTTGAGGGATGTGCTGAGAAGGCAGTGGGTCTCCGTTGCCCTGTTCTGGGTTGGTAGGGTCGAAGGTGGTGTGACGCGTGTTCACCATCGTAGTAAAGGCCTGACGCTGACGCTAGCTTTCCTTCAGCTCTCAACGAAAGCACCAAACTGTTTACCGAGATTTTCGGCAACTATCTTAACGAAGGGTATTTACTGATAATAATAATGAAAATGGAAGATCGACGCAAGGGTTTCACGTGGTTGGGGCGTTAACTAGCCTTAGTCCACGAGTCCATGTATAAATCTGTATTAGAGCTAGGATCAGCTTTTACAATGGAGTTTTCTAATTATATTTGAACAGGGGTTCTGCCTTCTCTCTCCTCTTTTTTACGTTGTATTACAACTTGTATTTATAGGACGAGGGGGACATCAGGTTTGGGCCGGATCCGATCCGGACCCATCCGAGGACTGTGCACAAGGGACCTCCCTAGTGGAGGCCCCAGCTAAAAAGATATACAGCACACCAAATCCAAACCAGCTCAGGCCCAATTAGTTGCCCTGAGACGCAAGCATTCCCCCGACAAAACGATGCTTTGGCTCTGACCACTTCGAGTCACGAGGCCGATTTGGGAGACAAGACCGGTCAGAGTACTTGGCTGCGCAGTCCTGACACGCCAGCAGATAATCCCAAGATGACCCTTTCTGCAGGTGAAAAGTGGGGGGACAAGGCTCACGCGAAATGAGGCGGTTTCAGTGTCCTGGACGCCTAGGGAAGAAGCGGTCCAGGTTCGTTTACTCCTGGCCCGCTACGTTTACTCCGAGCCCGGACCATTCCAGGGCCGGGACGAGGATGCGAAGGCCGCGACAGTCCGGGCACTCCGGACATTGCCGGGGGACCGTTCAAGCTGGAGACGAACCCGGAGGAACGTCCCGGACCCATATATGCAGGCCCAGTCCGGAGTCCTCGGGCAAGGCCCAAATACCGAGTTGGTCCCCTGACCGTGGGCCGGGGCGAAGGCCCAAAACCCTGACAGGAAATGGGGATAACACAAACAAATCAAGCGGCACCGTGTTCTCTTATCTAGGGATGATAATGAATGGTGTCAAATGTTCATGGTCGTGATGTGAAGCTTAAAACATAAAATTGCGGTGTAATGGTGCCAAGTGAGGAAATAGTGAATTACTATGGAGTGCTGGAAGAAGTAATTGAATTGTCCTACTTGATGGATTACATTGTTTTCCTATTCAAGTGTAGATGGTTCAACACAAGTAGAATTAAAGTGGAATCTAATTTTACGAGAGTCTACGCAAAAGAAGAATGTTATAAAGATGAACCTTTCGTTCTCGCATATCAAGCGAAGTTGGTGTATTATCTTCGGGATGTAAAAAATGAGGATGATTGGAGGCTCATTACTGAATACATTCCGAGGAATGTGTGGGATTTATCATTTAGAGATGTCAATGATATGGAGACCAGAAGTGATATACCAATATTACAATAAGTTAATTCTTCTTCATTTCAGTTGTGGGCAGAACTTCCAATTTTTGATAATCTTCAGTATGATCGGGTTGATGTCATTCCTGCTAAAGTGTACAACGTTGATGATTTGGTTGGCAAAAATTTAGATGAATTTTTTGTTGACGATGAAGGTGAATTTAAAGACGACACGTTGGCTGAGTATAAAGACGATGAGGATGACGACAATGTATTAATCTATAATGTTAGTGATAGTGGTGTCTGTAATGATGTTGTAGTTAGTAATGACGTGGATGGTGATATGTAATTTGAATGAATATTTGTAACTTTTTATTTAATTCAATCAAAACTCAATTTATTATCATTTATTAATGATAGTATCAAATATACATAGACATAGACATGCACCTAGTGGGTGCCTTGGGGATTGCCAATGTATTCATGTACTGTTCCTCATTTTTTCAAGATGTTTGAAAAAATGAGGAACAGTACATGAATACTGTTATACCCAGATTTCGAGCTATGTTAAATGTAACCTCGAAAGTTGGATTCACAAACGAATGGACTCGTAAGGTTTAGAGTGTGCTCCAGGACTAAATATCGAGCCTGCAAGACTGAGACGACCTCGAATATGATGACCTCGAAGTATTCACGATCTCGGAAGGTAGCTCCGGAGACGCATCTATCCTCAGGGATGACCTCGGATCAGGGGTTCCGAGCTAGACACACATACGATCTCGAAAGCCGTGTGACCTCGAGAGATGTCATTAGCTCGAAAGCTGACGAGAAACCTGGGAGGCTAAGGCCTTGGAGATATATGATAAAAACCGAGAATATCTATAAGTGTTGTCTATAAGAGACGTAATCTTCATTTATTACTGTAAATCCCCTAAAGTCGTGAGATATTATTTGGTTAGTTATACGCCCCTTGGTCTTCAGGGGACGTTTCCTTTTATATCTGATTATAGGCATTTAAAGCCATTAATTTTATTTACACAAAAAGAGTAACTACCCAAAATATGTGGGATAGTATTCTGCAACCTTCTCTATAAATAGAGAGGTCATGCACCATTGTAAGGGACCGAAATTCTGAACCTGGAGAGAAAACTTTGAAGAATTCTTGCTAAAAGAATTTTCAGAGATAATCTTGAGTTCAATAACAAAGACTCGTGGACTAGGCAGATTTAACTGCTGAACCACGTAAAAATCGTGTTTTGTGTTGTTATTTTTTAATTGGTCATTACTTGTAATTGTTTACGTGCTCTTCTTTCACTGTTGACAAAAAACGGCGTCAACAAATACATTGGCTATCCCCAAGGCACCCACTAGGTCAGAATAAGATAGGTTGGGAAAGACCACAAGTAATACAATATTAATTTAATAACAAAAAGCACTAGACATATATAATATGAATTAATTTATTAATGAATATTTTAATGTAGCATGGCCGAACCAAGTAATGGCAACGGTGGTGGCTCCAAGAGGGGTCTGGGAGCTTATTACGGTGCCAATTTTGATAAGGAGCTGGCCACCAAAAAAGTTAGCCACCTCAAAGTAGAGTTTGATGAAGAAACTGGAAAAGGCGTTCAAACATACATCAAGTGGTTCAACAATGCAATGACTCGTTATCTGCGTGACATCGTACCCCCAACTACACAAGCTCGGGAACAAGTAACGCCAACTAATTGAGAAGTTATTCGGCAGAGGTTATGTGTAAGTGTTTTTGTAAATTTAAAATAAATCACTATTAATTATTTTTTCTATCTTCATAATATTTTAACAAATTCCAAATTTGTGATTTTATGACAAATTCATTTATCTGCAAGATAATCCCATAAACAACGATGCCATGGTAAGACAGATGCAAAAAAATTTGAGTGATTGGCGTCATATGATGAAGAGGCATTGGGTACAGGTTGGGGGAAATGTGGACAACGAGGGAGCGAAGGCGAAACCTTTTAATAGTGTTAGTTCATCTGATTGGAAAATTCTATGATATTATTGGGCTTCTGATGATCAAAAGGCATACTTTAGTTTTTAAATTAATGTTTAATTATAAATTTACAATCTAAATTAATGAGCATTATTTTTTGTTGGAAGCGTATATCCAAGAGAAATAAAGAGGCTCAAGCAAAAATGACCATACCAAGAGGACACGGTTCCAAATCCATTGTTGCACATGTTTATGATCACGTAAGTTATAATAACCGTCATCTTTACGGTTAGGAAAATATTATAAGGATTATAGTATTCTAATAATTTATTTTTTTAGATCGACTCGTCTACTGGCCAGTTTCTAAGCATGATCAACACATTTTAGCAGCTTCATAGTAAGAAGGATAAGTGGATTAGCGATGAAGCGGCGATAAAATATGTAAGTTGCCTTAACTAATTTATGATCATTTAACTTAAAGTTTACTTAAAAAAAAACTAAAAGTATGGTAAATAATTAATAAATAGTAATTATTAATTGGTTGGTGCCAATTAGTAATTACTTCTTAATTAAATCTATGACAATTAAAACTTTATGATCTATGTGCCAATATTTTTATGATTAATGATTGTGGACCAAGATAGAAAAAGAACGTAACTAATGTTGTCCCCGTATCTGGGAGCTTGTGGGCTAAGTTAATTTGGTCATGAAAATATCTTATTAAAAAAAAAATATGCAGATATTGTTGATATATATGTTTAGAGATGTAAATTTTCCCACATTAATGGAATTAACTACTCTTACCATATATGTCATCAATATTTGCATACTTTTGATTTAGATATGGGTTTTGCTGACCAAATTAACTTAGCCCACTTTCTCCAAGATACATGAACAAAATTACTTACATTCTTTTCCAATTACTGGTCTAAAGTCATAATGATTATGGGATGTTGGCGGGTAAATAATAAAGTTATACTTTGCTTTAGAAATGTTCATATTGTTTAGTTATTTTCTTTCTAAGTTAGATTTTCTTTTAATGTTATATTGGAATCTAATATATGTGTTTTTTATTGTGCATACTCAGATGACCGAACGCCGAGCATCGCAGAGTTCTGTTGCTGCATCATCTGCTGCTTCTTGTGTCAAAAATAATGTCGACGGTTAGTTCCCGCATGGTATGTACATTGTCACTAATGTCCTTGGGCCCCGCTCGCGCTATAAGAAAGGGTTTTTGACGTTGCCTAGGCTAAAGGCAATTGGCGGGAAGAGGGCTGTATCTTCATCATCTTCTCAAATGTCTGGGCAATTGCCACATGAAGTGGATGCCATTATTCACCAAAAATCAGCACCTAAAGAAGTATACGACTAAACTTGATAGTCGTCAACGACGTTAAGATTTGTTGCTTAGGGCTTTGTTGAAGTAGGTTGGTGTATTGTCTCCTGGTTTACTGTGGACTTCCTAGAAGAGGATCCTGAAGATGCCGATTACGAGGATGATGGTACCGTTGAAGGAGGCGGGGATGATGAGGACAATACCCACTTGTAGATACAAAGTTTGTGTTAATTTACTAAACTACTTTTATATTTTCATGTTTAGTGGAGACAATTAACATTAATAATTCTAATTTAATTTTTATTTTATTTCTAATTAAATTAAATAATATTACTAAATAAATTAAAATTAAATAATTAATATTAATAAATATTAAAATTAAAATTATTAAATATAATTTTGTTTTAATAATTTATTAATTAAAAAAATACTTTTACCGGCGCAAAATTGCGTCGGCAAAAGTCATTGTCGCCAAAAATAATTTTTTTTACCGGCGCAATTCTACGCCACTCAAAGTCTGGCTTTTAGTGGCGTAAAATTGTATTTCCAAAAGTCTTAACCTTTGTCGGTGTAATTTTACGCCACTAAAAAGCCTAACACCGACAAAATGTTACTCTTTTACTGGCGCAGTTCGGCGTCGCCAAAAGTGTTTTTGACAATTCCGCGGGAAAGTTTTTCATTGGCGCGTCCATATTTTTTCCGGTGTGTTTTTGCGTCGATAAAAGTGACTTTTGCCGGCGTAGTTCGTTTTGCACCGACAAAAGTCTTATTATCGACGGACTCAGCCGTCACATTTTACTGATGCAAAAACGTATCATCAAAGCCCATCTGACTTTTTTCGGTGCAAATCATGACTTTTGCTAGCGCAAAAATGCGTCGGCAAAAGCCACGTTTTTTGTAGTGTAATTGTGATATGTTTCAGATGCCAATTAGTAGAATAACGAAAATTCATTCAAAATATTTAAATACTAAAAGTATCAATTTCAAAAATATTTCAATACAAACTGAGAAATGTAGAAAGAATAAAAAACGACAAATAAATCATTGATATGCTTCGATAGCAATTAGTAGAACAACAAATTAAAACTCATCTAAAAAAATAAATTCTAAAATTTATCAAATCTGATTAAAAACATTTCAATACAAACTGAAAAATACTAAAAAAAAGTAGAAGATAGACAAAGAAATCAATGCTATGCTTCGAATACCAGTTAGTAAAAAAAAAAACTCATTCAAAAGTTTTAAACATTAAGAATTATCCAATCTAAAAACATATAATTTCGAATTGAGAAATACAAAAAGAGTGAAAAATGGACTACTAAGAAATCAATACTATGTTTCGTATATATCAATTAGTAAAAAAAAAACTAATTAAAAAGTATATCACATCCACAAACATATCAATACAAATTGAGAAATACTAAAATAGTTGAAAATGAACCAAAAAATCAATGGTGCATTCCAAATACCAATTAGTATAAAAAAAAAAGGAAAATAAAACATATAAAAAATTAGTAAAAAGTTTCAAATCCAAAAACATATTAATACAAACTGAGAAATACTAAAAGAATAGAAAATGGACCAAAAACTAAAATAATATTAGCATATTTTTTTTTTCTATGGAGAACACAAATTAACTAGGATTTATATATATATATATACGCTATTCCTAAATATATATATACACTATTTATTAGCATCTTAAAAAATATGACAATGTACAAAATAATGTTGTATACAACAATGACAATGTATACAAAGTTTCAATTATTTTTACAATGACAACGAAATAAGCAACAACGATATGATTCAAAACACGGTTCATATGGGATGGTTGTTTGATGTTAGATTGAATAAGAACTATCAGTATATATCACTAAAGAAAAGTATCTAGAAATCTCACAGATCACTACAAAAACAGTTAGTCTTTAGTGATAATTTTAAGTGGCATACATTATTTTGTGACTAAATGTCACTTCTAGTGTAATAATAAAAAATATCTATGACTAAGAAGTAATATTTAGACACAGGTTGCCACTAATTTAGCTTTGAATATAATTTATTATATATATTGATAAAATTTATTATGATTAAAAATATATTTAGTTATTGACATTTTAGTGATGATATAAATACGATAATATTTTCTTAGTCATAAATTTTTTTTGTGACGAAAAATATCAACTTCAGCCAACTCTCATAAACACCGACAACATAATGAACCAACCGAAGGTGAAGAATGAGTAATCATAAATTGTTTAAATAGAAATATACCGATCAACATTTAATTCAAAGAGATTAAGTTAAACTCAAATTTGAAAGTTGTTATTACAAAGCAATATTAATTAATATATTCAAATCAATTAAGACCCTATATATAATTGTGACAATTGTGTTCATTGCGTTACTTTATTTTATGAAAGTTATTTTCATAATGTTGTATAATATGAAAAATATTCCTTTCAGAAAAACATGAAGAAATAAAGAGAAGTGGTCCATTTGATTCTAGTTTGAAAATTTTGAAAGGTGGACCAAAACTAATGTAGAAGGAGGGTTTGGTGTGCAGTCCAAAAGGTACAACATATATTGGTTAGACAGTCCAATTCTTTCAAATTAAACTTCAACGTTTCCACACTTCACACCAATCAATCAATTTGGTCACATGCATGCATACATATATTATATATATACATACTAGTCTTCTCACATAATGCAGCCATGCATTCCTACAATAAGACAGTAGGCCCTACCACAACTTGCACATGTATTATATTTATCAGCCAATTAAATTTTTTCTTTTGAGCAATTATAATTTTTACAAATTAAATACTTACATACGAGGTTATTATTAGAGTTTGAAATTTCCGACCTTCTTCATCTCTTTTTATGGCTAATGTGAATAGAGAAAGATTCTGAGTTAAAGTGCTTGGAAAATTAATAGGTCTTTGATGTCAACGGTGTGGTTAACATGGCTTTTAGACAAGATTCATAATGGAAGAGTTTCTGATTGGCTCTTGTGAAATAATGCTTTTAGACTTTTGAGATTCATCACAAGTGAAATGTTCCAATAAATAAGGATAAGGTTGCTTAACACACACACATATTGATAGGGACTAGAATGAAGTCTTTGTTCTCCCAATATTTTGGTGACTATGGGATAAGGAAAATAAATATGTTTGATGACTTTATAAAGTTGAAGATAATGTCGGTGGACTGGGATTAAGAGTGGATTTTGTTGTATCTCATTGCAATGGTAGTGGTAGTAGTAGTAATACAAGTACTCTATATACTTGATTGTTTCTCCACTCTCCTGTCTTTTTCTCATATATATATATATATATATATATATATATATATAGTAAAAGAAGGCAGTAGTCGTGCACTACAAGTCTATAATATAATGACTAATGGTTAGAAAGAATCTTATTTCTACGCGTAAAAGAGATAAAGATATATGAAAATGGACCAAAATATAGACTAAACTTGGGTTTAGCAATTTTTTTTTAAGAAAAAAAGAGGATATTTCGAATATATGAGAATTGATTACAGATCAAATGTAATTAACGGTAATTTAATTAGTGGTGTAGTTTTCGTAAAATGTCCTGGATGGATTTATGAGTTTCTCTCTAATTCAAAACGGCATTTTGGTGGTTGCATGATTGAATAAATACAGAAAAATCATTACAAAGACTCATAAAAATGTTATTAAAAAACTTAGTCTCCAATTCAACAAAAATACTATTTCCATGTTAAATTCAAAGTTTCATATCAGTTGCTAATACAAGTCATAATTAATTTGATAATTTATTGTCAATAAATAAACCTAAGTTTATTAGGTTCAGGTTATAAATCACTTTTCCCTAGAAGTAGTTTTTGAAATATGTTGTTATCTTTTAATTAATTTCTTAATGATTACCTTTTTTCTTGGCCATTTTATAGATGGTGAGAAGAATAGAGAATAATGAAATCAGACGGTATCCCCTAAGTCAAGAATCACATTAGAAGTCATTTAATTAATTTGATAATTTATTGTCAATAAATAAACCTAAGTTTATTAGGTTCAGGTTATAAATCACTTTTCCCTAGAAGTAGTTTTTGAAATATGTTGTTATCTTTTAATTAATTTCTTAATGATTACCTTTTTTCTTGGCCATTTTATAGATGGTGAGAAGAATAGAGAATAATGAAATCAGACGGTATCCCCTAAGGGCCTGTTTGGCATTGTTTTCTGTTTTTTGTTTTCAAAATTTTGTTCTCAGAAATGAGAACAGAAAACTGTTTTTGTAGTTTTCAAAAAACAAGAGGTGTTTGGTTAATGTTTTTTTAAAATAATTTTTTTTAGTTTTATTTTTTTAAAATCTTAAATAAAAAATTAACAAATATATTTGCAAAGAGAAAAATATTTTAAAAGTTTGTAATAAATAATGAGATAAAATAATTTGAAAGAAAAAATGATGAAAAATAAGAAGTGAGAAAGTTAGTAAATAAAATTTGAGAACAATAGAAAACAACTTTTTGTTATTCTCAAAATTTTATGTTTTTTGTAACTTTGTTTTTAAAAATTGTTTTCTGAAAATAATGCCAAACACTCCAACTTGTTTTCAAAAAACTGTTTTTAGCTTTTAAAAACAAAAAACAATTTTTTAGTTAAGGTGCCAAACACCCTCTTAATTTTTAATCCAGCTTGTCCTTTATAGCAAGCAACCACCACTGACTGGTCTTTCACACAATATTTCGTATCGTCATAATAAACAAAAAAGAAATCGGCTTCAAGTATTTCCACCCGAGTCAATAATTGCGATATAAAAAGAAAAACACCTTGATAACGCCAAATCAAAGCCAATTCAGTCAACTTCTCAAGACTTGTAGTAGGTTGGTTGAGAAAATTACAACTTTATTTATAGGTTTGGGCCCAGGTAAGGAGCTACTATTTCACCACTAACTACTACATATATATACGTCAATTTAGATACTTCCAGTAGACTTTAGGAAAATCCATACGTCACACCCATGCATTTTATATAATGCCCATTGTTTTAGCACCCAATATACATAAAAAAAAAATTACAAGTTAAACTTATATATGATGATTTTTTTCGTTTGATCTCTAGTTTCAACACAGTTTATAATACAAACAAACATATTACATTATCCAAACAAAATTGTCATAATTAGACCAAGCAACTTATTTGCGACTTTGCTAGATATGTTATTCAAAAATATCTCCATCCTTATATGATTTACGTTTATTATATATTTTATTTTGGATTTTGTTACTACTATTTTTTTAGTTATATATTAGGTAAAGGGTGTGACTAGTATTTTATCTCACCTTACAAGAAAATATTTTTCTAGATAGCAAGTATATATATATATAAATATATATATTTACACAGAAAGTGCTAGCATTTTGTGCAGATAAGTCATATATATCGATGCTTTATATCTTCACGCATGTTCTTCCTCGCGCGCCTTCTATGGATCCCTATTTATTCATGCCTAACAAACAAGGCATTTTCTAGCAAAAAAGAAAAAGAAAAAAAAGACGCAATTGGTTGGTGGGCTGTACGTGGCTATATATATTATGGAAAATTTCAGGCTCTATGCCCTCAAACATGTTTTGGACAAAATTACTCATTTCATTTAAAATTCTCAAATTTTAACATCTAACACATTTCCTTCCACTATGCCATATAATACCAGCGATGTGGCTTATTAGTGTTGGTTCACTATGTGAATCGACACATTGATAATCTCAAGTTAATAGTGTTGGTTTACAACCGACTCTATTGTTAACGAAGAGCGTCAATTACTAAACCGACACTATACAGGAGCCTCAATAGCGTCAATTATAACCAGCACTTCTGTTAAAATGAAACGTTGTGTTTCATTATTTGTAACAATAGCGTCAATTAATAACTGATGCATCTGAGCTAAACGGTGTCGGTTCTAAATCAACGCTAAGCTCGATATAGGGGAAAATATGGGATTGTCTCCCTCATTCCCTCCTGATCCCTTGAAACGAAAATTGTAGAGGCACTCGTCGTGACTGCGAACCCAGGCCCTCCAGAGCCCCCAAAGTTCCTCTCGACCTCAGAATTCTGCCCCTCCGCCCCTTCGTGACGCCCGAGAGCCCCTCATTCCCACGGATCCTTCCTCCCCACGTACGGGTAATCGCTGCCCCTCCCATTTCCAAGGTTCCCCACCGTCTCTGGCCTTCTTGGCCCAATTCCGAGAGCCCCTCCCCCGTGGCTCCGCCCTCCCCTACAGGTCTTCGCCGCCCCGTGCCAAATCCAAGACCTCCCACATTAATTTCATTGTTTTTTTTTCATTAATATATATATAGATATAGATTTATAATTATATGTCTATTTTAGTGTTAGTAAATTGATTATAGAATTATGATAGGATTGTAGAATTAGGATTATAAATTTTATTGTATAGGGATTATAAAGAAGATAAAATGTAGTTTAGTTTAAGTTTAAATTGAAATTAATAATATTTTTAATTAGGTTAAATTTTTTTCAAATTAATTAAAAATTTTTGTTATAATTTAATTTATTTTTGTAATATAATTATATAATAAGTTTTAATTGTTAATTGTAAATTTTTAATTGTGGTTGTGTTTGGTTCTTTTTGTTGTGGTGATCCCATTTGTGGATAGCTTCGAGCCTCCACCCCTCGCCACCTCCACAGAGGTGAGGTTAATTGTTTTTCATTTTTCTAAATTTAGTTAAGTTAATTTTAATAATTTGATTTAAATTAGATAATATTGAAATTGGGTTTTTTTAAAATTTTTTTTTTTACGGTTGATTGGATTTGGTGGTGATACTTTTTGATGGCTAATCATTTATCTTGGACGATGTAATTCACTGAAACTATAATAGTATATATATTGAAATATATAATTATATTAAATTTAGTGGAATTTAGGATGAAAAATTAGTGAAAATAGGTTCTGGGAATGTGTGCTGCAGTGATGTAAGGTTGGAATTATGCATGTTGATTGATTGTTTGATATTTGTATATTATATGTTGTGTATATGTATGATTTGAAAATGAGTAATATTGTAGAAATAGGGGAAATGCTGCTCAATTTTTTTCAAGATAACAATATTTATAGTTATGCATGTTTGATATTGATTGATACTTATGCATGTTGATTGGTTGTTTGATTTTCGTGTATTATGTAATGTCTACATGTAGAATATGAATTTGATATACGCTATAAAAATAGTCATGACTTTTTATCTTAGTTACTTTAACAATTTTTTATATTAACTAAATAATTAAGGTTAATTATATTTGGTATAGTGCTCTGGATTCACATGAGCTATAGAGAGGACAACATGCAAGAGAGCAAGACTCTGCCACCCTTTGGTAATAAATTTTTAATCACAACTTAGAAGTTTTCAAATTATCTCTAAACATATATATATATATATAATTTAAATGTGTTTTGTTATGTGTTGACTGTGTTTTTAGCCAACGACGTGAGAACGTCAAAAACAATATAGCCTTCAAGAGAAATAAAACGACACAGACAGTTTATGAACAAAAAGTAAATAACACAAGAGATTTTATAGTGGTTCAGCTCCGATTAGTCGGTAATAGCCGAATCCACTTAGAGTTGTGATTTATAGATCCGTACTCAAGATCAAATGGACTGAGCCAACTGAGTTTCTTCAGTACAGATTGCAAAAATACAAGAATTCTCTCAAATGCCAGCACTTTCTCTCTCTAGAATACTCAGACCCAAATTTCTCTCTCTAGAATACTCAGACCCAAATTTTCTCTCTCTAGAAAGAAGAAGCAGAAGAAGCCCTCTTTCATCCCATAAGCCCTCTATTTATAGGCTTAGGGTCATACATACGGTATCCCCTAGAACCGGGATATTTTATTATATTTATTACATTTAAATTACAAAGAAACATTCAAAATTCAAAATGTAACAAACCCCCCATTTGTGGGAAGAATGAGAGATTCCCGCGTATCTTGTTGAAGCTGTTTCTGGGAATCTTGACTTAGTCCTCCTCTAGCTAGTTGATCCACCTCTCCTACTGACCACTCATGCAAGTGCTGGTCGGACATGTGCATGGTGGTAGGACAAACATTTGTTGGTCGGACGTGCATGGTGGTAGGACATGCATGGTGGTAGGACATGCATGGTGGTAGGACATGCACTTCTCTCCTCTAACATGGCACTCTCCTCTAGCATGCCATGTTTCTCCTCGGACCAAATCCTTGGGGTCTCCTAGGACCACTCTCTTGGGGTCTCCTAGGACCACTCTCTTGAGTTCTCCTCGGATGCACTCTCCTTAGCTCTCCTAGGATGCACTCTCCTTAGCTCTCCTAGGATGCATTCTCCTTAACCTCCTAGGATGCACTCTCCTTAGCTCTCCTAGGATGCATTCTCCTTAGCCTCCTAGGATGCATTCTCCTTAGCCTCCTAGGATGCACTCTCCTTAGCTCTCCTAAGATGCATTCTCCTTAGCCTCCTAAGATGCACTTTCCTTAGCTTTCCTCGGACCAAGGTGCACTTGGCTTGGTTATGACATCTTTCAAGCAGTCCAAATTCTTCGTCAGTCTACCGGGTCCCTTTATCACAACTCTGAGGAGTCAATGTATTTATTGACTATTAATGTGTCTTTTACTGATCATGCACTGCCACTTGTCACCTTTATTGCCACATTATTGATCTCCAATTTTTGGGTATAAAATTATGTTTAATAGTGTCGACAGTAGGATGATGACATCAAGTGTGGGTACTACGTAATGAAGTTCGCAAGGGACTTCGTTTCAGAGCCCAATCCAAAGAACCACTTGAGTCGTCATGTAAGTATTGTTTAATTTATTAGTTATTATATAGTTTAAATGAACTTTTATTGTAAAATCATATATTATTTTATTCTATCTAATTTTGTGTATTCATTTGTAGTTCAAAACCACAATGGTGCACACGCTTGAAGAAGTCAATGTCGTACGAGATGAATGGGCGGAGTCAATTATACCTCATCTCAATGTTTGATGAGAACTAGCGCTAGCTACTATGTACCTCCTGCATATATCGATCGAGTAGGAATATTATTTTTTGAGTCATATGTCAATCTTGACTTAGATTAGTTTACTAGCTAACTTATTTTTTTGTCTCTAATCAATGGGCTTAGATTAGTTACTAACTCATTTTTTGACTCTAAACAATGAGCAAGTTAGTAGAGTTTGATTAGAAATTAACTTAGTCATTGTTTTCCCTCTTGAATATATGAATATTATTTTTTGAATCATATATCTCGACCTTTGTATATAAAGTTTCATATAAATATATACTTTTGATATGTATACGTGTTTCTGCTTCTGTTTTTGCCTTTCTGCTTATGTTTCTGCATATGTTTTGCTGCAGGGGGAAATGACAGAAATATATTGGATAACACAATTTATAAACATATTAGCGTCAGTATTGCACAGACACAAATGTAATCGTCGGTCTGTAACTGACGCTTCTGACTCTCAGAAGCGTCGGTTACAAACCGACGCATCCGCCAATCAGATGCATTGGTTACAGACCTACGCACCTGCCTAATAGTGTCTATTACAGACCGACGCTTCTGCCCAGGTCAATCGCGTCACCTTCAACATCATCGGTTCCAAAACCGACACAATTGGCAAAAACGTCTGTCTATAACCGACACTGAACCCCTATTTATTAGTAGTGTCCCTCTCTCTCTCTCTCCCTTCTCCATCCACTCACGCACCCTATATTGTAAAAATTGCAGCAACCCAACTTGAAATAGGCAAAGTATACTAAACCGAACGACCATTTATGTTTTGCTCTAATCTGAAAGTTTCATTTAATGTAAAGAAATTGTCATTCTTGGCATTTTTAAGAGAAAAATTCATGGGTAAGTATCATCTCATTCTATCTACTTATGAATATGAAATGTCATGGTTATATACTAGTTTCGAATTTTTCTGGTGTTGAGTGTGGTATTTTCTTCTTCTGCATTTCTTGATTTGTTCTTCGGATCTGCCAGATCTGGAAATACATATGTATAATGATGCAAAATCGATGCAAATGCGATGCAATTGCGTAAAGGTACTAGACAACCTTTAAGAAGCAATGCCACATTGATGCTACATCGACGCTCCTGCAATGCAATTTTGATGTTGAGACAAGAATAGAATTTGGGAATTATTTGCAATGCAATATTGATTGTATGATGATACCATGTATGTCGGTGTGTTTTAGCATCGAAATGACATCAAATTAGCATAAAAATGCATTGCGTATTATTGCCAACTAGCACCATCGATGTTGCATCGATGTGGCATTGCCAATGCGAATAGAATCGCATAGGCATCAATTTTGCACCGAATTTACTGTATTTTTATTATTTTCTTAAGCTTTTTTGTTGTTGTAAATTTGCAGGTTCCAGAGTTAATATAATTGTTTCTTATAACGGTGTTTGGGAACGGAATGGAGAGAAATGGAATTTCAAAGGTGGCTTGAATACTATAATACACATACCCATTGATGTTGGTTACACATAATTATTGGAGAAGTTGTCTTCAAAGCTGAAAGTGGATAGGTCAATGTTTGACATAACGTTGGAAGTGTCGTTTACCTGCAATGATTTTAGCTTAGATCCCATTGAAATCACGGATGATGAAGGAGTGAGTGCTCTTATTTTACACAATTCGAATTCCTTAAAACATCGGGTTCCTTTATGTGTCGCTTTGAATGTATTGAACATTACTCTTCTTGATCCATCTCTTAGAGTGAGTGTTAATAAGGATTATCATAATCAATCTGGCACAGTTGTTCCACAAACAGCTCCTGGCCCAAGTGTATGCATCTAAGGTCCTAGTCAAAATGAAACTTTTTTTCCCCAAACAAATCTCCCTCATGATGATGGGTATGAGTACGAGCCTTATGTCAATGATGATCCAATTGCCCATTTGGGTGATGGTGGTGACAGAGTTGAGGCGTGCAGTTGTTTTGTTGATAATTTTTAGGATCGGTTACCCATGCTACATGTGGAGCAAGTGGATAATGGTAATGTATGACCCGAGCCAAGACTTCAAGAAAGCCAAGGACGCAGGACTTTTGGCTCAGAGAGTAGTCGTCCAACTACACAAGACGATAGAAATAGATGGAGTTCTCCGACATATACTGTTGAAGATATCCCATGCCCCTCTTATGTTATCCCCACATCACTTGGAGTGATTTGTCGAGTAATAGAAGTTGGGCAGGATTTTGAGAACAAGTTAGAGTTGAAGAGGAATGCCCACTTGTATGTAATGAAGCAAAACTTTGAGTTTGTGGTGAAGAAGTCAGGTACTGACATTTGGTATATTACCTGCAAGGATCTTGATTGTGGGCGGAGATTGAGGGAGAAGAGAATGCCTAAATATGATATGTTTGAGATAATTCGTTTCACCAATAAACACACTTGCTCACTTGAACTCCGACATAATGACCACCACCAAGTTGCACCTTGGGTTATTGGGCATTGGATAAAGACAAAATATTAGACTGGATTGAATGTGTACATGGAAAACAACATAAGAGAAGACGTAAAGAATGATTATGGCATTGAGCTGTCATATGGAAAAGCTTGGAGATGTTGGGAGAAGGCTCTTACGTATGTCAGGGGAACACTTGAAGCATCCTCCCAGAAGTTACTGTCGTACTTGTTCATGCTTCAACAGAAAAATCCTAGAATGTTGACAAATTTTTTCACTGAGGATGATCAGTTCAAATATTGCTTTTTCTCAATCGAAGTTAGTAGAAGAGGGCTTCATACATGTCGTCTCGTGTTATGTGTGGACAACATTTTTTAAAGACAATACGGTGGGCAGATGTTATGTGCAGTCACTTTAGATGCAAATAACCATGTGTATCCAATTGCATTTAGGATTGTGGACTGTAAAAATCATATGAATCTTGGACGTATTTCATGTCAAAGCTAAAGGAAGCGATTGGGGAAGTTGAGGACCTGGCGTTTGTATCTGACAGGCATGCTAGTATTACACATGCCTTGGAAATTATTTTCCTCGATGCCTATCACGGTGCTTTCTACCACCACATTAGTGTTCATGTGATTGCTAAATTCAAGATTGATCATTGTCATAAAGAGATGTATAATGCAGTATATGCTGTTAGAAAATCCAAGTTCCATGCGCACTTTGACAAAACAAAATCAAAAGACCCAGCTATAGCTCAGTACCTAGAAGGCATTGGTTTTGATAAGTGGTCCCGAGCTTACTTTCCTAGAAATAGGTATATCATTGTGAATCATAATTTAATTTATTAAATCTTTTAAATATACATTATTGTTAATTGTTACTTTTTCCAAATACTAGGTACAATATAATGACAAGCAATTACGTCGAAAGTTTCAACAACAAGACCTGGGATGTAAGGAGCTTTCTGATAACTACATTTGTCGAATTTATTCGCTTCACACTTCAATCTTGGTTCTGTGATAGGAGAAAAAGTAGCAAGAAGACTACTACAACTCTTGCACTGACATACGAGAGTGATTTGGTGGACATGCTTGAGAAAGCTCGATTCTTGATCCCTTATGCAATAGGGAGGCATACGTTCAATGTGTTAGGTGGTGAGTTAAATTGTGAAGTTGACCTCCTTAATAAGAGATGCACATGTGGTGTGTTTCAGCTCATTGGCATTCCATGTGTTCATGAACTATCTGGATCCCTTAAGAGAATGGTCAACTTTTATTCTCTGTGTTCAAATTATTATAAAATTGAGACATGGAGGTCATCTTATACAGAAACTATATAGGCTTGTGGTAACAAGGAAGATTTGATTATTCTTGTGAACTGAAGGACGTCCTCATCCCATGTGTATGTTTTGGAGCTCTTCTTGTACTCATCATATCTAACAGGAATATACCGCGCAAAGGCATAATCAACAATCACAGCTTTCACAGGGTACGTCTTTGGAAACTCAATGAGACGTTGTGGTAGCAGAAAATTTGCAGCGTCGAGGTGCTGTAAATAATAGATTCTCGTTAAAATAGAGTTTGGTTAAAATGAGACGAGTGTGTTAATAATGAATATAAAAGACTTACAAATTCTGCCAACCATTCTTTCATCACTTTCAACTTCAGAAACCATACAGGGGTGCCATCATAACTTTCCAACTTCCTTGGTCTACTGTTGTCAATCTCACCGAGTACCCATCTATTAAAATTTGTCAACATATCTTGATCCAACTCCTTTAAATGATTGATATCTACTGGGTCTTTAAATTTTGGACGCTTGGCTACTAGAGTATAGTCCTCGTACCTTATTGGTCTTCTGCTAGTGCGTTTACCGGTAAGAAAGCAATTAATTGACAATCTACCTAATTTTAAAAAAATGTAACTCTTAGATTAGTAGTACCTAGAATCGTTTGCACTAGCTGAGGAGGTGTGGCTTCCTGGTTCTTAAGTACGGTACCTAGAGTAGCCTTAATCTCGTCCACTGCACTTAATAGTCTGGTCATCTCACCCAACACAGTCTCATAAGCGCCAGGAGCAGGGACCGCACCAGGTTGTGCACTAGTAACAGGAGCAGCCTCTGTCGTGGCGTCCTCCACAAATATGCCAGCCTCCATGGAAACTTCAGCTACCGCAACAGCCTTTGCCTCAAGATCGAAGGGTCTTCCTTCCTCACGCGCAGGCTGGATCATATCCCCCAGCATCGCATACCTAGGAGCATCCCGTTCTATCCTGACATATAGTTGCAAAGAATTATCACTCGTCTGGTCGAGGCGTGAGAATAGAAATGCATGACACCTATACTGGAAATAAAACAAGAAAGTTGAAAACTCCTGAAGTTGATTGGTATATGGCAAAAGTTTTTTTTGGATTTTTTAATTTAAAATAACTTACATGTTTCTTCCCAAGTATATCATTCACGTGCGTATGTTTTGGCTGGCCTATGCTCTCCCATTGTAGCATCCTAGGGAACTTGAATCCACAGGGCTTGGCTTATTCCTTCTGCAAATCGAGAATGGTCTTGTAAGGCCAATATTGCAAGGATGGTGGATATCCCTTGCAGGTGTACTTTAACTTCACCTGCATACGCTTAGAAGATTCTCCCTCAGTGGTCTTCTTAACCTTCTTAGCTAGTATTGTAGTACCAAGTGCTTTCATATCTCAGCTGAATTATTTCACAGTTGTATCGAATGAAAGGGATCCCTATGGATAGTTGTAAAAATACTCTAAATACTCCACCATCATGGCTCTCACCAAATAACATTATTAGTCTTGGTAGCCAATAGTATCCCCTCCACAAAATAAACCAACCCAAGCTTGAACAAATCCTCAGGTACATCGCACATGGTAAATGTTCGTTCCAACATAAAGAACCTAATGGATTTCTCGGGTTCCACATCAAAATATGTATCAATGATATGGGAGGATGTTCAGTGAGGTTGAATGTCAGCGACAAGTGGTGGACATGAGCAATTCAGCTCAGTCATAAAGGGAAACTCGTGCACCCAAGTTTGGGCCCATCAAGAAGTGTAACTAATCGTCATGCAGAGACTTGACCTCCACAAAAGTATAGTGTGCACCATTGCCCAGAGAATGTAAAGTCGGGGGATGTGAAAAATGGTCCAAAACAGACTTCTTCACCCTCTCCAACAATCCATGCTCCTCAAACATTTTCTTCTATTTAGTTAGCCTCCCCGTATCCCTATACGTGAGACGACCAATGTAATGATCCTCTATGGGGATCTCAATAAGCGGGATACGTTTGGGTGGCATCTGCAAAATATCCAAAAAAAAGAGAATTAAGTCAAATTACAAAAAAAAAAAAAAACAATAATAGTGCATCAAAATTGCATCGTTATGCATCGATATAGCATCACAGCAATAAAAAATCTCAATCTTTAATTAGCATTGCATATCTATCGAAATAACATTGAAATACCATTGAAAAATCATCGTACGTGATATTAGCTACAATAAAACAAATATCGATATCCCATCAAAATAGCATCGATTTGACATCGAATAGCATTTTAACAGATAAAAAATTGATACCATCTAAATGGCATCGACATAGCATCAATCAAACATATAGCATCGAACAAGCATCGAAATGGAATAAAATTATCATTGATTTTATCATATGAAAACTGAAACTAAGCAAGCATCCCAACCCTATCGATATAGCATTGCAACGCTATCAATTTAGCATCATCTATATTTGTAGATGCATCGATTGAGCATCGATTAACCAAGATTGAACGTATTAAAAAATACACACATAAATTTATTGTCATCGAATCACCATCGATTAAGCATCGAAATGGCATCGAATAAACATCGACCGAACAAAAAATTTCAGAGAAATGAAACCCATTCTCAAGCAATATTTTTGCAAAATAGAGATTAAAATCTTTAAATTTCATAGCTACATTACACTGTATTCAACTCAATGCAAGTCGCGATTCAATTTTTTTTTTTTAAAATACCATACTGTGGACGGAGACGATGGTGGCTGATGGTAGAGTGGTCCTTGGTTTGTGATGAGGAAATGTGTGAGCGAGAGAGAGAGGGTTCTGCGAGAGAGAGACGACCGAGAAAGAGAGGGTGAGAGAGAGAGGGAGACGTCCAAGTTAAAGAGAGAGGGAGAATGGTTTATGCCAAGGGTATTTTCGGAAAAAAATATAGGAATGTCATATTTTTGGGATAGTAAGTTATGGAAGCATTTTTTAAAATTTCACCATATTAAAGGGCATATACCCTGAAATTTCCAATTTTTAAAAAGTGAAGGCTATATTGCAAATGAAAGTATAACATTATATGGGAACATTTGTGATCCCTTTTCTCCTTTGCTTTACTCTATTTTATACACACATATACCTAAAAATATTAATGTAGTAACCACATGTAGAATTTGCATTGGTTGTGAATACATAACGAGCACCCAAACTGGGGTCACATAAATGGGATCGACAGGATTTGGATTATTCCAATTACATTGTCATGAACATTAGATGTTATATGTAACTAGTTCTTAAAATCACTCAGCCAGATATTGGTGTTGGAAACTTTGGATGTGGAGAACAAAACATAGAAACAATTTTAGGCTTGAAACAAGTTTTGGAAGCTTTTGAATGAAAAAGCTATATTTTCAGTACTATCTCAAGTAGCTTGTGAAATTGATTGGAAATAACCTTCAAGATATGACAAGAATTTGAACAACTTGCACCAAGTAACAAGTAAAAACTGTTCTAAAAGATGTATCAACACACTTTGATTTCTGGTTTTGATGTTGTTTTTAGAAAGTTCGATATAAAGAGAAAAGTTGTAGTTACTATTTCAATCTCAAATAGTGTAGCCAAAAAATGGTCTTTGGCGCCCCTTAGTGACTGTGCTTGAGACAATACGATGCTTTACAAACTGGGCAAATCAGAGCTGCCATATGAAGACATGCAGCCCAGTATACATGCCACGGCGTTGCTGCAATTTTCTGCCTAGAGAGTTCTTCTCTGGGAATTGCAGCAGAACTGAAATCCAGCACCGCGACACTATACCTCTAATGCCAAAACTTTGTTATTTAGTCATTTTTAACCAATGTCTAACAATTGATTCTTTTTTTTTTATTCAGAAAGAAGCAGTTTGATTAGTCATCACATTATTTGTTCACTTCTTCTCCTTTTTCAGAGTTGCATATATGAAATTTTGTTCTCTATAACTATTTTCTAATACATCATAAGTCTTTTCCAACTATTATAGGCTTTTATAAGTCATTGTAACCAATACTTGTAACATATACAGTTTCTGAAATCATATTATCACGATATATATTAGTAACATATTATAAGCTAATGGGATTTTGCATATCATGATAAAAGTTCCTCAATTAAAAGACATGCAAAACATGAGAAATCAGCAAACAACACATGTCCTTAAAATTAATCGACTCCCATATCAAAGTATCGAACAAATACTTAAAACTGAATTCGACAAATATTATTTAGATTTTAGAGTGATTATACTATTAGTAAAGTAAATGTAAAGTTAAAGGTAAAGTTTTTATTGAATGTGTAAAGCTCTAATGTACAAAATGAAGAATTGGACCTTAGTATATATATATGTATATATATATATATATATAGAGAGAGAGAGAGAGAGTCCTTAGTATACTACTCAGCTAGTCTTTAACTATAATATAACAACATAATAACAATCGTAACCACTTGTTCAGTAGTTTGTTACAAAATAGAAACAATTTATAGTTGTAAGACTCCCCTCAAGATGAGCAATACAAAGTGGAAAGACTCATCTTGGAAACTAGACTCCCCTCAAGATGAGCTATACAAAGTGGAAAAACTAATATTGGAAACTAAGTCCTCAAAATGAGTTGGAAATAGTGGCTTCGTGAGGATTTCTGCTATGTTGTTTTTGGAGACATGCCTGAGCTTGACTTGATCATTTTGTACTTGTTCTTGAACAATGTGGTAATTAATATCCACGTGTTTAGTGCATTCGTGAAACACTGGTTCTCTGAAATGTAAATGGCGACATTGTTGTCACAGTATAAAATGGCTGGTTTGGAATGTGTAATTCTGAAATCCTTCAGTAGAGCTATGATCCATAACAATTCACATGTTGTGTTGGTCATTTCTCTGTACTCAACTTCAGAATATGATCTAGACACAGTATTTTGTTTCTTTGACTTCCAAGAGACTAGTGACTGTCCCAAAAAAATACAGAAACCTAAGATGGAATGCCTTGTATCCGGGCATGTTCCCCAGTCAGCATCCAAAAGCATTTTCAGTTGAGAATCGGGATGACTAAAGTCTGATTCTGCAAAAGCCTTAAGGTGAGGCTGAGTATATGAATGGAAAAATAAGCCTTGAGCAACAACACCCTTAAGATAATTAAGGAACCATGGAGCTGCTTTCATATGTGGTTGTCTCAGCGCACTAAGGAACTGACTTAATCGGTTCATTGCATAAGAAATATCAGGTGTGGTTATAGTTAGATATAATAATTTTCCTATCAAACTTCTATATGAAGTAAGGTCAAATAGAAGATCTCCTTCATCCCTGCTCAATTTGATGTTGGGTTCCATTGGTGTAGAAGCAGCGTTAGCACCTAGGTATCCTATTTCAATTAAAATTTGAAGTATAAAAGGTCGTTGAGATATTGAAATACCAAATTTGGAGCGACTTGTTTCTAGGCCAAGAAAAAATCTGAGACCTCCAAGGTCTTTGGGCTTGAACTTGGAGTCTAATCGTTGTTTAAATGTTGTGACATCATGATCACTATTGGATTCTATAACCATACATCTACATAAATCAAAACAACTAGGAAAACATTAAAAGTAGATCTAATAAAAAGAGAGTGATTCGACGGAGACTGCCTAAAACCAACATAAATTAAAGTTTTGCTAACCTTAGAATACCATTGCCTAGATGCATATTTAAGGCCATATAAACTTTTGTTTAATTTGCAAACTGCATTTAAAGGCAGCTCCCCTTTATGCTTATATTCTTGTGGGAGTTTCATGTAGACATGCTTGTCTAGATCACCATCTAAGAACAAATTATTTATGTCTATTTGGTGTAATATCCAATTGTATATAACCGCTAGAGCAAGAAGAATTTTTAAGATATTAGTTTTGCAACCGGTGCAAATGTATCAAGATAATCAATATATTGTTGTTGATTGTATCGTTTTGCTACTAATCGAGCATTGTACCTTTCAATATCACCATTGGACTTATGTTTGATTTTATATACTCATTAATTACTAATGACATGTTGGCCATAGGGAAGAGGGGCAATTTTCCAAGTTTGATTTGCCTCAAGGGCTGCAAGTTCATCTTTCATATCAATTTTCCATTCTTTAATTTTAGATGCTTATGTATAAAAGTTGGTTAAGAAATAGTATGAGCATTTATTAAATATGTTATAAGACAAATAATTAGAAAGTGGATGAGCAGTAGAAGACTCACACACATAATCAGGGAAGTGTTTAGGTCAAGTGATAGTCTAACCTGATTTAGTTGTTTTAGAAATTCGGCTTTGTCTATCTAAACATCTGGTTCATCTAAATTTGTATTAGGAGCACTAGGATCTTGCAACTGTTGTGATAGGTCTGTGGAAGGACATGATGGAGGTGAAGTAGCTGAATAAGGAATATCAATAGTAGAGATGGAATTAGGTAGTGAATTATATGAAAAGAAAGAATCATAGAGAGCATTAGTAAAAGTTTGTTAAAAAATATGCTCATAAAATATGACATTTCTAGAATGAATTATTTGATTACTTTCTATGTCAAGTAGTGAATAAGCCTTCATACGTTCGAGATAGCCAATGAATACACAAGGCCAAGCTCTATGGGAAATTTGTGTCTTTTACTTGTTAGTGTGGATGCATGTGGATGCATATGCAAGATAACCAAAGTTTCTAAGATTAGCATAGTTAGGTAGCTTGTTATAGAGAAATTCAAATGATGTTTTAAAATTAAGGCTAATGGTATCCTATTTAAAATATAGACAACAATGCATATAATAGAACTCCAATAAGATAATGAAAGGTGAGATTGAAAAGCCAAAGTCCAACTGACATTTAAGATGTGTATTGCAGAAAAAGAATTTTGTTGAGGTCTCTTAACACAAGAATGGTATAATTGCACACCTTTGGTGGCAGAAAAAGAAGCCAAATTTAATTCTTTAGCATTATCACATTGTATTGCATTTATTGTGGTGGATTTCGAAGTAGGGAGACCATTTATATTGACTATATGTCCAAAGGAAGAGCATCAAAAGTAGCCTATTGGGACTCGGCAAGCGTGACAGTCAAAATCTCGTGATCTGCAGGGGGAAAGACTGGGCAAAAGCTGTGCAATCCCACATTACCTGGGAAAGTCAAGTGTGATGATTCTAAGACTGTGTAGGTATAGGACTACACAGTTGAAGGGGGCTTAAATGGATTAATGGGTACTACCTATGCCAATAAGATGCATCTTCTTTTCGGTAGCCCATCACTTGAGAACTCCAAAGTTAAGCGTGCTTGACCTAGAGTAGTCTCATGATGGGTGACCTCCTGAGAAGTTTTCCCAGGAAGCATGTGAGTGAGGACAAAGCACGCTGGAAAGACTCGTGTTGGTTTGTAGGGCCAGTCGTCATTCCAGGAAGTAGCCATAGTGACGTGGGGTGTTACAAATGGTATCAGACCCTTGACCCAACCGGAAGTGTGGCCGACAGGGACATCGGACCCCTAAGGGGGGTGATTGTGACAATCAGAATCCCGTGATCTGCAGGGGGAAAGACCAGGTAAAAGTTGTGCAATCCCACATTGCCTAGGGAAGGTCAAGTGTGATGATTCTAAGACTGTGTATGTATGAGACTACACAGTTGAAGATGACTTAAATGGATTGATGTGTACTACCTATGCCAACAAGATGCATCTTATTTTCGGTAGCCCATCACTTGACAACTCCAAAGTTAAGCGTGTTTGACCTGGAGTAGTCTCATGATGGGTGACCTCCTGGGAAGTTTTCCCAGGAAGCGTGTGAGTGAGGACAAAGCACGCTAGAAAGACTCGTGTTGGTTTGTAGGGCCAGTCGTCATTCTATGAAGTAACCATAGTGACATGGGGCGTTACAACATGAATCTGAGTTGCCGGAGTATTGGTTTGGGTGCAGGTTTGGGCCTATAATGAAATGAAATCAAGCTCTGAAAATTTCGATGGTGTGCGTGTATGACATTTGATACCATATTAAAAAAATAAAGGTAAAATTTTATTGAATGTGTAAAACTCTACTGTACAAAATGAGGAATTGGACCTTAGTATATAAATATATATATATATATACTATATAGGGTCCTTAGTATACAACTCAGCTAGTTTTTAACTAATCTAACAACATAATAACTGAAATGACAATCGTAAACATTGGTTAAGTAGTTTGTTACAAAACGATAAGAATTTATAGTTGTATGACCTCTTTATTTTGATATGATTTGCTTATAACATGTTATACACTTATACTATTTTATTTTAGTTAAATCATGTTGATTGTGATTCTGCCACTTAAGAGAGCTCGCTTATGTGGCATCTTAACTGTCATCTTCAGTTAAGTTAGCTGGAGCCTTATGCCTATATATATTGGCTTTGTAAAGGGGCTTGGTAGACAGAGAGAGATTTTTATACACTTAAATACTTTGTGAGAGATTTTTGTAACAAAGAGATTGAGAAGAGTGATTCCGTGTAATCAAGAGTGAATTGAGACGAGTCTCATTGGTGTAAAGATCTTTGTACTGTAATACTCGATTGATCAATAAAGTAAGCCATCATTGTGGTTGTTCAGACCCTTGGATGTAGGCTCTTAATTGAGCTGAACCAAGTAAATTCTTGTGCATTTTGTTCTACTATTTTATCTAGTTCTATTGTTTGTTGTTTCACAAGTGGTACTAGAGACCAAGGTTTGACTGGAGGGATCAAGAACTAGTTTGGTGGTGATTGTGGAATTCAAGAATCGGTGCAAGAACGGGATCTGCAAAGTTTAAAGTGGACAAGTTCATTGGAGAGAGTGATTTTGCTTTATGGACGATCAAAATGAAAGCTTTGATTGTTCATTAGGGAATCTCAGAAGCCATTGATGAAGAATTGTTAAAAGGACTAAAAGATGAGAAGGTCAAGAAGGAAACCGAGACAAAAGCACATAGTGCTATCCTGTTGAGTCTTGGTGATGAAGTACTGAGAGAAGTGTCAGATGAGGATACTGCAATCGGTTTGTGGAAGAAATTGGCAACATTTTATCTTAAGAAATTGTTGTCCAATAAATTATATCTCAATAAGAAACTATACACACTGCGAATGGAAGATGCAAAAGATCTTAGGAAACATCTTGACGATTTTAATAAAATAATTATGGAATTGAACAACGTTGGGGTGAAAGTAGATGAAGAAGATCAAGGTATCATTTTACTCAGTTCTTTGCCTAAATCCTATGAGCATTTAGTCGATACTATACTCTATGGAAAAGACACTTTAACTATGTCTAAGGTTAAGGCAGCTCTAAACTCAAAAGAGATTCAAAATAAGGCAGAAGATAAAGGAGATTTCAGTGGAGAAGGTCTTATAATCAGAGGAAGAAATGAGAAGAGAAGCTCAAAGAATTACAGGAACTCGAATGGTTATAGAAGCCAGAGTACTCATAAGTCAAAATCCAAGTTCAAACCAAGAAAGATTTGCAATTACTGCAAGAAAAAAGGACACTACAAGAATGAGTGTTATTTTCTAAAGAACGAGAACAATCGAGATAAAAGAAGTGATATAGTAGAAGTCAGTGTTCTCTCAGATAATGAAGGATATGACTTAGCTGATGTTTTAGTAGTATCAAACTCAGATTCAGGTGAAGATTGGATATTGGGTTTGGGTTGTTCTTTTCACATGTGTTCGAACAAGAGTTTGTTTTGGAGTTTTAAAGAGATAGCAGGTGGAACTGTATTGCTTGGTGAAAAAATAGCTTGCAAAGTTGAAGGGATTGGATCTGTAATCATCAAGATGTATGATGTTGTTCAAAGAACTATTCAGAATAAGAGGTATGTTCCTGATCTTAGAAGAAATCTGCTGTCAATTGGTACTTTTGCATCAGGAGGGTATGCTGTTAAAATTGATGGAACTTCACTCAAATTCATGAAGGATGCTCTTTTTGTTATGAAAGGAACTTACAAGAATGGTCTCTATTACTTGAATGGAAAATCTGTAACTGGTATGATTGTTGTTGCATCATATAGAGACATTGACATGACAAGGTTATGGCATTTTAGACTGGGACATAAAGAGGAATCTCAGAATTGAAGAAACAAGGTTTGCTTAATGGGAAGATTGGTGAGAAATTACATTTTTGTGAGGAATGTGTCTATGGAAAGAGCTGCAGAGTTAAATTTGACACTGAGAAACACATCACAGAAAGGCCTTTAGACTATCTACACTCAGATCTTTGGGGACCATCAAAGGTTCAAACTTTGGGAGGATCTAATTACTTCATGAGCAAAATAGATGACTCTTCTACGAAAGTATGGGTGATCTTACTCAAGTCAAAGGATCAAGCTTTTGAAAGCTTTAAGAATTGGAAAAGGCTGACAAAGAATCAACTTGGCATAAAAGTAAAGAAGCTTCGAACTGATAATGGATTGGAGTTTTGCTCAAATGAATTTGATGATTTTTGTACAAAAGAGGGAATATTAAGGCATCACACTGTTAGAAAGATACCTCAACATAACAGATTAGCAAAAAGAATGAACAAACTCTTCTAGAAAGAGTGAGGTGTATGTTAAAAGGAGATGGCCTTGAAAGGAATTTTTGGGGAGAGGCAGTCAAGACTGCAAGCTATCTAATAAACAGGTGTCGCTCAATTACACTCAAAATAAAAACACCACAAGAAATTTGGACTAACAGAAAGCCAACCTATGATCACTTGAAGGTTTTTGGTTGCACAGTTTATGCTCACATTAGGCAAGATAAGTTGCAACCAAGAGTAGTTAAATTCTTGTTTCTTAGTTACCCCGATGGAGTGAAAGGAAATAAGTTTTGGTGTCTTGAACTTGGTTTCAAAAAGTGCATAATAAGCAGAGATGTTCTTCGGGAAGAGGAAATGCCTATGAGAAAGATGAAAGAGACTACTGAAACTCGATACAAGAATACTACCAGGATTGCGGTGGAAAATCTCAATAAAACTCAAACAAGTGAAGCTGTCACAAGACTTGAAATAGATGAGAGTTCTACCAGCACTCAAATTGATCTAAGCAATTACCAATTGGACAGAGATAGAGAGAGAAGATATATTAGAGCACCTGATAAATTTGGTTATGCAGATTTCATAGCATATGCACTTGCTGCAACCGAAGAGATTGACAACTCAGAACCTACAACTTTCAGTGAGGCAGTAAACTGTAAAGAAGGCATAGAATGGAGGCTTGCAATGGAAGATGAGATGAAGTCCCTTATGAAAAATAATACCTAAGAGATTGTTGAGAAAGAAAAGAATTAGAAGCTGGTAGATTGCAAATGGATTTTCAAGAAAAAAGAAGGAATATCAGGTGTTGAGAAAGAGGGATACAAGGCAAGGCTAGTTGCAAAGGGTTTCACATAGAGGGAAGGAGTAGATTTCAATGAGATATTCTCTCATATGGTGAAACAAACTTCAATTCGAGTTATAATGGAAAAAGTTGCTAAGTATGACCTTGAGGTGGACCAAATGGATGTGAAGACTACATTTTTGCATGGAAAACTTGATGAGAAGATATTCATGAGGCAACCAGAAGGTTTTGACAATGGAAACTAAAATCAGGTTTATCTTCTTAAAAGATCTATCTATGGTTTAAAACAGGCCCTAAGGCAATTAAACATTGGATTTGATGAGTTTATCACTAGTATTAACTTTGTGAAAAGCTCTTATGATCCATGTGTTTATTGTAATGATAAACAACTATTTTTACTACTCTATGTTGATGATATGCTAATTTTTGGTAAGAGTGGATCTAAAATAAATAAGCTTAAGGCTAAGCTTAATGGTGAGTTCGAAATGAAAGACTTGGGCCAGCTAGTAAGATACTAGGCATTGAGATCATAAGGCAGAGACCAAATGTGATCAAGCTAACTCAAAGAGGATATCTCAAAAAGGTGTTAGACAGATTTGCTTTCGACAAATCTAAACCAATAACAACACCTCTTGCTAACCATTTCAAACTATCCCAATCACAAGCTCCAAAAAATGACGAAGAAAGAAAATATATGGCCAATGTACCTTATTCTAATGTGGTTGGGTGTCTTATGTATGCAATGGTTTGCACTTGACCAGATTTAGGACATGCTATGAGCATTGTGAGCAGGTTTATGGCCAATCCTGGTAAAGATCACTGGGCTGTTTTGAAATGGATTCTAAGGTATATAAAAGGCTCACTGAATTAGTGATTGATCTATGGAAGTGATAGTAATGACCGAGAAACAATAGTGGGATATGTTGACTCTGATTATGCTGCAAACATTGACACTAAAAGGTCTTTGACAAGTTTTGTTTTCAAAGTTCTTGGGGGCTGTGTTAGCTGGAAGTCTAACCTTCAAAAAGTGGTGGCTTTGTCCACTACAAAGGCTGAATACATGGCAACTGCTGAAGCTTTTTAAGGAAGCTCTATGGTTAAAGGGTCTAACTCGAGAATTTGGTCTAGATTTAGACAAGATAGCAGTCTACTGTGACAACCAAAACACTCTACACTTAATCAAGAACCCTATGCTGCATGAAAGGTCAAAACATATTGACATAAAATTTCATTTTATTCGAGATATTGTTTCACAGAAATAGGTACTAGCAAAGAAAGTCAATACAGAAGATAATGGAACATATTTTTTGACTAAGAGTGTAACAGTCAACAAGTTTAGGCATTGCCTAAGCTTGATTAACTTTGGTGATTGTTGTTAGAGCCTGTAGGCTCATGTTCGAACAACTAAATTTATTATCTCTTAAGTGACTAAATCAATGTGGATTTGTTTATTATGATTCAGCCACTTAAGAGAGCTGGCTTATGTGGCATCTTAGCTGTCATCTTTATTTATATTAGTTGGAGTCTTATGCCTATATATATTGGCTTTGTAAAGGGCCTCGGTAGACAGAGAGAGAGTTTTAGACACTTAAACACTTTGTGAGAGAGTTTTGTAACAGAGAGATTGAGAAGAGTGATTCTGAGTAATCAAGAGTGAATTGAGACTAGTCTCATTAGTGTAAAGATCTCTGTATTGTAATACTCGATTGATCAATAAAGTAAGCCATCATTGTGGCTATTCGAACCCTTGGATGTAGGCTCTTAATTGAGTTGAACCAAGTAAATTCTTATGCATTTTGTTCTACTATTTTATCTAGTTGTATTGTTTGTTGTTTCACAACAAATCACAATACTCTGTCTTTAATAAATCAATATAAAATTATCTCCTAAAATTTAATTTTGACCAAAACACATCTTACATATTTAATTTATACTCTACCCTACAGATTGCATGAACTGTATATGTATATTTTTATTATTATTTTAGTTATATATACATTAAATTTTAATTTAAAAATATATATTAAATTGTTGACATGATTTTTCGTCAACAGAAAATTAAGAAATTCAAGAGTGAAATTAGGCTTAAGTTAAATCGAATAATAAGAATGTAAATAACCTTTTACGTGGTTTACTAGTTAAAATCTACATAGCCCACGAGTCTATATTATTGCTGTGTATTTCTCAAGAAATCGTTTATGACAATTTCTTCAGAGTTTTAGTATACAAAAATGCGATTCCTTTTCCTGTCCATTCACTCTCTATTTAAAGGGATTTAATAGACAGATTTGGGTAACTTCCTAAATATATAAATAATAACATTTAATATATCGATTGTTTGATATTCTACATTTATCAGACAAGATTATAATATTATAATTATGCATATAAAATCTTGAGTCTTCAGGGATTTGAATTTGAGCATTCCCTGCGTTGGCAGCGAGCTGAATGCACACTACGCCAACTAAAGGTCTCCAGGTCATGTCGATCTTGAATATCGAGAGGCTCGAGCTATATCTACACGACCTAAAGGTCCGGCTAGTCGAAATCCTTGATCCCTTCTCGACTTGTGCTTAACCCAAGCTACTTATTAGGGAATTCATGCCATGATCTTGGAACTAGGAATAACTTCATTAAATGCATCCCAGTTGTACCACGAACAGGACACGCCAGCTCGTGTTTTTCAGGTACAATATAAATAATTTTTTTTTTATAATTTCCTATTATTTTAATATATGTAATATGAATATTTAAAAAATATAAATATATTTTTAAAAATATACAAAAATAAATTTTATGAGATAAATTAATTAGTATATAAACATTAGTATACCTTTTTAACTATAAATACATGTCATACAAATATTATGTAATTATTTATGAATTTCAATTTTGCATATTATAGATTTAGATTTTGATAATTATAGTTATGTTGATTTTTTTAAATGAGTAGGGTAGGGTTACCCGTAGATACCGTACTCTACCCATAAAATATAATATGCTAATAGAGTAGGGTTAGTGTAGACCTTTTATATATATAAATATATATATTTATATATTTATATAAAAGATAAGGTCGTGAAATAAGTCTATCTTATACATACCAGCCTCTTATATGCGATTAGTGATTTAAGGAAACTACTATAGGATAAAGTTATATATATATAGGGGGTTTCTTCGGTGCAGGCGTACGGAATGCGGGCGTTCTACGGTTTTTAAGTTTATATATTGGTTTATTTTAAGTTTTGTTTAGTTTATTATTATTATTGTTATCATTACTCTGATTTAGTCAGATTTTAGTACGAATTGTTGAGGGTTTCTATTGTTTATTATTATTATTGTTATCATTACCATTTTTATAGTCAAGATTTGTAGGCTGTTAGTTGTAGGGGGTTTGTATTATTATATATTAGTTGTAGTGGTTTGTATTAGTTTATTATTACGTGTGTTATCATTACGTTAGATGGGTTTAACATATATATATATATAGTTTACATGAAGACAAAATAACAAATAATATTTATTACAAGTGGAAGAAGCTATAAATGTTTTTGTCAGATATTAGCTAAAGGTTTTGGTCTAATCATAATAATAATAATAAGAAGAAACTTCATCTTCTCCATCGAGTTCCTAAAGGGAACAAGGGTTGGGCTGTTCTTGGAGAAACCATAGAGTTCATTGCTTCTGGTTACACATCTCAACCTGTGAGCTTCGTGGAAAAATGCAGATCTGAGTAAGTTTATTATTATCACTATTAATTAATTAATTATATGAAGTTTATATATGAAAAAATAAAAATAATACACCACGAGATGAAGAAGCTATAAATGTTTTTGTCAGATATTAGTCCATTTGTGTATCAGTTAGTCATGTATGTAGTCAGATTGTATCTATCTCTCTCCTTTTTTTACTGTGATATATATGATACACGTAACGTAATGGAACTTTGTTTGATTTATCCCTTCTTCTTCACTGAACTTTGTTTGTTCAAAGTTCACCCGTGAGATCATTTCCAGTTCAACCAAAGAAATACCCATTTTCTTCTTCTCAGCTTGAAAACAAGGTATTCCATAGTTTATTTGATTTATAGCAAATAAAATGAAATGATATGATTTAGTTTCTGATGTGTATATTATATATACTAGTTTCTGAAATTATGCGTTTTATTTCTGATAAGAGGAAAACAAAACAAGTGAGAGAAATGGACAAGGATTAGAAATGATGAACTCATGTGTTTTTGTATATTATATAAACATAAAAACAGACCGAATACAGTGGCGCACTCTGTATTCCATAGTTTATTTGATTTATAGTACAAACCCCTACAACTAACAGCCTACAAATCTTGACTATAAAAATGGTAATGATAACAATAATAATAATAAACAATAGAAACCCTCAACAATTCGTACTAAAATCTGACTAAATCAGAATAATGATAACAATAATAATAATAAACTAAACAAAACTTAAAATAAACCAATATATAAACTTAAAAACCGTAGAACGCCCGCACCAAAGAAACCCCCCATATATATATATTCCCATTTTAAAATAAATCGAATCTTATATCTATTTTCAATAAGACAACTCTCCCAATGGCTATTGTAAAAAAAAAAATTCTTAATTAATTCTCATTCATTATTTTACTCTCACACTTGAATTTGAAATTAATAAAAATAATTAAAAATATATAATATTTAAATGAGATAATAATAAAAAAAAAAACTCATGTATGGTCAAGTATTTTCATGAATAAAATAAAGAATCTATTGATAGTGGTAAGATACTAACTATGTGTATATTTAATTGTGCATGTTTAAAAGATAATGTAACTCCATTTCAAAAAGAAAAAAAAGATGATGTAACTTTTGTAATTGCTTTTAATAATATATATGTGTCTAATGGGGGAATTTCTAATTAAAATATAAAAATAGTATTTTTCTAGAAAATTACAGATTTATTTGAATTATTTTTAATGTCTAAGATACTAATTTTGTTTATATTTAATTGTTAATATTTTTTTTAAGTTGCGTTTGACAAAATAATTTATTTTTCACATTCTTTTGATAGTTTTTTATTTTCAAAGTAGCCTTCTAAAAACACGGATCAGCATTTTGTCGAATGCAAATTGATATATTGTCAAACTTGATCAATACGAGATCAAAAAATATTAATTTACAAATATATATTATTGGGCAAAAATGAAAGTAAAAAATCTACTTTTACCAATTACTTTCAAGGAAAATACAATTGAATTTTACCAATCTACTGTTTTGTTAAATAACAATTCAATCTACTGTTTTGTTAAATAACAATTCAAAACATGCTTTTTACAAAGTGGATGTTTTCCAAAGGAAGAATAGCCCCAAAAATTTCCTCTTGAGTCAACGTCAGATTTAAAAACACTAAAAATACAATCAACATCGAAAATCACGTCGTTAATGCCCATTATTTCACCACTAACTACGTAAACTAGGAATTGTCTCATCTTCTTATAGAATTTGGACTAAACCACTCACTCTCAATCACTCAGATCTAATCATCAAATCAAATTATGACCTAAGCAACCACTCACAATCCCAAATCATTGTTTCAGTACCGAATATTAAAGTGGTGAACAATACTACATCTGCGTCCAGTTGTCCAAATATTCAAACTAACGGGCAGACATGAGATGAGAATCGTAACAACAGTTCATATATTCACCAACAAAACAGACCACCTATTACACTCGGGCAGAGTTCTCATAGTTGCATTCAGAAACATCAGAATTCTAAGCAACTTATTTTAGGCCATTACCAAGACATTAAATTATTCTAGATAGCTGGTTTAGCATTTGATGATAATATGGAACTTGCAAACCATTTAAGCATACAAGTACTTTGTCATCCATGACTGGAAGCGGGACCAAGCGAGCTGAGCTGCAGCTTCATCTTCATCTGCCATTCCCATGCTCTTCCTCCTCTGCACACCTTCTGGAGACCTATTCATGAAAGCATGCGCATTGCCTGGATAAATGTGTACCTCATGCGGGACACCAGCAGCTTTCAGTTTCTCCTCCAAAGATTTAGCAGCCTGAGAATTCATTCAAATGAACAAATGAGAAAATGTCTTTTTTCCTTTCACTTGGAGATTATTTGTCTATATCCTCCTAAACTCAAAATGTGGCCATCTTAGAGATTGCATTCATTGTGATTATTAGATTATATACAACCAGCGTCTAAGTCTAACAGCACCTATATCGTTAAGTACTCACATATGATCCATAGGGATTGGCTCACATGTAAGATAGATTGGTTAGCTTATGCCAAGGGCATCACACATCATGATCATATTAAATAAATATAGTTACAGAATTTTTTTTAAAAAAAAAAAAAAAAAAACCATTCACAGGTAACCATTGACTAAAAGAGCATTTTGAAGTAGTGTTGCTTTTGAGGGTTTAGGTCATTTTGTTGGTTTTGTTTTGAGGCTGTAGATATTTTCACAGCTGAGGCAATGGGGCTAGTGACTTAGAAAGACTCGTTTTGTTGTCTTTTGTTTGAAGATTGTTGATAGTTTCACAGCATTTATGGTGTTCTCACTGCATACTTTGCAGCTTCCTTATTCTTGTAACTAGAAAAAAACTGACATTCCCACTCATCTAAAAACACGCACACGCACACCCCATCTCATCCCCCAGAAAAAGCAAAAGAAAAAAAAAAAAAGAAACCAAATGAAAGGAAATGCTATACCGTCACATCTGAAAAACCAACGAAATTATCAAGCTCTCCAAAATGGCCTTGAACAGGAGCCTTAGCTTGGGCAGGGTCTGCAAGCTCTGATGAAGGAACTCCATAAAATGCAACAACAGCATCAACCTTGGGGACCAAAACAGAACTTGCAATAGAGAGAGCCCCACCCATGCAAAATCCAGTAACACCAGCCTAATCCAGCATTACCAGAACATAGGTTAAAATAACCTTCATTCAAATGAACATGGTAATTGTAGAGCTATCAAGATGGTACAACTCCGGGTCCTTATAACTTGTGAAATTGTAGCCAATCAGAATTCAATCATATTAAAAGAAAAAGTGAAATATGATATACCTTCTTTGAACCATTTGTCTTTAGCCAATTTACTGAAGCACGGATATCCTTTACAGCACCTTGCCAATCAAGACCATCCATGGTGTGTTGTGCTTCAGCAACATCCAAACACACCTTTCCTCGATACAGACTGGAATAGAAAAGAAACACACACACACACACAGAGTACAGTGTCTTGGTTAGAAAAATAACTAAGAAGAAAATAGTCAATTTACTTGAGCAATCAAATTCAGTAAATAAAAGGAACATATTAGAATACTTTATAGAAGCTTGAAGCAGAGAGTGGGACTTTACTCTGGAATAAGTGCTTTAAATCCCTGGCCAAGTTGAGAAATTTTCACTGCATGGTTCTTCACTTCAAAATCCACACCCCACCATTCTTGAAGTACAACTATTCCAGGAGCATCGTCTTTGCCAACCACATATGCATCAAATGTCTGATCATTGAGAGAGGCAAAAAGAAAAGAAAAAACAGAAAAGAATTAAATCAACAAACAGTGTTGATAATAAGCAAATACAGTATAACACCAACGAATACATGACATCAAATCAACAAAGACGAAAAGGTGTAAATTTGTACAAATATAAGCAACAAAGATTGCCAAATTCATATATAGAGTTCAGCACTATGGTACACTCCCAATTCTGCAGGACACATTGGATGTCCGTAGATGAATTTCACACACTTATATTTTTCAACAACATAACCACCGAAAAAAAGCACCGTGACAGTACTTCACTGTAATGGCCCATAAAAGTAACATTTTTTTACAGTTAAATCTGTTTTCAAATGCAGCTCTTCAAAGATACCTGATGTCAAACATCTTACGTACATACCACATAGAGCCAAGAAACGAAAGCCCTCTACTCCAACGGTCAGTAATAATTTATTTTCATTACTTTACAGTAACCATTTTTTCCAGACTCTACAAGTGACTATAAAGCTTTTAAAGAAAGAAAAACAAAACCCACTTCCACGAAAACCCCAACTCCATAACAAACAAACAAAAACATTCGATTGAAACTTCAAAACTTTTAATCAATCTGTAATGCCTGAAATGATTCGACCCAGAAAAGCAAATTTGGAGTAAAAGAACTCACAGTGTCGTCTCTCTGAATCTGGATTTTTTTGAAGGGAGAGGAAGATGCTGCAGAGTCGGCCATGGCGCGAACCGAGAAGTGACCGGTAAAGGGTGAACAGAAACGTCCTCTGGAGCAAGCTGCAACGCTCGGTACAGTGACAGCTCGGGCGAAGGCTCTCGAACCCGATGATCTAAGGACAACGGAAGTGGCTACCGACGTAAGCATCATCGTTCGCCTTATATCACATTCGATCAAGACAAGACACAATTATCTTAAGGCCCATATTGCTGGATCCTAGGGGACTATCACGAAAACGACGTAGTATTCTCTTCTAACGATGTCGTTTTGGGTTTTCAACTATTAAAAAAAAAGATTCTTTTAAAAATATTGAATTTTTATATCTTATTTGAAAAATGCGAATTTGTAAAAATGCACCGAATTTATAAGAAGATATACGACATTAACTTGTGAGACACCAAATTAATCAGCAGATATTAAGCTCTTAAATTTCTTTTTAAAAACACTATTTGCAATAATAAATAGTACGAGTTTATAAAGGTTATTTAAAGCAATATTTTATAACTCAACGGTAAAAATAGTAACCATTTTTAAATTATGAGATTTTTTCAATTAGAAAGAAATTAATGTAAATTTGAAAAGTAATTCAATTTCCCCCCAAAAAAAAGAGTAATTCAATTTTGCATTAATTTTAAATTTAATTTCAGTGAAATTAATTTTCTAATATTTAAGATGGTGTTTCCCAAAAAAAAAACACACACACACACACACAAATACAAATACAATCAATTCAGCCAAATTTTAATTTTTCTTTCCTTTTCTTGTTTTCTATAAAACTCCATTGCCACAATAAAATACACAGATATTTGGGGCGATAACACATAAGGATTCGTTTGTTATGTAAGATTGAAATAGATTAAACTGATTAATAAGTTATAATTGAATTTGATTGGATTATATTAGTATTTTACTGTGTTTGGTATAGTATGAGACTAAATGAAATATAATATAATTTTCAATAAAAATAATAATTTCAGTATTTTTTAAATATATATTATAAAAAAACAACAAATAATAGAATAATAGGAAAAGAAAAAAAAATATTTCAATAATTTTATTTTAAAAAATACAAAATTTATCAATTTTTAAAATTTTAATTAAAATATTATATATATATTTCATATTGAAAAAATTAATTAATAGAAGGAAAAAAAGTCTCTATTGAACTATTTTAACCAACCTTTTTGGTGGGTTAATATAGTCCATTCCCAAGAGTATTACTTGTTGACCACGATTTGGTGACGAGTAGACGCAAAAACGACAGTAAACATTGAATAGAAAATAAATGACACAAATAATTTTTGAAATTCCATTTTTTTTATGATTACCAACTTAATTATTCAATTTAAATAATTAATTGCTGAACTGTTACAGAAATGTTTACAGACACAGAGACTGTTTGAACAGAAACCAGTTATGTTTAAACAGATTATCACCAGAAGATAAAAACGAACATAAGGTAAAGAACACACGAAATTATACGTGATATCAACAATATTTGTAGATTGCTACTAGTCCATGGGGCCACACCGAGAGAATGAAATTTATTAGAAGAATATCTAAACGATTACAAAACCAAATTGACTTATACAAATAAAGACTCCCTCTTGAATTTGTCACAACTATTGTAATCTAAACTCCTAATCAAATATTTGAAGTGTTAAGATCTTGAACTCCCTTCAAATCATAACACTTGCACTTTTCCTCCCGAAAAGTGACTCACGAACAAGATTTCTCCCGAAGCTTGATGAACAATGTCCAAGTGTGTTCTACCTGCACAATTAGCACAAATAAAATAATACAGAAGTACACTGCAATAAACCACTAAGAACTTGCTGGACTCAAGTTCTTCACATAATAAAAAGTCTCTCTAAAACTTGAAAATATTTGGAAAATAATACACGAATAGAGATAATCAAAAACCAACAACCTAAGGATGATTATATACTTTCTAGAATCCCTTTAGGTCGTGGAAAACAAATCAGAAACCAATCAGCCAATAAAAGGAAAATCTTCCCAAACAGGAAAGTCATAATCTGTTCAAACAGACTGGCAATCCGTTCAAACAGATTCATTGAACCTGGACAGTTTTTAAACCCAATTTCCTTAAATAAATAAGGAAACAATATATACAATATCTTTGCAAGCTGTACACAGTTTCTGGACAACCAAATCAGATCAAGAATTAAATACCAATAATTTCCATATATACAAAAGTTAAGACAAGATAATCTTTTATAGGAAATTATATATATATATATATATTCTATTAACATATATAGACTAATCTGATTTTAGAAAACATTTCACAACAAAACAAGAAGCTACCCATTTCAAAAATACTTATTAAATTAATTTTGTCAATTTTGTCAAATATGCCAATAAAGGATTTTACAATTTTATAGTGGTTCAGCCCCAATTTGTTGGTAATAGCCTAATCCACTTGGAGTTGTGATATATGTAGTCTACACCTAAGATCAGATGAACCTGAATCAACTGAGTTTCTCAAGTGTAAGTAGAAAAGTACAATGTTTCTCTTTCTAAACTTTCAGAAAAATGCTCCCAGAATGTCCCAATTAACGGTCCCAAAGCCTCAAAACTAGAGAGTTTTTCCTAGTCTCCCAAAAGATCATATCCCCTAAAATGATGCCATGAGCTCTTTATTTATAGGCTCATGGATTGTACATGAAAAATCTTCCGTTTTGACGGGGTCCTTGGTTGTTTCAACCAACTTTAATTAATAAAGTAATAAACAAATTCAAATTACAACAATATAGCTATTACTTCGAGATATCCGAGAGATTAGCACGGTAGTTACGAGCGATTCGGGTTGAAGTTGTTACTGAGATTCTGTAAAGAAGTCAATGGGCAGTTAACTCTTGAAACTCTGACACATCCGATCGGCTACATCCTCAATCTGACATAGCTGGTCAGATGACACTAATCTCGGAGATGACTGGTCGGATGAAACATATTGCCGAGGTGACTGGTCGGGTGAAAATCCTTTCTGATGTAAATGGTCGGGTGAAACCCCTTTCTGAGGTAACTGGTCGGGTGAAACCCTTTTCTGATGTAACTGTTCGGGTGAAACACTCCCTGACCAGTTAAATCCTTATTTGGTCGGATAAACATCCCTTCTGATGTGTCTGGTCGGGTAAGACTCCCTCCTGACCAGACAAAATCCTTATCCGGTTGGGTAAATCGTTTCCTAGCTAGTTAAACCCTTTCCTAGTCGGACAAACACCCCTTCTGATGTGTCTGGTCGGGTAAGACTCCCTCTTGACCAATTAAATTCCTATTCGGTCAGGTGAATTATTTCCTGACCTAGTAAAACCATCTTCCGACCAGTAATATCACAACTCCGTAGGTCATTTTCTAACCTTTACACTTCCCTTGGTCAACACATTTATTGACCATTAATGTGCCGCTTGATGATCCGCTTGACGATCATGCACTGCCACCTATCACTTCTGATTTCCACATCATCGAACTGAAATTTTGGGGATAGCATTTTCCCCCCAAGTTTATTATATGATTTACTCATACGATAAACTTTTTCTCTAGCAAAATGTTTTTGAGGTCGTCCAAAAACTTTCGCCCGGTTAGTAACTTTCACAAATAATAAAAGTCTGACCAGTTAAATCTCCAAAATTTGAATAGCCAATCAGGAATTCAGAGAATATCCTAGCAGTTGGCTCCACGTGGTGACTCACCAGTAACTTTCATATTCTCTGTGTCCCAAAATTCCAAAAAATGACTTTCTATATTGTCCCGCCTTTTCAAGTAAACCCACAATTGAACTTTTCAGTCCATGAAAAATGATAGTTATCAATTTCCCATCTTCCATTGCACTTTTAGGTTCATGGGTTTGTATGAACTTTGAAGTTTTGTTGAAACTTTTTGAAACCCTTGAAGTTCCCTTTTTGATCTTATTTTTGTTCCCCAAGATTTGGAAATTGTGTTCCGATTTTTTTTTACATTGCCAGTGTTGGGGTTGTCACCATAAAAAGGCAAAAAATTCCATGAGTCCGAGCGGATCGGACTTGGTTTGTGCTCATAATTTGTTCAAATACAGTTCAGGCTCGCCTCTCGTGGTCGGAACCCACGCCTATCCAATCGGGTAGGCTTTATTCCCGCAAACCGCTCTTGGCCGCCCGGGTCTACACGTAATTCCTCGGAACGCCCTAGCTGCTCGGATCTGGCAATTCACCTTGCGTGGTCGGAACTCGCACCTAGTTGGTCGGGTGAACCTTAGACCCTCGGATCCCTTGTAGCCGCTCAGACTTGGTGCTTCGCCTCGCGTGGTCGAAACTCGCACCTAGTCGGTCAGGTGAACCTTAGCCCCTCGGATCCCTTGTAGCCGCTCGGGCTCGGCGGTTCGCCTCGCGTGGTCGAAACCTACACCTAGCCGGTCAGGTGAACCTTAGCCCCTTGGACCCTTGTAGCTGCTCGAGCTCGGCCAAAAGCTTTAGTCACTCGGATCACGCACCTAACCACTCGGGTTTGTGCATTTTTAGCCGATCACAAAAACTCATAGCACAAAAACTCTAGGCCTTATGCCCTCGAACACATGGCACTAAAAAATTTAATTTTCTCTTGCGAGCTGCTTAAAATTGTCACCACTACTCAAATATGTTTTTATCCGGGCTGTAAAATATTTTCACGGCTTAGAGAAAATTTTCACTGGGCAGTAGATATTTTTACTTTGCATTCATTTTCTGCTTGGTTTACTCTCATCCCCATATTTTTTTTAGATGAATCGTTTCGACTATAGGGGAGGTGACAACCAAATAGACTTTCATTCTTCATCTCCCAAGTCAAGTGACACCCCTCAGAGCAGTGATTCTTCTTCCAAATCTCCAAGCAAACGAACTTCAGAAGACCGTCTTCATCGTCTCAAAAAAATCCTTTCGCGGTCTGCGTTATACTTTCTTCACAAAGAGCAATTCCTTAAGCAACAACTTCAACACCAATTGATGAGGGTGAAAAAGTCCAATCGACTCCCTCAAGAACAAGATCCCCAAGTAGCTCGTAGAGCAACACAAAAGGTGGTGGGAGAAAATTTACTATAATAGGTTGAGATTGAAGCCTCTTCAAAGCCTCCTCGCCAAGCTCGAAAAACTAGTAAACCCAAGAAAAAGGTTACCCGGACTTTTTCCACCAAAATCAAACAAACTGCTACACTTATACCGAGAAAAGAAGAAGATCGCATGCCTTCTTAGTTTGTAGCTAAGGCATCTAAGCTCAACGCCAAAATGCTCGATAGACACATTCACACTTTGGGCCTTGAAGAAGTGAACATGATATGTCTGCACCCTCACCAGAGAACCAATAATCCTGGTGGAGCCTGTTGCGCCTGATCTAGATATCATATCTATGCAAAGGACACTATCCCTTTGCATTCTTTCTTTCGATCAGTAGGAGATTACTTTAATGTTTCTCTCTTCCAGATAGCTCCAAACGGGATACAAGCCCTGTCTGCTCTATACATTCTCTGCCACTTCTAGGGCTGGAACCCACCTACTCCTCATGAGGTACACTATTTGTTCGATTTTAGGACCAATCCCAACCAAAAGAATACAGGTTTTTCCACCTCTTTCATAGGCAGAAAGTGGTTAAGTATCTTCACAGTATTGCCCATAAATCAAATCATGGAAAGTATTATATTGAATACTTCCTTACTCCAGACATTAAAGCCAACAACCTTTTACGCATGCAGACCCTTTTAATAAACCTCTCCCAACTAGGGAAATGCATTCCCGGGTAGAGGATCTCGCTAACATGCCCATTAAGGAAAAGGATGTTAAGAAGTTGGTCACCTTGGAGAATCTTCAATTGGTGGGATTGTTATAGAACAACCCAGATATTGTTGTGGGCAGCACAACTGATGAAGCAGATACGACTGATCAGTCTAATGCCGATACTGAAGTAGTGACTGACCATTTTTCTCCTGAACCATCTCCTCAACCACGTCAACCAGGTGGTCTCATCATTGTTAGTCATGCTCAATGTCGAGCAGTTGACTATAAGGAGCTGGTCAAGGTCTTGAATGATCAATTGGTGGAAGCCCAGGCAAAGATTGAAAGTCTGACTAAGTCTGAGAAAGATATCCAAGAAAAGACTGAGCAGGCTGAGAAAAACAATTGTTGACCGAGATAGATTGTTGAAGGAGTTGGTTGATGAGAACAGAAAGCAAGTCCAGGCCAATAAGACATTGACTGAACAGCTGAAGAAGAAGACTCAAGAGAATGAAGAGCTGAAACAGGAAAAGGAAACTGATCTGGCTCGTTATGTAGAAAGCTGCTTTCAACTGCTTTTATCATATTTGGAAGTTAAACAAGCCTCTCAACCTCGAATTTCTCTCTAAAGAAGCAAAGGCCGAAGAACTCATCATTCCGACCAGAGGAGGTCCTAGATGTTGACGACGGTGTTGACCAGCCAGAGACTAGTTTACCCGACTAGTAGACACTCTTAGCCGACCAGAGAGCATCCTATCCAACCACGAATTTTCCTACTTGACCAGTGATGCATGCTTAGCCGACCAGGGAAGTTGTATCTGATCTCTCGTCCAGGGAAACTTTGCATCTAACTAGCAAAACTTTGTACCTGGCCAATAGTTTACTCATTTTTCTTATACTTTTGTGAAGACAATTGCTGCTTAACAGCTTTGATATTTTTCTCGTACGGCCGAGCTGTTGGCATTTATACTTTACTTTTCTTTGCTAACTTGAAACATTCTAAGTCTTTTTAGACATAAAACATTGTAAGTTTTTTGTGAATAGTAAAGTCACTCTAATGTATGCCTTATATTTTCACATGAGTACATAGTTTTCTAACTTAGGAATTCTAGACATTTCATAAGTCCCTACTAAGTGTACTTTCTCACACTCTTATTGCTCTAACATTTTATGAGCATAATGTTTATTGTCACACGAATATTTTCATCTAACGTGAAATTTTGAAAAATTCCAAGTTACTTAAGCTTTGTCAAACAAGTTAGCTTAATTGCCTTTTTTGACTTCGAAAATTTACAAGTCAGCCTAAAAAGAAATATCTTAACTCATGCTCTTATTACATGTGTTAAATTATATACCAGTATACCTCATGTGCCCCTCAAGTGATCTAGGGTTGAAAGATCCTTGGTCACTTGCTACTTGACCGAATCTTTTCAAGAAGTTAATTACTTGTGATACACATAGAATATATGGAAAATATTCAAGCAGTTGAACGCTGCTTGAACATACCAAGCAGTTGAACACTACTCGAAAAATTAACACGCATGCATATTTGTAGCAAGAATCGACCACGCTGTGCGTAGTCTCTTTTATTACTCGTAAGTTAAAAAAAAGGACAAAACGTGTCTCATAACGAGTCTTAAACAACAAAAATTGTTCAAAAATAAATGACTGGTCAGCAAATAACCAGCTCATAAACCAAACTTAAATAACAAGTTAAACAACTTGAAATTAAGCTACAACTCTTAAAGCGGTATTTAGTGATAATATATCCATAGACGCTCACCATTCCAGTGGTTCCTGATCAAGCTCCATTCACCCAATCTGATCCTAGCACTCCAACTCATGTCGAAGTGTCCAGGCACACCTCTCCCTTGCTTTGTTACTATCCCCAGCCAAGTGTGGACCTCCACATATAGTGTCTAAGGTAAAGTCCACAGGCCTAAGTTGCAAGGGTGGAGATCGTTTTCGTTTGAACCTAGGATTGTTGTTGCCTCCTTCTCCTTGGGGTTTCTCTGCCCAGTACTTTTTCAACTTGCCCGACCGAAGAAGTAATTCTATCTCGTCCATGAGGTGATTGCATTCATTCGTGTCATGACCATAGTCTCCATGGAAACGAAAAAACTTATTCATGTCTCTCTTATTCATCTATTTCCTGATGGGTGGAGGTTTCCTGTAGGGAACCTCCTCATGACTAGCGAGATATATTTCTGCCTGGCTGGCCAAGAGAGTGGTGTAATTAGTGAACTGAGGCTCATACTTGGTTGGCTTATCATTTGAACTCGACTTAGCCTTCTTTTCTTCATCGCGATCAGACCCATTATTCCCACGTTTCTTTCCACCATTCTTAGGAGGGTCAGCTAATATGCCTGAATTGTTTATGCCCTTTTCCTCTTTCTCAATTGCATCATCCAATTTCATATACTTGTCCGCTCGGTCAATAAATTGTTGAAGTGTTGAAATTACATTTCTATGTATACTATCCCACAAAGGGCTCCGGTAAGTGATTCCAGAGAATATGGCAACCATCTTCCCCTCGTCTCCTACATCAGTTGCTCTGTTGGGCTCTCTCGTGAATCTTTGTATATAATTCTTTAAAGATTCATCCTTTCCTTGTTTGATATCTGCCAAGTGGTTGGCATAAACTGGTGGAGTTCGGGCAGCATTGAATTATCTACAAAACTCCTTTCTGAATGTTTCCCATGAGGTAATGGAATTTGACTTAAACTTCCAATACCATTCCTGGGCAGTATCTGACAACATAGTCGGAAAGACTCTACACCAATAATCATCACTTACCTCGAGCATGGTCCTCAAATTTCCCAACATGTCTGATGGGATTTGCTTTTTTTGTATACACCGTTAGCACCGATGCTTTATATTTTGACAGAGGTTGGGCTGCTCTGATTCGGGCAAAAAACGGATTGCCACTCCTATGGTCTACTGCATCTATCCCGGAAGGTCGTTTAGATAAACCCTGCACTGCAGCTGTTAGCGCGTCAAGTTGGGCTTGGATGGCTGGTGCAACTGACGAGGCTCCAAAATTGTGATCTCCCGGTCGGGCATTTCCATCTGTTGCAGTGTCATCAAGTATTTCTACTTGATCGATAGGGCGGGTCGGATCTTGCCCTTTGATCGGGAATGTCTTCCTCTTGTTGCTGATAATGCCCTCAGATCCTTCCGGGAAGCATGTTCTCCTAGCTGATCGAACACCGTGCTCTTCAATTTTTTGGAGGGCTTACTACGCGGGACCTGCTCTCTCCTACTACGTTGCTGGCTAGGATGCAGTGGCGGCTTCTCGGCACGGCCCAGGCAGTCCTTTCCTCCTTCTTGTTGGTCATTGCCTTATTTTTCTTTTGACCGATCGGTTTGATGACTATCAGCCTCATCTCGACCATACCCATCTTTATATTGTGGAGTGTTCTTATCTTGAGGAGCTCTGGTCTGGTTGTGCCCAGCCAGAGTCTTCTTACTTCCCGACCGGTGGCTTTCTGATTGAGAAGTTTCTGACCGGTGGCTTCTAGAAGGGGTTCTAGAATTTTCCCTTTGCGTCGATGTAGTCCCAGAGCGGACCCCATCATCTGCCTGACTAGTGGGATTGCTTCTACTTCTGTCTGGCCCTCGAGAATCGGCCCTGCCAGCAGGGGACTTCTGACCAGCATTATTGTTTCTTGCTCCCTAGGCAGCTGCTCGTGCCACAGCTTGGGTATTGGCATGGGCCAATTGAGTAGCTGCTTCTAGAGCAATGCCTCGCGATGTCATTGGCCGGCCTCCTCCTGTCGTTTCCTGATCTCTTTGCTTCTAGCATCCATTTCCCATCTCTGCTGCTCGAATGCAGCTTTCTGGCTGGCCATCTCCTCAGCGAAAGACTTCTGCCGAGCGTTGAATTGCATCATCTCTTCTTGGAAAGCACCCATGGCCTCCTCGAGTTGTTCGACCTCTGGAGTTGTCTCCTCGAGAAAGACCCTGGGCTCAGTGTCCAGGTTCTTAGGTGTAGGACCTTCTGGTCTAATAGTCTCTTTTACAATTGACGTACTGGGCTTCCTGGGCGCCATATTGGTAGGATAGTAGTGTATTTCTTCTATTCAGGCTCTCAATGAAAGCACCATAAATGTTGACCAAGATTTTGACCAATGATGAGTAGACGCAAAAACGGCAGTAAACCTTGAATAGAAAATAAATGACACAAATAATTTTATAGTGGTTCAGCCCCAATTTGTTGGTAATAACCTAATCCACTTGGAGTTGTGATATATGTATCCTACACCTAAGATCAGATGAACCTGAATCAATTGAGTTTCTCAAGTGTAAGTAGAAAAGTACAATGTTTCTTTCTCTAAACTTTCAGAAAAATGTTCCCAGAATGCTCCAATTAACGATCCCAAAGCCTCAAAACTAGAGAGTTTTTCCTAGTCTCCCAAAACATCAGATCCCCTAAAATGATGCCATGAGCTCTTTATTTATAGGCTCATGGATCATACATGAAAAATCTCCTATTTTGATGGGGTCCTTGGTTGTTTCAACCAACTTTAATTAATAAAGTAATAAACAAATTCATATTACAACAATATAACTATTACTTTGGGATATCTGAGAGATTCGCGCGGTAGTTACGAGTGATTCAGGTTGAAGTTGTTGAGATTCTGTAAAGAAGTCACTGGGCAGTTAACTCTTGAAACTCTGACACATCCGGTCGGCTACATCCTCAATCTGACATATCCGATCAGCTACATCCTCAATCTAACATAGCCAGTCGGCTACATCCTCAATCTAACATAGCTGGTTGGATGACACTCATCTCGGAGATGACTGGTCGGATGAAACCTATTGCCGAGGTGACTGGTCGGGTGAAACCCCATTCTGATGTAACTGTTCGGGTGAAACACTCCCTAAGCAGTTAAATCTTTATCTGGTCGGATAAACTGCCATTCTGATGTGTCTGGTCGGATAAGACTCCCTCCTGACCAGACAAAATCCTTATCTGGTCGGGTAAATCGATTCCTGATTAGTTAAACCCTTTCCTGGTCGGACAAACACCCTTTCTGATGTGTCTGGTCGGGTAAGACTCCTTCCTGACTAGTTAAATTCCTATCCAGTCGAGTGAATTATTTCCTGACCAGGTAAAACCATCTTCTAACCAATGATATCAGAACTTCATAGGTCATTTTTTAACCTTTGCATTTCCCTTGGTCACACACATTTATTGACCATTAATGTGTCGCTTGATGATTCGCTTGACGATCATGCACTGCCACCTGCCACTTCAAATTACAATTAGATGTATTAAATAATAAATATCTCTTAAGAATAGGGTTGTTTTATAAACAACTATAACTAATTCCACGATTATAGGAAATTATAACCACTTATTCTGCTGTTCCAACACGCTTTCGAGCCTGCCTCGTGGTTCGAGCTTATCAAATCATGAGTACAACCCTCTCATTTGTCAAGCTTTCTAAACTAACCTTTGGATGAAACTGTAATGCCCTAAAATCCCTAATAAGGTTTAGGACCTTAATTAGAAGGCCGAGAGGGCCATAATTGATTTATTGTGTTATTAAATGATTATATGTATGTTTATGTGAATTATATTATAATATGATGATAAATGCATGCATATGGGTCCATTTTAATTATAAGAGCATTTTGGTAATTTGGCCCGTTGAGGGCATAATTATTTATTTTCATGCATGTGGGTGAATTATGAATAATACCACATTATATGTGGATTTGTTCGAGCCATTCGGCATGAGACGATCATGGAATGCAAGTTTTTAGTCTGGTCATAACGGGGTTAATTTCGGGGCTCGGGATGAATCTCAGAGTGATTTGAGGATTAGAACATTACCGGGAATTAAAGGGTAATGGGATATGATTTATTAACATTTGAGAATATTGGAAGTATCAGGAATTGGAGGGTGTTAATTATGATTAACGAGATAGGTGGGAAAGGATGATTTTGCCCTTGGGGGCTGTTAAGGCTTTTATTTAGGCATGAGGTCATTTAGGTCTTTTCACCCTAAGCTTATAATTAGCCATTAGAAGGTTGTGGAAGTGAACCAAAATAGAGCATCCTCTTCTTCCTTCTCCCGTACACCATTTCCTCTCCATTTCTCCTTGAATTTCGAAGATTCTTTTGAGGAATCAAGCTAGGGAACTAAGCCTTGAGGGTTTTGGGTTATGCTCCACCATTGAAGAGGGTGTGTTGCTGAGATTGAGGTGAGTTTCTGGCCATTAAAACCTTAGTTCTTGCTCTATTTTTAGTTGGTTTTTGAGTTTGAAAGTTGAGTTTCAATGGGAGTTTTTGGCAAAGGATACTTGGGTTATGATGCCTAGGTCATATGTAGATGGTATTTGGGTTCTTTTGGGGGTTTAAATGGAGTTTGGAATCTTGATTTTTAGGTTGGAAATGGAGGATTCGAAGGAGGCTAAAACCAGGATGAATCTGCCTGGTGCTAGCTTTATAGCGCCCAAAGGGTAGTGCTACAATGCTAGCCAGGGAAAATTTCCCCTGGTTGTAGCGCTGGGGTGCTAGGGGGGCAGCGGTACCCTATTTTCTCAGATGCATGTTTTGGGTGTTTCTAAGGGTTTTTGGCTCGGGGTTTTAATTCCTAAGGCTCGGGATCGAATCTACTCACCGTTTGGGTACAATTCGAGGTCCCGAGAGTGAGGTTTAGGTCAAGACCCTTTTATTGTTGATTTCATTAATTAGAGATTGTATTTGGTTATTACTAGGTGACTGCTAAGGGATTAAAGGATCAATCGTTCTCAAGGGTCGTTCAATTGTTATTTCTCGCTCAAACCAGAGGTAAGAAAACTGCACCCAATATGTGACGCATGTAATGCACGAGAAACATGTAATTAGGGCATGCCATGAATGTTGAATATGAGATTGATCAGAGCTTGAGTCTCTGTGTTTGTTCATGATCCTAATTATGCTAGCAATTGTTAAGTAAGCATGTTGAATGCCCTACATTTGGATATTTGACATATGATATATGCCTGGTAGCATTGCTTACTTGTGCGTGGCACTGACTAAATAGTCAGAATTGGCAATGGTGCCAGTATTAACTGTGAAGCTGTGACTCACTTGTCAAGTTCGGTAGTAGTACTAAGCTCTGGTCACCTGGTATTGACTAATAAGTCAAGAACGGTCTTAACGTGTTTAACGCAAGCTAACAAAGATTAGATCTAATCGACATCTGCATTGAATGACTCAAATGAGCATTAATGTCGAACCGACCTCAAGTTTGATGAAAACTAAAAGCACTTGTCTAGCCTATGGCTAGTCATTTAGAGCCAGGGCTAGAGAGCCCCAATGACTGTTTAGTCACATGGCTATGGGTGCTGAGCCCAGGTGATTGCTTTGTCACATGGCTATGGGTGCCGAACCCCGTAGTTACTTGTTCGTCAGTCACTCATTTGATTAGAGCCATGGTAAAAAAGCCCAGGTGACTGCTTCGTCAAATGGCTACGGATACTGAGCCCCGTAGTGACTTGCTTGTTAGTCACTCATTATGGTTAAACAGAACCTCAAAGTGATATTCACTCATCTGTTCAGGGCTATAAGCTCTGTATGATCATAATGATCATCATTTGCATGGCTGTGGGTGCTGAGCCCCATAGCGACTTGCTTGTCATTCACTCATTATGGTTAACAGAACCACCAATATTAATCACTCATCTGATTAGGATTGGCTTTATAGTCATCCATTCAGGAGGGAAGGATTTCTTATCCTGGATACCCCATCATTATCTGAACTTATTTTCATGCTTGAATAATGCTGTAATTGCTAGGCATGCAAATTATGATTTGATGACATGATATTACTGTTCATGAGCATATTGAGTTTTCTTGCTGGGCTTCGGCTCACGGGTGCTATGTGGTGCAGGTAAAGGCAAAAGAAAGCTGGACCATCCTTGAGTTAGAGAGATTAGGTGACGATGTGTACATATGCGGCTGCTCGACCACCACGGCCGAGGGTTGAAAGACGAATTAGGGTTAGACCCTATTTTGCCGCTTAGATCGGCTGGTTGTAAATATTTTCTTGCAATTAACCTTTAAATTATATTTTTGGGATCCCAATGTATACATTAAACGTTTTAGTGAAACGTTATATCTTAACCAAAATTTTTAATCCTAAACCGCTTGTCATACTTAGTTACACGATTATGGCCAAATGACTCGGTTAGCAAGTTTAGCACTGTTCAAAATGCACACTGTAACGGTTCATGGAGTTTAGGGCGTTACAGAAACTCTTGTCTTCGAGCTCACATTGCATGATCGCACTGTGCCAATAACGTGGCACTTTGATGAGTGATTATTAGTATAAGTGGTCATGCAGTTTATCTTTCACGAATTCGATCTCTACTCTTGCGAGCCTACATTTTGAGGATTCTATTTATATCTCAAAATTTGGGGTGTAACATTTTTCCCTCTCAAAAGTATCTTTTTGAGCCTCGTGAGAATGAAACTTTTGAGCTTCTCTTTCAGGAAATGTGCCCACTTACCCCACTCAAGTGGGTATACGTGTCAGCATGAGGATGGTCATTAATAGTACTCAAGTACTAAAACTCTGCCCACGTCTTTTCAAGTCCCCTATTACTGCCACTTCTCGAGATTAAACGATAGCCTTCAGATCAAATTCCAATTTAATTTTAAAGGCCCAGATCTGTTTACCCTTTATCTCCTTTTTTGCCCATATAAACCACCCTTCTTCCTCTTCATTTCATTACTTTTATTCCCACAAAAAGAATCAGAGATCTTGTATGTTCTCCAAAAGGAAAAAAAATCAAGCAATCATCACACATTTGACTCTACAAGATCCTCCTTGTTCTCGATCTTTCAATCAACACTTCTCTCATTTCCTTGATCAACTCTATGTAAGTTTCTCCATTTTATTTCTCTTAACATCGTCTATATAATCCCATGCAAGATTTTTTTATACATTTTCTTCTGTTCTTGATGTGTTCTTGAAACTTTTCCTGAAAATTTGTTGAAAAAGAAGGTGTTTGATCTATCTGAGTGAGTAATTTGTGAGAATAAATAGGATTTTTTTAGAGTAAAAATGGTGGTTTTCTGAGTTATAGAGTGATAGGTTATAGGTTTCGTGTAGTATAAGAAATAGGGTATTAAAATTATGGTTTAAATGCACACAAACCAATGATAACCCCTTTTTGGGTAATTGCCTATTTCTTCCTAGAAAATCGGGGATAGCCCAAATTGGAAATTAATTACCCACTACATGTGGGTGTAATCTCGATACTTCGAGCTTGACTCGACCCGAATTATTTGAAACTATTATCTCGTTATTTCAAGATTATTCAAGCTCGAATTTTCAAGATATTTTCCTTGTATATATCTTCTTAAATGATAGGCCCTCACCTTTTTCTTTATTGTTAGATGATTCAGTCTTCGAAGAATAGGTGGGGACCCGACCTTGCCATTCCTTACCAACCCCCTTTACCTCGAATTGAATCCCCCTTCTCTCGAAACCAAAGAATGATACAGGAGCACAAAGAGCGACTTGAACGTGAAGACATCAATGCCCACTTTCGACATCAAATCATCGAGGTCGAAGAGGGTAAAAGGAAGAGGTAGCGCTTAGCCATTTATCCCGACCCTGGTTCTGAGATTCGTCCTGTTCCATTGGACCCTAACCTCAAAGTAACCATCAAATTCCATACAAATAAAGTCTCCTTCGACTTCATGGAGAGTTCTTCAAGCCATCCCCCAAAATATTCAGCCCCCCAAAATATCCTTTATCCTTGCCTCTAAAAGTGAATTCTTCGAGGCCGACCATTATAAAAGCTCGGTTAAATCCACGAGAAAGGTTTCAGACACCCTGTCTTGTCACGTCCTGAAATTGTCAGCTGACTTAGTGTGTCGAGCCCCAGGGCCTGATGAGAGGAGCACTTATGCTCTAGGTGAGGACAACCTGGAGAGGAAATATAAGCTCGCGGCTTGGAGTCGCGAGCATATGCGAGCTGGGGCTCTTTCTCCCCTTATGGATTACTTCAGACAATTCATAGACTGGATAAGTATAACCCCTTTCCAACTTCAGTCCAATTCTTATAGAGTCCTTGTAACGCCCTTGTTAGCCAAGACTGTTAAACTGTGTATTTTAAATAGTGCTTAACTCGCTAAACGAGTCATTAGGCCATAAACATGCATCTAAATGTGATTAATGGTCCAAGGTTAAAATTTTTGGTCAAAAGGAATGGTTATTTCATTAAAACATTAAACTGTACATGAGATCCCATAATAAACGTTTACAAAGTTGTTTACAGTTTCAAAATAGTCATTACAACTCAAAAGTCACAATCTGCTGACCTAAGCGGCAAAAATGGGGTTTAACCCTAGTTCCTCTGAGAAACCTTGGTCGTTGTGGTCAAGCGGTCGCATATGTACACGTCGCCACCTAAGCTCATGGCTGGTCCATCTTTGCTTTCCCCTTACCTGCACCACATAGCACTCGTGAGCCAAGGCTCAACAAGAAAACTTAAGCAGACTCATAAGCAGTTAATAATACATTACCAAACATAATAAGCATGCCTAGCAGTAATAATCCCTACTCATGCATGCCTACCATTCAAATAAATGACTATAGCGTCACATGGGGCCGATCGCCTTAAACAAATGATTACTGAATCATATCGGGGCCCGTTGCCCAAGTATATGATAAGGTTGAGCAAAAAATCTAGAAATCCGAACAAACCAACCAGCTAAAAACTGATGAAACTGAAACTGAAATAGTTAAAACCGCCATTAGACGGTCGATTTTTTTAATATACGAAAAATCGACCAAAATAACCGACACCGACCGATTAAGGCCTATGCCTTATACTTTTTTTTATATGTATATAATATATATTATATTATTAAATAAAAATGAAAATATAAAATTAAAAATGATTTAATTACTTTTCTCTCTCTTCAATTTTCCTAGGGCACCCGATACTTTCCTTTTCCCTATCTCTATCTCTCTCACCACAAGAGGCACAAAAGGAGCGACGACATCTCTACTCTGCAACTTCATCTTCACAATTGGTGACTTCTCCCAATCTGACGAATCTTCATCTTTGGCTTTGCAACTTCAAAGTTTTTATGTTGTCCTTTCACATGGTGGTACGTAGCACTCAAATTTATATATGATTTAATTGGAGTTTTCTTTTTGTATATGTTAATATTTTTAACAAAAGGGTAACTAATCTTAAATTTACATATGATTTATTGTTGTTTTGTTGCTCTTAGTTCCCTTGTTGCAGAGTTTCCTTATTTTTTTTTCTCTTTTTAAGACGGAATACTTCAAAATTGATGGCGCACTACAACAAATTTGATATACAATGACTCCCTACAATGTCTTACACCAGTGTAAGACATTAAAACTTATCAGGGGTTTTAAATGCTAATGGTGTAAAACATTGAAAGTTTATATTAATGGTTACAATTGGAAGACATTAAAAATGGTGGAAGACGTTGGAAATAGGCTGGGGAAGTGTTCATGGGTACATCCAATGTCTCCGGTTGGGAGACGTGGGACACGTGGCACGTCTCCCAGTGGGAGACGTTGGATGTCTCCCTCTTATAATATCTAAAATTCAGCCTTCTTCCTCACACATACACGAACTCGAGAGCAAACCAGAGAGGAGAGAAACCGAATTGGGGCTGCGTTTTTAGGGTTCTAAGGTAAGTTTTTTTTTTTTTTTAATTTTCTTGATTTTTAGTTAATTATTTTGCAAAAAAAATCATAGGTTTTGCATTAGGATGAGTAATATACATGATTTTGTGTTAGTTTTACATTTTTATGCATTTTTTTTATATACATTGTAGGATTTTGTGGTTTTTTCATGGAAACTTTTTAGGGATTTATGATTTTTTAGTTTTTTTTTTAATTTAACCTATCACATTGTATAGATTTCATTAGAGTATATATGTTCATGATTTTTTTTAAATTTTTATCATTTTTTATTTCGAAATTTAGATATATTTTTGTATATTTGAATTTTTTTTAAAATTGTAACTATTTTGTTTATATATATAGTTATGTTAAAATAAATTTATAAAATATAAATATATGAAAATTTTTATGTTTTTGTTGATTATTAAGTTTTTAGGTTATGAAATTTTATATTGATTTTTTGTTGAGGTTATAATTAGTGGCACATTGGGATTTTTTTTTATTTGTTTACCAATATCATTTACTATTATTAGATATTTAGTGATATTTGTTTAGTAATGTTTAACATATTAATTAATTTAATTTCATAGGTTGTGATTTTTGTGGTGAGATTTTAGAGAGTATTTTGCATCAAAATTCCTATATCAATCACACATTTGAGGTAATTAAGTTTCTAAAATTACAATAATACGTTATATATTACTAGATATTTAGTGATGTTTTATTTATTATTTATTAATTTAATTTTATTGGTTTGTGGATTGAATAGCGAATTTGATTACTAAGTGAAGTAATTTTGCTAGCTTTTGGATTGTTGATTGCAAGAGGTACATATATATTCTCTTACTTCTACTTTTAATATTATTAAACAAATGTTAGAGGAGTTTGAATATCTTAAATATTCATCCATAGTGAAGTAGGTTCTGAGATTAAAATTGTGTGCTGCGATGATAACGGAAGGTTGAGAACTTGTGTGTTTTAGTGAAGTAGGTTCTGAGAAATTTGGTTGTGTGCTGTGGAGCTATAAGGAAGAAACTTATTGCATGCTGTTTGAATTGTTTGTTTTGCTATTCACATGTAGATGGTTAGGTTACTATTATAGGGGAAATGCTGCCCGATTTTATCTAGGATAATAAATAATTAGTTTAATATAGACATCCTATAAGGAAGAAACTTATTTTATGTTGCTTGAATTGTTTGTTTTGTTATACACATGCAGATGGTTAGGTCACTATTATAGGGGAAATGCTGCCCGATTTTATCTAGGATAATAAAAAATTAGTTTTATATAGACATACAACTTTATCACGTGCTTATTTAGTGTTGTTTCTTTTCTTTTACATAGACATAGGAGAATATATGGATAAACAGTGGATGTCAGCGAATAGGTTATCTGCGGAATATAGGATCAGGGTTGATTTGTTCTTAAGGTTTTGTTCGGAAAATGTGAAAGACCCAAATTTTACTTATTGTCCATGTCTTAAGTGTGGAAATGTTAAAAAGATGGATCTGAAAAAGATTAAAGAACACTTATATTTCAATGGGATCGACAAGAGTTACACAATTTGGTATTACCATGGGGAGATAGCTCCGATTGCTCCAACTCTTCCAAGTAGACCAAAAGGAGTGAGGAGGAATTTAGTGGAGGAGAACTGTGATCCATTAGATGAAATGATTGACGACGCACATTATGGATTAGGAGTAGACCCAAATAAGTTTGAGACACTCCTTAATGATGCCGAGAAACCAATTTACCCTGGTTGTACAAGATTTACAAAATTATCTGCGCTTCTTAGGTTGTACAATCTAAAAGCTAAACATGGCTAGAGTGATAAAAGCATTACTAATTTATTTGGTTTTTTGAAGGAGTTATTGCCTGAAGATAATGAAATTCCAATTTCATTTTATGAGGCAAAGAAGACGTTATGCTCATTAGGCATGCAGTACGAAAAAATTCATGCATGTCCTAATGATTGCATATTATATCGAAATAGTTTTGCAGACGCAAAATTGTGTCCTACTTGTGGTGAGTCACGATGGCAAAAGAAAAGAAATGGTGACGATGTCAAGGAAGGAGTACCTGCCAAAGTTTTGTGGTACCTTCCGCCAATTCCTCATTTCATCCGATTGTTTAGAAATGCCGAACATGCTAAAAGTTTTTCGTGGCATGCTAATGAAAGAATAAAGGATGGTAAATTAAGACATCCAGCTGACACCCTTGCTTGGAAGAGAGTTGATTTGAAGTGGCCTTCTTTTGGAAATGAATCTCGTAATATTCGTCTAGGTCTTTCGACTGACGGGTTTAATCCACACGCATCCCTTAGCAGTAAGTATAGTTGTTGGCCTGTTATGCTTGTTATTTACAATCTACCCCCATGGTTGTGTATGAAGAGAAAGTTTATGATTTTGACCTTGTTGATATCAGGACCTAAACAACCTGGTAATGATATTGACGTCTATCTAGCTCCTCTTATAGATGACTTGAAAACTTTGTGGGATGAAGGGGTTAAGGTTTATGATGTGTATAGGCAGGAAGAATTTAATCTTAGAGCGGTCTTATTGTGGACAATTAATGACTTTCCTGCTTATGGAAATTTATCTGGGTTTAGTGTGAAAGGATATAAAGCTTGCCCCGTTTGTCAAGAAAAAACATGTTCTGAATACTTGAAACACTCTCGGAAAATATGTTATATGGGACATAGGAAGTTCTTGCCTAATACTCATAAACTTCAGACTTGGAAGAAGGCATTCAATGGTAAACAAGAGTTTGAGGAGGCTTCTGAGCCATTAAATGGGATCCAAGTACTTGAGAAGATGTCTAAAATTGTGTTCAAGTTAGGGAAGCCCAAAGTTCGTACACCTACAAAGATGAAACGTAGTTGCAAGGCCAAGGTTGTGGAGGAGCCAAAAGGGTGTTATAAAAAGAAATCTGTTTTCTTCGAACTTGAATATTGGCCTTTCTTACTAAGGATGTTATGCACATAGAGAAAAATGTATGTGATAGTTTGATTGGTACTTTGTTGAATATTCCTGGGAAAACTAAGGATGGAATTAAGGCTAGACAAGACTTGGTTGCAATGGGTATAAGGGATGAATTAACTCCAAAACCAGATAAGAGACGAACATATTTACCTTCTACAGCTTACACTCTTACTAAAGAGGAAAGAATGGAAATTTGCAGATGTTTGTTTAATATAAAAGTTCCAGACGGATATTCCTCAAATATAAGGTCATTGGTAGAATTGAAATATTGTATTTTGACTGGCATGAAATCTCACGTTTGTCATTTTCTAATGCAACATTTGCTACCAGTGGCCATTCGATCTGTGTTGCCTAGGAGAGTTCGAGATGTAATCACAAGGTTATGCTTGTTTTTCAAGTCACTGTGTTGTAAGGTGATTGATCCGCTAAAGTTACCTAAGTTAAGAGATGAAATTGTTGAGGTATTGTGTGAGTTGGAGAAATATTTCCCGCCGACATTTTTTGATATAATGATCCATTTGACAACTCACTTGGTTAGAGAACTAAGATATTGTGGTCCAGTTTATTTAAGATGGATGTATCCATTTGAGCGATATATGAAGATTCTTAAGGGGTATGTTAGGAATAGAAGTCGGCCGGAAGGATGCATCGTCGAATGCTATATTGCAGAAGAGGCAGTTGAATTTTGTTCTGAATACATGATTGGTGTACAGAAAATTGGGTTAAATGATGTTGAAAATGTTGAGATTCAGAGTCGTCGTGGTAGCATTGTATGCACAGTAAGTCGAGATCTTCTAGATGAAGCGCATCATCTTGTGTTGTAGAATATAAATGAAATTCAACCTTATATCGAGTGAGTTATATTCATATAATACATTAAGTTTAAGTTGTGTAATTTCGTATATTCAATTGTTTAACAGCATATTTATAATTGAAGGGAACATTTTAATTGGATAAAGACCAAATTTCCAACCAAGTCAAGGAACTCAAAATGGTTACAAGACGAACATTATCGAACTTTTAGTAGTTGGATAGAACAAAAGGTAAATTGTGTTGATTATTGAAAGTTGTCATTAATTAGTACTTAATTACAAGATGACATTTTTGGTTGTTTTTGGTATGTTGATTTGATAGGTTGTGTCAGAATTACAAAACACATCAAATAAGGTTTCAGACATTGTTAAGTGGATTTCTCGAGGACCTTCGGTTAATGTCATCAAGTTTTCATCATACATGATTAACGGTACTCTATTTAACACTAGGGAGCGCGATAACAACAGAAACACACAAAACAGTGGTGTTAGCCATGTTGCTAAAACTGTGCAAGTCTCTAGTGCAAAAGATATAAATCCAGTTGAATGTGATATGACTTTTTATGGAGTAGTTAATGAAATTTGGGAGTTAGATTATATCACAACTCGAGTACCTGTTTTCTTTTGTGATTGGGTGAAAAGTGACAGCGGCATAATATATGAAGATTTTGGTTTCACATTAGTTAATCTAAATCGAATTGGGCACAAATTTGATCGATTTATATTAGCTTCACAAGCGAAACAAGTATTTTATGTGAATGATCCTTCAAAAAACCAATGGTCAATTGTTCTTCCAACGCAAACAAGAGAATGGAACATTAAAGATGGTGATTTACATGATATACCTCTCGAAGAAGAACTTATCACATTCACCGCAATAGAAGATAATGACGAAGTTCATGATGATTGTATTTGTTTCCATGAAAACGGTGAATGATTATGGGTTGATGATAATGGGTCTTGAGGTACCATTTAATAGGTTTCATATGTTTATGATATGTGAAATTCTTAGTTTCATCTTTTGGTTTCGTCAATTTGTTTCATCTTTGATTATGAGTGTCCAAAATTGTTATAATAATGATATTTATGTTTCACAGATGGAGGCTGATCCTTTTGGTGGTAGTTCTGATGAAGGGGAGCAACGCCCTCATTCTCAGTCAGTGGAACGAGGACCCGATCCACCAACTATCTGAAATGTTGGCAAACAGGGCCGTAGTAGTGACCAACACTACCTTTTCCTGATCATCATGGCTTTTAAGAAAATAAATCTGTGAGAGGACGTACATGGATGTCTAGAAACACCAAAAAAAGGAGTGAAGGACATCTTACTCCTGTTGAATACAATGAGTATGGTCAACTAGTGGGTGAATCTAGAAGTAATGTTTCATCACAGCTTGGATCAGTTGTTCGAGCAACTGTGTCCATCAACATTAACAGTTGGAAAGATGTTAGTGTGGTGGATAAAAATAAAATATGGGACACAATGAAGGTATATTTTTATTAATTATATTTCATTTAATTTTTTTTAAATATATATTGTTTTGATAATATGCTTCTTATTACTTTCAAACTTGCAGAAAACTTATGATTTGGACCCCAAACAAAAGCAATAGATGTTGAAGGATGCAGGAAAGTACTTCCGAAATCGGAAGACTAATCTTACAAGGGTACATGTTTACGACGCTTTGAAAAAACTACCCAAATGAGTTCCCGCCAGCTTTGCCATTTGGATTTGAGAATGTCATAACTCCGGATGAATGGTTAAAGTTTGTGAACTCAAGATTAACTCCCGAGTGGCAAAGAAAGAGAGAGGAGATGCAAAATTATCGAGCACTGAATAAATACAATCACAACCTCTCTAGAGGAGGCTATGTGCGTATTGAAGAGATGTTAATGGAACAAAGTGGGAAAAGTCTGACTGAACTTGATAGGGCAGACTTATGGAGCATGGGTCGTCGGAATGCAAAATGAGAGCTCATTGGAGAGGCCTCTGAGATTCAAAAAAATATTGTAAGTGCTCATATTTAATAATGTTGATATATCAAATTATTAGCTTATATATATAACTTTCTGTGAATATTGTTTCACAGGATCATTACCGACAACTCCAAGATGAGGGTAAATGGGCACCTGATGGCCCTGATGATGTGCTGGCGAGGGCGTTGGGCACTCCTGAGCCTCGAGGACGTGTTAGGGCTAGAGGACACGGTATGTCCCGCTCAGTATACTGGAATACTCCAACACCTACCTCAACGAAAAATAAATCAAAAGCCTCTTCTTTGAATGACGACATTAGAAAGGAATTTTAAGAAAGATTTCGAAAACAAGAAGAAGAGCATCGTCAACAAGCACAACGCCTAGAAGAGTGCCTTCAGCAACAAGATGAGCTCTTGAGAAAATTATTGGCCCAATAGAGCAGGTCAGGATCTAACGTTGGAGTCCCACCAGCGCCATCATCATACTATGTGCCCGACCCACCAGTGCCACCAGCGCAGGCGTCCTACTATACTCCAGACCCAGTAGTGCCTCAAGCAGAACACCACATTATTGCACTACAACCGCTTTTGCAAGAGGTAATTAAAATTTCTTGAATATTTTGAAACCAAATAAATTTCTTTACTGCTTCAACATGGTTATTTATATATAATATGTTTCTTACGCAGGGCCGAGCATGCAAATTAGCAATTGGTTCGGTTTCAAACATTGTTGCATCAGGTACACTCATTGAAAGAGAGGCAGGCAACAACTTCCAAGTTATGATTACGAGTGTTCTTAAGCCAACCTATCCTCTATTTTTTGCATATCCTGATTTGGACATGTACATAGTTGCTCAGGCCATTGGGACGCCAATAGCGTGGCCTAAGGATTTTGTCATTATATCTGAAGATGTATATCTTGAGGTGATGCCATATTTTTACGTAATTATCTTTATAATTCTATATTTGTTTGCAATTTTTTTAATTGTTGATATAATTGTATACAGACTCCCTCTACAAGTAGGACCAAATCACAACGACCAAGAGCTCCATCAACACAACAACCTCGAGAAAGAAGACGACAACAAACTCCTCCAACACAATTGGCCCACACTCCATTGGAATGATTACAGAATATCGTATCTCATTGGGATGATGGCGAGTGTGTCAATCTAGGCATAGTGTCTGAAGTTTTTTATCAGGATATGTCTCACTGTTATATATTTAAGGATGACATACTTCAGTTTGCTCGAAAGGAGAAGATTGGACAAGCAGTACTCGTCATCTACATGAGGTATATATCTCACAAATAAGTTTGTTCATTTAATTTTCTAATTTGATTTATTCATTCATGTAACAATTTTTCATATTTTTGTATTAGGTTCATTTACAGATATGTGGTACAACAAGGTCGCCAAAATAAGTTTTTATTTGTCAATCCTAATATCGTCGCCACTCAAGGGAGTTCATTCGACGATCGTGTTTAGAATCTGTTCAGACGTTGCAATGACGTAAAATCAAAAGAACAAGTTATGCTTGTCCCTTGGAACCATGGGTAAGTTTAAAAAGTTGTCATTTTTCCGACCCATATCAATAATTTCTTTGTTTAACATTTGAGCTATAATTTTTTTGTTTTTCTTATACAGTGAACATTGGATGTTGCTTATTTTGGCACCATATGCATATCATGTTTATTGTTGTGATCCGGTGAATTCAGAGCTAAATAACCGTGAGGAGATTGTATCAATGATCGTCAGCGCTTTCAATCTTTTTTTCTCTATGAATCTTCCTGATGTCGAGATCCCTGATACTCTACGCATTAAGCAACCTCAGGTAAGTAACTTCAGCATAAATTTTTGAACATTTATAGTAATTAAGTAGAATAATATGTATGCATTTTTTAAAAAGTTTCAATTTAATAATAAATTACTCATATTTTTAAATAATTAGTGTCCACACCAACCGGACAATGTGGCATGTGGATACTACTTAATGAGGATGTTGAATGATTTGATTGAACATGCGAGTCCCGGGCATTACTTGAGAACGGTATTATTAATTAAAATTTACAAATTATTTTTGAAACTATAAATGTAATCAAATAATTAATTAATATATTTTACTTTATATTTCTTGCAGCTAACAAGCACATCATATACAGAGGCACAAATTGATGAGTTGCGACAAGAATGGGCGACATATATGTTGCCGATAATCCAAAGTTATAGACCTCGTTGATATGTTTTTATTTTTTATTTTTTACTCTTTCTTCATACACAATGCAATATTTGTTCATTTTGAATATGTCTAACAAATATTGTATTTCTTATATATGTCTAACAAATATATTTTTTTCTTTCAATTTAATTGATTATTAAATCAAATTAAATTTAGATTAAAATCATTTCAATTTAAATTAAAATAATTTCAATTTAATTAATTATTAAATCAAATTTAAATAATATTAATTATAAATTTATTTAATTTTTTTTAAATCTGAAAGACTTTCAATGTCTCTCATTGAGAGAGGTGGGAGACTTCCCACGTCTCCCAGTGGGAGAGGTGGGAAGTGACTCACCTCTCCCAATGGGAGACGTTGGATGTCTCCTAGGGACTTCCCACGTCTCCCATTGGGAGAGGTGAGTCACTTCCCACGTCTCCCAATGGGAGACGTGGGATATATACCTACAATGACCCAAGTAACAACGTCTCCCGTCTCCCCAATTGGGAGACATTGTAGACTTCCAATGTCTCCCAAATAAAGTCATAAAACTCTTATTTTCTTGTAGTGGCGATTTTGTTACAGTGATGAAGGGGTGACGACCATATAATCTTTTTGTAAGTTGGTTAAAGTTTTATTTTTGGAATGTTATGTGTTATTATTATAATTGATTAGTGATTGATAAGGCATAATGATTAGGCTTCATCTGTTCTTAATGGGTGTTCATGTTCGTGATTCTTTTTCAATTCTTCTTAGTTTAGTTAAGTGCATTGTATTTGTTTCTACTCTACTCATGTATTATAGATTCATGTTATTCCTTTTACTATTGGCGTTTGATGTTATTTCACTGTTATTATTTTTGGGATGTTAGGTGTTATTATTTTTGTGTTGTTGTAGTTTGCAGCGCCTCTGATGAAGTTCTCTTTTTGTCTAATTCAATGAATTTGGTGCTTTCAATTAAGGCACTCATAATAAGAAAAGAATGCCCTGTATTTGTTTGTTTGTTATTGTTTATTAAGACAACAGTCATCATATTTTCCTTAGGCAGGCCTACCTAATTTTTTGATTTAATTATTATATTAATATCAGTGCTATCACTTTTGAACATTACATTTACTAAACTAAGTTAATACTTAATACACCATTTTTCTATTTGGCTTATGTTTATAAAATTTGTTAGAGCTTTATAGAGATCTTTATTAGGTTTTTAGTTTTGCATTTTTTTTATAGATTTTGTCAAATATTGGTTATTGCTTGGTTTTAGTTATAGTTAGATTTTTTTATTCTAATTGTTTTGTTTATGTTAGACTTAGAAATTTTGATGAGCTATCGTTATTTTCTTATTCTTGTGGTTGAGATTTATGAATTATGAACATTAGGTTGATAGTTTTATAGTAAAAAAGTTTCATGAACTCTCTTTATTTTACTTGTGTTGAATTAATGTCTTGTGTTTGTTGATGAAATTGTGTTTGTTGCTGAAATGTAAATTGTGTCTAGCATATAACAATATGGATAACAAGGAAAATTTAGAGGAGATAATAAGGGAGTGGTTGGAGTGTGCAGAAACTAATTAGTCAGGTTCTGATGGAAAAGAACAAGTGAAGGAAAGGAAAAAAGAGGTACAAACACTGGACTTTGGACTTTAAACTTTAACTATGTGTTGTGATTTGTGGTTGTAGACTTAAATCTCAAGGTAATTAGTTGAATTCTAAAATGGTTGCTTTTTGTTCATAATTTTATTCTTTCTTTTTGTCTTAGGAGCAGGTCTTAGGAGCAGGTGGTCATGGTTGCTTGATACAACCAAGACTTGATTTGTGTTATAATGGACCAAGACTTAGATTTAATTTGTGTTGTATTAGACTTTGGACTTTAAAATTTAACTATGTGTTGTGATTTGTGGTTGTAGACTTTTAGTTTTAATCATGTGTTGTGTTGTATTGGAATTTGGACTATAAACTTGAACTATGTGTTGTGATTTGTGGCTGTAGACTTTTGGCTTTAATTGTGTGTTGTCTTGGATTGGACAATAGACATTGGACTTTTGATAATGTGTTGTGATTTGAGGTTATTTTATGCTTATGGACTTTGGATTATGTTTCAAACTTTCCAATTTGTGGATGTAACTATGTATTTAGGTTTGGAATCTTCAAGTTAACAAGTTAAATGAATAATTTTCATATTAAAAAAAAGCTCAAAAATGGATTCCAACAATCTACATTTTTTAGTTTTTTAACTTATTTTCTAAAATATAATTAAAAAAAAAACAATCGGTTTTGTCGGTTTAACTGACCAAACTGCGGTCCAAAACGGTCGATTTTTTTCATGTGATATGTTGGTCGGTCGATTTTTGGATTGCACCAATCCAAATCGAAAACTGAATTCTGGATTTCATAATAAGAAAAAACTGTCCAAACCGACCGATGCTTAACCTAGTATATGATTGATAAATCACACTGGGGCTCAGTGCCCTATGACCTAATAAGTCACCTCGGGGGCCATTGGCCTATCATCTGTATAACCAGCCTTTGAGTTGGCCTAGCGTACCTGGCGCTTTAGTTTACCACGACCTTTGGGTAGGACAAGCGTATAATGCGCTTTTGATTAGGTCTAACTATATCAACCAGCGCTCAACGTGGTATTGCTGCCCTTGACTCATAAGTCAATACTTCTCGACCAGCGCTCAGCGCTATTGCCTCCCTTGATTGATAAGTCAATGCTTTTCGACTAGCGCTCAACGCTATTGTCATCCTTGACTGATAAGTCAATGCTTTTCGACCAGCGCTCAGCCCTATAGCCTTCCTTGACTCATAAGTCAAGCCTTTCTCAATTATATAATGCTAATAGACATTCATCATATATCAAATATCCATATACGAAGCACTCAACATGCTTAATTAAAAGTCATAGGCATAATCATAATTATGAGCATTTATAGGGGCCAATGCCCAATCAAGACTATATTCAAAATTCGGGCCAAGCCCTAATCATATACATCACATAATAGGTGTAGTTTTCTTACCTTAGGTCCGAGTGTAAAGTAAAATAAGAACGATCCTCGAGCACGATCCTTATCCTGAGCCCCCAGCGGTAACCTACTCATAACCAAATATCAAATACCGTCAATAACGAGCAAATAAAGGCTTATGGACCAAGTCCTAGCCTTTGAAACGTTGAATTCTACTAAATCAAGTTGTAGAATCAATCCCGAGCCCTTAGGTTCAAGTTCCGGTCATTAAAACTTAAGGTGGCCAAAAATGACCAGGCGGGCTGCAACATGCCCCTATGAGTTGAGGTGCGCCTCATAGGCAGAAACCCCTCCTGGCCCTGGGTTCACACGGGCTGCGGCGCCCAAGAATAGGGTCGTGGCGCGACCCTTCGAACCCAATTTTCTTTGTTTTTTCTCAGTCCAAAAACTTACCAAAACCCTTTCCAAACAATCCCAAAATCACACCTCAATCGTAGTATAGTATTAAAACTAATTCAGCAGTAAAACCCAAGCTTTAACACACTCAAAACACCTCAAAAACTCAATCCAATACCTTGAACTATCAAGCTTGAGAACAACCAAAATTGAAACAGAATTCAAACAAAAACAAAGTTTATAGCTTACCTTAGCTATGATTCTAATCCCCTAGCTGCAGAAAATCAGTCCTAGACTTCAAGCTTTCAATTCCCTAGCCTTGAATTCACTTAGTTCTTCCTCAAAAATCAAACACCAATTTTAGAGAGTGAGAAGAGAACAATCGAGAGAGAGAAAGGGAAAGAGAGCTATAAGTGTTCTAAATGTTCCTCTGCTTTCTGAAATGGTTGAGTATATCTATTCTTTAGAGAGGAAATGACCAATATACCCCTTAGTCTAGCTTAGGTTCTAGAATGCCCTTAAGGGAAAAATGGTCATTTGACTCACACCCTGTTAATCATAATTAACACCTTATAATTCTCATTTCTTCCAATATCCTCAAATAATTATCAAATAATTTCCCATTACCCGCTCAACCTCGATAATATACTAAGTTGCCAAACAACTCCTAGGCTCACCCCGAGCATGATATTTGACCCCGTTATGACTAAACTGCTAACTTGCTTCCTAGGACCGCCTCGTGCCGAGTAACTCAATTATATCCACATAATAATGTGGTCTCACTCATATATCACATATATGCACAATATACACAATTATGCCATCAACGGGCCAAAATTACTAAAATGCCATTCTAATAAGAAACGGGCCCACCTGCATGCAAATCCAGTCATATAATAATATAACTCACATAATCATAAAATGATACACATAAATATCATTTAACCACATAATTTTCCATAATTTGTCATCCTGACCCCCTAATTATGGCCCTAAGCCTTATTAGGTAATTTGGGACGTTATAGTCCTGGCGGCGCTGAAGTCATTGTACCACGAGATGAAGTAGGAGGGACCTTCGGCATATGATATCATATATCTCTTTTGCCTCGATAGCAACTCCACACTAGCCAAAGGCAGAGATGAATTCTATTATCTATCGAGTTGGCCTAGAGAGAGAAGACTCTTTTGAAGATATTCCCAACCATCCTCCTAACTTTAAGAAGTTGTTCTTCTGGACGAACGTTCTTGACCCCTCCAAATTCTACCCATTCCAACGCATACGCAAGTTCCGGCCTAGTATTTTTAACTCAATTTTTTTTTTATCATCTTTGAGCTTGAATACTTATTCACATTATTGTGTAGCCAATTTTGATTGCCCGAAGCCATCCAAGGACATGGTGGATCACCGAGAAGAAATTCTAAAGCTTCCATATGGCAAGTGGTCCCTCCACTACTTGCTTCATGAGGACAAGCTTAGTCTGTGCGGTCTCCTCAGCGAGGGCGAGTCTATAGTTGACTCTGGGACTCAAAAATATGTGAGATAGGAAGACATCCCAGTCCCTACTTCCAAACCCTTTCCAAGAAAGAAAAAAATGCGTTCAAGCTTGAGACCCTCCATTCCTCCCCCTGATTTACCCTTTTGCTCGGGGAACGAGGCTCAAGATGAGGCATCCCTAGGCTCGTTTGATGGTGGTAAAGTTGTCCTTTATATGTCCAATTGGTATCCCACTCCTCTTGAGCAAGAACCCAATGTCCTAGTTGCTTTTAAGAACCCCCAGAATAACCTTATGACCTGGTCAGGGGTAGATTATATAGTCCATAGAGATGATAGTTGGTTGGCCAAATCCCAGAAAATATATGATATTAATGAAGTATGGGATGGCATAGGATTAAAATATGGCTTGAATGATTGGCGAGATCTCTGTGAGTAATCTCCCTCATTGAGAGATAAGGAATCAAGCCCATTTGAGGAGCTCACTCAAGTTATGGAGATATCCTCAAACGACTTAGAAATTTCTTGGACTTCGAGTTCTTCCAATTAAGTTTATCTTTTAAAGCTTTATTTTTGTTTCAAATATGAATGAATACTTATGTTCTTTTCTCCACATCTTGCAGGTCAGAAGGATTTAGAGCTGGAAAATCTCCTCAGCAGACCCCTCTCATCGAAAGGTTTAAAATGAGGTCGGGTCTCCTCCAAGACCACTTAGCCCTCTAAGATGATCAAGGTGTTTCAACCTCAGCATCCGCAGCCTTGGGCCCTCACCTTGCTCCCTCAAGTCCCATTGTTTCGACCTCAGCTAAGACTCTTCAACCAGTCCTCTCGACCTAGACTACTCCTGTAACGCCCTGGATAGCCAAGACTATTACACAATACATTTTATATGGTGCTAGACTCTCTAGACGAGTCATTTGGCCATCAACGTGTAACTAAAAGTGATAAACAAATTAGGGTTAAATTTTTTGTCAAAGGAATGATGATTTCATTAAAATGTTTAAGTTCGTTCAAGGGATCCAAAAATAAACATGTTTAAAGTCATTACAGTTCGAAAGGGAAACTACAACATAAGTTGACCTAAGTAGCAAAATTAGGGTTTGACCCTAGTTCCTCTATGTATCCCCAACTGTGGTGGTCGAGTAAGCTGCATATGTACACACCGTCACCGAAGTTCTCCAACTCATGGCTAGCCCAGCTTCCCTTTCCCCTTACTTGCACCACATAGCACCCGTGAGCCAAGGCTCAACAAGAAAACTTAAACATGCTCATAAGTAGTTAACAACATACTACAGAATCATAATTAGCATGCCTAGCAGTAATAACTCTACTTGTGCATGCATTTTATTCAAATAAGTGACTACAAGGTTACAACGAGGGCTCGTTGCCCTAAATAAGTGACCATAGAGTCATATCAGGGCCCGTTGCCCTAGGATAAGTGACTATAGAGTCACCCTATGTCCCATTTCCCTATCCACTTTATAACCAGCCTTAGGGCTGGCCAAGCATACCTATCGCCATAATTTCCAAGCGACCATAAGGTCGGTCAAGCATATACCACACTCCTGATTTGGCCTAACCATATCGGCCTGCGCTCAGTGTGCTATTGCTGCCCTTGACTTATAAGTTAATCCTTTCGACCAACACTCAGTGCACTATTGCCGCCCATGACTTATAAGTCAATAATTTTCAATCAGATAATGTAGACAAGCATACATCATTTAACAATTATCTAGTTACAGAGAATTTAAGCATGCTTAATCAAACAATCACAAACATAATCATAATCATGCTCATTCACAGGGGCCTAATCCCTAATCAAAACCATGTCCAGCAACTAGGCCAAGCCCTAATCACATATACCACCTATTTGGTGCAATTTTCTTACCACTGGCCCAAGCACAAGCTAAATAAAAATGACCCTCAAGCACAATCCCCTTCTGAGCCATAGCGGTACCCTTGCCACAACCATAATAAATGATATCCATCAATATCGAGTAAATAAAGGCCTCCAAATAGAGTCCTAGCCTTTGGAACCTCGAATTCCACTAAACCGAGTAGTAGAAGCATTCCCAAACCCTTATGTTTGAGTCCTCCTAACTCAAAACCTAAGCTGGCCATTTTCCCCAATTTGCGCTGCGGCGCCCCTCACTTAGGGTCGCAGCGCTCTACAAGTCAGAGAGCGCGTGCCCCAAAATCACTAAACACCCGCTGCAACGCAACCTGCCTATCGCCACAGTGCCAAAGATGGTTTGAGGCACCTCCCCTATTTCTGAGTTCATGAGGGTTGCGGCGCGACCATGCGAACTCAGAAAACCAGAGATTTTCAGAAATCGCAAGTCTCCCAAAAACACAATTTTGACGCAATTCGACCACATAAATAGTCCCAGTAGCTCAGGTAAACAATAAACAACCTTTAAAATACACCAAAACTCAACCAAAACCCAAAATTCAAACTCTCATCAAAACTCAAAATAACTTCAAAAAGACTTAAGTTTACCTTTGTAAATCCAAGCTTCTCAACTGTATTCCTAGTTTAGCTACTCCTAATACTTAACAGCAAGCTCCCCAATCCACCAATTATCACTTCCCAACTTAGAATTTAAGGGCTTCTCTTCAAGAGCAAAAAGGAGAGAAACTTCTTTCTCTAGTGAGTGAGAAAATGAGAGAGAGAGAGAGAGAGTGTGTGTGTGTGTGCATCCTTTGGGTTTCCTATTGCTGAAGTAAATTGGCACAAAAAGACTAAACTGCCTGTAGAGTCCAAGAACTTTACTTAGCTAATTATTTAGTAGTATTATAGTATGTATAGTATTATCTTTGTAACTGTGGATTTTTGGTTCAGACCGGGAATTATTTGGACACTCATAGTAGTATTTATAGATTTTCTAAGTTTAACCTATAGTTAAGAATATTAAGTTTAACCTAAGGTTTGATTAATGTGACTGATATTAAGGATTATATTTATTATACTATAAGGTTTAGATATCAACCAATAGGATTTTAAGCACATGTTATGAATGGTGATTAAGGATTAAGTATTTTTGAGGATTAAATTTAATAAGGAGTAAAGTTTGAATGTTATAGGGTCAGTCAGCAGCTTTGAATACGTTGAGGGCTTAGTCAAGGCTGTTTACTCCATTCAAACTTAGCTAAAAATGTGTAATTTCTTGTTTAAATATTCAGCGTGTGTCGATATATCGCAGCTATAGGGGGCGATATATCGCAGCACGTAGATATGGAAAACACGAATCGATGCACGGTCGCCTCGGGAACAATGGTCCAGGCGATATATCGCCTACAGGGGGCGATATATCGCCTCCTCCAGCATAAATTCAAACACTTTTGAATTCTTTTCCTTTCAGCCATTCAAACTCCTTCATAAGTCCAGCATCTTTTGAACGAGTCTTCAGCCTCTGCTGAACGATTATTCAAATATTTTTCACCTAAAAAGCCATTATTTTTATTCAAGTAAAATCAAGATACTTTCATTCCCAAACTCTATAAATAGGACCTAGTACCTAGCCATTTATTCACCTTTTACTCTAAGTTCAGAAGCTGCAAGTGCTAGGAGAGTGTGAGAGTTAAACACTTGGGTGGGAAAGTCATAAGTTCAAACATCATAAGCTTATCAAACACTTTGGGAAGTGAGGTTCGTTAGTATTTCGGTTGTGGTTAGATTGGTCTTGCAAGTCTTTGAGGTAAACCCGAAACTCTATTTCATTTGTTTCATGTTATTTTCTTTCTCAAAGCCTTCTACTCAGTCCCCTAACCTCATTCTTATTTTGGTTAGGGAATCCAAGTTCTTAAGCACATAAGTTGTGGTAAGCATATTTCTCAATGGTTTAGTCTTCCTATTCATTTTCATTTCTTCTTCTTAAGACTCACTCTTTCTCATATGTTTTTAGGAGTGTTCCAAAAGTCCCAACTCAGTCCATCATATCCCGGTAACTTTGGTAAGGAAAATAGGATAGAATCTACATGTGTATTGCTTATGTTATCTTATGTGTTATGTTATGAAATATGATATGTTATGAATATGTTATGAATGTGTATGTTTGTAGGCTTGGGCTTATGCCCTATTTGACTAACAAGACCCCAAAAAGATTATGGGCATATGCCTACTTAGCTAGTAGGACCCCACTAATCTCATGGGCATAAGCTTGTTTAGTCTATGGGACCCCAAGTAATAATGGCCATTATAATAAGTGTATGTATTAAGTGTTATGATATGTCTTTACGTTTATTATGAAATTTATGTTTATGACTATGTGTTAGATTTTCCTTGCTGGGCATTAGGCTCATTCCTTTCTGTTTTATGTGCAGGAAAATAAGCTTTAGAGGCGGTAAGATTCGTGACGCTTAGAGGATGTGTATCGATGGTGAATGGAGTCAAGGGGCCGAGCGTTATTCGATTCGAGGATGTAGTCTCATTTTACCTCTTTATGGTTTTTATATGTATTTTCCGCATTTCTTATGTAATTCTTTTCATTTAAATCATGTTTTTGTTTTTAAAGACAATGGGATCCCATATCCTTCTTAGTATTTATTTGTAAGTAACTCTTATTTTACAAGTTACTCAATAAAACTATGGTATTTTCGCAAAATTGTAAGTTTTATGTATAGTTTCGTTAATGGTCCAAATAGTCTAGATTAGTGGGTCATTACACTGCCCCTTGATCAAACTTTATTCCTTTAATGCCCCTAAGGGCAATATCGTCATTTGCCACATTTCCCTCTAATCTCAATTAACACCCCATAATTTCCCCAGTTAATTCCAATATCCTCAAGTAATCACCAAATAATTTCCCATTACTTGATAGATCTCAGTAAATGTACTAAATTACCAAAATACCCCTGGGTTCTCCCCAAGCCGAGTATTTGACCCCGTTGTGACTAAACCACTAGCTTGCTCACTAGGATCGCCTCATGTTGAATAACTCAAATATATCCACATAATAATGCGGTCTCAATCATAAAACTCATATATTTACAATTATGCCCTCAATGGGTCAAAATTACGAAAATGTCGTTCTAATAAGAAACGGGTCCACATGCATGCGTAATACACCTAAACATGCAAACATAGTCATATTATAATATAACTCATATAATTCCTAATTAAGGCACTAAGCCTTATCATGGAAATTGGGACATTACAATTATCACCTCTTTATAGGAATTTTGTCCTCGAAATTTTACCTAAACAACTTGGGATACTGATCTCGCATATTTGACTCCAATTCCCAGGTCGCCTCCTCGACCATGCTGTTCCTCCATAATACCTTATCCAAATGTATGGTTTTATTCCTCAAGACCTTATCCTTCTTGTCTAATATCTGGATTGGTTGTTCCTCATAGGATAGATTTTCCTGCAGTTCCAGATCTTCGTAACTCAATACATGAGCATCATCAGATATATACTTCCGAAGCATCAAAATATGAAACACAATGTCCACTGCTGACAACGCCGGAGGTAAGGCCAATCTATAGGCCATCTGACCAATCCTCTCCAGGATCTCAAATAATCCTACAAATATAGGGCTCAACTTGCCCTTCTTCACATATATCTTCAGCCTTTTCAATGGTGAAACACTAAGAAGACATAGTCTCCTACTTGGAACCCCACGTTCATGCGCTTCAGATTTTAATAACTTTTCTGTCTACTCTGAGACGAGAGCATTCAAGTTCTAATCTTTTCGATAGCCTCATTGGTCCTCTGAACTGCTTCAGGACCCAAGTATTTATGTTCACCCGTCTCATCTCAGTGAATGGGCGATCTACACTTCCTACCATACATCACCTCATAAGGAGCCACTTGTGTGGTTTACTGATAGTTGTTATTGTAGGAAAAGTATATTAAAGGAAAATACTTACTCAAGAACCCTTCAAAGTCAAAAATGCATGCCCGAAGTATGTCTTCCAGTATCTAAATCATCCTCTCATACTGAACATCTATCTGAGGATGATAAGCGGTAATAAATTTCAGCTGTGTACCCATAGCCTTTTGTAAAATTCCCCAAAACATGGAAGTAAATGTGGGGTCCTGATCTGAAAAAATCGACTTTGGAGCCCCATGAAGATGCACTATCTCTCTCACATAGAGATCTGTGTATTGATCAATTGTATAAGTCATCCTCACTGGTAAAAAGTGAGCTGATTTGGTATATCAATCTACGATAACCCACACCAAATCATGTTGACCCACTCTCCTGGGTAACCCAACCACAAAATCCATTGTGATGTCCTCCCATTTCCACTCTAGGATATCCAAAGGCTTTAATAGCCCCACTGGTCTATGATGCTCAGCTTTGACCTGCTGACATGTCAGGCACTTAGCCACATATGCAGTTACATCTCTCTTCATCCCATGCAACCAATATAAAGTCTTCAGATCTTGATACATCTTCGTGGTGCTTGGATGCAAAGAGTAAGGGGTAGTATGAGATTCACTCAGAATCTCATGTCTAATAACAACATCCATCGGAACACAAATCAGGCCATTGTACCTCTGTAAGCCCATATCTAACACTGTATAGTCCCTAGCCACTCCAGCTAGAACATCCTCTTTAATCTTCATCAGTTGTGGATTAATCAACTAATTTTCATTTATCCTTTCTACAAGAGTAGAATGCAGGGTGATTTTGGCTAACTAGCCCACCACTATCTCTATCCTTGCTCTGGTCATATCCTCTGCCAATTCCTTGGATATCTTCCTTGAACTGTATAATTGTCCCAGACCTTTCCGCCTTAAGGCATCTGCCACCACGTTGGCTTTTCCTGGGTGATACAGGATCTCACAATTATAATCGTTCACCAACTCTAACCAACACCTCTGTCTCATGTTCAAATCCATCTGTGTAAAGAAATACATGAAGCTCTTATGGTAAGTGTATATCTCACACTTCTCACCATAAAGGTAATGCCTCCATACCTTTAGTGCAAAGACTACCGCTACTAACTCCAGATCATGCGTAGGGTATCTCTATTCATATTCCTTCAACTGACGTGATGTATAGACAATCACCTTTCTTGCTTGCATAAGGACAACCTAAACCTTGTCTTGAGGCATCGCAGTAAACCAAAAGCTTTTCCTGATCTGTTGGAAGACTCTTATTGGAGAGATAATCAAACGACGCTTCAACTCCCAGAAGTTGTTCTCACATATATCTGACCACGAAAACTTCTGGTTCTTTCGTGTCAGTTCCGTCAGTGGGGTAGTAATCCTTGAGAACCCTTCCACAAAGCGCCTGTAATAACCTACAAATCCAAGGAAGCTTCTGATATCTGAGGCATTTCTTGGCCTTGGCCAATCTCTAACTGCCTCAACCTTAGCTGGGTCCACCTTGATTCCATCTCTACTGACAATGTGACCAAGGAAAGTCACATGCATTAACCAGAACTCGCAGTTCTTGAACTTTGCATATAGTCTATGTTCCCTCAGTCTTTGTAAAACCAACCAGAGATGCTACTCATGCTCTTCCTCCGATTGAGAATAAACTAAAATATCGTCGATGAATACGATCAAAAACCAATCCAGATAATCTTTGAACACCCTGTTCATAAAATCTATAAAAGTTGCTGGGGCATTAGTCAAACAAAATGACATAACCAAAAACTCATAATTCCCATATTTGGTGCGAAAAACAGTCTTCAGTATATCTTCCTCCTTGATCCTTAGCCGGTGATAGCCAGATCAAAGATCTATCTTCGAGAATACTGTCTTACCTTGTAACTGATTAAATAGGTCATCTATCCTTGGCAGACGATACTTGTTCTTAATTGTTAACTTGTTCAATTCCTTGTAGTCAATACATATCCTCAGAGAACCATCTTTCTTCTTTACAAATAGAACTGGTGCTCCCCATGGCGAAAATCTGGGCCTAATAAAACCCAAGTCTAACAACTCCTGTAATTGTACCTTTAGTTCTTTAACCTCGGTTAGGACCATTCTATACGGTCTCCTAAACAATGGTCCTGTCCCTGGTTCCAGTTCAATAACAAACTCTGTCTCTCTATGTGGCGGTAACCCTGGCAATATTCTGGAAACACATCCAGAAACTCATAGACTAGTCTAGTCTCTTCTGGTCCCACTGGCATGACCTGAGTGGTATCCACCATACTGGTTAGGAATCCTATGCAACCACCTCACAATAGGCCTCTAGCCCTCAATCTTGTACCATAGGTACATGGGGTCCATACACAGTGCCAACAAATATAAAGGGATCCTCACCCTTAGGCTCAAAGGTTACTGTTGACCATCGATTTGGTCAACGACAAGGAGTTACTAAAAATGATAGAAATAAAATGAATTGAACTCAAGAAGGTAAACAACACCAAGAATTATAGTGGTTCGGCCCCAAAGAATGGTAATGACCTACGTCCACTTCGTGTTCTTATTAATGTAGAACTTTAAAACCTGCGACCAGTTAACTAGGGTTCACGAGTTTCACGAGGTTGAAGATGAGTACAAAATGATTCTCCCTCCTCTAAATGAATCCCATGAGTCCTATTTATAGGCTCAAGGAGGTACATGTGGGCCTATGGGTTGTCCTTAACTTGTGTTACAAGCATTTTTAAATAATAACATAAATAATAACATTTACATATAAAGAAAGTCAAATATCCTAGAAATATATAACTCATAACTACATTTGAATTCTGGCTTTGGTCGTACGAGCAAATCTGGTTGTATATGTCAACACATTTTCTTCCTTGCTGTTCAGCATATTCCTTGCGCCCATCGAACAACTTAATTTTTCTCTTGATAATCTGATCATTGGTCGACTAGGTCTTTAGCAATAATCAGTCATGTCTTATCCACGTGTGCCCCAATCGTGCCACATCATCACGCAAATATTTTGGGTAAGCATTTGCCCCCAAGTTTATTTTAATGCGATAAGCATTTAATAAACTTATTCAACTAGAAATCCAGCTGACCCGTCGCATCTGTCAGTACTTACTTTTTTGAAAAGGTAAGTCATCATTTCCCTTTCGGTTCCCTAGACACGTTTTGAGGGTTATTACGTTTCCCTATGCATTGAAAATAAATTCTCATCATTACTTTGCATAAATACTCCGAACAATATAAATGTAAGCCCCCTCACTTCTTTTCATTTTTTACCCAAGTCTTCTCTTTCCTCAAGAACACTCGAGAAAACCTCCATGAAACCCATCAACTTCAGTTCGACCCAAGGCACTCTTCGATCAAATTTGAATACCACCTTCATACTTCTTTCAACAATCCTAGTTTCAAGTAAGTTTCGAATCTCCTTTTACTTTTACAGCAGATTTCATGTATTTTGCCTCTACTTTGCACGTTTTCACTACTGGGTTTATACTGTTCTTGAGAAAATTTTGGGTTTAGGAAATGATACATAGGATGACTATGCTAGAGTAGGGATTTTTGCAGCAGCAGCAGCAACAGGAGTAGTAGTAGTAGTAGTAGTATGCTTATTACTGTGGATTTTGGTTCAAGCCGGGACTTAGTTGAACACTCGTAGCAACACTTATAGATTTTATAAGTTTAACCTATAGTTTAAGAATATTAATTTTAACATAAGGTTTGATTAATATAGTTGATTATAATGATGTCATTTATTATACTATAAGGTTTAGATAGGATTAATAAGAACATGACACTTGTCATATACAGATTTATTTAAGGATTTAACTATAGTGTAAATAGAAAGAAAGTTCAAGAAAGCTCTAGAATCTTCCAAGACCATTAAGAACATGACATTTGTCACAACTTTGTTTATTTGAGGATTTAAGCATTTAATTCAAAAATAGAGGTTTCTAGAAGCGCTAGACCCTTCCAGAACTTGCTGGAATCTCGTATTACTCAGTCAAACTTATTTTATCATTTCAAATTAAGCTGATAATGTGAAATTACGTGTTTAAAATATTCACGTATGCTGATATATCGCAGCCTAGGAGCCAATGTATCGCCACACGGGGAATACGAAAAACACGTGAACTTCGCACAAACACATCGATGAACCCTCGGGATATAAGCCCAGGCAATATATCGCCTACAATGGGCGATATATCGGCTCTAGGGTTGCATTTTCAAACGTTTGTGAAACCGAGCTCAATTCAACACTTAACCTCTTGACTAGCCTCTGAACGTTTTGACCGAGTCTTCAACCTCTACTGAACGATTATTCAAATGTTTTTCAATTAATAGTTATTATTTTTATTCAAGCTAAAAGAAGATCTTTCCACACCTTGAACTCTATAAATAGGACCTAGTCTCCAGCCATTTCTCTCATTCTTCAAGCTATGATCAGAGCCTTTCAACTGTTAGTAGTTCTATAGAGTGATAAACACTTGGGTTGGGGTATAAGCTTTATCATTTTAAGCTTTATAAACACTTGGGAAGTAAGATAATAGTGTGTTTTTCTATATCGAGGTGTAGTTTGGTTCTAGTGCATTCAAAGGTATTCCTATTCCTAGTTCATTTTTGTATGTTTCATTAGTTTCTTATAGTTTTCTTTACTCAAATCCTAACTCATTGTTTCCATTTTTGGGTAGGTATTTAAGTTCTTTGAACTTAAGGTTTCTTTTAGGTAAGCTTCATCTTGGTGATTTAGTTCATTCTTTATCACCCCTTTCTTTAGAAATACTCACTCTCTTATTGTTGGTTTTAGGCGTGTTCCAAATCCCGTCCTTGTTCTCATATCCCGGTATTGGTAAGGAAAATATGATAGATTTTATGTGCTTATATGTTATGTTATGTTTATGATACGTTTATGCTATGTGTATTTTATGATATGTATAGAATATGTTTTATAGATCTTGGGCATATGACTTGTTTAGATAACAAGCATATGACTTGTTTAGATAACAAGACCCAAGAATATAGTCCTTGGGCATATGATTGTTTAGATAACGAGTCCCGTAAATTTATATGACTTGTTTAGATAACTAGTCCCGTAAATTTATGGGCATATGATTGCCTAGCTAGCAAGTCCCAAGAAGTATGATGGCCATTGTAATAGTTGTTTTTATAGTTATATGTTTTATAGTATATGTTTACAATATGGTCTTATGTTTATGATTTATGTTATATGTTGTTAGTAGATTTTCCTTGCTGGGCATTAGACTCATTCCTTTATTTTTTTTTTATATGTGCAGGAAAATAGTTATGGCGGCGGAAGGATTCTTGGCAGCTTGGGGTTGTGTATTGAGAAAGAATGGATTTGATGGACTGCGTGAACGATTCGAGGACGACGTTATTTTCAGTCTTTTTAATTATGTTTCTATGTATTTTCCGCACTTGGTTTTGTAAACAATTTTTAATTAAGTTAAAGTATGTTTTATTTTTCAAACAATGGGATCCCATACCCCGCATCTATGTATTTCAACATTTACCTTAGAGTTTTTAATAAAGTTATGAATGTTTTTTATGTATGTTTTTTCAAAAGTAATGTCTATGTATAATAGTTTTAATGGTCCAAAGTCTTAGAATTAGTTGGGTCATTACAATTTTAGGCAGTATAATGTACAAGACAATGTTTAAAAAGAAATAGGGAGTATATTTACGCTGATTTCAGGTCCATAATCGAAGTGAAAATTTGATTTTGAGTGTTTCGAGAAAACAAGGTTTTTCCTGCTTGTTTTCGAAGTTGAAAAAACTTTTCAAATTCGTTTTTTAAGTTGTTTGTGCACCCTGCTCACATGTTTATTGTGTTTTTATCAGGATGCTGCTGGTCGTATAAAAGCTTAACTTTTATACACGAGCTGAGTTATCCTTGCTTTTCTTTTTCTTCTATCTATTGGCTGTAGACGCTCATTTCCCATTTGCTATTCTCAAATATTCATGAATGATCCATGGGGAGGTGGGAGACCAATAGACGACGAACGACCAGTACTTCTCATAATCCTTCATTGAACCAATCAAATATGGGTTGTGTCAAACACATCGCTCACAGAAAAAGAAAACCCAAAAACTCACCGAACAGCTAGCCTGCAACCAACACCGAGGGTCCCTCAAATGACCATCAACCCTTAAATTTTGCACGAACAGATATCCAGCCCAAGGCTCGTCCACGCGATGGCCACCGAGCAAAGGTAGCTTGGTATATAGCTCCCTCAAGCGTCATATCGACCAGAATGGTGGCTAAGTATCCCAAGAAGTATGGTCTTCCTGGGATTACCTTATATAAACCTACACCCGACCAGAGGGCAAACGTGCCCATAGGTGCCTACAGTTCCTGGTCGAGGTACCATATAGAAGTAGGGGAAATTTTGCCTTTGCATGACTTTTTCTGAGGGATGGCCAATTACTTCGAGGTTGCCCCTTTCCAAATAACTCCTAATTGATATAGAGTCCTGTTAGCACTCTACATCCTATACAACCACAAAAAATGGCCTGTGCTTACTCCTCATGAGATCAACTACCTGTTCGATCTCAAATCCAACCCCAATCAAAACAACACGGGGTTCTTCCACTTCTATCACCAGGAATCAACCCGCACATTCCTGAGTGACATAACTTATAAGTCCAACATGGGAAAGTACTTCAATAGTACTTCCTCACGACTGACCTGGTCGTCGACAATATGGCCTTCATGCGAGGAGGTAAGCTCTCAATATCTGTTTGACATTCATCTAGTCATTTGTCCTCTTTTCCTTGTCCTTAGTTGATTTGCGTTGTATCTAGGTCCATGGCATCGACCAGACCCCACTCCAAAAATGGAGAGAAGATCCATAGCCCTGGCCATCATGACGAACATAGAAAAAAACATCAAGGAGCTGGTCACGAAGAGCAACTTGGGGCTGGTCGGCCTTTTAGAACCTCACCAGGAAGTGAGGGAGTCAACTGCGGGGAGTGCCACTGGAGAGGGCACTGAAGGACAAGAAAACCCCGAACAACAGCAGGATGTATTACAACGTCAAAGGCATCGACCAACAGGAGTGACCATTCAAGAGCCGAGCCCCAACACTCGTTCAGCCAGTATCCCTCCCCAACATGGGAGGGGGAAACATATATTACCTGAATATGCTGGTCTTATACTTGAATCCTCTGACGAGAATGGTATAGATTTTTCACTATTAGATAAACTTCCCGTCCCTTATCATTTATTTGATAGGGACTTCAACTTTAAATTTATAAACAATAGTTTTAGCTTGGACTTTTTCAAGGCAGATAGTGAGTGTAGCAGTAGTTCTTTAAATAAGTTAGCGACCAGTAATTGTTGTTCGGGTATACCACTTAGAATTCCTTTTATTTTTTTTCCTTATCATGAAAAATTATGTCTTGACTTATCTGCCCGTTTGTTTGTCTTGTAGTTATGCAGATGATGATGCATTCGACATCTATACCTCTGGAGGCAAACCATCTAGCTCAAAGAAATCGAGCAGAAAAAACATTGGAGATGCTAGCAGAGAACCTTCGAGGAAATGAATGTGATCAGAAGATCCTCCAACACCCACTCCTTCCAAACACCACTACACCTCCTCCACCTCCTCTTGCCATGCCTTTCAACAACTAGGTGGCTCTGGCAGTAGAGTCGTTGAACAATGCCTATCACTCAGCCAACGATAGAATTCAAAAGCTAGCCAAAAACCATCGCACCCAAGAAGCTTTTGTTGCTTTGTCCTCGTTGCTATATAACCAGATCCTTGGTCGGGGGTTAAATGAAATCCTCCGCGTAAGTTCCTAGTGTTTAGTTGTATTCGAACTCACTTTCTTTCCATAATTTCTGACGACTTTATTTGTCTTCTGTCACAAGGTATTCTTACCATACACAATGGTTGGCGCCACGCCAAGGAAATGAACGCCAAACATGCTAAGGAGATCAAGGCATGGAAGGCTAAAGTCAAGGTGACTGAAGACAAAGCTAAGGCGGCTGAAGACAAAGCTGCCAATTTGACCGAGGAGCTGAAGAAGAGCCAGGAAGATCTGGCTAAGGCTATTGCTGTCAAGGAGAAGTTTAAAGAAGCCTCTGAAACCAACTACAAGGAAGCAGCCAAGCTTCAAGAGGATTTGGAGGCAAGCTTGAAGGAGGCGAATAGCTTAGAAGGGCGAGTGAACCTGCTCGAAGAGAAAAATGCCCAAAACCTGGAGAAGTTCCGAGGAGCTGCCTTCACTTGCTTTTATATGTTTTGGAAGAACAACCCTGAGGCAAACTTTGAATATCTTCCCGAGCAGGTAAAACAGGCTGAACTTTCCAAGTACGCTGCTCGCTTAGAGGAGGAAAAAGATGCCCCAGAGTCTCCTTAATTCTCTTTGGCGACGAGCATTGATGGTGCCGAGGAAGAAGCCGATCCTTCACTCGATCAACATCCTCAAAAGGACCCTTCCAGTTCAAAAGTCACCATCCTACGCTTGCAGTCAATTGTTGCCCCGTACTTCGATAACCAATCCATCCCTAGGATCATATCAAAGTCATCCATTGCCAACTCAATCAGGTCCACAGACAATTCTCTACTGTCTTTCTCTACTAGCATTACTTTAACCCATCTCCTAGAGAGTACCAGTTCCCCAGTCGGCAACAAAGTTTGAAATCACATAGCATACAAATCACTAGGTCTACAAAGCTAATCTATCACTCTAATAGATACAAAAGAATGACTAGCCCCAGAGTCAATCAATGCAGTAAAAGACGAACCAGCACTAGAAATCTGACCTGTCACGACCGAGGGGCTAGCCTCAGCCTCAGTCGGGGTCAAGGTAAATACTTTGGCAGGGGTGAGGCTAACAATCTGTTTTGGCTGTTCCTTCCTGGCTTGTGGGCAATCCTTCCTTAAATGATTGATGCTCCCACAAGTAAAGCAGGCCCTGACCCTGTACTCTCCCTGATGTCATCGTCTCCACTGAGGACACACTGGGAAACTCCTCCAGTTGTCTCCCCCGCCCTGCCATCCACTGGAAGCACCCCGTGCCATCCTATCCGAACCAAGAGGAACAAAAGAGTCTGGGGCCTTTCTCTTCTACTCACTGGGGCCACTACCCTGGCTAGATCCAGTAAAAGGAGGCACCATCCTCCGAGCATCGCACCTAGCAATGCCCCCCCGCCAAATTTGATCCTTGGCCCCCTCACCTGTAAGGGCCTTGTCCACTACCTGTGCATAAGTGGTAGTTCCCGGATCCAAAGTTATCTTGACATCACGGGCGATCATGACATTCAATCCCCGCACAAACCAATCTTTCGTGCCATGTCAGTCGGCACCAAATCCGGCGTGAACTTCGCTAAGCAGTCAAACTTCAAAGCATACTCAGTAACCGTCATTCGGTTCTGAGTCAGGTTCGTAAATTCATCCACATTCGCAGCTCAAACTGGGACATTGTAATAATTCTCATTGAATATATTTCTGAACTCTCCCTAGGTCATGTTTGTAATATTCCTCCTCTGCGACACAACATCCCACCAGATGCATGTGTCTTCTCTCAACATGTAGTCGCCGCAAGCTACTCTCTCATTCCCTTCCACCCTCATGAAATCTAGGATGGAAGAAATCATATTCATCTACTGCTTTGCCCGCAGTGGGTCTAGGCCACCCTCGAAGGTGGGAAAATGCTGTTTCATGAACCTCTCATACAAACGTTCCCATCTATTCTCCATTACAGGCTGGGCTGGCACTGGTGCCACAGCTTATGGAGCCTATGACCTACTGCCCTGAGGAGGGGCCTGTTGCCTCAACTGTCGAAGCTCTTCTTCAGTTCGGTGAAGTCTAGCTTCCATCTTGGCAAATAACTGTTGCCAATTCTGTGGAGGGAGGTGGAGGGTCCTGACACTAATTGTCATTCGCGGCCCTATTGTCGCGGAGTCTTATTGATTGCCGAGGCATTAGTGCAATATGCCTACAACCAATGACGCCGCACATCAGGCATGATAACAACATCCAAAACCATCTCCCAATTTCATCAATCAACCATAATCAGCAAGTCCACATAAAACACATAATAAACAACAATCATGACGGCCATGCCCTAACATTATGCATATATCATGTGACAGTCAGAATCCTGTGATCCGTAAGAGGAAAGACCGGGTAAAGCTGTGTAATCCCACACCGCTTGGGGAAGGTCAAGTGTGATGATTCTAAGACTGTGTAGGTATGGGACAACACAGTTGAAGATGGCTTAAATGGATTGATGGGTACTACCTATATCAACAAGATGCATCTTCTTTTTGGTAGCCCATCACTTGAGAACTCCAAAGTTAAGCGTGCTTGTTGTAGAGCAATCTCAAGATGGGTGACCTCCTGGTAAGTTTTTCCAGGAAGCGTGCGAGTGAGGACAAAGCACACTGGAAAGACTCGTGTTGGTTTGTAGGGCCAGTCGTTTTTCCAGGAAGCAGCCATAGTGACGTGGGGCGTTACAAATGGTATCAGAGCCTTAACCCAGCCGGAAGTGTGGCCGACGGGGATGTCGGGCCCGTAAGGGGGGTGTTTGTGACATTCAGAATTTCGTGATCCGTAAGGGGAAAGACCGAGTAAAGCTGTGCAATCCCACACCGTTTGGGGAAGGTAAAGTGTGATGATTCTAAAACTTTATAGGTATGGGACTGCACAGTTGAATAGGGCATAAATGGATTGATGGGTACTACCTATATTAACAAGATGCATCTTCTTTTCGGTAACCCATCACTTGAGAACTCCAAAGTTAAGCGTGCTTGACGTAGAACAATCTCAAGATGGGTGACCTCCTGGGAAGTTTTTCCAGGAAGTGTGCGAGTGAGGACAAAGCACGCTGGAAAGACTCGTGTTGGTTTATAAGGCCAGTCGTCATTCTAGGAAGTAGCCATAGTGACGTGGGGCGTTACATATCAACACATTCATCATGCTCTATTTATATATATATCCAGGCAAACAGGGAAACTTTAAACAAGAAATTGAGCATATAATTCTTTAAATACCAAATAACCCTGAGTTGAGCTTGTCATTGGCAGCGATCACCCTATTTCCTTAGAGCCGTTACTAAGTGAGTTAAAAATGTGTCATTAGCTCGCTAATCGAGGTTTTATGTTAAAAGTGCGACTAAACTGAAGTTAAACTTGTTTAAAGACATTAAATATAAAAAATTTGGTTAATCTTGGAAATTTTTACAGTTGGGATCCCAAAACATTGTTTAGAAAATACATTACAGATCAAAATATACACATGGTCGACTTAGGCGACAAAACAACTATTACAGTACATTTTCCCAAAATAACCCTAGCCGTGGCAGCCAGGACATCGAACATGTACCCGTCGCTCCACGCTCTCCGTACTCATGGTTGGTCGACCTTTCCTTTGCCCTTACTTGCACCATAGAGCACCCGTGAGCCGAAGCTCAGCAAGAAAACTCAACACGAAACATATGACATATGCATAACTATCAACAACATACAACAAAATAGCCAACAGGCTAAACACATAGAGACTAACGTCGTCGTAAGCGGTTTACCAGGCCCTGGGTTCGCGGTCCTCACCGAGAGGGTGGCTCCAGCACCCTAGGAGGGTCTCACCCTAACGGCCTGCACTCAATGTGCTCAACGCCGATCTCGCCCCCTTGCCGTACCTGATTTCTTGCTGTTCTCGGCCTTCGCCGTTCAATCACAAACATGCGTCACATAGCATAATATTGATAGATATTTAAACACATACTAAACATAAACATTAGGGCTACACTCTACAATTCAAACAATAGGGCCACGCCCTGCTCTACGGGTACAATAGTTTTCTTACTTGTGTCTCGAGCTATTTGAGCACCTCGATCATGAGCATAATCCTCTAACCCGGGCCTCGATGAAAACCTAGTCACAACACATTCATAATAACCATCCATCAAGTTCCAAACTAATAAATAACTTCGGAGTATTAATCTAGCCTTCAGGACATTGGATTCTACCAAACCGGGTAGTAGAATCCTTCCTGAGCCTTAACATTTGAGTTCCCGATCTTAAAACATTAACTTCCCTTATTTTCCCATTTAGGGCCGTGACTTGCTCTTTAGGGCCTCGACCTGCTACCTTGTCAGAGGGCAAGGCCCTCCCTGCTGGAGGACAAGAGACGCGACATTCTCCCCCATGCTGTGGCACCTGGGCGAACCAGAGGCCTCTCCAGTCTCTTCACACACGCGGGCCGCGACACCTGAAGAACAGGGTTGCAGCTCGGGCCTTTGAAACCCAGAAACCATCATTTTCTCTGCATATTTCCTTCAACCTAAACCATTAATTATTACCCCAAACTCCAATTAAACCCAAAATCAAGCCTAGATTCCTTTTCCATACAACCTAGACAACATAACCACTTAAAAACAACTCCCTAATCCTCACCTATACTCAAAACTCAACTCTCATGCAACCTTCATTTCACAGCAGAATTCAACAACAAGTTTAAGTTTAGACTCTTACCTCTGAACTTAATTTGACCCTGAACCACTTCCCAGCACAACAAGCTGCCAATTCCTCACTTCCTTTGTAGAGTCCCATAATGTTTACTTAGCTTAGCTAGATGGTAGTTAGTATTAGTTAGTAGTATGTTAGTTACCGTGGATTTTATAAGTTTAACCTATAGTTTAAGAATATTAATTATAACATATGGTTTGATTAATATTGATGGTCATGATATATTATTTATTATAACCTAAGGTTTAGATAAAGCCACTAAGAGCATGACACTTGTCATAACCATGATTATTAAGGAATTAAGTATTTTTTTATGAATAGTTTTAATAAAAGAAAGATCTAGAAGATCTAGAAGCTTCCAGAACCTGCTGGAATCACGTATTACTCAGTCAAAGTTGATTAATCAACTCTAATTATCCTAAATTTGTGCAAAAACGTGTTTAAAATATCTACGTATGCCGACATATCGCAACTATAGGGACGATATATTGCCAATGGGAGATACGAAAAACACGTTGACTTTGCATGAACGAAACCACGAACACTCGGGATATAGGGTCAGGCGATATATCACCTAGGGTGGGCGATATATCGACCCTAGGAGTGATTTTTCAAACTTTGAGGAATCCAAGCTTGATTCATCCCTTAACCTCTTGACTTGCCTCTGACTGTTTTTGACCGAGTTCTGAGCATCTGTTGAAAAAAAATTCAAATATTTTTCATTTAATATTCATTATTTTATTCAAGCTAAAAGGAGATATTTTCATTCCTTGAACTCTATAAATAGGACCCAGTACTCAACTATTTTCTTCATTCTTCAAGCTGTGTTTAGAGCCTTCAAGCTGCTAGGGTTTCTATAGAGAGAAACACTTGGGTTTTGGGATAAAAGCTTTATCATCTTAAGCTTTATAAACACTTGGGTAGTGAGATAAAGTGTGATTTCGATATTGAGGTGTAGATTGGTTCTAGTTCATCCAAGGTAATATTATTCACAAGTTCTATTCTTTATGATTTCTTAGTTTTCCTTAAGTTTCTTTCAGATCCTAACTTCTGTTTATGGTTTTGTGGTTAGGTGTTTAAGTTCTTTAATTTAAGGTTCTTCTCGGTAAGTGTAACGACCCGAATTTGCTAATAGGGCTTAGGGCCTTGATTAGTGTGCCTGGAGGGCAATAAATGGATTACTATGTTAATATATGAATTAATGTGAATATATGATAATGATGCATGTTTAGTTGAGTTAAATGTGCATGTGGGCCCCGTCTGGATATTAGGGGTATAAATGTGATAAATGCTTTATATATGTGATATGTTTGTGCAGCATGATCCGAGACAGTCCTGGGGAGCGGTTAGCCAGAAAGTCACAACGGGGTTGAGAATCTGACTCGGGGCGAGTCGAGGGGTAATTTGGGTATTAGTTATTATACGGGGTTATCGGGTTAAGAAAATAAATATTTGGAGATATATTTGAGGATAGAATGTCTAGGAGGGAATATTGGGGAAAATTTACCATTTCGCCCTCGGGGACGTTTTGGTACCCCGAGCCTTGAGGTAACCCTATAGACTTAAGTTAAGTAAAACAAAAAGGAAGAATTATTTAGAAACTTGGGGAAACCGACATATACCTTTCTTTTCAGTTAAGGATAGCTTCTCATCACTCTCTCTCTCACCTTCTCTTCTCTAAGGCATATCAAATGAGAACTTTGGTGGAACTAGTCAAGAATTGAGGACTTTGGGCTGTTAGAGTTAAGGAGCTAAGGGCTGGGCATTTAAGGAACCTGATAACTCTATAGAATAGAGTTATTTTACCACTTTTTATGTGCTAATTGTTGCTTAATTCTTGAGTTTTTAATTGATTTATTAAGTTTTTAAGTAATTTTGCATTTATTAGTCTTATTGTAATTTTCTAGATTTTTATATGTTTTTATAAATATTTTATTGTTTAATGTTGTAATGTAATTAGTTGAAATTAGTGTTGTTAGTTGAATGCTAAAAATATGATTTTATTGAAATTAAATGTTATGTAAATTAAATTTTAATTAATATTTTCATGGAGGTTATATGATATATTTTATTAGTGAAAATATTTAATTTTAATTTAGTTTATGATTTTTTTTTAGGAAATAATGTTGCATTTTGGTACTTTGAAAAGAAGAAATAAAAGAGTTAAAGCTGAAAAAAGAAAAGCAAAATATGGAATTTTTGAGAGAAAAAAATACCCAGCCCAGCCGTTGGGCCTGTCTCTTGCTCAGCTCCCCATTCGGCCCAATAAGCAGAAGTGTCATCCAGCCAGCTCCTCAGCCCACAGCTCCAGCTTCCCAACGTCCTAGCCACCTGCCCAGCACTCCCGAAGACCTCTCCACGCCTGCTTCACCCAGCTTGCTGCTCCTAAGCCACTGCCAGCCCGCCACTTCAGGTGCAGCCCACCAAGTTCCAGCCCAGGTTCGGCCCAGCCTTTCTCCCAGCCGAAGCTACCCCAGGCAGGTCTCCTTCAGCACACCAAACCACTCAGCCATGCACTTCACTCAGCAACAGGCCCATCTGCCAGGCCCAATTCGCCCATCAGCTGCCTCTTGATTCACCAACCAGCACCAATTCGGCCCAGCTTGAAGTCAAGCCCAACATCACACGATGCCTCCACCAAGCTGCCAACACTGCCACCAAAAGGCCAAAAATCATATTTTTCTTCCCAATGTTTTTTTTTCTTTTCACTCAAATATCAATTCACTCTTCCCTATTTTTTCTTACCTAAATAAACATTCCTAATTCTTTTTTTTTTACCCTAGTTTTTCACTAATCTTCCATCCAACCAAACATTTCATCTTTCCAATACCCTTACACTTACTCTTTTTATCCTACCACTTCCCAACACAATTAAATTAATCAATTTATTTATTTTAATTTGATTAATTTAATCTCCATATTTTTCCTATAAATAGAGTCTTGTAAAACCATTTGGGGAGCTCTTCTTCATCTTTTCAACCTCTTCCACACTTCATATTTTTCTCTCTTCTTTTCACTATTTTCTCTCTACCATTTTCATCTTTTGAAGAGCATGTCAAGTATGTTATTTTGTAATTTTTATTTCAATCTAGTTATGAGCTTCTAATCTTTTTCAAGATTATTAAGATGATGATGAAGCAAAATGTAACTAGATAGTATTTTTTATTGTATGTTGATTTCCCATTGGTGCAACATTGTTTATGGATTTTTCTGTCAAAGATATGCATTTTTCATCTATTATTGATTGTTAAAGCATATTACACTTAGTTCTTCATTATGCAAAAATATGATATTCTTTGATTAAATGTTTTTCATTAAATTGTTCACATCTAATTCTTAGAGCATAAGTATCATATTTTGCCTAAACATAATCTCTTTGATTTTTTGAAGTTTCATTAGGTTGTAACACAACTAATGCTTAGAAATTATATCTTATATAAGTGAAGAAAAATCCTACCTTTTTGAAAGTAACTTGTGCTTGAATAGAAAATGTATTTTGAAAAAAATATAGTGTGAGTTATATCAACTATATCTAAACTTGGGAATCAATATACTTATAAATATTATTGAACTTGCATTTTGTGGATTCTAATATCTTAATAATCTTATTTTACATATCTCATTTGAAAACTATTTTTCAGTTTAATCTTAAAATATTTTTATTACTTGTCTTTTATTTTTCTAAAACAAAATCTCATCAAATATTTGGAACTAGGTTAGAATCTTCTTGCTTTGTTTGAAATAGTTTCTTTTGATGTTAGTCAACTCCCATGGGTTCGACCTCGTACTTACATGAACATTATATTCCGAAACGATTTGTGCACTTGCGAGTATAAATATTAAAACACCCTCTTTTGGGTTCAACAGAACCAGTTCAGAAGCATAGCACGACAAAGGTAAGCTCTAATTATGGGGATTATGCTTGGATTTCAGTTGTGTTTTTGGGTTATGCATGTGGGTAGAACTTGATCTATTTTTGGGTATTTTAGTTGAGTTTTGGAGTAGGTTTTAATGGGGTTTTGATGTTGATATTGAGCTGGAATGTTTGTGTTAATTATTTGGGATTGTTAGCTAAGTTTTGGGTGAATTGGCTTGAGGCAAAATGTAGAAAGTTGATGAAGAATTCTGGGTTGTAGGTGAGGGTCACGGCCCGTGTGCGCGCGCGGCCATGGGAGGCCGAGAAGTTCATGCGCGCCGCGGCTCGTGTGGGTGTCAGTGAAGTGCTAGCCTCTGTTTTGAGGCTAGCCGCGACGCTTGAGGGTGGGGCCGCGGATCTTAGAGCTAGTTTGTGTTTTTAAGGGTGTTTAGGCTTGGGAACTCAATGGTTAAGGCTCGGGATGGATTTTGTCACTCGGATTGATAGAATTCAAGGTCTTGGAGGTTAGGGTTATGGTTCAAAGTTATTCAATGGATTAGAACTTAATGGATGGATATTGTTAATGTGTTCTGACTAGGGTTTCGGCGAGGCTCAAGTTAGAGGACTGTGCTCGGGACATCGGTGCTCGGAGAGCTCGAGACTCAGGTAAGAAAACCCTTGTTTCCATAGAGCTTGTATGCAGGGCCGAGCCCAATGTGTTTAAATTGTAGGGCGTAGCCCTTTGATTGTATTTGTTAGTATTCTGTACTTGTTTATTATGCTATGAGTGCAATTATGTGAATGATCGGCAAGAGCCGGGAACGGTGTAGGCCGAGGTCGGCAGGGGCCGGGAACGATGTTAGGCACGGTCAGTGCAAGGCCGAGTACGGCAAGGGGCCGGGAGCAGCGTTGAGCACGTGGAGTGCGAGTTGCCAGGGCGAGTCCCTAAAAGGATACCTGTGATATCCTCATGGTGTGGACCGCGAACCCAGGGTCTGGTAAGCGCCTGGGATGGCTAGATCGTATGTGTTTAGCCCATTGGTGGCTTGTTTATATGCTTGGTGTATGTTTTGCATATGTTATTTGCTTGTGGGTTTTCTTGCTGGGCTTCAGCTCACAGATGCTCTGTGGTGCAGGTAAGGGTAAGGAGAAAGCCAACCAACCATGAGTGTAGCAGGCGTGAGGCGGCGTGTACATGTTTGGCCAGCCTGGCTGCCACGACCAGTGGTTTTTTGGGAGATGTTTGTAAATAAACCTAGATTTTGTCGTTTAGTCGACTTGGTTCAGTTTATATGTTGTAAATATTTCTAACTGTATTTTGGGATCCCAAGTGTTAAACTTTTATGATTTTCAATGAAATGGAATTATTTCTAATGTTTTTCCTCTGGTTATGGCTTAATTACACTATTAACCTAAATCCTCGATTAACGATTTGAATGCACATTTTAAACTCACTTAGTAACGGCTCTAAGGAAGTAGGGCGTTACAGTAAGTTTCTTCTTTGATAGTTTAGTTTTCTTTTCATCTATTTTCTTTAGAAGCTCACCATTTTTACTTTTGGTTTTTAGGAGTGTTCTAATTCCGTTCTTGTTCTCAAATATCCCAATTTTTGTAAGGAAAATAGGATAGATTTTATATGCTTATATGTTATGATATGTTATGTTATAATATGTTTATGTTAGGATATGTTATGTTATATGTATATGAATATGTGTTGTAGTCCTTGGGGCTTATAGTTGCTCTGCTAGCAAACCTCAATGCTTTTATGTCGCTTGAGGCTTATAGTTGCATAGCTAGCAAACCCCAATGTTTTTATGTTGCTTGGGGCTTATAGTTGCTTAGATAGCAAACCCCAAGATTACCATGATCATGGGTTAGAGTTATGATATATGTTTTATAGTATATGTTTATGATATAGTCTTATGTTTATGATTTATGTTATATGTTATTAGTATATTTTCCTTGCTGGGCATTAGGCTCACTCCTTTATTTTAATGTGATGCAGGAAAATAGATATGGAGGCGGAAGGATTCTTGGTGGCTTGGCTTGTGTGTTGAGGATGAATGGATTGAATGGGCTGCGTATCGATCAAGAATGACGTTTATTTTTAGTCTTTTGAATTATGTTTCTTTTGTAATTCCACATTTAGTTTTGAACAATTGATTTAAAGTTATGTTTTTATGTTTTATTAAACAATGGGTACCCATACCACATTTTATATTTTATATTGTAATTTGCACAATATTTATTTTTTTGGAGTTTTAATAAAGTTATGATTATTTCTTATATATGTTTTCTAAAAAATAGTAGCTATGTCTAGTAGTTTTAATGATCTAAGGTCTTAGAAATAGTTGGGTCATTACATCCTTAGCCTAGGATCCTTAGATTTTCTTCAAAAATCTCTAAGCATCAATAAGAGAGGGAGTGAGCTGAGGGAGAGAGAGCAAGGCTAAGATTTCTTGCTTTGTTTTCCTTCTGTTTTTTTTCTTCTAAGTCCCTCTAGAACCTCAGCATCCTAAACCATGTATATCCCTTAGCCAAATGTCCAAATTACCCCTTAAGCTTATCTAAATATTTTAATGCTCCCAATGGTAATTCCGTCATTTTCCACATCCCACTAATTCCTCGATGTTCCTATAAATCCTCACTTAATCCCGACATGTCCAAATAATTGCTAAAATACTACCGTTACCCGATAAATCCCGAACACCAACTGTGTTCCCAAAATATCCTAGGCTTCTCCCGAGCCGGGTATTTGATCCCATTGTGACTATTTAGCTAAACTGCTCTCTAGGACCGTCTCGGATCGTGCATCAAAAATATATCACCACTCACTCGTGGTATCCATCACAATATACACAAACATTACATTTATGCCCTTAACGGGATAAAATTACAAATATGCCCCTAATAGCCAAATGAGGCCCACATGCATATTTAATTCACCTAAACATGCATTTCTAATAAGATAATCATCAAATTCACATATTAACGTAATTTTATCAATTATTGCCCTCCCGACACGCTAATCAAGGCCCTAAGCCTTATTAGCAAATTTGGGACGCTGCACGTTGGCATTTATCACACTTCTTAACGTATTCCATGGAATCCTCGCTACAACAATTTTGACATTCAATGACTCTCTACAATGTCTTACATCAATGGTGTAAGACATTAAAAATTAGGAGGGAGTTTAAATGTCTTTTGTTATGAGACATTGAATTTTTTTATTAATTACCAAAATTGTAAGACATTAAAAGTGCAGGGAGACGTTGAAAATTGGGGGTCTAACCACGTGTCTGTGGGGACATCCAACATCTCCCACTGGGAGACGTGGGACACATGGCATGTCTCCTAGTGGGGGACGTTGGATGTCCCCATTAATATTAACCCTCTATTTCCTTCCCTCTCAGACACACAACGAAACACGCACAAACCAAAGGCAAGTTCAAGGCGATTTCTGCGATTTCTATGGCACAAAAGGTAAGGTTTTCTCTCTATTTTCATGGTTTTACTTAATTTTTTTTTGAAAAAAATCTTAAGTTATGCATAAAAATGACTAGTAAATGCGATTTTGTGTTTGTTTTACATTATTATGAACTTTTTCCATAGATTGTAGGATTTTCTTGGATTTTCCATAGTTAGTTTCTAAGAATTTTTTTAATTTGTTGACAATGTAGAAATTATTTTAATTTTACATATCACATTGTGTAGATTTCATTAAATATATATGTTTATGATTATTTATTTCAAAATTTAGCTATATTTGTTTATATATTTAATTTTTTTTATTTAAATTCTAGCTATTTTGATTATATATAGTCATGTTAAAATAAATTTATTAAATAATTTTAAAAATATAAATATATGAAAAGTTTTATGTTTTTATTGAATATTGAGTTTTTAGGTTATGAAAAGTTTTATTGATTTTTTGTTTTGGTTAATTAGTGGCTCATTTGAATTTTTTTTATTTGCTTAGGAATCATTTACTTATTAGATATTTAGTGATATTTGTTTAGTAATCTTTTACATATTAATTAATTTAATTTTGTAGGTTGTGATTTTGTTGGTGAGATTTTTGGGTATTTTTTGCATCAAAATTTCTATATAAAGCACACATTTGAGGTAATTAATTTTCTAAAATTACAATAATATGTTATATATTGCTAGATATTTAGTGATATTTTATTTATTAATTATTAATTTAATCTTTTTAGTTTGTGGGTTTAATAACAAATTCGATTACAACGTGAAGTGATTTTGCTAGCTTTTGGATTATTAATTGCAAGATGTACATATATATTCTCTTACTTCTACTTTTAATATTATTAAAAAAAATGTTAGAGGAGTTTGAATATCTTAAATATTCATCCATAGTGAAGTAGGTTCTGAGATAAAATTGTGTGCTGTGGTGATAACGGAAGGTTGAGAACTTGTATGTTTTAGTGAAGTAGGTTCTGAGAAATTTGGTTGTGTGCTGCGGAGCTATAAAGAAGAAACTTATTGTATGTTGTTTGATTTTTTTGTTTTGCTATTCACATGCAGATGGTTAGGCCACTATTATAGGAGAAGTGCTGCCCGATTTTATCTACTCATTAAGCAACATCATGTAAGTAATTGCAACTTAAATTTTTGAACTTTTATAATTATTAAGTAGAATAATATGTATGCATTTTTTTTTACCAAGTTTCAATTTAATAATGAATTACTCATACTTTTAAATAACTAGTGTCCACATAACCTGGACAATGTGGCATGTGGATACTACATAATGAGGATGTTGAAGCATTTGATTGAACATGCGAGTTGCGGACATTACTTGAGAATAGTATTATTAATTAAAATTTACAAATTATTTTTGAAACCATATATATAAATGAAATCAAATAATTTAATATATTTTACTTATATTTTTTGCAGCTAGCAAGTACGCCATATACAGAGGCACAAATTGATGAGTTGTGACAAGAATGGGCGACATAGATGTTACTGATAATCCAAAGTTACCGACCTCGTTGTTAGGTTTTCTTAATTTTTACCTCTTTCTTCAAATACAGTGAAATATTTGTTAATTTTGTATATGTCTAACAAATATTGTGTTTCTTGCAAAACAATCTTAATTTTCATTAATGAAGATTTACATTTTTATTTTATTAATTATGTCAATTTCAATTTAAATTAATATTAAATTGATTTCAATTTAATTAATTATTAAATAAATTTAAATTAATATTAATTATAAATTAATTAAATTTATTTATTTTAAACCTGGGAGACTTTCAATGTCTCCCACTCGGAGATGTGAGAGACTTCCTACGTCTCCCAATGGGAGAAGGTGAAAGTCCACATTTTTGGATATCTTTCAACCTCTCCCACTGGGAGACTTGGGATGTCTCTCATCTCTCTCATTGGGAGATGTGAGATATACACTTACAATGGCTCCACCTACAATGTCTCCCCCCACGGGAGACATTGTAGACTTTTAATGTCTTCCAAATAAAGTCATAAAACCCTTATATTGTTGTAGTGCTCAATTATTTTAGGCCAAAAATACCCTTGTCAGAGAATCTTCTGTGACAAACTTTGCCCCCAACATGATCTCCACTGAATCCTTCATGTACTTCTTGCATCGTTTCCTTAGCCTTTTCCTTGGAGATACACCATAACAAAGGCATTTAGTATCCCCGTCTATATAAGATTCCATCGAGCAAGATAAATCGAGTCGATTGCCTTTGAAGCGTCCTCGCCTTATTCCTATTTGCTGGTAACAATCCTTGTTCGAGATATTGTATGATGGGAGTCATCCACGTGTCAGACACTTGTATTAATAGGGAGGATTCTTCCGCTTGAATGCTTGCTGTTGATAAACGTTCAATCGGTATTATGCTCAAAGTGTTGCCATCTTTGGCGCTTGCTAACTTGGCTAAGGCATTGGCATTTGAGTTCTGGTCGTGAGGTACTTGCTGGAGAGTATACTTCTCAAACTATGTTAGTAATTCCTTTGCCTTGTTTAGTTACGCAACCATCTTAAGACCCTTAGCGTGATATTCTCCAATTATCTGATTAACTACTAGCTGGGAGTCACTATATATTTCTAGTGACTTTATGTTCATCTCCTTGGCTAGTCTCAAACCTGTGAGAAATGCCTCGTACTTCGACTTCATTGTTAGAGGCTGCAAAGTTGAATCTGATCGCACAGTGAAACCAATGTCCCTCGGGAGTGATTAAGATTAGCCCTATCCCCACGTTGTGCTCATTAGATGGCCTGTCTACGAACAATCTCCTGATGGAAGTTTGATTTTGATCATCTGTCTCTATAATCGACTCACTGGTAGGGAGTCAGGTAAATTCAGCTACGAAATCTGCTAAGGATTGTCTCTTTTTGGCTGCTCGAGGTGTATAGGAAATTTCAAACTGCCCCAGCTCAACTGCCCATTTTAATAGTCGACCAGCGGCTTCTGGTTTATGCAAGACTTGCCGTAGTGGATGGTTGGTAAGCACTATTATGGGGTGAGCTTGAAAGTAGGGTCTGTAACGTCCCAAATTACCTAATAAGGCTTAGAGCCTTGATTAGGGGGTCAGGATGGCAAATTGTGGAAATTATGTGATTATGTGAGTTATATTATAATATGACTTTATATGCATTTTTTGGTGCATTAAATATGCATGTGGGCCCATTTCTGATTAAAAGGGAAATTTTTGCAAGTTGGCTCATTATGGGTATATTTGGCATATATGTGATATATGTGTGGGACCACATTATTATGTGAATATATTTGGGTTACTCGGCACGAGACGATCTTAGGGAGCAAGCTAATGGGAAAGTTATTTGATTCGGTGTGAGTCAAGGGGTATATTGGGTATTTAGTACATTACCATGTTATTGGGTAATGGGAATGATTATTTGATGATATATTGGGAGTTAGTGAGATTAGGGGGAAATTTTGGGAATTTTGACTATTTTACCCTCGGGGGCGTTTTTGAGACCCCGAGCAATTGGATTTGCTTGAGGTTACTTAAGCTCGAAGTAACCTGTCAGAAACATAAAAGAACGTTCAGTATGTTCTATCTCTCCCATTCTCTTTTTGATGCCCGTTCGCATTTTCGAAGGAAACTCGAGTTTCAAGACTCGGATTCAAGCAAGGATCGAGTCATAGTGATTCTAGGAAAGATTAGAAGCTTATTAGCCAGGGGATTTAGCGAGAAAAGACATAACCAAAGGTAATTTAAGCTTTGAATTTCCGAGTTTCCGTTTTCTAAAGTTTCTTAAATTTTGAAATTGGATTTTTCGTATTGAGGAGTTTTTGAATGATTTGAAGCTTGAGTTTTGATGGTTTTGGACCATTGAGATGGTTGGAAACTTTGTTTTTGAGATTTGGGTATGTTTGGATAGGTTTTTGGAAGGATTTGAAATAGGAAAAATAGAGTTCTTGGCTGTGTTCGAGGTTGGGCCGCAACCCTTTTATTGTGTGCAGCGGCCCAGGCTTGAAAAAAATGAGGTTTTTGGCTGTTGGGGGCACTTTGGGCCGCTGCCTCTTTTTGTTAGGCCGTAGCCCACGACGCAGACAGGGAGGGGTTTAGCCCCTATTCTTGAGCAAGCCGCAGCCTAGTTTTTTGGGGCCGCAGCCCAAAAGGGCAAAAAATGGCCAAAATGGGTTTTTAGTCATGGGAACTTAAACCTAAGGGCTCAGGATCGATCCTACTACACGGTTTGGTGGGATTCGATGTCCTGGAGGCTAGGAATCGGTCCAGAAGCCTGTGTTTACTCGTTATTGATAGGATTCTATATCATGGTTATGACTAGGTTATTGTTAGGGGCTCGGAAACGGGATCGTGCTCGATGGTCGTTTATTGGTAACCTGTGCTTGGAATAAAGGAAAGAAAACTGCACCCATTATGTGATATATGTGATTATGGCATGGCCTGAATGTTGAATATAGAATTGAATAGAGCTTGAGTCTCTGTAAATGTGCATGATTATTATTATGCTTGTGATTCCGATTTGTTGAACATGAACATGAATAGGGCATGAACGCCTGAGTATGTGCATGATTATGATTATGCTTTTGATTGTTGATTAGGCATGATGAATGCTTTATATTGGGATATTTGACATGTGATATATGCATGTTTGCATTATCTTATTGAGACAGGCTCGACTTATTAGTCAAGGACAACAATAGCACGTTGAGCTTTGGTTGTTATGGTTATGCTTAACCAGGAGAGCATCATACGCTTGACCAACCTATTTGTAACATCCTGGTTACTCCAAGACCGTTACTATGAACTTTAAACAGTGCTTAACTCACTAAACGAGTCATTAGGTTAATAATATGCATCTAGGTGTTATTAATAGGCCAGGGTGAAAATCTTTCTGAAAAGGAATGGATAAATTTTATTTACAACATAAAACTGTACATGGGCCCATAAAAACATTTACAAGTTATTTACAATCCAAAATGGTCATTACAGTGTAAAAGTTACAACCCGCCGACCTAAGCGGCAAAAATAGGGTTAACCCCTAGTTCCTCTGAGAAACACCTTGGCCGTGGTGGTCAAGCGGCCACATATGTACACATCGCCACTTAAGCTCTCTACTTAAGGCTGGGTGAGCTTTTCTTTCCCTTTACCTGCACCACATATCACCCGTGAGCCAAAGCTCAACAAGAAAATTTATTACTGCATATATACAATATCAATACATGATTATGATAATCATGCTGGGGCTTGTAGCCCTAACCAGATAAGTGAAGATCAGTAAATGATTATGGTAATCATTTTGAGGCTTGCAGCCCAATAAGATAAGTGATTAATGCATCACATGCTGTTTAAGTGACTAATGAGTCACACACTTGCTAGGTGACTAATAAGTCTACCTCCAAGGATTTGTTCCATATATAGATGACTAATGAGTCCATCTCTAGGGTTTTTCTCCTTGATTAGATGGCTAATGAGTCCGTCTTTGGGGATCCGCTCCCTAAGCAATGTGACGTGTAGGTCACCTTAGCCTTTTGGCTCTGGCTCTAAATAATTAGCCTTTAGACTAAACAAGCGCTTTTTGTTTTCATCGAACTTAATGTCGGTCAAGCATTCCATGCTTATGTTTATAATGCTTATGTCGATTAGATCTAATCTTTTCGGTTTGTGTTAAACACACTAATACCATTTTTGATTCATGAGCCAATACCATACGACCAGTGCTCAGTACTACTGCCAAACTTGACTAATAAGCCACAGCTTCACAATCAATACTGACACCATTGCCAATTTTGACTAATAAATCAATACCACTCACAAGTAAGCAAGACCGCTAAGCATTTAATATGCAATCAATGTCCACATATAGAGCACTCAACATGCCTCATCAATAACCATGCAAGTCACATATTGGGTGCAGTTTTCTTACCTCAGGTTCGAGCGTGGAATAATACAAGAACGATCGGTCCTTAAGTCCCTTAGCAGTCACCTAGTCATAACCAAATATAAACTCCCATCAATAAAATAAGTAATAAAAGGTTCCTGGACCGAGAATTAGCCTCCGGGACATCGAATCCTATTAAACCGGGTTGTAGGAACTATCCCGAGGCCTAATGTTTAAAACACCATTCTGGCCACAAATGCCCTTAAGCGCCGCGACCCCACCCTACTGAGCCGCGACCCGCCTCCCAAACAGAAGGGCCAGCCACAAGCACTTGCACCACGCGCTGCAGCCCGCCTCCCAAGCACCACGGCCCCAAGGCCCTTCAGCTCCGCCTCTCTTCTTCACTAAGCTCAGGCAGCGACGCCCAAGAACATGGCCGCGCCCCCACCTAGAACCCAGCCAAAAACCTTCATTTTTCTCTTTTAAATCCTTCCAAAAACCTACTCAAACATCCCCAAATCCAAAAATCAGAGTTCCCAAACATCCCAATGATCCAACACTAACAAAACCCAAGGCTCAAACAACTCAAAAACTCATCAAACAACTACTTCTATAACCAAAACTTCAAGCTACAGACTAACTAAAAAACTAAGCAAGAAACCAGAAAACTTGAACTGAAACCTTACCTTAAACTCTTAATTAAACCCCCTTCAATGGCTGAACATAAGCGTAGAACCTCAAGCTTTAATTTCCTGGCTTGAACCCTCAATCTTGCTTCAAAAATTCCAAAGGAAAGGAGAAGGAAGAGATGATCGTGGAGGAGGAAAGAGTTACTCCATTTTGCTTCAAATTTATCTCTTCTACAGTCATCTATTTAAATATAACCTAAGGTCAAAAGACTAAAATGCCTCAAGCCTATTTATTTCCTTAACAACCCCCAAGGGCGAAACCGTCATTTCCTGTCTATCTCGTTAATTATAATTAACACCCTCCAATTCCCATTATTCCCAATATTCTCAAATAATAAATAAATCATATCCCATTACCCTTTAATTCCTGGTAATGTACTAAACATCAAATTACCCCGAGACTCACCCCGAACCCAGAAATTAACCCCGTTATGACAAAATCGCTAATTTACATTATGAGATTGTCTCATGTCGAATAGCTCGAACATATCCACATAATAATGTGGCCTTATCCATACCTCACCAACATGCATGAAAATATACAAATATGCCCTCAACGGGCCAAATTACCAAAATACCCTTATAATGAAAAGTCGACCCACATGCATGCATTTATCATCATATAATAATATAACTCACATAACATAATAAATATATTATGGACCTCCTGGCCTCCTAATCCAGGCATTAAGCCACATTAGGAATTTTGGGTCATTACACTATTGGTCGGGGAAAACTCAGCGCCAGGTACACTGGATCAGCTCCAAAGTTGGTTATACAAAGGATAGGGCAATAGAGTTCGCGGTGACTTATTAGTCCCATATCCTAGCATTGACTTATGGGTCAAGGATGACATTAGCACAGTGAGTGCTGGTCGTAAAGCATTGACTTATTAGTCAAGGACGACATTAGCGCGTGGAGTGCTGATCAACACCAAGTACGCTTATATAGAAGATAGGGCTAAGGGACCCGAGGTGACTTGTTAGTCCCATATCCAAGCATTGACTTATTGTCAAGGAAGGCATTAGCACAGTGACTGCTAGTCATAAAACATTGACTTATTAGTCAAGGACGGCATTTGCACAGGGAATGCTGGTCGTAAGGCATTGGCTTAATAGGCAAGGATGGCAATAGCACGCTGAGTGCTAGTCGTAAGGCATTTACTTATTAATCAAGCATGGAAATAACGGGGAGCACTGGTCCATATGGTTTAGCCTAACCAAGAGCGCATTATATTCTTGGCCACAGGGTGACTCATTACTCACATATCCTAGGGCGTTGAGCCAGTATGATTCCATAATCATGTATTTTGGGCATTGGGTTCGATATGATTCATTGATCTATTATCTAGGGAAATTGGTCCCATATGACACTGTAGTCATTTATATGTTTGTTATGCATGCATGAGTAGGGTTAGTACTGCTAGGCATGCTTGTTATGATTTAGATATATGTTGTTAACTGCTTATGAGCATGTTTAAGTTTTCTTGCTGAGCATCGAATCACGGGTGCTATGTGGTGCAGGTAAAGGTAAAAGAAAGTTGGTCCTTAAGTTGGAGAGCTTAGGTGACGATGTGTACATATGCGGCTGCTCGACCACCATGGTCGAGGGTTTAAATAGGAACTAGGATCAAATCTTATTTTGCCGCTTAGGTCGGCAGGTTGTAACTCGTTTATTGTAGTTAACCTTTTAAATGTATTTTGGGATCCCATGTATACAATACACGTTTTGGTGAAACGTTTGTATCTTTGACCAAAAATTTTAACCCTGAGTCGTTAATCACGTTTAGTTACATGATTATGGCCAAATGACTAGTTTAGCGAGTTTAGCACTATGTAAAATACACAATGTAACAGTCCCTGGGTAGTAGGGCGTTACAGGGTCGTAGTTTTCTAGACGCCAGTATCAAGCAGTAAGCCAATTTCTCTATAGTCGAATATCCTAATTCCGCTCCCACTATCCTTTTACTTATGTAGAATACTACTTTTTGAATGTTGTCTTCCTCCCTGATTAAAACAGCAGTAGCAGCATACTCTGTTATGGATAAGTAGATGTACAAAGTCTCTCCTTCGACCAGCTTGGACAAAATGGGCAGTTGCGACATATGGGCTTTGAGCGCATGAAAAGTCTGTTCTCATTCTTCTTTCCATTCAAACTTTTTGTTTCCTTTCAGTAGATTAAAAAACGGGCACACTTGTTCGTAGACTTAGATATGAATCTACTCAGAGCCGTAATTCTTCCTGTCAGGCTTTGCACATCTTTGACTTTGGCTGGTGACTACATCTCGATCAGTGCTCGAATCTTTTCAGGATTGGCTTTGATTCCTCGCGAGTTTACTATAAATCCCAAAAAACTTCCTGATCCAACACTAACGGAACACTTTAGAGGATTAAGCTTCATTTGATATTTGTCCAAGATGTTGAAGCATTCTTGTAGGTCCTTGATGTGTTCACCAGCCTTTCTTGAATTTACCAACATATCATCGACGTAAACTTCCATGTTATTGCCGATCAATTCTTTGAACATGTGGTTGCTAGTCGCTGGTAAGTTGCACCCGCATTTTTCAAACTAAAAGGCATTACCTTGTAGCAATAAAGTCTCGTATCGGTTCGAAAGCTAGTGTGGTATTCATCAGGTGGATGCATACTAATTTTATTATTGCCATAGTACACATCCATGAATGACAAAACCTCATAACCTGACGTAGCATTGACCAGCTGGTCAATTCTTGGAAGTGGGAAACAATCCTTAGGGCTGACTTTATTAAGATCTATGAAATCCACGCATGTCCTCCACTTACCATTTGGTTTGGGAACTAGTACGGGATTTGAGACCCAAGATTGATAAAACACTACCCTGACGAATCCATTTTCCTTCAGCTTCTTAACTTCTTCCTTTAAGACTTTAGATCTGTCTTTGTCGAGCAACCTTCTTTTTTATTGCACTGGTGGATAATTTTTGTCTATATTCAAGAAATGGCTAATCACTGCTGGATTTATCTCAATCATATCTTTCTACGACCAAGCAAAGAATCCCTGGTGCCTCCTCAATAACTCCACCAGCTCTTTCTTCATCGTTGTCTCTAAGTTTTTACCGACTTTCGCAATTCTGATCGGATCTTTCTCTTCTAGTTAGACCTCATTGAGCACCTCCACTAGCCCAATCTTTTCTTCATAATCCCCAAAGCGAGGATCTAAGTCCCTATCCTCACTTTGGGCAATACCCTATTTGGAGACTAGTTCACCTGATTGGGCTTGTGATTCATTCACCACCAGCAACATTTTCTCCGCTACGCTCCCTGATCCACCTCTTCTAGCCTTCGTGATCGAGGATTTGTAACATTCTCTGGCCTCTCGTTAATTTCCCAATATGCACCCAACACCTGTATCAGTTGGAAATTTCATGGCCAGATGCTAGACCGAAGTTATGGCTCACAGATCGACGAGTGTGGGTCTTGCGATCATAGCATTGTATGCAGACAGACAATCAACTACTATAAAAGTAGCAAGCAATGTCCTGTTTTCGGGTGCAACTTCTACTGTGACCGGGAGTCTGATCAACCCTGTTGATGCTAGCCCTTCGCCAGAAAAACCATAGATCTTGTACTGATAATTTCATTCTTTCAAGTGAAGATTTGTATGGAATGTTGACTGAGCATCTAGTATCTACCAACACTTGTTTCACCATCATGTTGGAAATTTGAACATCCATGACCAGAGGATCTGAGTGGGGGAATTGGACATGCTATGCGTCCAGCTCGGAGAAAGTTAGTAATTCTTCCTCTGTTTGATCTTTTTTGGGAGTTCGTTCCTCGACGTTTATCATTTCGATGTCTTCATCTCGACGTAGGGTTCTGGCATATCTTACCCTTACCTTACCACTGTTACCAAATAAATTTGATCCCCAAAGATAGTTAGCAATGTACCAACAACAGGAGATGGTAGCAGAGGAGGCGAGCGTTGGTGCACAGGTGCCTACTCATTGCCTCCGTGAGCCTCCTGCTGGGAATTTCCCCATGCTGGTACATATCTCCTCAGATGTCCTTGTCAAATAAGGAACTCGATCTCGTCCTTAAGCTAGTTACCATCATTGGTATCATGGCCATAGTCGTTGTGAAAATGACAAAACTTAGTTGTATCCCTTTTGGATATGTCTTTCCTAATCGGGGCTGGTCGCCTAAAGGGAACGGTGGTATGACTGGCCTGATACACTTTTGCGCGACTATCGACCAGGGTAGTGTAATTAGTGAACCTTGGCTCGTATCTATTTTGTTTAGGGCACTTATTATCAAATGTCGTTGGTTCACTATTTGCCATTTTTCCTCCATTCTTATTTTTACCTTTTCCTTTGCCGTTGGTTTTATTGGACCCACTGATGGCTTTGTTCGAGTCTTCTTTCTTACCTCGGTCTGCCTTTGGGGACTTTCCTTCATTGGCTATGGCCTTATCGAGCTTAATATATTTGTTTGCTCGATCCAGAAATTCTTGAGTGATCTTAACTGGCGTTGCACTCCAGCTATGATTGCCATCATCTTTCCCTCATCTCCAACAGTTTTGGCTCAAGCAGCTGCTCACATAAATCGGTGTATATACTCCTTGAGAGTTTATCCTTCCTTCTGTCGAATGTTGACCAACTGATTAGCCTCTGTTTGATGTACTCAACTAGCATAAAAATCTCTGTAAAACTCCTTCACAAACATATTTTATGAAACTATACTGGTTGGAGGGAACTTGAAGTACCATTTCTGAGCAGAGTCAGAAAAGTGGCAGGAAAAATCCTGCACCGAGCATCTTCAGACACCTTCTAGATGTCCATTTGTACCTCAAACAGGTTTACGTGAGATACTGGATCTTCTCTTCCAGTGAAGTTAGGCAGAACTGACATTTTGAATTTGCTTAGGATTTCTTCCACAACAATTCTTATTAATGAATGTGGTGCCCTTTCTTTGATCATACTCTATGTGGGACATTTTATTCCCGATCAGCTGCTTCACGACCTGATTTAAGACATCTATCTAAGCCTAAATAACATCTGGTATTGTAGGAGTAGCTGGAGTTGGGGGGAAGTACTCGTCGTGTCTTTCCCTTCGGTCATTGAGCACATCCCTTAGATCTTCATCTCTACGTCTCTGCTCGCTTGCACCTAGTCGGTCAAAGATGTTTGGTTGTTTAGGCTGTCCCCCAACATTTTGGCTTGTTGGTCGATTATCCATTGGGGGAGGATTTTGCTGCCCGTCCCTTTCCTCCTGCTGCCGACCATTGTTCCTCCTACTAGAGTCTGCCTCATTTTATTTGTGGTCGTCTTTGAATTGCGACATGTGAGTTCACGACCTGTTGTACCCACTGTTCCCCCCTCTTTTTCCTGGTCCATCTCGGTAAACAAGTGGGGGCTTGCACTGGTCGTTGGGTCCTCTGACATTATTATGTCATGGGGGATCCCAGACCGCAGAGCCTGAGTCCACCTGCCTCCTGCTTCCCGAGGGATGCTGTCCCCTGCCAAGAGGGTTCTGTTCCCCAGCTGTTTGGTGCCTAGGGCTTCTACGATGCGGCTCATCCCTATTCTGTCTGTGTTGTTGAGCGTTATCTTGACCAGATCGAGAGGGTGGCTACTGCTCATTATTTCTGTTAGGATTCTGGGTTTTCCTTTCCTACTGAGCAGTGGGAGGTTGTTCTGGTCTTTGCGGACTCCTTGGGTGTGGTGGATTGTGATGATATTGAGGATGATCTGATTGCGGATTTTGATGAGGGTAAGAGTTTGGTGGCTGATCTGGCTGAGAAGTATGTGCAGGTTGTCCTCGAGCCAATTGAATGGTTGCCTCTAAAGTTGTTGTGCCATCTCTCTGCCGATGATCCATGTCAGCCTGCCGCTTATTCAATTCTCGGCACTGCCGATCAATCTCCATTTGCTGTAGCACCATAGTTTAAACCACATTCTCCTGGTTAGCTTTCAGAGTAGCTAACTCCTCTTACAACACTATCAAAGTTGTTCGCAAGGTTTGAAAATCCATCTATTCCTTTTCCAATTCCACTTGTGGCTCGTCCTCTGCTACACCTTGTGGAGGAGGTGGATTTGGCACACTTTCAGATGTCTGCCCGGCTTGACCCGCTCTCCTGGAGTTCTTTGCCATTGTTTATCATGAAGTCCTTGACTTCAACTCTTAATGAAAGCACCAAAATGTTGACCCTCGATTTGTTCAACGACACAGAGTCACTAAAAATGATAGAAATAAAATGAATTGAACACAAGAAGGTAAATAACACCAATATTTATAGTGGTTCGACCCCAAAGAATTGTAATGACCTACATCCACTCCTTGTTCTTATTAATGTAGAACTTCAAAATCTGCGATCAATGAACTAGGGTTCATGAGTTTCACGAGGTTGAAGATGAGTACAAGTTTCATGGGAAAAAACACTATCTTTCTCTCTTTATTACAAAATGATTATCCCTCCTCTAAATGAATCCCATGAGTCCTATTTATAGGCTCAAGGATGTACATGTGGGCCTATGGGCCATCCTTAATTTGTGTTACAAGCATATTTAAATAATAACAGAAATAATAATATTTACATATAAAGAAAGTCAAATATCCTAGAAATAAAAAACTCATAACTGCATTTGAATTTTGGCTTCGGTCATACGAGTAGATCTGGTCGTATATATCAGCACATCTTCTTCCTTGTTGTTAAGCATATTCCTTGCACCCATTGTTGAGTCTAGTATATGCCATGTTTAGGTGGTGTTTTAGGTAGTCTTTTATGTCATTTTACTTGCATTTAGTGCGGGTTTATGTTTTCATTTGTTTGTTTTGCAGTTTTTGTGAATAAAAGGAATATTTGAGTACTTGGAGGAAAAAGGTCCAAAAAGAGAAGAAATATCCAACTTTCGGTGATATTTTTGACAAAGGATGGATCTCGACGTGATTTGGAGGTGATGGCGATTTTTCGGGCTTAAAAATGCATGACTTGAAAAATGTCTTAAGGGCCGCGACATAAGTGCTTTGGAGCCGTAGCCAGCCCTTTTAACAAAATCGATGTTTTGGAGTAGAGACTCGAGCCACGACATGACTAAGGAGGGTCGTGGCGCGCCTAGCTTTGGCTGCCCCAGGAAATTTGACATGGGCCGCGGCGCTTGAAATGCTGAGTCGCGACCCGCATTGCTTCTGACGAAAAAAATTAGGTTTTAAACCTAATTTTTCGAGAGGAGAGAAAGGGACTTTAGGGGGGAGGATGATTTTGGGAGCAAGGAAGACATCGTGGAGCATCTCCATTCACGCTCGAGAGTTCTTTTTCTTTTACCTTGGAATTCTATGTTATTTTTTCATTGTTGTTTATGTTTAGAATTATGATTATGAACTAAATTTTGTTTCTAGGGTTTTTAATGTAATCACTTGGATCTTTGTTATTTTCTATGAGGATTTCATGATTCTTTCTTCACTTCTATTCTAAATTATTTGATCTGTTCTTAATGCTTGTTAATGCTTGATCACCATTTGCATGATTTATGATTTTTATTTGAAATCTGAAAAGTGAGAATTGATTATGCTATGATTGAATAATCACAATTTTCATATTTGATGAAAATACCTATATGAATTGTGTAGTTTTAGGATTATTGTGTTCAATGCCTTTTATGTGGCTGAATTCATCACATGAATGTAGAAAATTCACATGTAAATTGAGTTCTTGTTTCTTGAAAAAGAGTAAGAATCATTTTTGTTAATCCGCTATTAGTTTAGGAAGAAGAATGGTATAGTCTTATTAGCGAAAGAATAAAGTGAATAGTTGATGAAATTAAAATCCCTAGTTCTTACTTTTGAAGTTTTTACAATTATTTGTTTTCTTTCATAGTGTCATTTTATTTTTAGTGCTTTTGTTATTTTAATATTTTTTTTGAAACAATTTTATTGTCAATAGCCAAATAGAAACAAAAATTCAATTAATTGGTACTTAACTACAGTCCTTGTGGGAACGATCTCACTTATATGAGTTATTACTTGTAAAGACGATACGTACACTTGCGTGTTGGATTTTTCACAACACCCATCGGGCAACTTAATTTTCCTCTTGATAATCTGATTGTTGGTCGACCAGGTATTTAGCAATAATAAGTCATGTGCTATCCGCGTGCGCTCCAATCGTGCCACGTCATCATGCAAATATTTTGGGTAAATAGTTTCCATCTTCTTTTTGCAATCTATGGTTGCTCCATACTTAACTAACCAGTCAACGCATAAAATCATGTCAAAGTCATTCATAACTAACTCAATCAAATCAATTGACGACTCTCTGCCATCCAATGTCACTGGCAATGATCTGATCCATCTCCTAGAGACTACTAACTCCCCAGTGGGCAGTAAAGTTCCAAACCTCAGTGTATAGTAATCGTAAGGCCTACACTGCCTATCAATTATCCTACAAGAAACAAAAAGCGTGTAGCATCAGAATCAATCAAAACAATATAAGAGGTTCCAGCACTAGAAAGTTGATCTGTCACTACTGACTGACTAGCCTCTGTCTCTGCCTACGTCAACGAGAACACTCGAGCTGGAGTCGAGTTGTCTTATTTCCTTGGTTCCTTTTTCTTTGCTCTCGGGCAATCTTTCTTCAAGTGTCCCACTATCCCACGCAGAAAGCAGGCCTTTGCCCAACACTCTCCCACGTGGCGTCTCTTATATCTAGCGCATTCTAGGTAGGTCCTTCAAAACTCGTTGCCGCCCTGGCAGCCTATCTGTATACAATGTGGCCTCTTATCAGAGCTTGAAGCTGAAAATGTATATGGAGCCTTCCTTTTCTGGTCACTAGGGCCTCCACCCCTACTAGAACCCATGAATGGAGGTCCCATCCTCCTAATGTCTCTCCTGGCCGCATTCTCGTGCCAGATTTTGTTTTCTGCGCCCTTTGCAGTAAGGGCCTTCTCTACCACCTGGGAATATGTCGTCACCCCAGGCATGGTAGTAATGCAAACAACCTGGGCTATCATAGGCTGTAGCCCCTGAAGGAACTTTTCCTTCCTTGTCCCATCAGTGGGTACCAAGTCTGCAGCAAACTTGGCAAGTCTATCAAACCTCAGTGCATACACAACCCTAACTGCATCAATGTAAAAAAATTCATTGAACAAAGTTCTGAACTCTTCCCAATCCAGGATATTGATATTCCTAGTCTGTGATATCACTTCCCACCAAATTCGAGCATCCTCCCAAAACATATATGTGGCACATACCACCCTCTCATTACCAACTATCCTCATGAAATCCAGGATTGTGGTAACCATGCTCATCCATTGCTCAGCCTTGGCCAGATCTGCACTTCCCTAAAAAACTAGAGGATGCTGCTTTTTGAACCATTCATAAAAAAATTCCCATCTGTTCCCAGCCTCTGATGGATGTACTACTGCCGATACCATCGCAGGTGGCACCTCTGGCTGAACATTCCCTGTTGGAACCTATTGCTTTCTAAGCAGGCGGATCTCTTCTTCCTGCCTCTGTAATCTTTCTTGCATATCAGCAAGCACTTACTGCCAATTCTTTGGAGCTAGCGAAGGGGTCCGACCCTGATTATCATTCTCGGCCTGTAATTCTTTGTCGGCTACTGCATCTGACTGCCCTAGAAGCATGCTTCCAAGCTTATATCTTTCTGCATTAATCAATTCCGCATGTTAGGTAATAATAACTGTACCTTTTTCCTCTCTACGGTCCAAGGCCGAACAAACAAGCATTCATACTCAACAGTCATGCAAATAAATTATGTGTGTTGTGATTGAGACCATAATATTGTGGAGATATATTTGTGATGTGTGATCCGAGACGGTTCTAGGGAGCAGAATAGTGGAACAATCACATCGTTGTCGAATACCCAGTTTGGGGTGAGCTTAGGGGTATTTTGGGAATGTAGCACATGTTTGGGATTAGCGGGTAACGGGTAGTGATTTAGTAGTTATTTGAGTGTGTCAGGATTGATTGGGGATTTATAGGAACACTCGAGGAATTTGCGGGAATGGTGCAAATGACGAGATTGCCCTTGGAGGCATTAAGTGGCTAAGGGTAAGCCTAGGGTATTTTGGACATTTCACAACTGAGGATATACTTAGACTAGGCTTAGAACTCTAGAACTAACTAGAAGGAATAAACACTCTCTAAGCCTTATCTCTCCCTTTCTCTCGATACTCTCATTCTCTTTCTTTGGCTAAGGGTTTTTTTGCTAAAATTCAAGGGAGGAACCTTGGAATTCTAAAGGAATTGAAGAACTTGAGGCTTGAATTACTTGGGAATTTGCTCAGGTCAAATTCTCTAGTGGAGGTAAGGATGCTGGTGCTGAATTATTAAGTTTTTTGCTTAGGTTGAATTCTCTAGTACACTGAATTCTGGGTTTAAGCTTTGATTTAGGTGGATTTTAAAGGTTTTGGTTCGTAGAAATGCATGGAAATGTCTAGGTTTTGGGCTTGAGTTGTGGCCCTATTCTTCAGGCACCGTGGCTCGTGTGTGCGAGGAGGCTTGGGAGCCTCTAATGTTAACCAGGCACTGCGGCACAGGCAGGGCGAGCCATGGCATGCGTCCCCAAAAGAGAGCCCAAAGGCTCTCTAACTTGTAGTGCGCTGCGACACTAGGGGGTGGGCTGCGACTCAAATTACGGAAAATGGCCAATATAGGGTTTTAAGCTCGAGAATAAAAATTTAAGGGCTCAGGAAGGATCCTACTATCTAGTTTAGTAGAATTCGATGTCCCGAAGGCTAGAATATTATTTCAAAGTTCTTATTTGGCTTAGGGCTTGATGGATTATTATTATTATTGCATTGTGACTAGGTTTTACCGCCAAGGCTCGAGTTTAGGGGATCGTGCTCGGGATAGCATTAGTCAGTCACCTCAGGACACAGGTAAGAAAACTATTTGTGCTTGTAGAGTAGGGCATGGCCCGATTATTTGTGTTTAGTGTTGTGTGTGAATATTTGTAGTAGTTATGCTATGTTTGCATTATTATGATTGATCGACGAAGTTAGGGATCGACAAGGGCCGGGATTGGCGAAGGCCGAGAACGATGATAAGCATGCTGAATGCAAGACATATAGAAATAAGCATGCTAAAATTCAAGCCGCCATGACATGGCCATCTAGGGTGTTGTGCTCTCCCGTTGGGTGAAGACTGTGAACCCAGTGCCTAGTAAAGCACCGGAGTCGGCATAGGCCGTTATGTGAATAGTCTGTTGTTCTTTTAAGGTTGTGTATTTATTTTATTGAATTGTCATATGCTATGTGTGGAGTTTTCTTGCTGGGCCTTTGTAACGCCCTACTTCCTTAGAGTTATTACTATGTGCTTTAAAAATTTGTCATTTGCTCGATAATCACGGTTTTAGGTTAAAATTGTGACTAAATTGAAATAAAACTCGTGTAATGACATTGATTATAAGGATTTGGGACATTCATTGAAATTATAAAGTTATACAGTTGGGATCCCAAAAATATTGTTTAGAAAATGTATTACAACTCAAAAATATAAATACGGTTGACCTAGGCGACAAAACAAATCATTACAGTACATTTCCCAAAATAACCCTGGCCGTGGCAGCCAGGTAGGTCGAACATGTACCCGTTGCCCCACGCTCTCCATACTCATGGTTGTTCGACCTTTCATTTTCCCTTACTTGCACCATAGAGCACCCGTGAGCCAAAGCCCACCAAGAAAACTCAATGCACACAAAGCATAATCCAATCCAATAATAATAACACAAATAGTCAACAGACTAAACACATAGCGGCCTACACCAACCCAAGTGCTTTACCAGGCCCTGGGTTCGCAGTCTTCATCAAGCGGGTGGATACAGAACCCTTGGAGGGTCTCACCCTAGCAGCCTGCAGTTAGTGTGCTCAACGTCGATCCCGGCCCATTTCCATATCCGACTTCTTGTCGTTCTCGACCTTTGTTCCTGGCTTTCGCCGTTCATTCACAAACATGCATAACACAAAATAATATTCACATATATTCACACATATATTAAACATAAATAATAGGGTCATGCAGTAAAACACAAACAATAGGGTCATGCCCTACTCTACGGGTACAACAGTTTTCTTACCTGTGTCTCGAGCTGACTGAGTACCGCGATCCCAAGCATAGTCCCCTAATCCGATATTTGATGTAAACCTAGTCACAACACATTCATAATAACCATCCATCAAGCCTAAACCAAATAATACCCTTGGAATATTAATCTAGCCTCTGGGACCTTGAATTCTACTAAACCAGGTAGTACAATCCTTCCCGAGTCTTAACGTTTGGGTTCCCGAGCTTAAAATTCTCAAACAGCCATTATTTCACATTTGAGCCGCGACCCAGCCCTAAAGGGCCACGACTTGCTCAAGTCAGAGGGAAAAGCCCTCTCTGCTGAAGGACACGGGTCGCGGTGCGCTATACCTGCACCGCGACACCTGAGCAAATTTCCGAGGCCCCCAGGCCTCTGCATTCAAGCGGGTCGGGACGCCTGATGAACAGGGTCGTGGCTTAGGCCCCAAAACCCAGAATTCCCCATGCATTTTACAAGCTAACCTCCCTAAAATTCACCAATTTTGAGCCTAAATCCTACAATTCAGCCTAGGAATCATATCCAAACAACGGAACTGATACAAGCATCCAAAAATTCAACAAAAACCTCACCACCACCTAAGCTCAAACACTTAAATTCAAAACCTTAAGACACTTAAAATAAACTCAGGATTTCAATAACAAGACTTGCTTGAATCTTACCTCAGTGAAGATTTCGAGCTTAGACTAACTTTCCAACACCCTTAGCTTGTATTCCCCAAGTTCCCAACTTTAAATTCTGAGTTTCACCACCCCAATTTTAAAAAATTGGCTAAGTCCCCAAGAGAATGAGAGAGAGCTGAGAGAGTGAGCAAGTGTTGACATTTTGGTGTTTCTTTCCTTCTTTTCCCTTCTAACTAGGTTCTAGAATGTGAGATAAGTCTAAGTTTATCCCCTAGCAAAAAGTCCAAAATACCCCTAAGTCTATTATAATCCTTTAGTGCCAACAAGGGTAATCCCTTCATTTGCCACATCCCGCTAAATCCTCGAGTGTTCATATAATTTCCCATTTAATCCTCGACACACTTAAACAACATTAAATCTCTACTTGTTACCCGATAATTCCCAAACACATATTATATCCTCAAAATACCCCTAGGCTCCTCCCAGGCTGGGTATTCAACCCTGTTGTGACTATTTAGCTAATCTGCTCCCTAGGACTGTCTCATATCACACACTACGAATACGTCACCACACCCTTGTTGTATCAATCACAATACAGACATATCACATTTATGCCCTCAACGAGCCAAAATTACAAATATACTCCTAATAAGCAAATGGGCCCCACATGCATATTTAATTGACCTAAACATGCATTTATAATCACATAATAATTTAATTCACGTATTAACATAACTAAACCAATTATTGCCCACCTGACATGCTAATCAAGGCCCTAAGCCTTATTAGCAAATTTGGGACACTACAACCTTGGCTCACGGGTGCTCTATGGTGCAGGTAAGGGCAAAGGAAAGGCCGACCAAGAATGAGTTGGAGGGCATGGAGCGACGCGTACATGTTCGCCCTACCTGGGCGCCACGACCAGAGCTGTTTTGAGGGACATGTTATAAACGGTTAATTTTGTCGCTTAGGTCGCTGTACCTTAACTTTTGAATTGTAAATACATTTTGAAATTTTTTTTGGGATCCTGATGTAACGCTTTTATAAGTTTAATAATTGTCCCATCCTTTTATACCTGATTTTCATTAAATAAGTCCCTACTCCGATTTAATCACACTTTTCAGTCTAAAACCTCGATTAGCGAGTTAATGTCACATTTTAAAATCACATGGTAATGACTCTATGGTAGTAGGGCGTTATAACTTGGTATCAGAGTGTGCCAAGGTTTATGGTTCCTAGAGATTGATCGAACATGTACGCTCGCTGCTAGAGACAAGCTCAACTCAGGGTTGGTCGATATTAAGTGAATTACGTGTTTAATTACTTGCCTAAGATGCATTGTTTGTCTGAATAGTATAGATAGAGCATGATGAACATATCTGTATATATATGATGTCAGAGCATGGCTCATTTGATTGCTATATGCTTATGTTATGCGTATATTATGTTAATTTGATGTATGTGGTTGATTGATTGGGCTGGGAGGTGGTGTTTGGATGTTGTTATCGTGCCTAATGTGTGGCATCATTGATTGCAGGCGTATTTAAGTTATGCCTCGGTGATCGATTAGACTCCACATCAATATGGCCGAAGATGACAACCAAGATCAGGACCCTCCACCTGCCCCACAGAACTGACAACAAATGGTTACAGAAATGCAAGCTTGACTTTAGAGAACTAAAGAGGAACTCTGAGAGCTGAGGCAGCAGGCCCCTCCTCGGGATGCTGGGTTACAAATTCCACAAGGTATGGCACCAGTGCCAGCCCAACCTGTGATGGAAAACAGGTGGGAGCCTTTGTATGAATGGTTCAAAAAACTACACCCTCCCACCTTTGAGGGTGGTCCAGACCCACTGCGGGCAAAGTAGTGGATGAATATGATTTCTTCCATAATTGACTTCATGAGGGTGGAAGGAAATGAGGGGGTGGCTTGTGCCAGCTACATGTTGAGGGATGATGCTCGCATCTTGTGGGAAGTTGTGTCCTAGAGGAGGGATGTGACTATTATGGCTTGGGATGATTTTAGAGATGTTTTCAATGAGAAATATTACAATGTTGCAGTTCGAGCTGCGAAGGTGGATGAGTTTACTAATCTGACTCAGAACAAAATGACCATCACAGAGTACGCTTTGAAGTTTGACCGGTTGGTGAAGTTCGCGCCAGATTTGGTGCCTACAGATATGGCACGGAGGGATTGCTTTGTACGGGGGCAAAACGTGATGATAGCCCGGGATGTCAAGATAACATTGGATCTGAGGACTACCACCTATGCCCAGGTAGTGGAGAAAGCCCTTACAGCTAAGGGGGGTGCCATAAAGTGCGATGCTTGGAGGACGGTGCCTCCCTTCACTAGTTCTAGTCGGGGGTGTGTGGCTCTAGTGAGTAGAAGATAAAGGCCTCAAATTCTTTTGTTCTTCCTGGTCTAGATAGGAGGGCACGGGGTTTTTATGGTGACCGTCAGGGCGGGGGAGAGAACTGGAGAAGCTTCCCAGAGTGTCCAAGGTGCAGGCGAATTCATCTATGAGAGTGTCAGTCACCTGAGGAAAGATTTCCCACGAGCTACGAAGGAAGAACCGAAGAAGAGTGACAGTCTCACTCCAACTAGAGTGTTTACCTTGACCAAGACCAAGGCTGAGGCTACTCCCTCGGTCGTGACAAGTCAAATTTCTAGTGCCGATTCTTCATTTACTGCATTGATTTATTCAAGAGCTACTCATTCATTTGTATCTGCTAAAGTGATAGACCATTTGTGTAGACCTTGGGATTTGTATGCTAGGGGATTCAGAACTTTGTTGCCAACTAATGAACTTGTAGTCTCTAGAAGATAGGTTAGAGCATTACGAGTAGAGATAGATAGTAGGGAGTTGTCAGTGGATCTGATTGAACTGGTGATGAATGAATTTGATATGATTATGGGAATGGACTGGTTATCAAAGTACGGGGTGACGATAGACTGCAAGCAAAGAATGATGACCTTTGAACCGGAAGGGGAGGAACCCTTTGTGTTTGTGGGGACAGTAAGTGAACCACGAGTGCCTATGATCTCTGCACTGAAGGCTAGAGACCTATTGCAAGAAGGTTGCATAGGATTTCTAGTGAACATAGTGGATACCTCAAGGATCGTTTCAGTTGGACCGGATGAGACCAGACTAGTGGGTGAGTTTCCTGATGTTTTCCCAGCAGACTTGCCAGGGTTTCCACCACATCGGGAGATCAAGTTTGTTATAGAATTGGCACCAAGGGCGGAGCCAGTATCAAGGAAACTGTATAGGATGGCTGCAGCAGAAATTAAAGAACTGAAGATCCAGTTGCATGAGTTACTGGTTCTTGGATTCATCAGACCTAGATTTTCACCATGAGGTGCTCCATTGTTGTTCGTCAAGAAGAAGGATGGGACCTTAAGGATGTGCATCGACTACAGAGAGTTGAATAAGTTGACCATTAAGAATAAGTATCCACTGCCTAGGATCGATGACTTGTTTGACCAGCTACAGGGGAAGACAATGTTCTCTAAGATTGACCTACAGTCTGGCTACTATCAGTTAAGGATTAAGGAGGAGGATATACCAAGGACCACATTTCGTACGAGGTATGGACATTATGAATTCTCGGTCATGTCCTTTGGATTAACCAATGCCCCAACAACCTTTATGGACTTGATGAATAGGGTCTTCAGGGATTATTTGGATAATTTTGTGATCGTATTCATCGATGATATACTGGTGTACTCCCAGTCAAAGATAGAGCACGAGAAACATATTCTCTTGGTACTATATTGATTGAGAGAGCATAGGCTATATGTTAAGTTCAGTAATGTGAGTTTTGGTTGCCTCAAGTAACATTTTTGGGCCACATTGTAAGTAAGGAGAGGATTTTGGTGGACCCAACCAAGATCGAGGCAGTGAGAGATTAGCCATGGTCGAGTAGTATGCCAGAGGTTAGGAGCTTCATGGGATTAGCAGGGTTGACTGAACTCACGAGTAAGAAGATGAAGTATGTCTGGACAGATAGATGTGAGAAAATTTTTAAGGAGTTGAAGTGACGACTGATCACCGCTCCGGTACTGAGTCTTCCATCAGACAAGGAAAAGTTTGTGGTCTACTGCGACGCTTCGAGGCAGGGTTTGTGGTGTGTATTGATGCAAGTCGGGAAGGTGGTAGCCTACGCATCGAGAGAACTGAAGGAGCATGAGCAGAGGTATCACATTAATGATCTAGAACTGGCAGCGATTGTATTCGTACTAAAGGTGTGGAGTCATTATCTGTATGGAGAGAAGTGCGAAATATACACTGACCATAAAAGTTTAAATTATTTCTTTACTCAGAAGGATCTGAATATGCGCCAAAGGTGTTGGATGGAGATGGTGAAGGACTACGACCGTGATATTTTGTACCATCCATGGAAGGCCAATGTGGTGGCCGACACATTGATTCGGAAGGGCCCAGAGCAGTTATACATTTTGAAGCAGATATCAGAAAAGTTAGTTGAAGAGAAGACGAGAGTAGGAATTGAGTTGGTAGTTTGTCAGCTAGCCAATATCACTATTCAGTCTGCACTCCTTAAGAGTATTAGAGAAGCACAGAAGGAGGATCCCCAGTTGAGGAAATACAGGGAGGATGTCATAGCTAGATTGGATATAGACTTTTCTATTACTGAGGTATAAAGGTCAGATTTGCGTTCCGATGGATTCTGGTATCAGGAAAGAGATTCTAGAAGAGGCTCATACCACTCCCTACTCCTTACATCTGGGTATGAAGAAGATATATCAAGATCTGAGGACTCTGTATTGGTGGCTGGGGATGAAGAAGGGCGTGGTGCACTATGTGGCCAAATGTTTAACCTGTCAGCAGGTGAAGGCTGAACATCAAAGGCCAGCAGAGTTGCTACAGCCTTTAGGGATTCTAGAGTGGAAGTGGGAGGATATCACCATGGACTTCGTAGTTGGATTACCAAAGATAGTGGGACAACATGATTCTGTGTGGGTGATTGTTGATAGGTACACCAAATCAGCCCACTTTTTGCCTATTAGAATGACTTATACGATGGAGCAGTACGCTGAGTTATATGTAAAGGAGATTGTGCGAATTCATAGGGCTCCTAAGTCAATAGTATCCGACCCCACCTTTACCTCTAAGTTTTGGGAGAGCCTACAAAAGGCTTTGGGCACGTAGTTACGATTCAATACCGCCTATCATCCTCAGACAGATGGACAGTTTGAGAGGACAATTCAGATACTAGAGGACATGTTACGGGCCTGTGTACTGTACTTTGGGGGATCTTATAGTAAGTATCTCCCTTTGATTGAATTTTCTTATAATAACAGCTATCAGGCAACTGTCGGACTGCCTTTGTATGAAATGTTGAATGGGAGGAAGTGTAAATTTCCTATTCATTGGGATGAGACGGGTGAGAGGAAGTACTTAGGTCATGAGGTCGTCCAGAGGACCAATGAGGCAATTGAGAAGATTAGAGCTCGGATGCTCGCCTCTTAGAGTCGACAGAAGAGTTACTCAGAATTGAAACGTAGAAGTGTAGAGTTTCAAGTCAGTGATCATATGTTTCTCAGAGTTTCTCCTTTGATAGGAGTGAAACAATTTGGAGCGAAAGGAAAGTTAAGTCCTAGGTTTGTTGGCCTCTTTGAGATTCTGGAACGGGTTGGAGAGGTGGCATACAAATTGGCTATGCCTCCAGCTTTATCAGAGGTTCACAACGTATTTCATGTGTCCATGCTCTGGATGTATGTATCAGATTATACACATGTGTTGAGTTATGAGAACCTAGAGCTGGATCAAGATTTTTCTTATGAGGAGAATTCGATTCAGATCCTAGACTGGAAGGATAAAGTCTTGCGAAACAAGACCATTTCCTTGGTGAAAGTGTTGTCGAGAAACAAAAGGTTAGAAGAGGCAACTTAGGAGCTTGAGTCTGATATGCGGGATCGATATCCCGAGCTATTCAGGTAAATTCTGAGGACGAAATTTCTGTAAGGAAGGGTAAGGCTTAGAGCCTTGATTAGCATGCTGGGAGAGCAATAATTGGTTTAATCGTACTATTACGTGGTTAATTGTGATTTATGTGCATTAGCATGTGATTACTCGAATTAAATGATTATATGATTAGAAATGCATGTTTAGGAGAATTAAATATGCATATGGGCCCATTCTTATTAATAAAGGCATACTTGTAATTTTGGCCCGTTGAGGGCATAAATGTAAATTATGTGTGTGTAATGACTGAGACCATAATATTATGGAGATATATTTGTGATGTGTGATCCAAGACGGTTCTAGGGAGCGGAATAGTGGAATAGTCACATTGGGGTCGAATACCCAGCTTGAGGTGAGCCTAGGGGTATTTTGGGAATGTAGCACGTGTTCGGGATTACCAGGTAATGGGTAGTGATTTAGCGGTTATTTGAGTATGTCGGGATTGATTGGGGAGTTATAGGAACACTCGAGGAATTAGCGGGAATGGTGCAAATGACGAGATTGCCCTTGGAGGCATTAAGTGGCTAAGGGTAAGCCTAGGGACATTTCAGACATTTTACAGCTGAGGGTATACTTAGACTAGGCTTATAACTCTAGAACTAACCAGAAGGAAAACACTCTCTCTCAGCCTTATCTCTCCCTCTCTCTCTCTCGATACTCTCATTCTGTTTCTTTGGCTAAGGGAGTTTTTGCTGAAATTCAAGGGAGGAAGCTTGGAATTCAAATGGAATTGAAGAACTTGAGGCTGGAATTGCTTGGGGATTAGGTCAGGTCGAATTCTCTAGTGGAGGTAAGGACTTTGGTGCTGAATTGTTAAGTTTTTTGCTGTGATATAAAGCTTTATTTAGGTTTAAACCTTAAGTCTGAATTTTGGATTTTGGTAAGGATAAGGGTTAGTTTTTGGGATGGTTACACTAGTTATGTTGCTATGATATGAACTATACACTAAATTTCAGGTCTAAGCTTTGATTTGGGTGGATTTTAGAGGGTTTGGCTCGTAGAAATTCATGGAAATTTCTGGGTTTTGGGCTCGAGCCGTGATCCTGTTCTTCAGATGTCATGGCCCATGTGTGCGAGGAGGCTTGGGAGCCTCTGATGTTAACCAGGTGTCGCGTCGCCGGTAGGGCACGCCGCGGTCCGTGTCCTCAGAAGAGAGCCCCAAGGATCTCTGACTTATAGCGCACTGTGACCCTAGGGGGTGGGTTGCGACTCAAATTAAGAAAAGTGGCCAATATAGGGTTTTAAGCTCAAGAACCCAAATTTAAGGGCTTAGGAAGGATCCTACTATCCGGTTTAGTAGAATTCGAGGTCCCGGAGGCTAGAGTATTATTTCAAAGTTGGTATTTTATTTAGGACTTGATGGATTATTATTATTATTATTATTATTATTATTATTATTATTATTATTGTGTTGTGAATAGGTTTTACCGCCAAGGCTCGAGTTTAGGGGATCATGCTCAGGATCACATTAGTCAGTTACCTCCAGACACAAGTAAGAAAATTGTTTGTGCTCGTAGAGCAGAGCATGACCCGATTATTTGTGTTTAATGTTGTGTGAATATTTGTAGTTGTTATGATATGTTTGCATGATTATGATTGATCAGCGAAGGCTGGGATCGGTGAGGGTCGGGATCGGCGAAGGCCGGGAACGACGATAAGCATGCTGAATGCAAGACAAACAAAACAAGCATTTTTAATGCAGACCGCCATGACATGGCCATCTATGGTGTTGTGCTCACCTGTTTGGTGAAGATTGCGAACCCAGTGCCTAGTAAAGCACCTAGGTCGGCATAGGATGTTATGTGAATAGTCTGTTGTCTGTTTAAGGTTGTGTATTTATTTGATTGAATTGTCATATGGTATGTATGTAGTTTTCTTGCTGGTCCTTGGCTCACAGGTGCTCTATGGTGCAGGTAAGGGCAAAGGAAAGGTTGACCACGCATGAGTTGGAGGGCATGGAGCGGGGCGTACATGTTCGACCTACCTGGCCGCCATGACCAGGGTTGTTTTGAGGGACATGTTATAAACAATTAATTTTGTCGCTTAGGTCGATTGTACCTTAACTTTTGAATTGTAAATACATTTGGAAACAGTGTTTTGGGTTCCCGATGTAACAAGTTTATAAGTTTAATAAATGTCCCAACCTTTTATACCTAATTTTCATTAAATAAGTGTTTACTCTGATTTAATCACACTTTTCAGTCTAAAACCTCGATTAGCGAGTTAATGACACATTTTAAAATCACATGGTAACGGATCTAAGGTAGTAGGCCGTTACAGAATCTCTTCAACTCATGGATGGTCCAGCTTCCCTTGCCTTTTACCTGCACCACATAGCATCCGTGAGCCAAGGCTCAGCAAGAAAACTTAACACATGTGCATAAGCAGTAAACAACACACTACAAATTCATAATTAGCATTCCTAGTAGTAATAACTTTAATCGTGCATGAATTTTATTCAAATAAGTGACTACAAGTACACACTAGGGGTCCGTTGCCCTAATTAAGTGACCATAGAGTTATACAGAGACCTGTTGCCCTAGGATAAATGCCTATAGAGTCACCTTGGGGCCTAATGCCATATCCTCTGTATAACTAGCCTTAGAGCTGGCCAAGCATACCTAGTGCCATAATTTCCAAGCGACCATATGGTCGACCAAGTGTATACCATGCTCCTGATTTGGCATAACCATATCAGCCTGCGCTCAGCGTGCTATTGACGCCCTTGACTTATAAGTCAATCCTTTCGACCAGCGCTCAACGCGCTATTGCCGTCCTTGACTTATAAGTCAATCCTTTTCAATTAGATAATGCAGACAAGCATACATCATTTAACCATTATCCAGATACAGAGCATTCAAGCATGGTTAATCAAACAATCACAGGCATAATCATAATCATGCTCATTCACAGGGGCCTAAGCCCTAATCAAAACTGTTTTCAGCATCGGGCCAAGCCCTAATACCATATACCACATATTGGGTACAATTTTCTTACCTCTGGCCCAAGCACAAGCTAAATAAAAATGACCATCAAGCATGGTCCCCTTCCGAGCCCTAGCGGTACCATAGTCACAACCCTAATAAATAATATCCAGCAATATCGATAAATAAAGGCTTCCGGACTGAGTCCTAGCCTCCGGGACCTCGAATTCTACTAAGCCGGATAGTAAAACCCTTCCTGATCCCGTAGGTTTGAGTCCTCGCAACTCAAAACCTAAGCTGGCCATTTTCCCCAATTTGAGTTGCAGCGCCCCTCACTAAGGGCCGCATCGCTCTACAAGTCAGAGAGTTCATGCCCCAAATTCACTAAATACATGCCATGACACAACCTACCTAGCACCGCGGTGCCAAGACAGATTGAGGCACCTCCCCTGTTTCTGAGTTCATGAGGGTCGCGACGCGACCCTGCGAACTCAAAATACCAGCGATTTTTAGAAATCGCAAGTCTCCCAAACCACAGATTTGACCCAATTCGACCACTGAAATAGTCTCAGTAGCTCAGGTAAACAATAAACAACCTTTAAAATACACCAAAACTTAACCAAAACCCAAAATTCAAACTCTCATCAAAACTCAAAATAACTTCAAAAGACTTAAGTTTACCTCTAAAAATCCAAGCTTCTCAACTATATTCCTAGTTTATCCACTCCTAATACTCAATAGTAAGCTCCCCAATCCACCAAATATCACTTCCCAACATAGAATTTAAGGGCTTCTCTTCAAGAGCAAGAAAGAGAAAAACTTCCTTCTCTAGTGAGTGAGAAAATGAGAAAGAGTGTGTGTGTGGCCTTTGGGTTTCCTATTGCTGAAGTAATCTAGTGACTAAGTCACTACCTTGGCACAAAAATACTAAAATTCCCCTTGATCAAATCTTTTTCCTTTAATGCTCACAAGGGCAATATCGTCATTTGCCACATTTCCCACTCATCTCAATTAACACCCCATAATTTCCCCAGTTAATTCCAATATCCTCAAGTGATCACCAAATAATTTCCCATTACCCGGTAGATCCCGGTAATGTACTAAATTACCAAAATACCCCTGGGCTCACCCCAAGTCAGGAATTTGATCCCGTTGTGACTAAACTGCTAACTTACTCACTAGGATCGTCTCATGCCAAGTAACTAAAATATATCCACATAATAATGTGGTCTCAATCATAAAACACATATATTTACAATTATGCCCTCAATGAGTCAAATTTACGAAATTGCCCTTCTAATAAGAAACAGGCCCATATGCATGTTTAATACACCCAAACATGAAACACATAGCCATATTATAATATAACTCACATAAATTACATAATCATGCATATAATCACATAATTAATTCAATTATTGCCCTCTTGGCTCCCTAATCAAGATACTAAGTCTTATTAGGGAAATTGGGACGTTACAGCTCCCCCTGAAAAAACCCATTTATTGGACCAACTGTTGATGCCTCGTAGACCGAACTCTCACATGCTTCCACTATTTTTTGCAAGTTTACCATTTCAAACCACAAAAAGGAGTTTAAGGCTGGCGCCTAGGGAGCCGAGCTCGGGTCATAAATCCTCACCGGTGTGGGGCGAGCTTGCAGTAATCTCCAGGGTCCCCACTGGGAGTTCTTGAAGGGTAACAACGCTACCTCCCTCTTTGAAAAGGGTGTAGAATTGACAGCCTAGGTAAGAGTTTCTTCTTTTGAATTCGAAGCCTCATTTGAATTCAAGTCTTTTCATTCTCTTATATTTTATCACTTTGTTCTTGATGCAGGGCCTTCTCTACTTCCATCGCCAATTTTATGTGCTTTCTGAAGAGGTGGCCACTAGTCACAGGCTTGCCTGTGATGTCGAGAATGCTCAAACTCGAGCTGAAGATGCCCTCCAAGAGACAAAGGGCAAGCTTGTGGCTACACAATCTGATCTTGACAAGGTGAGGAAGGAACTTGATATAACAATTTTCGAGCTCGAAAGAGTCCAGAGCTTAAACGCCAAGCTCGAGGAGGAGAAGAAGAAGGCCATATACGATGTAATGGAGAGCAAAAAGGCTAGACTCTTGGAGAAGTTAACTGCCAAGACGGACAAAGAGATTGAAATGGCTATGAAACGTATATGGTCCAAGAATCCTAACCTCGACACCAGTATTTTGGTAGGCAAAGAGGAAGAATTTCTGGAGAGGTGGGAGACATGCTTAGCAGAAGAGGAGGATGTTATTACCGTGAAGGAGGCGAGGACAAAGGAAGCAGTAGGCGAGGTAATTACCGAGGCCACCTAGCCATAATTAACTTATTTGTTATGGGCCTCGATCCATATTTTTTTATGTAAATTTTTAAGGTCCTTGTGGCCAACACAATTCTTAGCTCGTATTGTCGAGTTATTTTATGTTTTGTAGTTACTTTTTAAAAGTAGTTTTATATTTAACTTTTTCTTTATCAAGAAAATTTGTCCAGATATCTACTTTTAATTTCGCCTTCATATTATTCTCATTCTTCCCTCAATGTAGAAATATTTCGAGCTCTCCCTATGTCTGGCTTTTGTTATACTTGTTTATTCATACAAGTAAAATTTGAATTTACTTCGATTCTCCATATTACCATGTATGGTTTCTTCGTTTGCTCTTGGTTCGATCTCATTTTTGACGAGGTCAAATACCACTTATACAAAATATTTAATGGTTTGCAGTTTTATTTGTCTAGTTATTTCTTGCTTATTATCAATTTCTTTTCCTCATCCATGATTATGGTTTTTGAGGTTGAAATCATGTATTATGGAAAAAAATTCCAACTTAAAATGTGTAGATTGATTAATCTAGACTTATATATGATCATGTCCGTGCTTGGTTAATTATCCCTGCATTTGCTAATAATTTTTATTTTTTCTATATTTTTCAAGCCCATGGTATCATTGGTATACCGTATATGATCATGTTAAAATTTTCCAACTTATAATGTGTTGGTTGGTTAATCTAGACTTATATGTGATCATGTTCATGCTTGGTTAATTATCCTTGCACTTGCTAAATATTTTTTATTTTTTCTATATTTTTTTGGGCCTATGGTATCATTGGTATACCATATATGCCCCTTAATATCCTATGATTATGAAATCTTAGGTTGTTTTAACAGTGAGAGCAAGCAAAAAAAAAAAAAAACCAAAATGAAAATGAACAACACTTTATTGATAATACTGAAAAGTAAATACAAGCTTGGTTACAATTAAATAAACATCTTCCAAAATTTATTGATAAAATGGTCATAGATGTTCACCATTCCAAGTTCATGGAACCAGTTCTCCATTTAATCGAGCCAGTTTGTAGACTCCAAGTCGAATGATGGATTTAATTTGGTAAGTTCATTCCCAATTAGGCCCGAGTACTCTTGTTGATGTGTCTCATATGGCCAGAAATACTCATTTGAGTACTAAGTCTCCCACTCCAAAGTGTCTGTCTCGAACACTTTTATTGAAGTACCTTGTGGCGCGTTGCTGATACGTGACATTTTTGAACTAATCTTCATCTCGCTTTTCTTCTAATAAATCTACGGATTCTTCGAGTTGGAATTGATTTGAGTCTTGAGTATATGCCTCATGTCGTAGTGTCGATACTTAGACCTCGATTGGAAACATAGCATCACAACCATAGGCTAATGAGAAGGGTGTGTGCCCAGACGAGGTTTGAGCTGTCATTCTATAAGCCCATAATGCTTGTGGTAGTTCATCTGGTAATTTTTCTTTGGCCTCTTCGAGCCGCTTATTTATCGAAATCTTTAGCGTTTTGTTCACGGCTTGGACTTGACCATTTGTCTGGGGTTGGGCTACTGAGGAGAAGCTTTTTATATTCCCATTTCTTCACAAAACTGAGTGAACAGTTTTCTATCAAACTGAGTGCCGTTGTGTGAAACTATTTTCCTCAGTATCCCGTATCGGCATATGATGCTCTTAACCATGAAGTCAAAGTCCTTTTTCGAGGTGATAGTAGCTAAATGGTCAACCTCCGTCCATTTAGTGAAATAATCAACTACTACCACAACTTACTTAACTCTGCCTTGTCCCATTGGTAACGATCCTATGAGGTCTATTCCCCATCCTGCAAATGGTCATTAGGAAGTTAACATTGTGAGCTCGGCCGGTAGAGTTCGTGGTATCGACGCAAACCGTTGACATTTATCATAATGTTTAAAATATGTGAATGCATTGGCTTTGATGATGTCTAAATATTGCATTAAATATAATCAGGCCGGCACAACATTTTGAATGGCTTTAGACAAAATTAAATTATTTTTTAAAAAATACTAATATTTTAATTCAATAAATTTATACTATTTTCCATCTTACTTTTTTAATGCTTGAATTCATAATTTTAATATCAGGCATATTTATTTATTTTCTCTGCATTAAAACTTTGAAAGCAATGTGGTGACCACAACGAGGGACTACTACCCAAATTTCAAAATACAATAAATTCTATCATTGTTTGTCCAGGCTGGTAAAGCTCTCATCTCTGCTTACAAAGAGCTATGTGGCTTGAATCCGACCATAGCCACCAATGAAACAACCCCTTCATCAGAATGAGCAATGACCCTCATTCCACCGTAACCCAATTTTTATGGCTACTTAATAAAAAAAAAGGGAAATATTTTATTTGTTACAATGTGTCTTTATCGAAATACAAATTTAATACTTTCTGTGATAATTATCAATCGATATACTCTATTTACAAAAATCATACAATTTAGTATCATCCGTGCGTTTAAATTTTTAAAATTTTATAATACCCCTCATTTTAATAATTTATTTAGTTTTTAATTATTTTATTATTTTTAAATAATTTAAATATAATTTCAAAATTCATAGTTTAATTAAACTTCGTCTCCAAACAATGTTTATAAACTAAGACAAATAAACGTATGTCTCCACACATTGATCAACTTTCATTATATCATTTCTTCATCTGTGTAGAATGATTTACGTCTTGCAACCTTAATACTATGTAAAGAAAATCATGTAATTATAATAAAACAACACAAAAATAAATTAAAACTAACTCGAATGAAGTTGAATGGTTTACAAAGTTCATCGTTATAGACGACATCGGAAGACAAAATTAATAGTGGTGGTGACCTCAACTGCACCCTTACGGCTCCACTCCCCCGTGTTCAATATTGGACCACTTGATTTTTTTTTCTTAATATCTTTAAACTACATATATCTTTATGTATTTAACAGAAGTTTTTATTTTTAGTTAGATATAACTTTTTTTTTTTATTGTTTTCTAACACCAATAGTTTTAAAATAATAAAATAATTTTTATAAAAAATAAAAAAAATAAGAAAGTCATATAAATAAAATAAATAAATTAAAAAATAGATATTTGAAATAAAAATACCAAAATTATTACGTTTGTAACACTTAAATACTTAAGTTATTTTTTTCATCGGTGAAAGTACCTTCCGTCAATGTTTTGTTGCAGTCATTAGTTCCAACCGTTAAGTGTGTTTGTGACATGTTGGTGAAAGTACAAAATTAAAAAAATATTTGTGGTGAAAGTACCTAATTTAATAAATATGTGGGACAAAAATACCCAAATTTTAAGTAAATCTGACATTACGTGGTGGACTTAACGACAAAATAAATAACTGCAACAAAATATGGACGGAAGTTACTTTCACTAACAAAAAAATAACTTTAATATTTAAGTGCTACAAACATAATAACTTTGATACTTTCACCGTAAATATCTCATTGAACAAAATTAAAAAATAATAAATTAACCATAATAATTTTTTATCACATATTAAATATTTGCACTAATCTATCACTGACATATAATCGATGATTTATATTGTTTGGCAAGTAGTCATTAGATTGCCAGCCAAACAATGTAAATAATTGATTGGTCATTTTATTAAACACGATCATGTTTAGCTCAACCTATATTAGATGGTGCAATCACAATTGACTTTTACCCCATTCTTTAAAATATATTATAATTTTTACAAGAAAAGAAAATATTTTGGGCCTCATGATCTAAGCCTACTACGAAGTTTAAATATACAAAAATGCCCCCTTTGCATTTTTAAGTCAAAATTCTTGTTTGAAAATACAAAAATGTCATCACTCAACATACATTAACATCTCTATTTTTTTCATAAATATAATTTATAAAATTGATTAACAAAATTTAAAGTTCAAAATAAATTTAAACAAAAATTAAAAAAAATTATATTTGCCGTTTTTTATGCATTAATATAGTTTTAATAATTCAGGAAAAATTTCTTGCAAACAATAAAAATTTAGGAGGCACAAATTTGGTTTTGTTAATAGTTTGTGGGTAAAAATATTATTTATCCAATCTAAAATTAAATAAATAAAATCCAAAACTGAAATAAATAAGAAATTATTTATTTTAGATTCTATGTTTTGTTAATTAATTTTATAAATTATATTTACAAAAATAAACATATTAATAGATTTTAAAATGAGGGTATTTTTGTCTTTTTAAAGAAAATTAGGACAAAATATCATGCACCTATGTCATTTTGTCTATTTAATAGAACATATGGTTATTTTTGCTTTTTTATTTTTAGAAACTTAGAGGTAAACTTGATAATAGTCTTAAATTGTGTGGGCCAAATTGTAATTTCTCTTTTTACAACACACCATACATCAATTTTTTTTCTTTCTTCATATCATTTTCTTTAAGCAGTGGCAGACTCAGAAATTATTTAAAGGGGGCACAAATTTTTTTTTCGAAACAAATAATATAATATGCCAAAAAATTAATTAAAAAAAATGAAAACTACACTTCTTAAAAACTATAAAAGTTTCAAAGAAATGTTTTTGATAAGCTAAAACCGAATTTGGTAATTATATAGATGAAAATTAGATAAACTTTAACTCCAAAACAATGTGGGACTTTGTAATTCTTTTTATTTTAGTAATGGAAACATGTTTATATATAATTAAATATTATCTATAATTACCTATTTTAGAGAAAGCAATTGGTGGGATGAAAAATGTTACTCTCACTCTCTTTAAAAAAAATCCAAGTTCGAATCAGCTGGGTTATAATTGTTTATTTACTATTTTTTACAAAAAAAATCAAACACTTATATATGTAATTTTTTTATCACCTGGTGCCTAGGTCCCAACTAGTACTTAGCTGGGTCCGCCCCTGTGTTTAAGGGTTAATTATCTCATATTATTTAAACTATATTTTTAATTTTTTTATTCATTTTAAATAAAAAGAATAAGAAAAAAAAAAGGAGAGATGTATTAATTAAAAAGGAATAAAATAATGATGATGATATACTGAAAAAGTATATATATACAATGGTTTTGGTAATGGGATTATTATTCAACGTTTTCTAAATATGAAAAGTCATTGAAAACAATTGTAATTCTTACTTAATAATAACTAACATTTTCCTCCTAAAAATAACTAATATTTTTGTTTATAATTAATTTATTAATTATGATCTCACTCCCATTGTAATGAAATTCTGGCTTCATCACTACATATTCCATCTATAGTATAAGAGAAATTTGAGTTTCTATGCATAAAATGTACTCATAATTAAAAAAAATGTCATCGACTATTCACATTTTAAATTGATGCTAATCATTCCCCAACTTCCCAAAATACCCCTACCATTTATTTGTCTATCATTTCTCTTTATCTATTCTCTTTCTCTCTCTTCTCTGCCTCTCTCACGGATCTCTCACTCACCTTCACCCAAACCCACGACACCAACTAGAATACCACAATGACAATCACATTTCATTGCAAAATTGTTGAAAGCTTCTCCATTGTTGTTCTGAAGATCCCAATATAAAAGACAATATCCATTTTTAGGGATCTTGGAGAAGAAAACTCATGGGCAAGAATATTGTTTGTTTTTATAGTGATGGGTGTTCTTTCTTTACATTTGTTTGGCTATTTCAAACAGATCTGTGTATGACTTGGTGTGTGTGTGTTTTGTGATTTTTTTGGATATACTATTTTCTAGGTTATTTTTCATTTTCTGTAATGATGTTGCTCGAGGATGTAGATTATAGGTATGAGGGAGAGCTTGATATATAATGGCATGATAGCCCATTGATAGGGGCTTATGGATATATTTGTATTAGCTCGACAGGGCTCGATTAGGGTGAATATTTTTGGTTTATCAGTTGCTCGATATATGTTCGATAGGGCTCAATGGACATATTTGTATCAGCTAGACAAGGCTCGATTAGGTTAAATATTTTTGTTTTATATGTCGCTCGATGATTCTGGATAGAGGTTTGATTTTAAATTTGAAAAAAAATTGATAATTTTTTTAACAATTTTTTTTTCATCTCAAGTTCTAGTGTTTATCTATTTGTTTCTTACAATAGTATTTGGGAAACAGATGGTAGGAAATTGATTTTTAAGGATGCTCAATGTACAATGATACCGATGGAGAAGGATGTTACGTACTTGAAATTACTTAACATATTGGAGGAGGCACTTCGGGTGGATAAAGAGTTGTATGGGGTGAAACTGGAGGCTCCTTACACATGTGGCGACCAACCATTTACACATGTTCATGGTGAAAGTGATCTTCATGTCCATGTATTCTTAGGAATAACATCGCAAGAGAGGATTACCTTATGTATGGCTCCTATTAAGAAGATTGTCCTTGCAGATCCATCTCCCTCTCTCAGTGTTAACAAAGTTCATAGTGAGGCAGGCACCTTTTTTTCCAGAAACAGATCCAATGGGTAGTGTTCATGTTGATATCCCAACTTTGGGTCCTACTATTGTCCTGAAGGACATAATGTATGAGTACAAACCCTATGTGAATGACGATCCATTAGCTGAATTTGATGAAGATAATAAGGAGGGGTCGAGGGACGATTCCGAGGCATATTATAGTGCAAAATTGCCTAATCAGAGGTTAGGCATTTTGCAAGTCGAACAAGTACAAGAAGAGCTAGTACCTTCTATTGCACAGACACACCTACCAAGTGAAGGATGTCGAACACTCGACACAAGCTGTAGTCGTTCTACTAGAACAAAAGATAACACTAGATGGAACGTTCCAATATTTTCAATAGAAGATCACAAAAGATGGAGTGCTCCATTGTTTACAAAAGAAGATATTATGGCCTCTAGTCGATCACATACCTCCTCATCCGATGCACTAATGAGATTAATACTTCTTGGGAAGACTTTTACAGACAAGATTGATTTGAAAACCAAAGTAGCTCTCTTCACAATGAAGAATAATTTTGAGTTTGTTGTGAAGAAATCTGGTACTAATGTGTGGTATATCACCTGCAAGGATACTGACTATGGTTGGAGATTAAGGGGGAAAAACTAGCATGGTCCTCTATGTTTGAGATCACTATTTATAATAATGTTCATACATGCTCACTGAACTGCAACAAAAAGACCACCGTCAAGCAGCACCGTGGGTCGTTGGGCACCTTATCAAGAACAAATATGCTACTGATGGGAATAGCTACATGGAAAACAACATAAATGAGGATATGAAGAAAAATTATGAGATCGATATGAGTTATGAAAAGGCATTGAGATGAAGAAAGAAGTCACTTATGTATGTTAAGGGGACACCAGAAGATTCCTACGCTAAGTTACTTTTTTTACTTGCACATGTTGCAGAAATTAAATCCAGGTACAATAAGTGATTTTTTCACAGAAGATGGTCATTTATTTTATTGCTTCTTTTCCATTGGAGTTTGTAGAAGGGGATTTAGATCTTATCTTCCTGTGATATGTGTGGATGGAACATTCTTGAAGACCAAGTATGGCGGCCACATGCTATGTGTTGTTGCATTGGATGCGAATAGCTATTTGTATCCAATTGCGTTCAGGTTGGTGAACAGTGAGAATCACAACTCTTGGAAGTATTTCGTGAAGAAATTAAAGGAAGCCATTAAGGACATCGATAATCGACTTTCATATTAGACATGAATGCTAGCATTACTCATGCTCTTGAGGTCATCTTCCTTGACGCCTACCACGATGTATGCTACCATCACACTAGTATGAATGTAATCGCTAAGTTCAAGATTGATCACTATCACAAGGAGATGTGGTGTGCGACCTATGCATTTCGAAAGACAGACTTTCACAAGTAGTTTGAAAATATAAAGCAAATGGACCATGCCATAGCTGAATATCTCAAGGGTATTGGTTTTGATAAGTGGTCTTGTGATTACTTTCCTGGGAATCGATACAGTATAATGACAAGTAACTACGTTGAAAGCTTCAACAACAAAACTAAGGAAGCAAGAACCTTCCCAATCATTACTCTTTTGGAATTCATTCGATTCACACTTCAGTCATTGTTTTCTTAATGGCATGGTGAGGCTGAAAAGAGCACATCCAAATTATCACCATTAATGGAGATTGATGTGTTAGGAATTGTAGATAAAACAAGGTTCTTGAATGTCCATACCCTTGGCAAGTTTGAATTTCATGTGGTGAATGGAGATGGTGATGGCGAGGTGAACTTAATGAGCAAATCATGCTCATGTAGCATGTTTCATGTAATGCCCCGAATTCTCCGATGTGGTTTAGTGGCGGTTTAGTAGGTCAGGAGGGTCGTAACTGTTTAATTACGCCATTAAATGAATATATGAATGTTTATGTGAATTATATTATAATATGATGTTATATGCATGCATGTGGGTCCACGTTTGAAATATTATGATGTTTTGATAATTTGGCCCATTGAGGGTAAATTTATGTATTTGGGTGCATAATGTGATTTGTGAATGAGATTCCATTATTATGGAGATATATTCGAGCTATTCGGCATGAGACGGTCCTATTTAGTGGATTAGCGGCTTTGTCATAACAGGGTCAATAATCGGGTAGTAAGAATGTTTATTTGATGATAAATTGGGAGTTATTGAGATCAGGGTGAAATTCTGGAAGTTTTGACTATAATGTCCCCGGGGGTGTTTTTGGGACCACGAGCACTAGGTTTTATTTGAGGTTACTTAAGCCTGAAGTAGCTTGTCAGATAGAACGTACGTTAGAAAACCTCTCGTTCTCCCTTTCGTCAGTTCGTTTGATCGTTTGAGCCTTTTCGAAGAAATCTCGAGTTATAGGAGTCAGAATCGAGCAAGGATCGAGGCATAGCGATTCTAGGAAAGATTAGAAGCTTCTTGACGAAGGATTTGACGAGAGACAACCCAATCGAAGGTAACCGAAGTTTAAGTTTTGAGTTTTTTCGAGTTTCTAAGCTTTGAATTGGACTTTGTAAATTGTTGAGTTTTCGGTTCGTTTGAACCTTGGGTTTTGACGGTTTTGAAGCATTGGGAAGCTTCAGAAATTTGATTTGATGATTGGGGAATGTTTAGGTATGATTTTGGAGGCTTTGGAGTGTTGAAAAACGTGTTTTGGAATGGCCCAGAGTTGGGGGCCGCGACCCTGTTCTTGGGGTGCCGCGACCCTATCTTGAAGAAGCAGGTGGGGCTTTTTGTGCCTGCTCGGTGCCGCGGCCCTTGCTTTAGGAAGTTCTGGGGGCCGCGGCCCAAGGTGCTAGGGCCGCAGCCCTTGCCCAGTTTTCACCCCGTTTGCATGTTTTGACTCCGGGAACATGGTTTAAGGCCTCGAGATCACTCCTACTACTCGGATTAGTGGGGATTGATGTCTTGGAGGCTAGATATTGGTTTGGGGACCTATGTTGATCATTTTATTGATGGTATCATATAATGTGTTATGATTAGGTAACCGCTAAAGGACTAAAAGCTAAACCGTTCTCAAGGGTCGTTCTTTTATTCATATTAGCTCGAATCAGAGGTAAGAAAACTGCACCCCATATGTGACATGCATGATTATTCTTGACGCATGTTGATTGTATAAATGTGGACATGGATTGATTATCGAATGCTTAGCAAATCTTGCTCACTTGTGTATGGCCCTGACTCATTAGTCAGAATTGGCAAAGGTGTCAGTATCAACTGTGAAGTTGTGACTCATTAGTCAGGTTCAGCAGTGGTACTGAGCACTGGTCACACTGTGCTGACTCATTAGTCAGGACGGATTTAGCGTGTTCAATGCAAGCCAACAAAGATTAGATCTAATCGATATCTGCATTGGATGACTCAAAGAGCATTAATGCCAGATCGACCTCAAGTTCGATGAATACTATAAGCGCTTGTGTGGCTTACCCATCAGTCACTCAACTGTTAAGTTAGAGACTTACCTATCAGTCTCTCATCTATTTAAGGCTAGTGGATTACCTAGCAGCCACTCTTCTGTTTAAATTAGTGACTTGCTTGTCAGTCACTCAGTATGGTTTTCAAGAACCTCAAGTGATATTCACTCATCTGTTTAAGAGCTATAAGCTCTGTGTGATTATAATGATAATCATTTGATAATGTTTACATATAATGCTATGTTTTCTTGCTGGGCTCTGGCTCATGGGTGCTATGTGGTGCAGGTAAAGGGAAAGAAAAGCTCACCCAGCCCTGAGTGGAGAGCTTAGGTGGTGATGTGTACATAAGCGGCCGCTTGACCACCACGGCCAAGGAGTTTTCAGAGGAACTAGGGGGTTTACCCTATTTTTGCCGCTTAGGTCGGCGGGTTTGAAATTTTGAAACAGTAATGATATTTTTGAGTTGTAAATAACTTGTAAATGTTCTTGTGCATATTGAATGACTGTGGAATATGATAATTGTCTGCTTGTTCTTGGACCGTGAGGCGGCAAGAGGTTTAGTTATTACTACCTGGCTGGCCGTATTGATCAATGTTCCAGCAAGGTATCAGAAATAAGAATGAACCCAGGGCAGACAGACACTTCAGCTGGCCAGAGTGATCAGGGCTAGAATAATAATAATAGCCAGGGTCAAGAGAATGACCAATATCAGATTCCACAGCCAGCTCCTGCAAACTGGCAGCAGTTGTTTAATGATCTGCAAGCTACAGTGTTGAAATAGGGAGAAGAGCTTCATCTCCTGAGACAGCAGAAAGTGCCTGCAGTGGCTAGTGTATCAGAGGCACCTCCTGTGTCAGTGCCAGCAGCAGAGCAGCGACGCCTACAAAGCATGTGTTGTGCCGCATCAATGTGGTGCAAAGAAAAAATAGATGAAATATACGTTAAATCTACAAAAGTCGTGCAAAAATCAGGATAAATCACTAAAAATTGTAAAACAGGAAAAATATATCGAGCTCCTATCGAGCATCATCGAGCCAAAGCTAAACTAGCCAAACAGTTCAAACAGGGTACTATAAGGCACCTATCAAGCAAAAGCTAAACTGACCAAACAGTTAAAATAGAGTAGTATCAAGCTCCTATTGAGCAAGTTCAAACAAGGAAAAAATTGCAAAACATTTCAAACATGGCAAAAATTGTAAATATTTTTAAATGACTTACACCATCATCGAGCCAAAACTGTGGTGTAACGCCCTGCTAATTAGGGTCCGTTACCAAGTGTGTTTAAAATTAGTGCTGGACTCGCTAAACGAATCATTTGGACTAAAACATATGCTTAAGCTACTAAGGGTTCAGGTATTTAAAAATTTGGTCAAGACATAAACATTTTCATTAAACAAAAACTTTAGTCTTTACATGGGATCCCAAAATACAAGTTTAGAAGTTGGTTACACTCCAGCGATTACAAAATAAGTCGGCCTAAGTGACAAAACAAGGTCCAACCCTAGCCCCCCTGAGATTTCTCGGTTGTGGCGGTGGAGCAGACTATATATGTACACATCACTGCTATCGCTCTCCAACTCATGGCTGGCCAAGATTCTCCTTACCCTTACCTGCACCACAAAGCACCCGTGAGCCAAAAGACTCAACAAGAAAACATATTCAAATTGTTCACAGAATATAACAGCACGCCTAACAGTGATAACTAGCACCAAGCATGCACACTGTACATACAAGTGACCATAGGGTCACACAAGTGCATGTCACACTCCCATTTATTCATATGACATCCGAGCCAGTCAAGTGCATAAGGCACTCATGGGGTGGCCTAGCCATAACGGTCTGCGCTCAACGCACATAAAGCCGATCACAGCTTATAGGTCGAGCCCTATAGACCCTTGACTTATAAGTCAAACCTTGAAAACCCTCGACTCATAAGCCGAGCCCCATTTTAACCAGGTATACCCTTGACTAGCAAGTCAAGCTTTAATCAGATGCAACAGACAGAATCTCGGCTTATAAACCGAGCTTCCTAACCAGAACAAACATTGACATAATACATTCATCATACATACAGATACAATGCATTACAGTATACTAGAACAGATATATACATGCATAATTATAATCATGCTCATTAGTTGGGCCCGAGCCCTAATCGCATTTACATTTAACAAATGGGCCAAGCCCCAATCATAATAGCTGGGCCGAGCCCCAATCATACATTCCACGTATCCGGTGCAGTTTTTCTTACATTTGGTCCAAGCACTGGATATAAGCAACCCTCGAGTATGATCTTGTCCTGAGCCTTAGCAATAACCTAGTCACAACCCATAGATAATATCTTATCAACATTCGATTCCATAAATTAACCCTGAGACCAATCCCATGCTCTCAGGAGCTCCAATTCCACCAAACGAGGTGGTGAAATCGTCCCCCGAACCCTTGGGCAAAAACCCTAGAAAATGAAGACTCCTAAAAATGGCCTAGTGCCACGGCTCAGAAGATTAGCGCCGCGACGCTCCTTCGCGAACCCAGAAAAACTGGGTTTTCCCTGCATTTTCTCCAAACCCAAACCATCCCAAGGTTTCGACAAAGTCCCAACTGAGTCCCAAAAGTGATAATACACAACATATGTAGCCCAAAAATCCCAATAACTAACTCAAATCCAACCCCAAACTCAAAACCCATCAAAGTTTAAGATTCTAACAAAACTTAAACCACCAGAAATTAAACTCACAAACAGAATGGATCCTTACCTCCAACAGCTGAATTATGGCCCCATATTACTCCTAGCTTGATCCTAGACACCAAACCTTCAATTCCCAAGCTTTGTTTCCTCAAATACTTCAAAATTCTCAAGTCACCAAGGAGGGAAGGGAGAGAGAGTGGGAGCTTCTTCTGTTATTTTTCTGAGTGTTTCCCTTGTTTTTCCACAGCCTTCTAAGTTCGTTAAACCAAGTCAAAGCTTACCAAGGACCCAAATGCCCTTAAACTTCAGTTTTCCTCCCCATTGCCCATGAGGGTACTTTGGTCATTTACCACCACCCCTCCAATTTCTAATAAACTCACATATCCAAATAAATCCCAAATATCTCCAAGTAATAACCATTTAATCTCCCATTACCCGATAAATCCCGCTAATGTGCTAAATTACCAAAATACCCCTAAGCTCGCCCCGAGCCGAGTATTTGACCCTGTTGTGGCTTTTCCGCTAACTTGCTCACTAAGATCGCCTTATGCCAAATAACCTAAATATATCCACATAATAATGTGGTCTCAATCATAAAACACACATATTCACAATTATACCCTCAACGGGTCAAAATTACAAAAATGTCATTTTAATAAGAAACGGGCTCACATGCGTATTTAATACACCTAAACATGCAAGCATAATCATATCATAATACAATTCACATAATTCACACAATAACATGCTCATAACACATAAACACTCAATTAATTCAATTATTGCCTCCTGACCCCCCAATCCAGGCACTAAGCCATATTAGGGAATTTAGGAGGTTACAATTATCCCCTCCTTACAAGAATTTCGTCCTCAAAATTTTACCTGAACAACTCGGGATACTGGTCCCGCATGGTTGATTCCAACTCCCAGGTCGCCTCCTCGACCTTGTTGCTCCTCCATAATACCTTAACTAGAGGTATGGTTTTGTTTCTCAGGACCTTGTCCTTCTTATCTAATATCTGGACTGGATGCTCCTCAAAAGATAAGTTTGCATGTAGCTCTAGATCTTCATAGCTCAGCACATGAGTCTCATCAGATACATACTTTCGCAACATCGAAAGATGGAACACATTGTGCACAACCGACAATGCCGGAGATAACGCCAATCTATACGCTACCTAAACTATCATTTCCAGGATCTCAAAAGGTCCTACAAACCTAGGACTCAGCTTTCCATTCTTTCCAAACCTCCTCACCCCCTTCAGTTGTGAGACTCTAAGCAAGACATAGTCTCCCACCTGGAACTCCACATTCCTGCGCTTTGGATTCGCATAACTCCTCTGTCTACTCTGTGATGCGAGCATCCAAGCTCTGATCTTCTTGATAGCCTCATTGGTCCTTTGAATTGCCTCAGGACCCAATTATCTACGTTCACCCATCTCATTCCAGTGAATAAGTGATATGCATTTCCTACCATACAACATCTTATAAGGAGCCACTCTTATGGTCTCCTGGAAGCTGTTGTTGTAGTAAAACTCTATCAGTGGTAAAAATTTACTCCAGGACCCCTCAATGTCCAGTACACATGCTCTCAACATGTCCTACAATATCTGGATGGTCTTCTTAGACTGACCGTCGATCTGAGGATGATAAGTTGTACTAAACTTAAATTGTGTGTCCATCGCCTTCTGCAAACTTTCCCAAAACTTTGAAGTAAACATGGGGTCCTGATCTGACACGATCGACCTCGGAGCTCCATGAAGACGTACTATCTCTTTCACATAGAGCTATGCATACTGGTCAACTGTATAAGTTGTCCTCACTGGAAGAAAGTGAGCTGATTTGGTGTATCTATCCACTATAACCCACACCGAATTGTGTTGACCCACCGTCCTGGGAAATCCCACCATAAAATCCATGGTGATGTCTTCCCACTTCCACTCTGGGATATCCAAGGGTTGTAGTAGCCCCGCTATTTTCTGATGTTCAACCTTGATTTGCTGACACGTCAGACACCTGGCCACATACTTGGTTACATCCCTCTTCATCCTTAGCCACAAATATAACATTTTCAGGTCTTGGTACATCTTCATGGTGCCGGGATGCAAAGAATACTGGGTGGTATGAGATTTGTCTAGAATCTCCCGTCTGATAACAGTATCCATCGGAACACAGATCTGACCTTTATATCTTAGCATACCCATATCTGACATTGTATAGTCCCTAGCCACCCCAGCTAAGACGTCCTCTCTAACCTTCACCAACTGTGGCTCTTGTAACTGACTTTCCTTTATCATTTCTAGAAGAGTAGACTGCAGGGTAATGTTGGCTAGCTAGCCCACTACTAACTCAATCTCTGCTCTGGTCATATCCTCTGCAAACTCCTTGGATATCTGACTCGATCTGTACAATTGACATGGACCTCTCCGACTTAGGGCATTTGCCACCACGTTGGCTTTCCCTGGGTGATAAAGGATGTCAAAGTCACAGTCTTTCACCAATTCCAACCAACGTCTCTGCCTCATATTCAAATCCTTTTGTGTAAAGAAGTACTTGAGGCTCTTGTGGTCCGTATATATCTCACACTTCTCTCCATAAAGGTAATGCCTCCATACCTTTAATGCAAAGACCACCACTGCTAATCATGAGTAGAATACCAGTGCTCATAATCCTTCAACTAGTGTGACACATAAGCAATTACCCTCTCTACCTGCATAAGGACACAACCTAATCCTTGTCTCGAAGCATCACAATAAACCATGAACTTCTCCTGATCTATTGGAAGACTCAAGAATGGGGTGGTAATCAAATGCCACTTCAACTCCTGGAAATTGTTGTCGTATCTGTCTGACCACGCAAAGTTCTGACTCTTGCGTGTCAGTTTTGTCAGTGGGGTAGTTATCCTTGAGAACCCTTTCACAAATTTTCTATAATAACCTACCAATCCAAGGAAACTTCTAATCTCAGAAGCATTCCTTGGCCTCGGCCAATTCCTGGCAGCCTCAATCTTAGCTTGGTCTACCTTAATCCCATCTGTACTAACAATATGACCCAAGAAAGTCACCTGAGGTAACCAGAATTCACACTTATTGGACATTGCAAATAACTTGTGTTCTCTCAGCCTCTGTAAGACGAAGCTGAGGTGTTGCTCATGTTCTTCCTCTGTTTGTGAATATACTAAAATATCGTCGATAAAAACGATCACAAACTGATCCAGATAGTCCTTGAACACCATGTTCATCAAATCCATGAAGGTTGCCGAGGCGTTAGTCAAACCAAATGACATAACAAGGAACTCATAGTGCCCATATCTGGTACGAAGGCTATCTTTGGTATGTCTTCCTCCTTGATCCTCAACTGGTGAAACCAAATCAAAGATCTATCTTCGAGAACACCATTTTACCTTGCAATTGGTCAAATAAATCATCTATCCTTGGCAGATGATACTTGTTCTTAATGGTCAACGTATTCGGTTCCCTGTAGTCTATGCATATCCTCGGAGAACCGTCCTTCTTCACAAATAAGACTGGTGCGCCCCATGGCGAGAAACTAGGTCTCATAAAATCCAAGTCTAGCAACTCATGTAATTGAACCTTGAGTTCTCTCAATTTTAATGGGGTCATTCTGTAACGTCCCAAATTTCCTAATAAGTCTTAGGGCCTTGATTAGGGGGGCAAGATGGAAAATTATGGAGTTATGTGATTATGTGAGTTATATTATAATATGACTTGATATGCATGTTTAGGTGTATAAATATGCATGTGGGCCCATTTCTGTTTAATTGGGCAATTTTCATAATTTGGTCTGTTTTAGGTATATTTGGCATATATGTGATATATGTGTGTGACCACATTATTATGTGAGTATGTTTGGGTTACTTGGCACAAGACGGTCCGAGGGACCAAGCTAGTTGGAAAGTCACAACGAGATTCATACTTGACTCGGAGTGAATCAAGGAGTATTTTGGGTATTTAGCACATTATCGGGATATTGGGTAATGGGAATAAATATTGGATGATAAATTGGGAGTTAGTGAGATCAGGAGGGAATTATGAGAATTTTGACTATTTTACCCCGGGGGCGTTTTCGAGATCCTGAGCATTAGGATTTGCTTGAGGTTACTTAAGCTCGAAGTAACCTGTTAGAAATAAAAAGAACGTTCACAATGTTCTCTCTCTCTCTCATGTTCCCTTTTTGACACCGATCGCATTTTCAAAGGAAACTCGAGTTTTAGGACTCAGATTCAAGCAAGGATTAAGGCATAGCGATTCTAGGGAAGATCAGAAGCATATTAGCTGGAGCATTTAGTTGTGAAATGACTCAATCAGAGGTACTTCAAGTTTTACGTTTTAAGTTTTCATGTTTTTAAGCTTTGATTGGATTTTATGTTTTGATGAGTTTTTGGATGATTTGAGACTTGGGTTTTAATGGTTTTGGATAATTGAGATGTTTGGGAACTTTGTTTTTGGGATTTGGATATGTTTGAATAGGTTAGTGGTAGGTTTTTAAATGAAGCAAATGAGAAAAAATGGCTGGGTCGAGGTCGGGCCGCGGCCCTGTTCTTGGGCACCGCGGCCTAGGCTTGACGAAGATGATTGAATTGGGTGATGGGCAGATAGGGATGCAACGCAAGGTAGGTGCGCCGCAACGCGAGGTGCAGGGAAAGAGGTGGTCTGGCTTCTGTCTGAAGCGGGCCACGACTCAGGGTTAGGGGGCTGCGTCGCTTAAGGGAAGTTTTGCCCAGATTTGGTTTTTAGTTATGGGAACTTAACTCTAAGGGCACGAGATCAATCCTACTACCTAGTTGGGTAGGATTCGACGTCCTAGAGGCTAGGACTTGGTCCAGAAGTATTTATTTACTCATTTTTTATGGGGTTTTATATTATGGTTTTGACTAGGTTATCGCTAGGGGATTGGAAACAAGATCATGCTTGAGGATCGTTTATTGGTAACCTATGCTTGGACCAAAGGTAAGAAAACTGCACTCAGTATGTGATGCATGTGATGCTGCGATACATGTGATTATGGCATGGCATGGATATTGAATATGGAATTGATCAAAGGTTAAGTCTCTGTAAATATGCATGATCATAATTATGCTGGTGAATGTTGAGTAAGCATGTTGGATGCCCTATATTTGGATATTTGACATATGATATATGCCTGGTTGCATTGCTTACTTGTGAGTGGCATTGATTCATTAGTCAGAAACGACAATGGTGTTAGTACTAGTCGTGAAGTCTTGACTTATCAGTCATGAACGACAATAGTACTGAGTGCTGGTCGTATGGAATTGACTTACGAGTCAAGAGCGGCATTAGCGTATTGAACGCAGAGCCGAAATGATTAGATTTAATCAACATGGGCATTAAATTATTGGCCGACCTTAAGGTCAAAGAAAACTAAAAACGCTTGTCTGGTCTAAAGGCTAGTTATTTAGAGCCAGGGCCAAAAGGCTCAAGTGACTGAAACGTCACATGGCTTAGGGAGCGGATCCCCAGATATGGAATCATTAGTCATCTATATAGGGAGCGGATCCCTAGAGATGGACTCATTAGTAATTTATTCAGGGAGCAGATCCCCAGAGGTGGACTCATTAGTCATCTATTCAGGGAGCAGATCCCCAGATTGACTTGACAATCATCTATTCAGGGCGCCCCATAATCATTTATTTTGATTTGCTTGCATGCTGAATAGGGCTATTACTGCTAGGCATGCTTATTATGATTTAGTGACATGTTATTATCTGTTTATGAGGATGTTGAGTTTTCTTGCTGAGCCTCCGCTCATGGGTGCTATGTGGTGCAGGTAAAGGCAAAAGAAAGTTGGACCATCCTTGAGTGGAGAGCTTAGGTGATGGTGTGTACATATGCGGCTGCTCGACCACCACGGTCAAGGATTTAAAGAGGAACTAGGGTTAAACCTTATTTTGCCGCTTAGGTCAGCTCGTTGTAACTCTTTTATTGTAATTACCCTTTAAAATATATTTTGGGATCCCAATGTATACAGTAAACATTTTAGTGAAACGTTGTATCTTTGACCAAAATTTTTAACCCTAAATCGTTAATCACACTTACTTACACGATTATGGCCAAATGACTCGTTTAGCGAGTTTAGCACTGTTTAAAATGCATAGCGTAACGATCCCTTGGTAGTAGGGCGTTACACATTCGGTAAGGTGCCCTAGACACTGGCTCTGTCCTTGGTGCCAATTCAATAACAAATTCTATCTCCTTGTGCGGCAGCAACCCTAGTAACTCTTCCGGAAACACATATAGGAATTCACAGACTAACCTAGTCTCTTCTGGTCCCACTGACACGACCTGAGTGGTATCTATGACGTTGGCCGAGAATCCTATGCAACCTCCTTGCAATAGGTCTCTAGCCTGCAATGCTGAAATCATAGGTACTCGGGGTCCATGCACAATGCCAACGAATACGAAGGGGTCCTCTCCCTCAGGTTCAAAGGTTACCATATTCTTTTTTACAATCGATGGTTGCCCCATATCTAGTTAACCAGTCCATCCCAAAAATATTATCAAATTCAGTCATAACCAACTTTATCAAATCAACCGATAACTCCCTGCCGTCTACTATCGCTGATAGTGATCTGACCCATCTTCTGGAAACCAGTAACTCCCCAGAGGATAATAATGTCCCAAAGCCCACAACATAGCAGTCACATGGCCTACACAGTCTATCAATAATCCTACTAGAAACATAAGAATGTGTAGCACTAGAGTCAATCAGCACAGTATAAGAAATGCCAGCACCAGAAAGCTGGCATATGACCACTAAGGGCCTAGCCTCAGCCTCAACCTGTGTCAATGCAAACACTCGAGCTGTTTGCCTTCTTCAGTTCCTCTTTCTTTATTCTTGGGCAATCCTTCTTGAGATGCCCTAAAATCCCACATAAAAAGCAGGCCTTCGCTCGACACTCCCCATGATGACGTCTTCTACATCTAGCACACTCTGGATATGTTCTCAAGTTCTCATTTCTGCCCTGGCGGCCAATTTGTACACCTCGTGGCCTCCTGTCAGGACTAGAAGCTAAAACAGTATCAGGGGTCTTCCTTTTCTGGCCACTAGGGCCTCCGCCCCTACCTGGTCCCACAAAGGGAGGTCAAGTCTTCCTCATATCCCTTATGGTCTCATTCTCGAGCCAGATCTTGTTCTCAGCGCCCTTTGCAGTAAGGGCTCTCTCTACTACCTGAGCATATGTTGTCACTCCAGGTACTATGGTAATTCTGACATCCCAGACTATCATAGGTTATAGCCCCTGAAGGAATCTCTCCTTCCTTGTCCCATTAGTGGGTACCAAGTCTGCAGTGAACTTGGCTAATCTGTCAAATTTCAGGGCGTATTCTGTCACTGACATGCTCCCTTGTAATTGTTAGGAAAAATAATATTGCCTCAATGGAAATGGTAAGATAATGTTACAACTCTATGCAAAATATTACAATGGACAAGAATGATTAAATAAAGTGTTACAACTCTATAAATGAAAATACAAATAAAACAAAGGAAATGAAGAAGATGATGAAAAAGAAGAGAATAGTAAAATACAACTCAAAACAAAAGTTACAAATAAAATAAAGTGTTTGGACCAAATGAAGAGATTACAACTCTTAAACAAAATATACAAGTAAATAAAACAAGAGAATAAGAAGAAGAACAATAGAATAAAAGGAAGAACATAAACCACAAACAAACTCTCACTTACACAACCTAAGTGAAGAGGATTGGGGATCACCAACTTGAACAAGGTTTAAAACCTTTGTCCAAAAGCTTATTTCCCCCTAACTCAAGCACTAAGGGATCTCTCTCAGATTTTGGAAATGCTTTATGGAATTATCAAGCCTCAAGGTGTTTCTAGCCAAGTGCTTTAGTGGATAGAAATGGTGTGTCTTACAAGTGAGCATTAGGCTCCTATTTATAGAGTTTAGAGACACCCTTTGAATTTCAAATTCCACCAACCCCCATGGCTATTACCAATGATTAATTGAGTGTTTTATGGAATTAAAATAGAGATTTGGGAGTTACTTGGCTGTTGGAATCGTTCAAAGTTGGATAAAAAACCGAAATTATATGAAGCTGTCAGCCATTAGGGCCGCGGCGCTTGTTCTAGGTGCCGCGGCCCTCAGTCAATTTCAGCAACAAATTTTTCAGCTTTTTCCAAAACGTTCTAATTTATTCCCACTTGATTTTGTAACTTCCATACACAATATGGGAGTTAAAATCACTTCTCTATCAGTCATTTCTCATATGGCTTTAAGAAATTCATCTCAATATTGTGTAATAACAAATCTACTCAATAATGGGTGATATTTAGGAGTTACAAATTTGTGATGAATTTGTAACACCAAATATGTTACATGTTTGGATATTTCACATATATCCAAATAATGTAACTCTCTATTATATGTTACAATATGTGACACTCTATGTCACATTTATTTAATCTAAAACATTATATTATAAAATAATATAATGTTACATTATATTATAAAATAATATAACAGTAATAACCTACTGAATTCCTCAGCTTTGGCACCTCTAATTGCTTCATTGTAGTACTTCTCATTGAATAAAGTTCTAAAATCTTCCTAGTTCATTGTGGTTACATCCCTAGTCTGGGACACCACCTCCAACCAAATTCGGGCATCCTCCCGAAACATGTACATGGCACATGCCACTCTTTCATTGCCCACCACCCTCATAAAGTCTAGGATGGATGTAATCATAGCCCTCCACTGCTCTGCCTTGAGTGGATCTGCACTACCCTCGAAAACCAGAGGGTGCTATTTCCTGAACCGTTCATACACTAACTCCCAATGGTTCTCTAACCCTATCTGCTGCTGTACGGCCAAAAGTGGAGCAGCAGATGGGGCCTTTGATGTAGCGTTCCCTGCTGAAACATGCTGTAGCCTCCACTGGCGAATCTCTTCATCCTGTCTCTGTAGCCTAGCTTGCATGTCAGCAGCATCTATTGCCAGTTTTCAGGGGCTGGCGGAGGGTTCTGACCCTAGTCATTACTTCTGACCTGATTCTCAGTGCCAGTCGACTCATTAGATTGCCCTGGAAGCATACTTCCAAGTTTATCTGCAATCAATGACTCGACTTATCAAGCAGTAATACAAATATCCCCTGTCAACACGGTTCAAAACCGATCCAATAAGCATTCACATGCATTGACAATGCTAATAAGCATCCCAGTAATTCACACATAAACAATCATGCTAATAAGCATGGTGATTCATATTCATGCTTAACCAAGATGCTAATAATCACGTTCTTAACATTCACAAACATTAATAGCACTAATAACCACGTTCCTGGCATGCACAGACAGATAGTAATGCTAATAAGCATCTTCTAGCATACAAGCACGTATAACAGCACTAATAAGCGTTTCTGACATCCAAAATCAACAACGATGCTTATAACCAATCCCACCGCATTTACAAGCGACTATTGTGCTAATAAGAACATCTCGAACATACATACAACAGTCAAGGGCCAGGCCCTATAAGAATAGCTCATGCTTTCTATTTGAACAAGTAGGTAAGGCATGTATAATTCATTTAAGCAACTGCACACATAACTTTGTTAATAGTTACCAAACCCTGAGTCAAGCTTGTCTTTAGCGGAGAGTGTACATGCCCAGTCCATCATTAGGAACAATTAAACCTTGGGTGCTCAGATACCAAATTGTAACACCCTGCTAATTAGGGTCCGTTACCAAGTGTGTTTAAAATTAGTGCTGGACTCGCTAAACGAGTCATTTGGACTAAAACATGTGATTAAGCTACTAAGGGTTCAAGTATTTAAAATTTTGGTCAATACATAAACATTTTCATTAAAAAAAAATTTAGTCTTTACATGGGATCCCAAAATACAAGTTTAAAAGTTGGTTACACTCCAGCGATTACAAAATAAGTCGGCCTAAGTGACAAAACAAGATCCAACCCTAGTGCCCCTGAGATATCTCGGCTGTGGCGGTCGAGCACACTATATATGTACACATCACTGCTATCACTCTCCAACTCATGGCTGGCGAATCTTCTCCTTACCCTTACTTCCACCACAAAGCACCCATGAGCCAAAAGACTCAGCAAGAAAACATATTCAAACAGTTCACAAAATATAACAACACTTCTAACAGTGATAACTAGCACCAAGCATGCACACCGTATAGATAACTGACCATAGGGTCACACAAGTGCATGTCACACTCCCATTTATTCATATGGCATCCGAGCCAGTTAAGCGCATAAGGCACTCCCGGGGTGGCCTAACCATAACGGCCTGCGCTCACACGCATAACCCCGATCACAGTTTATAGCCCGAGCCCTACAGACCTTTGACTTATAAGTCAAGCCTTGAAAACCCTCGACTCATAAGCTGAGCCCTCTTTTAACCAGATATACCCTTGACTAGCAGGTCAAGCTTTAATCAGATGCAACAGACAGAATTTTGGCTTATAAACCGAGCTTCCTAAACAAAACAAACATTCACATAATACATTCATTATACATACAAATACAATGCATTACAATATACTAGAATAGATATACACATACATAATTATAATCATGCTCACTAGCTGGGCCCGAGCCCTAATCGCATTTACATTTAACAAATGGGCCAAGACCCAATAATACATTCCACGTATCGGGCGCAGTTTTTCTTACATTTGGTCCAACCACTGGATATAAGCGACCCTCGAGTACGATCCTATCCTCAGCCTTAGCAATAACCTAGTCACAACCCATAGATTATATCTTATCAACATTCGATTCCATAAATGAACCTCGAGACCAATCTCGTGCTCTCGGGACCTCTAATTCCACCAAATGGGGTGGTGAAATCGTCCCTCGAGCCCCTAGGCAAAAACCCTAAAAAATGCAAAAATGAAGGCTCCTGAAAATGGCCTAGCGCAATGGCGCAGCCTAACATGCGCCGCGACAAACAGCCAGAGCTCCCTGCCCTGTAACACCCCAGCGCCGCGACTCGAAAGAACAGCACCACAACGCTCTTTCGCGAACCCAGAAATACTGGGTTTTTCTGGCATTTTCTCTGAACCCAATGTAACGCCCTAAACTCCAGGGACCGTTATAGTGTGCCTTTTAAACAGTCCTAAACTCGCTAATCAAGTCATTTGGCCATAATCGTGTAACTAAGTATGATTAGCGGTTTAGGGATTAAAAATTTTGGTTAAGATATAATGTTTCATTAGAACGTTTACTGTATACATTTGGATTTCAAAATATAATTTAAAGGTTATTTACAAGAAAATATTTACAACCAGCCAATCTAAGCGGAAAAACAAGGTTTAACCCTAGTTCTTCTTTCAACCCTCGGTCGTGGCGGTTGAACAGCCGCATATGTACACATCGTCACCTAAGCTCTCCAACTCAAGGATGGTCCAGCTTCCTTTTTCCTTTACCTGCACCACATAGAACCCGCGAGTCGAAGCCCAGCAAGAAAACTCAATATGCTCATGATCAGTAACATCATGTCAACAAATCATAAAGTGCATGCCTAGCAATAACAACCTCAATCACACATGCAAATAAGTTCAAATAATGATGGGGTATCCAGGATAAGGAATCCTGCACTCCTGAGTGGATGACTATCAAGTTAATCCTAATCAGATAAGTGATTTAACACTGGTGGTTCCGATAACCATGCTGGGCTTATAGCCCTAAATAGAAGAGTGACAGTTGTAAAAGTCACTAAGTTGGGTTTCGTTCCCTTTAAAAATAAGTGATCATTTCACTAGCTTAAACAAGATAGGTATTTGATGAGATAGTCACCAACATAAACCTACCGAGTGACCATAGAGTCACTACTGTGGGATTCTGTTCCCTTAGCCATGTGACAAAACAGTCACGTAGGCCTTTGGCCCTGGCTCTGAGTAACTAGTCATAGACTAAACAAGCGCTTATAATTTTCATCGAACTTAGGGTCGGTCCAGCATTAATACTCCATATGAGTCATTCAATGTCGATGTCTAGTAAATCTAATCTTTTATCGACTCTACGTTCATGACGCTTATGCTGCTTCTGACTCTTAGGTCAGTAACATGCGACCAATGCTGATTCTGACTAGTCAGTGCCACGCACAAGTAAGCAATGCTACCAGGCATATATCATATGTCGAATATCCGAATACAGGGCATTCAGCATGCTCATTTAACAATTGCTAGCATAATTAGGATCATGCAAATACACAGAGACTCAATCTCTGATCAATCTCACATTTAACATTAATGGCATGCCCTAACCACATGTTTCTCGTGCATCACATGCATCGCATTTAATCACTCGACATGCCTCAATAATAACCACGCATGTCATATATATAGGGTGCAGTTTTCTTACCTTTGGTCCAAGCACAGGTTACTAATAAACGATCCATAAGCACGATCCTGATTCCAAGCCTCTAGTGATGACCTAGTCACAACCATAAACGGTGATCCAATGAGTTCAAGTTCTAAAACCCAATCTCGGAACCAAGACCTAGCCTCCGGGACGTCGAATCCCACTAAACCGGGTAGTAGGAATGATCCCAAGGCATAAGGTTTGAGTTCCCATAATAAAAACATCATTTTGGCCACAAATGGCATCAAGCGCCGCGGCCCCTAGGCCTTTCAAAAACCTCCACCTTCTTCGTCGAGCCTGGGCCGCGGTGCCCAAGAACAGGGCCGCAGCCCAACCGCGAACCAGGCATTTTTCTTTGATTTTACCATTTTAAAACCATCCAAAAACCTATCCAAACATCTCCCAATCCAAAAATCAAAGTTCCCAAACATCCCCATAATCCAAAACCAACAAAACCAATCATTCAAAAACATACAAAACACAAAGTCCAATTCAAGCTTAAAAACTTTAAAAACTTTGAACTTAAAACTTGAATTACCTCCGATTGAGTTGTTTCCCAACTAAATCCTCCAGCTAATAAGCTTCTAATCTTCCCTAGAATCGCTATGTCTCGATCCTCACTTGAATCAGAGTCTCAGAACTCAAGTTTCCTTCGAAAATGCGATCGAGAGACGAATATGGAACTTAGAGGGAGAGAGAACTTACTGAACGTTCTTTTTATTTCTTAACAAGCTACTTCAAGCTTAAGTAGCCTCAAACAAATCCTAACGCTTGGGGTCCCGAAAACGTCCCGGGGGCAAAATAGTCAAAACCTCCATAATTTCCCCCTGATCTTACTAACTCCCAATTTATCATCAAATACTTATTCCCATTACCCAATAACCCGGTAATGTGCTAAATACCCCGTGACTCACTCCGAGTCAAGAATAAACCGCGTTGTGACTATTTCACTAGCTTACCTCCTAGGATCATCTCGTGCTGAGTAACCCTAGCATATCTAAATAATAATAAAGCACCACACACATATCACATATATGCAAAACATGCTCGAAATGGCCAAAATATGAAAATCACCCAAATAATCAGAAATGGATTCACATGCATATTTAATACACCTAAACATGCATATTATTATTTAATAACATAATAAATCAATTATGGCCCTCCCGGCCTCCTAATCAAGGTCCTAAACCTTATTAGAAAATTTGGGACATTACAACTATCCCCTCCTTACAGAAATTTTGTCCTCAAAATTTATCTGAAATGCCCGGAATATGAATTCCGCACAACTGATTCCAGTTTCCTAGGTCGTTCCCTCGACCTCACTATTTTTTTTTTGTAACATTACCTTAACTCAAGGTACACTTTGTTTCTCATAACCTTATTCTTTCTGCCTAACTGGATTGGCTATTCCTTACAAGATAACTAAGCCTCAATCCCCAGATTCTTATAACTCAACTCATGAGTTTCTTTTAACCCATGTCCCCAGCATGGAATTACATAATACACTGTATACAGCTGACAGTACCAAAGATAAGGCCGATCCAAAGTCAACTTCACCAGTCCTATATAGGACTAAAACTGTTATACTACTCTAGGGTTCAACTTGCCCTTATCTCCTCACCCCTTTTTCATGGTGATACTTGAAGGAAGATACAATCTCCTACTTGGAACTTCATGTTCTTGCTTTTCAATTCAGTAAAACTTTTCCATTTACTCTGAGAAGTGAGCATCCAAGCTCTAACCTTCAATAATCTCAATGATCCCCCGAACCACCTCAGGATCCAGATATAATATCTCACCCATCTCATTCCAATGAACGGGTGATAAACATTCTCAAACATACCTCATCTCATAAGGTACTTTCCAATACTAAATTCCTCTCTATCTTTCTCTAATTTACCATCAGTATGAGGATAATGAACTATACTGAATTCCATCTACATACTTATTGCCTTCTGCCACTTTCCCCAAAACTTGGAACTAAAAACAGAGTCCTCATCTGATAAGACAGACCTTGAATTCTCAAGAAGGCATACTATCTTTCTCACAGAGAGATCTGATTACTGATCAGCTGTATTACTTGTCCTTACTGATAGAAGTGGCTCACTTTAAATACTGTTCCATAATGACCCAATCCAAATCACGTCGACCCACTAACCTGGGCAATCCCACCGCGAAACCCATCGCGATGCTTTCTTATTTCCATTACAAAATACTCAAAGGCTACAATGCCCCACTGATTTCTGATACTCTGTCTTGACCTGCTAACAGATTAAGAATTTTACCACGTATACCATTATGTCCCTCTCTATCCCAGGCCATCAACATTAAGCTTTCAAACTCTGGTAATGGAAATAAGAAAGCATCGGATTCCTGAAGAGTAGTCTGAATGAAGAGAATAAGAAGAGTAGCATGAGATTCATCCAGAATTTCCCAATTAATCTCAGTGTCCATCGGATTCCAAATCTGATCCTTATGCCACAATAAATTCACACCTGACACTATTTAATCCTTAGCTAATCCAGCTAAGACTTTCCACTCAATCTTTCCTATCCGTGGTTCACTTAATTGTTTTCCTTTTGATCCTTTCCGAAATGATAATCTCAAGCATAAAACTGGCCACCCGGCCCACCAGACACTCTACTCTAGTTCTGGTCAGATACTGTTGCATAGGCAATCACTTTTCTCTGTCACTGAGGTGTCATAACAACCTACAAACTGATTCTGATCTGCAAGAAGACTCAAAACTCTTCCACAAAGTACACATAATATCATGCCCATCCAAGGAAACTCTTGCCTACCGAGACGTTCCTTGACCTTGGCAAATCTCCGCAGAGAAAACATCACGATACCATCGTTCAAGACGATCATAAATCTAATTAAGATAATCCTTAAATACTCTGTTCCATCAAAACAATCTTAGCATTAACCAAATCCTTAAAATATACTCAGCACTCCCAGTGCCCTGATCTGATACAATAGTCAGTCTTTTGCATATCCTTCACCCTGATCTTCAGCTGGTACTAACCAGATCAAAGATCCACTTTGGAGAATACTATCTTATCCAATAACTAAACCTTTAGGTCTTACAAGTCATTCAAAACAGTGCCCTAAACCTAATTCCATTCTTGGCACCAATCAAATCACCATTTTATCTTTTTGTGTAAACGAACTTCTAAGAAATCCCTTGGAAGCACATCCAGAAACTCACAGACTAATCCACTCTATCCTGTTCCCACTGGCACAATCTAAGTGGTGTCCACCACACTAGCTAAGAGTTCCATGCATCTCCCTACAATAAAACTTTAGCTCTCAATATAGATGCCATCAGCATACAAAATCCATGCACAGTGCCAACTGTCTCAAGGCTTCCCACTTTCAAGCCCAAGAGTTAATATCCTTTCCTTACAATTTAGCATTGCCCCACACTTGACTAACCAATCCAAATCCAAGATCATCTCAAAATCAATCATAACCAACCTTATCATATCAACTGATGAGTCATTTTTACCATAATCCAACTCATCACTTAAATCACCACTACAGTATCACTTTCCCATCATAACATAACCATGCAATCTGCATAATAACTCCATGTTTCTCTAGATGCACAAGCAAAGAACAACATGGTACTAAGCTAGTCAACACAATACAAAATCAAAATTAAAAGTTGACCTGCCACCCCTGAGGAACTAGTCTCAGTCTTTGACTACATCGAAACGAACACTCGAGCTGGAGTTGAGCTGTCCGTCCCCTTTTGCTCATCCTTTCTTAGCCTTGGGCAATCCTTCTTGAAATGCCCAACCATGTCACATAAGAAACATGCCTATGCTCAACATTCTCCCAGATGACCCCTCTTGCACCGAGTGCATATTGGATAAATTTTCCAGCTTTCATTCTTGCTTTAAGTGGAGGTACCACTACCTGAGCTCCGTGCTCTCTGGCACTCTTCTTCTCATTTCTCATGCTCTCAACAGCAAGAGCTTTCCCTACCACCTGAGCATAGGTAGAGATTTCATGCACTAATGCAACTCTAATGCCCTGAGCTATTTTGGAATTAAACCCCTGAATAAACATTTCATTCCGAGCTACATCTGTGGGTACCATGCCAAAAGCAAACTTGGCCAACCCATCAAATCTGTTAACATACTCGGTTACTGTTGCATTTCCCTAAACCAGGTTCAGAAACTCATTCATCTTTACAATCTTGGCTGCATCATAATAACATCTTTCATTGAACAGCTGCCTAAACTCCTTCCAGTCTATCACAGTTGTGTCTCGTGTCTAGGATATCACTTCCCACCACGTCCGCGCATCATCCCGCAATACATATGTAGCACAGATCACCCTATCGTGACCTACCAGCCTCATACTGTCAAGAATGGAATTGATCATGCTTATCCATTGCTCAGCTCTGAATGGATCTAGGCCTCCCTCAAAGACTAGAGGGTAATACTCCTGGAATCTTCCACAGAGAAATTTCCATCTGCTCTCAACCTTAGGTTGAGCCAAAACTGGTGCCACTCCTAGCATAACAAAGGAAGAGGTGCTCCCCAACAGATTCTACTATTGCTTCAAACACCTAATCTCTTCCTCCTGCCTCTACAATCTTAATTGCACATTTGTAAGCATTTGCTGGAAATTGATAGGAGCATATGAAGAACTAAAACCCTGGCTATAACTCCCTGCCTCAGTATAACCAACACCAGGCCTTATTATCTGCCTTGGATATAAACTTGCTGATTGAATCTGCAGTCAATAACTTGACTCATTAATCATGATGAGCATATCAAGAGCTTTCCCCACGGGATCAATCTTACCACACCGCATTCACAAATCACTGCAGTGCTAAAAACATGCCCATAGCACTCATACATTAATCATAACCCCTGCTCTTCCAACATACACCTCATGCCTCCAACTCCAGTATGCAAATATCATAATTATATATATTCATGGAGCAGGTAATCATATGATCACATTCATATATATATATATATATATATTCACGGAGCATGTAACATATAGTCAAGAGCCAGGCTCTATCAGTAACTCATGCTCCCTAATACAATGTGCAGGTAAAGCATTTACATTCTATTTAAGCAGTTAAGCACATAACTACAAAAATAGTTACCCTTCCCTGAGTGAAGCTATCTTCAGTGACGAGTGTAAATTCCCAGCTTGCCTTCAGGAACCCATAAACCTTAGTTCGCTTTGATACCAAATTGTAACGCCCTAAACTCCAGGGATCATTACGGTGTGCCTTTTAAACAGTGCTAAACTCACTAATCGAGTCGTTTAGCCATAATCGTGTAACTAAGTATGATTAGCGGTTTATGGATTAAATTTTTTGGCTAAGATATAACGTTTCATTAGAACGTTTACTGTATACATTGGGATCCCAAAATATAAATGAAAGGTTATTTACAAGAAAATATTTACAACCAGCCGATCTAAGCGGAAAAACAAGGTTTAACCCTAGTTCTTCTTTCAACCTTCGGCCGTGGCGATCGAGCAGCCGCATATATACACATCATCACCTAAGCTCTCCAACTCAAGGATGGTCCAGCTTCCTTTTGCCTTTACCTGCACCACATAGAACCCGTGAGTCGAAGCCCAGCAAGAAAACTAAATATGCTCATGATCAGTAACATCATGTCAACAAATCATAAAGTGCATGCCTAGCAATAACAACCTTAATCACACATGCAAATAAGTTCAAGTAATGATGGGGTATCCAAGATAAAGAATCCTGCCCTCCTGAGTGGATGACTATCAAATCAATTATAATCAGATAAGTGATTTAACACTGGTGGTTCCGATAACCATGCTAGGCTTATATCCCTAAATAGAAGAGTGACAGTTGTAAAAGTCACTAAGGTGGGTTCCGTTCTCTATACAAATAAGTGATCATTTCACTAGCTTAAACAAGATAGGTATCTGATGAGATAGTCACCAACATAAACCTACCGAATAACCATAGAGTCACTACCGTGGGATTTCGTTCCCTTAGCCATGTGATAAAACAGTCACCTAGGCCTTTGGCCCTAGCTCTGAGTAACTAGTCATAGACTAGACAAGCGCTTATAATTTTCATCGAACTTAGGGTCGGTCCAGCATTAATACTCCATATGAGTCCTTCAATGCCGATGTCTAGTAAATCTAATCTTTTATCGGCTCTACGTTCATGACGCTTATGCCGCTTCTGACTCTTAGGTCAGTAACATGCGACCAATGCCGATTCTGACTAGTCAGTGCCACATACAAGTAAGCAATGCTACTAGGCATATATCATATGTCGAATATCCGAATACTGGGCATTCAACATGCTCATTTAACAATTGCTAGCATAATTAGGATCATGCAAATACACATAGACTCAAGCTCTGATCAATCTCACATTTAACATTCATGGCATGCCCTAACCACATGTTTCTCGTGCATCACATGCATCACATTTAAACACTCGACATGCCTCAATAATAACCACACATGTCATATATATAGGGTGCAGTTTTCTTACCTTTGGTCCAAGCACATGTTACCAATAAACGAGCCAATAGCATGATCCTGATTCCAAGCCTCTAGTGATGACCTAGTCACAACCATAAATGGTGATCCAATGAGTTCAAGTTCAAAAACCTAATCCCGGAACCAAGACCTAGCCTCCGGGACGTCGAATCCCACTAAATCGGGTAGTAGGAACGATCTCGAGGCCTAAGGTTTGAGTTCCCATAATCAAAACATCAGTTTGGCCACAAATGGCATCACGTGCCGCGGCCCCACTAACCAAGCGCCACGGCCCCTAGGCCTTTAAAAAACCTCCACCTTTTTCATCGAGCCTGGGCCGCGGCGCCCAAGAACAGTGTCGCAACCCAACCGTGAACCATCCATTTTTCTTCGATTTTACCATTTTAAAACCATCCAAAAACCTATCCAAACATCTCCCAATCCAAAAATCAAAGTTCCCAAACATCCCCATAATCCAAAACCAACAAAACCAATCATTCAAAAACTTACAAAACACAAAGTCCAATTCAAGCTTAAAAACTTTGAACTTAAAACTTGAATTACCTCTGATTGACTTGTTTCCCAACTAAATCCTCCGGCTAATAAGCTTCTAATCTTCCCTAGAATCGCTATGCCTCGATCCTCACTTGAATCCGAGTCCCAGAACTCAAGTTTCCTTCGAAAATACGATCGGGAGACGAATATGGAACTTAGAGGGAGAGAGAACTTACTGAACGTTCTTTTTATTTCTTAACAGGTTACTTCAAGCTTAAGTAGCCTCAAACAAATCCTAACGCTCGAGGTCCCGAAAACGTCCCCGGGGGAAAAATAGTCAAAACCTCCAAAATTTCCCCTGATCTTACTAACTCTCAATTTATCATCAAATACTTATTCCCATTACCCAATAACTCGGTAAAGTGCTAAATATCCCTTGACTCACTTTGAGTCAAGAATAAACCGCGTTGTGACTATTCCACTAGCTTACCTCCTAGGATCGTCTTGTGCTGAGTAACCCTAGCATAACCAAATAATAATAAAGCACCACACACATATCACATATATGCCAAATATGCCCGAAATGACCAAAATATGAAAATCACCCAATTAATCAGAAATGGGTTCACATGCATATTTAATACACATAAACATGCATATTATCATTTAATAGCATAATAAATCAATTATGGCCCTTTCGGCCTCCTAATCAACGTCCTAAACCTTATTAGGAAATTTGGGACATTACACCTAAACCTTCCAAAACCATCCCAAGGTTTCCCTAAAGTCCCAACTGAGTCCCAAAAGCATTAATACACAACATATGTAGCCCAAACATCCCAATAACTAACTCAAATCCAACCCCAAACTCAAAACCCATCAAAGTTTAAGATTCTAACAATACTTAAACCACTAGAAATTAAACTCATAAACAGAATGGATCCTTACGTCCAACAGATGAATTATGGCCCCAAATTACTCCTAGCTTGATCCTAGACACCCAACCTTCAATTCCCAAGCTTTGTTTCCTCAAATACTTCAAAATTCTCAAGTCACCAAGGAGGGAGAGAGAGAGTTACGGGAGAGAGAGTGTAAGAGAGTGAGAGCTTCTTTTGTTATTTTTCTGAGTGTTTCCCTTGTTTTTCCACAACCTTCTAAGTTGGCTAAACCAATTCAAAACCTACCAAGGACCCAAATGCCCTTAAACTTCAATTTTCCTCCCCATTGCCCATGAGGGTACTTTGGTCATTTACCACCCCTCCAATTTCTAATAAACTCACATATCCAAATAAATCCCAACTATTTCCAAGTAATAACCATTTATTCTCCCATTACACGATAAATCTCACTAATGTGCTAAATTACCAAAATACCCCTAGGCTCGCCCCAAGCGGGGTATTTGACCCTGTTGTGACTTTTCCGCTAACTTGCTCACTATGATCTCCTTTTGCATAATAACCCAAATATATCCACAGAATAATCTTGTATCAATCATAAAACACACATATTCACAATTGTACCCTCAACGGGTCAAAATTACGAAAATGCCATTTTAATAAGAAATGTGCCTACATGCATATTTGATACACCTAAACGTGCAAGGATAATCATATCATAATACAATTCACATAATTCACACAATAACATGCTCATAACACATAAGCACTTAATTAATTAAATTATTGCCTCCCGGCCCCTTAATCCAGGCACTAAGCCATATTAGGGAATTTTGGACATTACATGTGGTGTCTTGAAATGTAGAAACTAGGCTGGACCATAACCCCTAGTCTTGACATCCCTCTTCTTCTTGTTGGGGATGTCTTCGAGCATCCACTTGCAAAACATCCTATATTGTCTCCTAACTTTCTTCTTTAGAGGGTCGAGGACTAAAGGCTTGTCTGTAGGTTCATCCCCACAAGAACTGTTTCTCATTGGGTTAGTGTAGTCTTTGTTCCAAACTGGGCGACATATTTTCGTCTTGAATTCAACCCCAACCATGTCTATAGAGTTGGCAATAGCTACACCGGGAGTATCAGGATCTGGTGTGACAACCATAGTCGGAGGAATGGATGTCTCATTAAACTCAAAATCATCTGGTATATCTAGTGAGTCAGAGTTTGAATATGATGCATCACCCATACACCTTCTCAGATGATCTTGTAGAAATTTCATAATTTTATTTACCGTGTCCAAGAAAACTGACAAATTCTTCAAGAGGGTCTCTTGTCGACCTTCCACTATCTCCAGCCTATGTACCAACTTTTTGATATCAGCTACGACAGAGTCTGGGGTTGAGGCAGTGGTGGGGGCTGCATTCTCTTCCTTAGGGCTAGCATCCATGAAGATTTGTGCAACCTTAGCAATCTCATCCACCCTATTGGTTACCTTCTTGAAATCAAGGGTTGTCTCGTTGTCCCCATCAACCTCTTCAGGGTCCTCGCCCAGCCCGGGATAAGGCGGAGCATCACCCTCTGTCAGGGTGTTGTAATAATCCATTTCTACATTTTGGGGCTTCAACAAGGGTAACACGATCAACTATAACAAACATAAATCAATAAGTTAAGTCAATTTATCGTAGAATATATTCATTCAAGTAAACATAACTGCTTATCGTCAATAAAAATAACTTACATTGCTCTTTGTGAACATTTGTGCAACATTGGGGTTAGTAACATCCCTATTCTTCTGTCGCGACCAGCTAAGCATCCTTGGGACCATATTTCCAAGGTTCATAACATACTCCTGTGCAACCTACCGAATGGCCTTGTACGCCCAATACTGTAACTCCGGCGCATAACCATACAAATTGTACTTTGACTCTTTTTGTTGCCCCTTAACTTCCTTCGTCTTATCATAAAAATCATTCTCGTGATGCATATCCTTCCTACAAGCATTAATAAGCTTCTTGAAAGACAACTTCCTCTATGGATAGCTGAAGAAGTAGTCAGCGTCCTCAGCCAACTTTAGTATATCTAACCATATATTTAACTTGTCCTCCGGTGCATATAGTGTTATATTATTTATATAATATGATATTTAGTTTAAATAATGTGACAATGTGTGTCAAATATTATAACATATAAAATGAGAGTTACAAGTTTTGGATAATAGGAATATTTATATATGTAACATAATCAGAGTTACAAATTCAGTTACAAGTGTGTAACCCCCAAATATTACCCAATAATGTGTAGATTTGATGTTAAACATTTTGATTTGAATTTGTCAAAGTCATAAGTGATATGGACCTACAGCGACGCCGTTGTGGCGAGGACTTCTTGATCTACAACGATGACAAAAGTCGTCGCTGTAGAGTCTTTTTCTTGTAGTGTGCATAATTAATCAAACGCGACAAACAATCTACAAGTTCCTATTAAAATTCACAATAGCGCCCTACGCCAGTCTAGGTGCGCTATTAGGCACCAAGTTTATGGTCTTAACCGAGCGGGTGTGTATAGCCCCCTAAGAGGGAGCCGCCCTGGCGGCCTGCATTAATGCCACTCCCGACCTTTGCGATATTTTTTTTTTTCATATTTGAAACTCTGAAATCTGCTGAAAATCGATTTTGCTCGATGGTTGCTCGATGCCAGATCGATGGGGCCTTCAAAATGAAGATTTTCATGAAAAATTGACATTCTCGATGGTTGCTCGATGGTGGCTCGATAGTTGATCGATGGTGCTCGATGCGATTCTTGGAAGAGGCATAGTTTTTCACTCGGGTATCCGTTTGTGATAACTCTACAAAATAGAGTTATTTTACTACTTTTTATGTGCTAATTGTTGCTTAATTCTTGAGTTTTTAAGTAGTTTATTAAGTTTTAAAGTAATTTTGAATTTATTCGTCTTATCATGATTTTATATACTTTTGTGTGTTCTTATAGTTCTTTTGTTGTAAAATGTTGTAGTTAATTATTTGAATTAATGTTGTTTAGTGCAAGGTAAAAAAATGTTGTATTATTGAACTTAAATGTTAAATATAAATTAAGTTATAATTAATATTTTCAAAGAATTAAATTGATTTATTTTGTAGGGAATTTATGGTATTTTTGGGCTTTGAAAAGTGAGGAAAAGAAGAGAGAAAAGTGGTATTTTTGAAATCAAACCCAAGCCTCCAGCCAAGCTCCCAACCAGGCCCAACGCCTGGCCCACCAGTTAGCTGCCTGCTTCGTCTCCACGCCAGGCCCGTGCTTCCCTTCATCGCCAGCCAGCCGAAGCACCAACATTCCTCAGCAACAAGCCATCTCCTAGCTTCATCAATGAAGCTTCTCTCAGCCAGCCATGCTCCACCGTCCAGGCCCACTTCAGCAGCCACCCAACGCTTGTGCCTCCCCAAGCACCTGCCCCTGGCCCAACTTTCCCAGCCTCCTGGACAGCCAGCAGCACCAGCTGAGCCTCCATGCATCCACACACCCAGCTGTTTTATTCTCATTCTTGAGCCCATAAAATGCATTTTGTCCCCTTGTTCCTTTGTCCCAAAATGCCATTTTTTTACCCAAACTTTTCTACACATTTTACACTATAACATCATCATTACACCTTATAATTTACCCCCATTTGCCATATTATTATTAATTCAATTAACTTAATCAATTTAATAATTAATTTAAATTGATTATTTTAATACCCTTTTTTGGCTATAAATAAGGGAGTTTGGTGCATAATTTTGGGGGAGGTTACACTACACAAGTTCTACACTTTCAAGACCTCTCAATTCTCTTCATCTTTTTATTCTTTTTGGTCATTTTTCTATGAGTTTTTAAAGGAAAATTTTGGGGGTTTCTCCTCCAAATTTTCCTATTTATGTTTGTAATTTCTATTCTAGTTATGAGTTTCTAATCTTTTTAAGATTATTAAGGTGATGATGAAACAATATGTAACTAGATAGTATTTATTTTGTATGTTGATTTTCCATTTGTGCAACAAAGTTTATGGATTTTTTTTCAAATATCTTCTTTCATCTTAAATATCATGTATTTTTTATTGTTAGCACATATTTACACTTTGTTCTTCATTAGTGCAAAAACATAATATTCTTTGTGTAAGATGTGTCATTAAATTGTACACATCCAATGCTTAGAACAAAAGTATTATGTTTTCCCTTATAAATAATGTTCATTGATTTATTTGTTATTTCATTAGATTGATTTACATTAAATACTTTGAAATTATAATTTTTAAAAGTGAAGATAGATCCTATATTTTTATATAAACTTGTGCTTAAATATAACATCTAATTTAAATAAGTGATGGTTTGATTAATTTTTACTATTACTAAAACTTAGGAATCAATGTACTTTTAAATATTCTTGAACTTATATTTTGTGGATTCTATTATCTTAATATTATTTCTTTTACCATCTTGTTTTAAATTATTAATTTAGTTATATATATATTGTCTTTAATATCTTTATTATCATCTTTTATTTTATTTTCATTATACAAAAATCTCATCAATATTTGGAGCTAGGTTAGAATTTATCAATTTTGATTTAAAATAGTTTTCTTTTTTATTTTAGATAACTCATTTGGGTTCGACATCCTTGCTTACACGATCACTATTCTATATGAACGATTCGTGCGCTTGCGATTTATAAATATTTAAAACATACCCGTTTTGGGTCCATCGGTTTGGGGAGATTTTTTTTTTTTTGAATTTGGGTATTTTTTTTAGATCTACGCCCGAGTGAAAAATTACACCTCTTGCCACTATCAAGCCACTATCGAGCAAAGTCAATTTTTCATGAAAATCTTGACTTTGAAGACTCCAACGAGTTGGCATCGAGCACAATCGAGCAAAGTCGATTTTCTGTAGATTTCAGAGTTTCAGATTAAAAATTTTTTTTTACAAAAAACACCTAAAAATCTTGCCCAAATTTATTCGAAATGCAATATTTAGTATCTTAAGTGATACTTGTCATGAGTTTAAATTATAAATCATTCAAAATTATTACGAGTTTCTTTTGTGTAGCTTCTATGGAGAGTTAAGAGAAAGAGAGATGAGATTCAGAGGGGTAGAGAGAGAGAGAGAGAGGTGTGTGGCTGCCATTTTCAGGGAGGAATGCGGGTGTGTGGTGATGGTAGTGTTATGACTGCCATTTTCATAGAAAATCAAGAGAGAGAGAGAAGAGAGAATAAAAAGAGTTTGGGCGCAAAAATAATGAAAGGGGCATTTTTGGAAACAAGTGAAAGAATAAGACTAAAATAAGGGATTTTTTTTAATTTAAAGCCCCATGATGCATAGAAACTGAAATTTCCCTATATATATCACCCTCTACTACTCACAATACATTTACTCAACGAGTGGATACACAGCCCATAATTTCTAAACAAAAAAAAGAAAAAAAACAAAAAGAAAACCCAGCTGGTGTGTATACTAATCCAATGAATATTGAAAGGACTAGTACTTTTCCTTTATGTGAAAAAGTTTCAAGTAAGAATTTTGTGAAGAACTTGTTCCATATCATATTCTTCTTCCTCCTGCTCTCACTTCCTGTTTATCGAATCCTCTCTCACCAAAACCATGATACCTTTTGGCACCTGGCCTTACTATGCGAGCTGTGGTTTGCCTTCTATTGGGTTCTCATCATCAGCATCAAATGGAATCCTGTTCACTACAAAACCTACCCTGAGCGACTCTTAAAATGGTAAAACCACATTAATTTATTATTAACCTTTTTTTTCTTTCTTTCTTATGTTGCTATATGTACATAACATATATATATATATATATATATATCTGTGATATGTTAGGAGGGGTGAGCTTCCTTCGGTGGACATGTTTGTGACAACGGCGGATGCAGTGTTAGAACCGGCTATTCTGACCATAAACACTGTCCTATCTTTGTTAGCAGTGGATTATCCAACTCACAAGCTAGCTTGCTATGTGTCCGACGATGGATGCTCTCCTATTATCCTTTACTCTCTTATGGAAGCATCAAAGTTTGCTAAGCTTTGGGTTCCATTTTGTAAGAAGTACAATATTCAAGTTAGAGCTCCTTTTAGATACTTCTACAACAGTGATGCTTCCTCGTTCGATCATCATAGTAATAAGTACTCGAAGGATTTTCAACAAGAGTGGATAAATATGAAGGTAAGGTATATAAATTGAACTATATACCCTATATTTAGCTCTTGGATTTTGGGAAGAAAAAATAAATAAAGAGTTTTATTTTTTCTTTTTTGGATTAAAAAAAATTAAGAAGTCTCTTTTAAATAATAATAATAAAATTTAAATGTAAAATAATTTTATAAAATTTAGAGCAATTATTATTATATTCAAATAGAAAAATATTCAAAAAAATATATATCTTATCAAATTTTAGGAAAATGTTTTATTCTTTTTTTTTCCTATTTTTGTCTATCACAACTCTTTAAAAATCTGCCCAGATCCAAACACAGGAAAAGAATATAGTTCTATCAATTAAGTAGAAAATTCTCTCTGTTTTTTCAATGTCAATTTGTTTATTGTCGTTTCGTCAATTAATGTAATGGTTAAAATAGATCAATAGTCAAAATAACTACAAGAAATATAACACTACTTCTTATGTAAGAAATCGACAAGGAGAAAAAAAATAAGAAAGAGGTGCTTTTGTCTCCATTTGTTGCAGGATGAGTATGAGCAGTTAAGCTGCAAAATTGAGGCTGCTGTGGAAAAATCAGTTCCAGATGATCTTATCGTTGATTTTGAAAACTTTCTGAACACGCAACGAAATAATCATCCAACTATAATCAAGGTTTATATACAATTTTTATCTCTAAAAGTCTTCGATTAATACGTACAAATCATCCAAAGTTTAATTTTATATTAGTAAAATTTTATATTTTGTCGTTTTGTCTTTGATGAAGGTAATTAAACGCATAAAAATAAGGTTACAAGCATGATTTCACATTTTCCCATAGTGATGGCCCCGCCACTCGTCTTTGATAGGACAGGGGATTCTCCATTTGAATAGAAAATAGGATAATGACAAAAATAAATTTTTATCCTTGAATATTAAACGGGACAGGTATGGGAATGACTTTCCTGCCCCATTACAACGGAGTCTCGTTCGATATTTTATTTATTTTTTAATAGGTGTTTCATATTTTTTTATCTTTATTTGTGTTTTTATTGTATTTTAGTAATTTTTTTATAGATTTTAAATTGTATTTGTGATAATAATTAATATTTTGAATTATAAATAATTTATAGTATATTATTTTTATGTGATTTACATTTTTATATATTTAAAATTTTTAATATAAATTTTATTTCTAAATAAATAAGTCCCCGTAGAGATTCTCTACCCCATCCCTGTAAGGAAATATGTGGGGGGACGAGGATAAAATTAAAATTTTTAATGGTTTGGAACGGGGATGGGGAAGCAATCCCCACTAATTCCCCGCTTGTGTGCATGCCTAGACTATTAAGTAAATTAAATGGCCAATATGAATTGTTATTACTATTTATTATAAACTTGACTACCATAATATTATTTTAAAGGTAATATGGGAGAATAAACAAGTTACTACAGATGAATTGCCACATTTAGTTTATATTTCCAGAGAGAAGCGACCAAAGCATCCACATCACTACAAGGCCGGTGCCATGAATGTTTTGGTAATATTTTTTTTTATATATATAATATATTGTAATTTTCTATGTTATTTTTAATTTATTTTATATAAATATATATATTTATCTAAATTAACTAATATTATTATGAACATTAACTAATTAACTAAATTAACTAATTAACTAAATATATATTATTATCTAAATTAACTAATTTACGCGCAGACAAGGATTTCAGGAATGATGACAAATGCTCCGTTCATGCTGAATGTTGATTGTGACATGTTTGTGAACGATCCAAATGTTGTTTTGAGTGCAATGTGCTTGCTATCAGGTCCCAAACCTCGAAACGACATCGCATTTGTTCAATTTCCACAAGTTTTTTATGATAGACTTAAGGATGACCCATTTGGAAATCAAATGATCGTTATGTTTGAGGTGAGCATAATTAATTGAACAATATATGCTTAATTAATACATTATTAGCTAGTTTAAAAATCAAATAACTCTGTTAATCATAAAATAAAAAATACAAAGAAATGTACTAAGTTTATTGTCCTATTGTCTAGTACATGGCCAAGGGAATAACAGGACTTCAAGGACCATGTTACGGGGGAACTGGATGTTTCCATAGGCGAAAAATCATATACGGTCTATCACCGGACGACACAGAACATATTGACGGTATATAAAAAAAATTTCTACTCAAATTAGAGTATATACATATATATATATATATATAACAAAGTCCAAATTAAAGTGATACATTATTTTTCACCTGGAAAATATTTAGCTGAACAAGATGAAGGGTTGCTGATAAAACGATTTGGAAACTCAAAAGAGTTTGCTAGAGCAGCTACCAATGCTTTGAAAGGAAATTATATAGTAGCTTCTGAAATAAGGCTTCAAACATCTGTGGAGACTGCATATCAAGTTGCAAGCTGCAGTTACGAGAAAGACACTAGCTGGGGTACAAAGGTCAGCTCTTACCTATAATACTACCTATATATATATATATATATATATATATCTCTGTGTGTGTAACCATTCAAAAAAGTTGCTTAGTTATGTTTTTGTGGTTTTGTGTATGCATGAGTGTAGATTGGGTGGACGTATGGATCAACAACAGAAGATATCAACACTGGATTGAGTATCCATAAGAAAGGTTGGAGATCTGCTCTATGTGTGCCAGACCCACCAGCTTTTCTTGGATGCGCACCTACTAACGGGCCTAGTTCTATGATTCAACAGAAAAGGTGGGCCACAGGCCTGCTAGAAGTCCTATTGAGCAAAAACTGCCCCATTTTCGTCTCTCTATTCGGCAAACTTCAACTCAGACAGGGCTTGGCCTACCTTTGGATTCTCCTTTGGGGATTATGCTCCATTCCCGAGCTTTGCTATTCTCTTGTGCTAGCCTATTCTATTATCGCCAACTCTCAGTTATATCCTAAGGTGACCACAATTCTCTTCATATTTGCACTATGCACTAGCTAGTGTCTTGGTTATAAAGTATAAACTATACTTGTACAATACTAGTCTTACTATGTAGTATACACACATAAATATTTGTTCCATTAATTACTAGTTCTGAATGTATGAAATGCAGACCCAAGAACCAGCATTCATCATTCCAATCGCGATATTTGGGTTGTACAATCTATATACAATATTAGAGTACTTTGTCACTGGACAATCAATCAGAGCGTGGTGGAACAATCAGAGAATGATAAGAATAATCTCAATGGGCCCTTGGATTCTGGGAGTAATTGGTGTGGTACTAAAGCTTTTAGGAATTTCGGATACGGTGTTTGAAGTGACCAAAAAAGACCAATCAACTTCAGGTGGTACTTCTACTACTGATCATAATGATGTTAACGCCAATGTTGGCACATTCACGTTCGACGAATCACTGGTATTTGTGCCAGTCACAGCCCTATTATTGGTCCAACTCATAGCGTTGGCTATGGCATTTCTGAGGCTGCAACCGCCAGTTCGCAGTGGTGGTCCCGGCTCTGGGGTTTTGGAGGTCTTTTGCAGCTTGTGGTTGGTATTGTGCTTGTGGACTATTTTGAAAGGGTTGTTTGGGAAAGGGAAGTATGGCATTCCCTTCTCCACCATTTTCAAGTCTATCGCTTTGGCATTGCTTTTTGTAGCCTTTTGTAAAATAGGACAAAAATATTGATTACCAGGTCAATTCCCCCTCCTTCGTTATATGTATTGTCTTTTCCTACGTTATATCTATAATTATTCATGGTTAATTATATATAATGATGGAGAAACAATATTTAGAAGTAAAAGAATAATCTACGTGTAAATATTAATGCAAAATATATAAGAAATTAGGAGTTTCACTCGCATATAATTAATGTGGATACCTTTTAATAAGACGATTCAATACTTGCAACTATTTGGAGTGAAAACGAATGATAGTTCATTTGATAAAACGATTCAAGACTTGCAACTATTTGGAGTGAAAACGAATGATAGTTCATTTGATAAAACGATTCAAGACTTGCAATTAATGATAGTTAGACAACCTAGAATAAAAAAAGAAATCTTTCCAATCAATCTCTAAAGTCTCTTTCTGAATATCAGCTACCAATAAATCGAGCTTACTACTTCGCTCAGGCGGGTCTGTTCAGCATGGCCGCCGCTATGCAACAGTCAGAAACTATGAAGCACTTGTGCAAATCTCTCTCTTTCGCAATGCCAATACCATGTCTAATAGCAACAAGAAGAAGGCAGTAAGGATAGCTCAAGAAAGTGCCTTTTGAAACTAGAACCTTACCTTTATGATCACGGATTACAGCCCCACTACTACAGCAACCCAAAGAGGAATTGTCAGCGGGAAATTTCACTTTCAATCATTAAAAAGGGATGCTAATTAAAATATACGATAGATATATTAAAGATTTCATAATAATACTATTTTTTGGCTTTCTACCAAAAATACCTTCCTCTCTTCTCTCTCCCTTGGTTCATTCTCTCTCACCTCGCCTCATGGCACCATCACTACCACACTAAATATTGCATTTCGAACAAATCTGGATATGATTTTTAGGTTTTTTAGTGATTTTTTTAGATTTAAAACTCTGAAATCTGCAGAAAATTGACCTTGCTCGATGGTGGTTCGATGATCCTCGATGCTAGCTTGATGGGGCCTTCAAAATCAAGATTTTCGTACAAAAAAACAACTTTGTTTGATGGCGTTCGATACCAGCTCGATGGGCTCGATATGATTCTTGCAAAAGACATAATTTTTCACTTAGGCGTTCGTTTGGGGTAATTTTTTTTCTTTTTGCATTTTCCAAAATCTACATTTTTGACATGCTCGTATGTACATTTGTGAAGTGTAACACTACTTTGCTCAGACAATCTGTTCAGCATGGCCACTGCTATGCAACAGTCAGAAACTATGAAGCAATTATGCAAATCTATCTCTTTTGTAATGCCAAAACCATGTCTAATAGCAACAAGAAGGCAATAAGGATAGCTCAAGAAAGTGTCTTTCGAAACTAGAACCTTACCTTTATGATCACGGACTACAACCCCACTACTGCAGCACCGCAAAGAGGAATTGACAGCTGCATCATCATTAATAAGCAGGTCACCACAAGCATGAGGAGTCCACCTTGAGCAGAGATGACATTTTTATAATTTTTTCTTTTGTTTTCGTCCCAATAACCTTGAAGGTAGCAAGCAGTCCAGTCCAAGATGGCATCAACCTTGAGGATCATTTTTCTGTGGATGTCACCATTACGAGCATACCAGCATTTCCAAGCAAGCTTTACAAAGAAGTCAAATCTATCTATTGGCATTTCCTTGGCGATCTTTAGTAGGAAAATGATTGGATCTTCCTCATTTTCTCTAGACATACAAGTTTCAGGCTGCTCTCTTTCCAGACTTACTTGATTTTCCTATAGTTCCAAATTGCATGGAACCAGTCCTCCTTTACCACCTTTAAACCACACCTAAAACAACAGTTGTCCTCTCTTATGCCCCTACAAAACAAAACCAAATTAGTGGGAAGTCATGCATTGCATAACTTCCATAAAAAGTGTTTAACTTTCAGAGGGAAACTCAAGCTCCATACATATTTCCTCCAACTTTCGGTTTCTTTCATATCCGAACCTTCTGCACTTTCTCTGTCATTGATTGCTACCACTGCGAACAATGTATTCCCCACTCTTATTGAAATGCACCAAATGATTATATCATGTGATGTTAGGACATGCATTGATGAAGATTATATAAGAGAGTGCAATAAAGAGTTTCTTTCATCACTCCTCGTATATATAAATATACGTTATCTATTTATTTGTTCAAAACTAAATGTCATTCAAAATCGTTTGGCATTAAAGGATAAATGAAAAAAAAAAATTACTTCTAGAATTAATATTTCTACCAAATTGTATGTTATCTTTTTAAATAGTAGAGATCTAATGTGGTTTATTAATAATAAAGAAGATGATGATAACTGGCAACGATTTTAATCTCATATATTATCTTACAAAATTATACCTAAATAAAAAAGTTATGATGTGTATATTGATAATAAGAATAATAATATTGATGATTTAGATTAAATTAATTAATAATATAATACCAATCATATAATAATATTCAAATACTTTTATGTATTTATTTATATTTAACCGAAAATTGGACATGATGACGTGACATTTGAAGAGGACATGTGGCAGTGAACGACATCAATCTCTGAGAGCTGGTCGAGATAAGGTAGTTGCTCAAGTAGGCTTCATCAGCATGAAGGCAACCCACTAAGTTTGTTGCTCAAAATGAAGGAACCTAGTACCATCTTATGTAGCTGCTCGAAGAACAAGTCATTTAACCAAATGATCCAGATTTCATGAGATATTACGAAATATCCCAATATATTTATGTAACTGATATTTGAATGTATTTTTCTAGTATTATTTGAATTTGTAATTAGTTGTAACAATCACACACTGTATGTGTAGGGCCTAGATCATTTTGCAGGGCCCATAGCCCATTAAGAGACTTTATAAATAGGATCCCTTTATTTTCTTAAGTTTTAGATGCGCACTTTACATACAAAATCCCTATCAAATTGTATTCTCTCTTCGGCTTAGGAAACTCAGTTGAACCTTGTTCTTCTTGATCTTGAGTCTGAGACATTCTTAATTAATAAAAGTGCAAGTGGAAGTAGGTCATCACCAACTCTTGGGGTCGAACTACTATAAATTTTATGTGTCATTTTATTTGATTTCAACTCATTTAATTCATTTATGTCGTTCTTATTGACTCAATGTCGTTGACCAAAATGTTGATTAACATTTTGGTGCTTTCATTGAGAACTGAAATCCAAGATCACAGTTTACCATATCCATTTGAATCAATGGCTATCACTACTAGAAGCCAAAGCCATCAGGAACCATAGGGGGGAAACCCTACCATATGACAATATGACCGCCCTTCGAGCAGTCATATTCCCCCGCTCCACCCTGGTCAGTAGGTTCCTCCACGAGGAACATTTGGGCTTGATGAGCCCCACGTGGACTTGGGGGAAGACCTCAACCTCAACATCGAGAAGCTGAAGGAAGTTGTAGGACAAAGACAGTAGCAGTTTATTATTATGCTTGAAAATCAAGCAGCAATCCAAGAAGCTGTATCTGAAGCTCTAAACAAGCAGAGACAAGACTTTCAGTCTTTGATGGATCAAAGATAGTAAGCCCTTAAATCTCATCAAGAAGAAGCTGATCATCTTAATGTCGAAGCAGCAAGTGTAATGCCCTACTAATCCAGGACCGTTACACTATGTGCTTGAAATAGTGCTTAACTTGCTAAACGAGTCATTTGAACTTAGAAAGTGTAATTAAACTATCCCAAAGTTAGGTATTAATTTTTTTGGCTAAAAGAGTAATACTTTTCATTAAATGAGTTTAACATATACATGGGATCCAAGAAAACAATTTATAAACTGGTAAAGAACAAGAAACTACAAAATAATCGTCCTAAGCGGCGAAACAGGGCTCAACCTTAGTTCCTCCCAAGCAATCCTGGTAGTGGCGGTCAAGCAGGCTGCATATGTACACGTTGCCCTTCAAGCTCTCCAACTCATGGCTAGTCCAGCTTATCATTGCCCTTACCTGCACCATAGAGCACATGTGAGCCAAGGCTCAGCAAGAAAACCGCACAAGGCATAACAATATACTCAAATATTCAAAAGCAATAAAGGTATGCTTCACAGATATCGAAGACATTCATTCCAGACATATTACTCGTAAACACATTTTGCAGATAACGAGAACATTCATTCTAAATCATATAATCAATTACACAGTCCAGGAAAACAGCCGTGCCAAACAGCCCAACCGATCAAGGTGCATACTCAGGCACTCAGCTCACAGTAGATGTCGGGCAAGTAGGGACTACACCCTCGAATTGTTCTTTCCCTCAGTTATATGTTCTAGGAAAACAGTCCTGCCAAACGGTCCAACTGAGCAAGGTGCATACTCAGGCACTCAACTCTTGACTCATGTCGGGCAAGTCGAGACTGGACCCTCGAATTGTTCTTGCCCTCAGTTATACTCTCCAGGAAAACAATCTTGCCAAATGGCCCAACCGAGCAAGGTGCATACTCATGCACTCAACTCTCAGCTCATGTCGGGCAAGTAGGGACCACATCCTCGTGCTAAACTTGCCCTTCGACTTGCGTTCCACATGCTTTGCCAAGCGGCCTAACCAAATGATATGCATACTCAGGCATTCAACTCACGGTTCTTGCCGGGCGAGTAAGGACAACACCCTTATACTTAACTCGTCTTTTCGACCTTTGTTCTGTACGCTTTGCCGAGCGGCCCAACGCTCAATGCGATAGTCAAAAATTAGTTAAACCATATATATTCATATATGATTCAAAGCTAATAAGCATACAAACTAATTGTTCTATGTGCATATGCCAGTTTTCTTACCTCTGGTCCTCAACGAGACACGTATCACGACCTCGAGCACGATTCCTTCCTCCAGAGCCTATCAGTATACCCTAGTCACAACCACAATATAGAATAACTATCAATAACGAGAAAACAAAGGCTTCCAAACCGAGTCCTAGCCTCCGGGACCCTGAATTCTACTAAACCGGGTAGTAGGATCCTTCCCGAGCCTTTAGGTTTGAGTCTCCGCAACTCAAAACCTAAATTGGCTAAATTCCCCAATTAGTGTCGTGGCGCACCCATATAAGGGTCGTGTCGCCCAATTAGGCAGAGAGTTCCTAGCTCAAATCTTCCAGACATGCGTCGCGACACAAGGCAGTTCAAACCCCACCTAGGCTATTGGGTTCATAAGGGTCGCGATGCTCCAAGAACAGCACCGTGGCGCAACCCCGCGAGCCCAGAATTTCTGGGTTTTTCTCCATTTTCTCTTGAACTTAATTCACCAAAAATCATCCCAATGGAGTCCCAAGGCCAAAACTAAGCCTCAAAGTCATTATAACCCAGCTCAAACAACATAAAAGCACTAAAAACTTAACCAAAACACATCAAAATCCCATAATCACCATTTGAGTTCAAAAACTCATTTTCTAACGAAAACCATAAATCAAGAGCTCCAATTCGTGATTCAAACCACCACAAGCCTTTAAATTAGTTTATAAAGCAATTCCTAACCTTAAATCAATCTTTAAACAACACCAAAAATGAAAAATAAGATTCAAAACCCACGACAACCAAAAACACCAAGAACATGATAAACACTTACCCTTAAATCAACTGTAGAATTTCAAACGCCTAGCTCTCCTTTGGTCTCTCAGCAGCCTCTAAACCCAGCAGAAAGCTCCAATTACTCAAGATTTCTCCCACAAGTTTCCTCGCTTAGCTTTCTTCAAAGTTTCTTCAACGGGGGACCAAGAGAGAAAAACAAGGAGAGGGAGAGAAGTAAATCACGCAACATGATCCTTAGTGCTCAGCACTAAGTTAATTTGTGTCTACCTAAGTGGTCAAAAGACCACTTTTCCTTCACTCAAACCCATGCCATTTTGACGACACCAAGGCATTTTGGTCATTTCCCAGGGTTCCCACTAAACCTCAAATAACACTATAAATTCCCAATTAATTCCAACATATCCAAGTGATCACCAAATTAATTCTCATTACCCAATAAATCCCAGCAATGTGCTAAACTACCAAAATACCCCTAGGCTCACCCTGAGTCGGGTATTAATCTCCGTTGTGACTAAACCGCTATCTTGCTCGAAAGGATCGACTCCTGCCAAATAGCTCAAATGTATACCCATATAACAGTGTGGGCTCAAGCATAAAGCACATACAATCACATTTATACCCTCAGCTGGTTAAAATTGCAAAAATGCCATTTTTTTTTACCAGAAACAGGTCAATAAGCACATTTAATACACTTAAACATGCACAATCAGTCATATAATAATATAACTCATGCAATTCACATAATTAACCAATTAAAATCACATAATAGTCCAACATTGCTCTTTTCACCCCCTAATCAAGGCATTAAGCCTTATTAGGAATTTTGGGACGTTACAGCAAGATCGCTAGAAGTTGTCTTGCAACAGACTCAATTTGGAAGACCTCGATCAATGAACCCTCAACCTGAGAATATTGGCCGAGCTGGTCGAGCCCCAGAGCCTGCCCAACCGTCGAGGTCCCGAGACCAAGTGATTCGCCCAAGGAAAACTCAAAGTCATCACTCGAACAGGAGAGCTCAACCAGAAGTACAACGTCAAATCCATCAAGATGAGAAGGTGCTACCTAGTCGTGACCGAGTTCAAGGTTGTGGTAGACAAGTGTTTGGAGATGGAAGGCCTGCTGATGGGCCATCGAGGTGTGTAGTCTCATGAGGGGGTCAGCCTCCTAATCCACATAATCCAGGACTTGGTCAGTAGTTCTGACAACCAAGGAACGAACTACTAGCTATTCAAAATCAAGGCCAGCATCCTCGACGTTATCATTCTACTGGGTGCAATCATGGTCATCATCTAATAAGGAATAAACAAAGGAATGGCCAAGAAGTCAGCATCAGCTATCAAACATCCTACCAGGATGGATACGATGAAGATGAAGGGGACAGTCGGTACTACCAACCCCATGACAAGCAATATTATGACGATCATCATAATGATGGGCATCCAAGAGGACAATTTTTTTCGCCAAGGCTGCCTGGGCCTCAAAACATCCATGCTAGAGAAAATGTGTAGACTGAATGACTGTTTGTTCCACCAAGGCAACAAGAGCCAGCAAATTGTCCACCAAAACCACATCCTGGTGCTCCTCAAGTAGACAACCAGAATGATGGGGGCGGCCTAGAAGAGGCAGTGTCTTTAATAGACTTGGAAACATAGGACGCGACTTGCGAGATGCCATTGACCAGGTTTGAAAAGGAAATGGTTCTAATACTTTGGGACCCATCGCACCAGTATTCCCCCCAGCACCACGAGGATAAGCTGCGACACTCTCAGTTGCTGCCCCAGAAGTTGTACCACTAGTTTCTCCAGGTATTCAAGCACAACTAGATGCCCTTACATAGATGGTTCGAGAATTGATGCGAAACTAACTGACATCGACATAGAAAGAAGAAAAGACTCTTCTTTCTCTGATCAGATCAATGCACTCACTATTCCTCCCAAGTTCAAGATGCCAACTTGGAAAATGTACACGGGCAAGGAAGATTCAATGTCACATGTGAACAACTTTGAAATACAAGCAGATCTTCAAGAAGTAAGAGATGATGTTTGTTGCAGTATCTTTCTTGCTAGCCCTGTCAACTCTGCACAAAAATGGTTCCTTAAACTAGAGCCTGGAACCATAAATTCTTGGGTCGCATTTGTGAGACTCTTCTACTCACAGTTATTTGCTGCTCGGACTCTACCAGCCGAGCTCAATGACCTTGTTGACATTAAGAAAAGACCCAATGAGCTCGTCAAAAATTATGTGCAATGTTTTATGCAAGAAACTGCTAGATCTAAGATAGTCAGTGATGATGGAAGCTGATGACTGTCATGGCTGGGATCCAAGTTAAAGGCCCGCTTTGGACCAATCTTAGAAGAAAAACTGTTTACTTGACTAGAGAGTTCTTTGATCAATCAGATGAGTTTATAAAATTGGAAGAAGTTATACGGAAAGCTAACCAAGTCAAACAAGTTGGAACCAGTACTGCACCAACAAAAAATGTTGGTGCAACTAACAAGAACTAGACAACTAATGGGAATGGTAACAAGAAAAACAAGAATTATGGTAAACGAAATGATTCTAGCAGTGGCAATAATAACGACAATATACGAGCAAAGACTAATGACAAGCCACGAAAATACGTGCCTCGTCTCACCACATACTCTACGCTCTTAGGGTCACAAGCAGAAGTCTTCCAAGCTACACAAACTAAAGTGCCCATTAGGAAACCAAACCCTATCGATAAGGATAAAAGCAAGAGAGACACCAACCTGCTTCCATAACAATTATGGACATGACACTAATGAGTGTAACCAACTTTAAAATGAAATCGAGTTCCTCATTCCTCAAAATCATTAGGCCATGAGAAGATACATTCAACAACTTGTTGAATAGAATCCAGATGCTACAGAAACTCCTGAAGCACCATCCTAATCAAAGTCGGTCAGAATACATAAACAAATCAAGTGTCGAATTGCTCCATTATTATGAGTTAATGTAAGGTTGTTCGTAAGGCACTATTTGCCCTTTTTTTATGATCGACTATTCTTATTTTATTTACTGGTCGTAAGGCACAAATTGCCCATTCTTTAAACGACTAGTCATCTTTTATTTTTCTAAAAATCGTGTTTACCCATTATAAGGCATGCTTTTCCCACTTTGTTAACAACCAATAATTTATAAATTTTATGAATGTTTTGGTTGCAATGCACGTTTTGCCCATTGAGTATCCACTGGTCATTTTTATTTTCTTAAATGTTCTGGTCGTAAGGCACAATTTTTCCCATCTTCATGCGACCAAGTACTTTTCTTTTGTCTGTGTATACTGATTGTAAGGCACGATTTGCCTATTTTTAAACAATTAGTTACTTTTTATATGATATAGACTTTGTAAAGTTGGTTGCCATGCACACCTTGCCCATTTACAACAACCAATTTTTTATTTTTATTTTTATTTTATAGGACTAAGATTACTAATCGTAAGGCACATTTTTCCCACTTGGTAAATGATTAGTTATTTATATTTCTTTTATTTTGTGTTTTCTGGTCGTAAGGCACGATTTTTCCCACATCAGAACGACCAAATATTGATCATATTTACTAAACTGGTCGAAAGACACGATTTTCCATTTTATATCAACCAAATATTTTTATGATTGTTAACTGAATAAAATGCACAATTTTCCCATTTTAAAATGATCAGTTATTTATAAGGCCAAAACCAAATATTGGTTGATCGTACAGACACAATTTCGTCTAAGTTATTACGAGTTATCTACAAGGGAGTGTGCTAGTACATTCAATTCGCCAACTATTGTGATTATCATAAGTATTGCTTAACACGTATGGTTCCACTGTCTCTGTATATATTATATACGATATGTTCCGAACAACTGGGTTAAGTTCGAACAGGCTTTGGTTATTTGGCAAGTGACCAAGGACTTACCTCCTTGATCACTTGGGGGCACATTGGTTATAAAGTGTTGGTGCTTCGTTTGTTTTTTCAAACACTAAAGAGAGAAAATTGACAAGTATGCCATGAAAATGTTATACCTAGGAAAACACATATAACATTTAAATTGTTATGTCTAGTCAAAATTAACGAGCAACATATTATATGTAATGCAAAAAGAATATTACAAAAATATCCGAGATTAAAAGCTGCTTGGTCAGCCAATGTTTTTTACACCATGAACCTTATGGCTCGGGTGTCCAACAAATGAAAAGAAAAAAAATAAACTTCAGCATCACTGGTCGACTGCGTTATCATCGGCCTGCTCCAGCTCTTGATTATCATCAGGATTTAGAGAGATTTTTGGACCAGGTGTCTCAGGGGAAGCAAACACAGTAGCCTCGACCTCCTCATGAGCAATGCACTTAGAAATCTCTTTCTCAAAGATTGGCAGGCAGATAATCGAAGCTTGCCTCCTTATTGTTCTTCCAAAACATGAAAAACAATTAAAAGCAACACTCTTGAACCTGGACAAGTTCAAAGAATGCTTCTCCTTCTCTTGGGCTAGCTCCTCCTTGAGCCTCTTCTGCTCTGCCTCGAGCTGTTGGACGCACTCTTCGATGCTCTACTTTGCCTACTCGTGCCCTTTGATCAGGCGCGCCTGTTTTGTTTCCTTATCTTGGAGTGCTTGGATCACTTGGCTCTTTGCCTTGATCTCGAGAATCTTTCCCTTAAGATCCTCCTCGAGCTCCTTGGCCTGCTGAAAGTTGAGTGTGTTGGCATCCTTAAACTGTTTCACAGTGACCCTTGCCCTTGCGAGCGATTAAGCAACTTTCAATGCTCGAGGACGGGTATGGGCCAGTGTCATCATACCCTGCAAAAAATTATGAGTTTAGAATCGAGCAGAAGAATTAAATTAAAATGCATAAACTCTTGAAGAATAAAACAAATTCATACCGACAAGATTTCGGTCATGGCCCGACTAAGGGCCTGATCAACAGATACATGCTTGAGGTTGGCAAAGGCCTCAACACTTAGGCAATGTTGGGCGAGCTTTTGGGTACAGGAGTAGATGGCCTCGGATGAAGAATTAAGACTTTCCAATATTTTTGAAGGTGTTGAGTGGTTAACCACCGAGGTTGCAAGAGAAGTGTTAGCTAGTGGATTCCTCTTAGGAGGAGCCTGGCTTGGTTCAACTAGAGAACTTGAGGCATGAGGGTCTTCTCTGGCCTGCTTGGCTGCGAGCTCTTTGCTCGAGTTGGCACAAGGAGTAGCTTTCCTTTCAGCTGCCTTCTTCGTTGAAGCAAGTTTTGAGGCGTATAGATAAAAAATATATGCTTCTGACATCACTGTAATTAGGAGCAAATACGTTAGATTTCTTTAGAGAATATAAAGAGGGACGAGCCATTTAACTACATAAGAATTAAGGTGTTTTGTATTACGTGGGAGGTCCTCGTCTTCATCAGAGGAAGAGAAGGACATGTTGAGGAGCTCATCATCCTCCTCCATCATCTGCTTACCCTTCCCTTTGTATGTGGAAGGTGCTAGAGCCTTGGAGTGAGGAGCATCTTCTTGCTCGCTTATGATGATCCATGTTTCCCTCCTCCTCAGAGGGGCTGGAGTTGCCTGGGGTTGCTCGAATTTCCCCATCTCCTCACCAACTACCTGCTTTGCAGCTCTTTCACTAGCTGTACTTTCACTGGTCTGGTGAGTATCGATCAGGCCAACCAATTTAAGGGTGGCACTGGTTTCGAGCAGCCTACAATTCTTCTCATTAGGAGGAAGGTTGTTCAAGGTAGCTGCTTGACTGAACATGCCAGAAGTAGGAGGAGGCCTTTCCCACTGGCCTAACCAAACTTGAGGAAATAAGTTAAGTATTAATTAAAAAAAGGAAAGAGAAAAGAAACATGAGGAACGACTTGTTACCTCCTAGCTGGAAGGCAAGATTATCTGCGACTGGGTCAGTCATCAGAAAGTATTCTTTAAAATAAGCTCCCACATTTCTCCTAACACATGGGGTCGGTCAAGAACACTTGACCTGTGCCTTTGCGTGTCCCGATGGCAGAAGTAAAAGAATCCAGTACCCTGATGGCCTAGAATTGACTTGAGGTCAAAGGGATAATGGACCTCGTGGGGAGTGGGAGGCTCCCATCTTAGAAAATGATATATGATATATAATGCTGAAAGCATTAGACATCCATTAGGAGTTATTTGGAAGGAAGCGATGCCAAAATATATGGCAACGCCCCTGAAGTAATCATGGAGGGGGAGAGTAGCACCGCTTGGATGTGGAAAGGCGACTAAGCGCTAAAGGCTCCACCAGGTAGATTGTCACGCTGGTCGTCCCAAGGAGTAACCATATTTATTCTCCTGATTCTATTCTTTTCATGGTATTCCTCGAGAAGGCTGTTTGAGAGAATGCTGGTTGGGATAAGGTGCCATGGCACATTCTTCCTCTTGCTGGATTTTGACTTTGCATAAAGCCTTATGTTATTAGTAACCTCCACATCTAGTGCAACCTCTACAGGCTACTCGTGGGTCCTCTGTTGTTTTCGCTGTTGTTGTTGTTGTTGTGGCCGCTCTTCATTAATGTTAGTTGCGTGTCTTGCGACTTGAGGATCTACAGTTGCTCGTTGCCTTAAATTTTGCTTTACTCTGGCCATATCTGGGGAACATAAAGCAACAGTTACAACCTTTTCCATAAACGAAGACCTGCTATTTGTCCTTCCACTGGTCGAAACTCCGACCGGGAATGAATTAACAAACTTAGGGTTGACAACGTAGATCCAATCATTTTAAAGGAAATTCCTTATTCCTTGGTGTAATTCCTTAACCGTACAACGATATTCCTAGTTGGGAACAAATTGAAAATCATAATGAGAGTGCTCACCAGATTGATGAGAAAGTTTCAGAATATCGCGATTGAGTTCATTGTCTGGTCAAGTCCGTTCCACTTCATCGACCAACGTTTGGAGTAAATCAGGTCTATGGAATATTCACTTCCCGGTGATCTTGTGCATACATCTGATAATAAAAAGAGGGGAAGTGAGTCATTCGAACAACGTAGGTGTGCCTAAAAAGTGTGTGTTACTCGAATAACATGAGGGTACATTCGAGCAGAAGCTAAAGTTTTGGATGCTCAAAATTCAATGCTTGTAGAAGATCCAAAGCACGTGTTAAGGTCCCATAAACACATAAATACAAGCCTGTGCCACGAGCCCCTCGGGTCACCATCTTCTCGCAAGGAGGCACGTGAGTCTAGTCTCGGCATGCCTAGCACCTATGCGCTTCGACAGAGCCCCTCACGAGGCCATTGTCTCACACCCGCCTCCTCTCGGCGCACCCTGGGAGGGCCTCACGAGGCCATTGTCTCGCACCCGCCTCCTCTCGGTGCACCCAGCAAAGGCCTCACGAGACCATTGTCTCGCACCTGTCTTCCCTCGGCACACCCAACAAGGGCCTCGTGAGACCATTGTCTCACGCCCGTCTCCCCTCGACGCACCCAGCGAGGGCCTCGCAAGACCATTTTTTTGCACCTCGCACATCACGCAGCACCCCGCGTCTCGTGCCCAAGAGGTGCACGTCTCGCGCGCCAATAGTCACCTTGCTGGAGGAAGCATCTCGCGCACCAATAGGCGCCTTGCTAGGGGTGGCATCTCGTGCGCAAATAGGCGCCTCACTGGAGAAAGCATCTCGTGGACCAACAGGCGCGTCGCGCGCCAATAGGCGCCTTGATAACTCTACAAAATAGAGTTATTTTACCATATTTTATATGCTAATTGTTGCTTAGTTCTTGAGTTTTTAATTAACTTATTAAGTTTTTATGTAATTTTTAATTTATTAGTCTTATTGTAGTTTTCTAGATTTTTATATGTTTTTATAGATATTTTATTGTGTTATGTTGTAATTGAATTAGTTAAAATTAGTATTGTTAGTTTGAATGTTAAAATTTTGATTTTATTGAAAAGTGAATGTTATGTAAATTAAATTTTAATTAATGTTTTCATGGGAGTTATATAGTATATTTTATTAATGAAAATATTTAATTTTAATTTAGTTTATAATTTATTTTGTAGGAGAATTATTTCAGTTGTGGTATTTTTGTGAAAAAAACAAAGAGATTCTGGCATTTTTGAAAAGCCATCAGCCTGCCAGGCCCAAGCCCACGTGCCTCCAAGAGCTTCTCTTTCCCTCCAGCCACGTGACCTTGCCAACAGCCACAAGCTCTTTCCCTTCAGCCTTGCATCAACTCCTCCAGCTGAAGACCCTCACGCCTGCTGCCTCTCACGTGCCCAGCTTCCCAGCTGCTTCCATCATATAACCAGCCAGCCCATTTGGGCCGAAGACACCTGCAAGCCCAAACCTTTGGCCTGCCTTCTCCTCTGCCAAATTGCAGCTGCTAGCCACCTTTGGCCTGCCTGGCACCACACGCCCACAGCCGCCCAACACCAAAGCCTCCAATTCTTGAGCCCATAATGTACTTTTTGTCCCTTTTGTCTAAAAATGCCACACTTTTCACCCATTTTCTACACAATTTTTACCCCAAAATCATCATCACTCCTACAATTTACCCCTATTTACCATATTATTATTAATTTAATCAATTTACTTAATTTAAATTGATTATCTTAATAATCTCATTTTGGCTATAAATAAGGGTTTTGAAGACCATTTTTGGGTGTGCTTAATGTTTTGGTTACCATCTTTTTCTCCCATTTTCTCTCTACCATTCTCTCTTCCATTTGGGTTTTTCAAGAGCATTTTGCAAGTATGTATGTCATTTATTTTGTAATTTCTACTCTAGTTATGTGCTTCTAATCTTTTTCATAAGATTATTAAGATCATGATGAAGCAACTTGTAACTAGGTAATATTTATGTTGTATGTTGATTTCCCTTGTAATACAACAATGTTTATGGATTTTTCTTCTACATATATTTCTTTCATCTTAAATATCTTGTATTTTAGATTGTTAGAACATATTTACACTTTGTTCTTCATTAGTGCATAAGCATAATATTCTTTGTGTAAGATGTGCCATTAAATTGTACACATCCATGCTTAGAACAAAAATATTATGTTTTGCCTTATAAATAATGTTCATTGATTTATTTGTTATTTCATTAGATTGATTTACACTAAATGCTTTGAAATTATAATTTTGAAAAGTGAAGAAAAATCCTATCTTTTTATAAGAAATTTGTGCTTAAAATTATAAATATTTTTGGAAAATGATAGTTTAAATTATTTTAACTATCACTAAAACTTGGGAATCAATATACTAATAAATATTATTAAACTTACATTTTGTGGATTCTAGTATCTTAATAATCTTTTCTTTTAACACTTATTGTCAACTCATTATTGCTTTATTTTTATTCTCTTAAATAGCTTTATTTTTCAATCTTTTATTTTATGTTCATAATATTAAAATTCATCAATCTTTGGAGCTAGGTTAGAATTTGTTACTTTTGATTTAAAATAGTTTTCTTTTTTATTTTAGACAACTCCTTTGGGTTCGATCTCGTGCTTACACGAAAACTATTCTATGAATACGATTCGTGCGCTTGCGAGTATAAATATTTAAACATACCCGTTTTGGGTCCATCACGCCTCGCTAGGGGAAGCATCTCACGCACCAACAGGCGCCTCGCTAGGGGTGGCGTCTCGCGCGCATGGTAGCATCTCGCGAGACAAGCCTACTTCACTTGGTCATGCCTACTCCGCTAATGTGGTCATGGATTGTCACATGATCCTCATGCCACAAGCGAGGCATCATTCTCTTAACATTAAGTTAAGTAAAACTTTACCAAACCTGATAGAGCACAATAACTTGTTCAGGACAAGTTCCCCAAGAAGACAAGCATCTCGCGGAGGTAGCTGCATCCTTAGGGGTCTCGCGAGACATGACCTCTGCAAGGCGTCTCGCGTCCTTAAGGGCCTCGCGAGACATGGCCTCCCCGAGGCATCTCGGGCCGCATATATAGAAGGCCTCACAGCGATTCAATGAGAAGTTAGAAGAGGTACAGAGCGAACTTACAAACCAAAAGGAATTAGAGTACAGAGACAAGGCCCACGCCGGACAAGTAGTGGTCGTACAAGTAAGGTACTAGTTATGGTCCTCACCAACCAGTCTCTGACACTCGTACTGGGCAACTAGTGGAGGCACAATCAAGTACTAAAGTGGAGGTGCTCCACAGACTCTGACCATGTACTGGGGCCGACACCACTACGCCTGATACCACTCTCCTAACAATGTACTTGTGTACAATCTGGTCTCCTGGACCACAATGTATTAGGGGCCATTAGAGCCCACTATAAAAAAATAACCCCCCACTTCAACATTGAAGGGGGTTGGAAAAATATTGTAGCTTTACACCAAGAGAAATACAAGTTATTTTCTCCATTTTTTTCTTTCTGCAACTATCTTCTAAGCTTCTTATTAGATCCGTGAAGTTTTTTAGTTTTGAGCAACATACTTTGATTTTTTTCTAACTTAACTTTGTTGACGAGTTCTCACCGTCAACAGTTTGGCACTGTTTGTGGGAGGAATAAGTGTCAAGCCACTGTTCTTCCATTGATTCCGACAGGAAAAAATGCCAAGACGTTCTAAACAACTGAGAGAGCCACGAAAGGTGGAGGTCCACCTTGATGGAGACCAGCTGAAGGCCTCCATGAAGAATCCTCCTCCACCCAAAAATGTGGAGGCCCCAAAGGAGCCCGAGGTCCACGAAGATGAAAAGAAGGCCTCATCCCCAATAATCCCGCCTAATGAGAATCGTCCAAGGTCAACAACTGCCCTTGCAGGAGATGCCGGTGAGTTCCCGCCCCCAAGGCCGCCACAGGTGCCAAACTCCGACCGGCAAGATTCGGGCCCATCGACGCGCAGACATGACAAGCATTCCCGGGTCCATTCCGTGAGCTCGAGTTCTAGATCTCGATTTTACGAAGAGGAGATACGTGAACTGCACCGTAAGAACCAAAGGCTGGAAACCACCTTAGAGAACATGCAAGAGGTGTTAAATGGCCTATTACAAGGAAAATCAAGCATACCTCTGCCTAGGCGAAAAGAGAATGGACAAGAGGGGGTAGAGACCATAGTGCCAGTGGACGATTAGAGAACTCGGCTCTCCACCAGTAATACCCCCCAGACGAAGCAGCGCGAACGTCCCGAACTGCCTGAGCAGCCCCAGAGGCAAAAGCAAAGGAACAACGTTGACCCACGTAGCGAAGACGAGGTCATGTTGAAGAAAACGCCCCCAGACTTACGAGAAAAGCTCAATAAGAAAAGGGCGGATAAAAGGACTACACCTCCTATGGAACCCCGTGAGGACAAAGGAAAAGGCAAGGTTAACCCATCCACATTGAGAGACTCCTTGAATAAAAAGAGGCAAGACCTGGACACAGAAATGAGGAGACTCCAGAGCAAGATCGTCACCACATCTAGAGGACAAGCCATTGAGGAGGAATTCGACCATGAATTACCCTTCATTAAGGAAATCCAAGCCATCCGGCTCCCAGCAAACTTCAAGGAGCCTCATATGACCCCATATGAAGGAAACACAGATCCCAAGTACCATCTGGACACATTTAACGATATGATGAAGTTAAGGGGGATTAGTAGCGGAGCCAGGTGCCATTGCTTTGCTGTCACATTGAAAGGACCTGTGTACAAATGGTTCAAAAGACTCCGACCAGGGTCCATCAGGTATTGGCAACAATTTTATGATGAATTTCTCCAGCAACATCACACCGTACCTGATTACACAATGCCAGGCACCAGCCTCGCTAACGTGAAACAAGGAGAAAATGAGAGTCTGAAGAGCTACATCCACAGGTTCAATATGGAGGTAGCCAAGGTAGGGAGCTTGACTAGTAGAGAGCTAAAAATGGCCATCACGGCCGGAGTATGCCCGGGAAGTAAGTTATGGGATAACATGCTCAAGAGAGAGGTCACAAATTTGGACGATTTCTATGAGCAGGCACAAAAATACATTCGCGTAGAGGATGGTCACGAAAGCCTTAAGGCCGGAAAAGACCAGTCCCCACCAAAACCCTCAATCTGGGAGAGCCAAAGTGGTGCAAAGAAGAATAGGGTCTATGAAGGAACAAGAGAGGATTGACCTTGGAAGCCCCAGCGCACGGATGAGCGCAGGCAAGGCCCCTACACCTTTTATATTGACCTCACCCACGCTAGGGAACATATTTTTGTCACGAATGAAAATCAGGTCCCTTTCAGAAGGCCCCCACCAATGAAAAAAGACCGGTCAAAAAGTGACCCCAGTAAATATTGCCAGTATCATAAAGATATCGGCCACACCACCGCAGAATGCAACCATTTGAAAATAGAAATCGAAGAGCCTATACGCAAAGGAAATTTGGGCAGATACGTCCGCAAGGAGAGCCACAGGCCGGAAGAAGGGGCATCCTCACCACAGGCACGAGAGGTGGCCCCGGAGGTACAAGGAGAGGTCAGGACCATCTTCGGAGGGCCAGGATTCAGGGGTGAATCAAGGAAGGGGCGAGACAAATATGCCAGGGAGGGCAGACGAAGTCCACCACCGTGCGTCTTAAGTTTGGAGCAACGCCCCCCGAAGAATTTTAAGGGTGAAAATGACTCGATAACCTTCACCGAAGAAGACGCCCAGGGTGTACATTTCCCCCATAATGACCCCTAGTGTTGACTGTCCAGCTTGCAAACATGAGGATGCATCGGGTCTTGGTGGATAATGGAAGCTCTGTGGACATCTTATATCGCCCAACTTTGGAGAAAATGGGACTAAACATCCGGCACCTGAAGCCTTGTAGCACCTCCATGTATGGATTCACGGGAGATTCAATACAGCCCCTAGGGGCAATTGAGTTAGCCATCACTATGGGAGAACAACCCAGACAAACCGCCATAATGGCAAACTTTGTCGTGGTAGATTGCGCCTCAGCCTTCAATGCGGTATTAGGGAGACCTTCCCTAAGACAATTGAAAGCGATAACTTATGTGTACCACTTAGCTATGAAATTCCCAACTCCCGGGGGAATAGAAAGCATGAAACGAGAGCAGAAGGAAGCAAGGGAATGCTATAACACATCCCTCCGCACGACCACAAAGCCATCGGTGCCTATGGCAATGGTTGTGCCTAAAGGCGCGAACCCACACGAGTTGGACCCATGAGTCGCGGAGGAAACCAGAGCCAAGCTAGTAGAGGAGTTGGAGGAAGTCACGGTCATGAATGAGCCATTGAAAAAGTTGAAGGTAGGAAGAAACGTTCCGAGTATCGTGAAGGAGAAGCTGGAAGAATTTCTGAAAGCCAACCTTGGCGTATTCGCCTAGAGTCATGAGGACATGGTAGGAATAGACCTGTCAATCATGTGTCATCACTTGAACATCGACCCAAAGGCAAGGCCTATGAGGCAGAATAGGAGAGCACTAGACCCAGAAAGATATGCGGCCCTAAAAGAAGAGATTGACAAGTTGAAGGAAAATGGGTTTATCCGAGAGGTATTCTACCCAATATGGGTATCAAACCCAGTGTTAGTCCCAAAGCCCAACGAAAAGTGGAGGACTTGTATGGACTTCACTAAACTCAATAAAGCCTGCCCAAAGGATAGCTTCCCGCTTCCCAGGATAGACCAGTTAGTAGACGCCACGGCGGGGCACGAGCTACTTAGCTTCATGGATGCATATTCTGGGTACAACCAAATACCCATTAACCCCGCCGATGAAAAGCACACTTCTTTCATAACAAACAAGGGGCTTTATTGCTACAAAGTGATGCATTTTGGTTTAAAGAATGCAGGTGCTACTTATCAAAGGCTGGTGAACAGAATGTTTGCAAATCAAATAGGAAGGAATATGGAAGTGTATGTGGACGATATGCTGGTAAAGACAAAGAAGGTAGAAGAGCTTACAAACAATCTCAGTGAGACGTTCGACACCCTCTAAAATTTCTGAATGAAGCCAAACCCGCTCAAGTGCACCTTCGGAGTTTCGTCAGGGAAGTTCCTGGATTTTATGGTGAATTCCCGAGGTTTCGAGGCCAACCCTAACATAATCAAGGCATTGCTGGAAATGAGCCCACCACGAAGCAAGAAGGAGGTGCAGTGCATAACAGGGAGAGTAGCAGCCCTCAATAGGTCCATCTCCAGGTCCACTGACAAATGCCTCCCTTTCTTCAACATCCTAAAAGGGAGCAAAAAGTTCACTTAGGATGGTGATTGTTGGGAAGCCTTCATTAAGCTAAAGGAACACCTTGGAAAACCACCCATTTTGGCTAAGCCAGAAAAAGGGGAAAAGCTGTACTTGTATTTAGCCGTATCAGAGCATGATATAAGTGCCGCCTTGGTCAAAGGAGAAAAGAAGCATCAGTAGCCTGTGTACTATGTGAGCAAGCGGTTGGTAGATGCAGAAACCCGGTACTTAGAAATAGAGAAGTTGGCATATGCCTTGATAGTGGCTTCTCGAAAGCTGAAACCATATTTTCATGCTCATGCCATAGAGGTGCTCACCAACACCCCTTTGCGTCAAATCTTGCACAAACCGGAAACTTCGGGAAGGTTGCTAAACTTCTCGAAAGCTGAGGAGCCATGGTTTACACCCATCGTGAGATATTAAATGACAGGACCTTGCCTTTGGAAAAAAAAAGATGCCTGTAAGCTGATTTACAAAGCCGCCCAATACACCCTAGTGGACGGAGCCTTATATAAGAGAAGCTTCTCTACCCCGCTCCTACGGTGCGTAGATAAGGGAAAGGCTTTAAAAATTCTACAAGAAATACATGAAGGGGAATATGGAAATCATGTTGGGGGCAGTCCACGGCAAAAAAAGGCCATCCGCCAAGGGTATTATCGACCTACCATGGAGAAGGACACGAGCGATTTTGCGAGAAGATGTGACAAGTGCCAGAGGCATGCAAATGACCCCAGACAGTCACCAAATGATCTGGTGAGCATGAACAGTCCGTGGCCCTTCGCTGTGTGGGGGGTTGACTTGATTGGATTGTTTCCATCAGGAAGAGGAGGAGCAAAATACGCGATGGTAGCAGTCGATTATTTTACTAAGTGGGTGGAAGCAGAGCCTTCAGTCAACATAACGGCTAAGCAAATCACCACCTTCGTAAAAAAATTTATCGTCTGCAGGTTTGGAGTACCCTACAAGATAATCTCTGACAATGGAACGCAATTTGAAGGAGGAATATTCGAGGAGTATTACAAGGAAAAAGGAATCAAGAGGAGTTTCTCCGCTGTAGTACACCCACAAGCAAATGGACAAATGGAGTCTATCAACAAGATCCTAAAAAGGAACTTGAAAACAAAGTTGGAAAAGTTGAAAGGGGCCTGGGTCGAAGAACTTCCCAATGTGCTTTGGGCCTATAGGACCACACCTCGTTCCACCACTAGAGAGATGCCTTTTGCCTTAGCTTATGGCTGCGAGGCTATCCTTCCGATGGAAATGAAGATTAACTCCATCCGCACACAAGCATATGATGACCAGGCTAATATCGCGGCATTAGCTGGGAATTTGGACCTATTGGAAGCTAAGAGAGAAAGGGGCACAATTGAGGCAAGCAACATATCAGCAACGAGCCACAAGATACTATAATTTGAGGGTGCGAGAGAGGGCATTTAGAGTTGGAGACCTCGTGTTGGGAAAAGTCCTACCCAACACTCAAGATCCGAGCGCGGGTGTGTTAAGGGAAAACTGGGAAGGGCCCTACCATGTTGCCCAGGTTGTGCCCCCTAACACCTACAAGCTCGCATGCCTGGATGACACCATGGTACCTAGAGCATGGAACGCATAACATCTAAAGAAGTATTATCAGTAAGACTTCCATGTTGAGGCAAGGTTGTTATTGACCTGTCTAACGTGCATGTCAAATGTAATAGTTATAAGTTCAATTTGGACTCCTTAATATGTAGCAAGAACAAGTCACATTAAGTTACCATGTACTTCACCTGTTTTCAATGAATGTGTTGTGACATTAAGTGAATATGGAGTAAAGTTTCTTGTTTAAGCAAAATGATTATCAAAATGCATGAATGGAATGATCAAAGTGCCTGCCGAAATAAATCTCACCAACCACTTGGGGGGCATAGTACATAGGGGGTCAAAAAAAGGTCCCAAACGAGACCATTATATCCTAAAAGGACCCCTTTATCAGGAGGATCCTAAAAGGACCCCTTTATCAGGAGGATCCTAAAAGGACCCCCCTCATAAATAAAGAAGAAGACCTTGTAAGACATCGACTGAGTTCACAAGGATTAGCTACCCTTATGAACATCAAGGAGGTCAAAAGGTCCTACAAGAAAAGCATCCTAATAAGGATAAATGCTTCCACAAGAGGAAGTGCCTTAGAAGAAGCACCCACCAATAAGCCTAGAGCGACCACCAAGCCGTCTAGCCAAAAAGGGTCCTAAAAGAGACCCTTGCAAAAATAGTACTATGAATAATGACGAGAAGGACGCTTCTCGCGAGAAATAATAAGTGCGCGCAAAAAAATATATAAAAGGATAACTAGAACCCAAATGGTCAATATATCTTTATAGATACAATCAAGAGGCACCAAAGAGGGACCTATTAAACCCCTTCGTATGGGCTCCAAAGGACCTCAAGCCTGATAACTATAAAAGAGAACCTATCGAACCCCATTGTGCGGGCTCAAAAGGACCTCGAACATAGAGGAACAAAAGCGAATGATCACATATGTATATATATATATATAAAAAGAGTTTCGATAATGTAACAGGACTCGGGGAAATTAGGAAAAAAATAAGGCTCAAACGAGCATACAACCACATTGAACTAAACAGTAAAAATTGCAGAAGCAAGATCTTAAGGCCTCCTGTCGTAGGCGTTCCACTCATCCACCCTGGCAACAGCATGCTCACCAAAGGAGGAGAAATTGAAGTTAGGATTTTGCCTCCGTACTCCGTAGAGGGCGCGTTCTATGGATTTATATTCAATATCGGCCATATTCGCCTCTAAGGAAGTGACCCTCCCTTGCAACGTTGCGATTGTGGCCTTTGCACCCTCAAAATCAGCCTCTAAGCGAGTAACCTTTTCCTGCAGCATCACGACTTTGGCAGTCACCCTCTTTTTCTTTTTTGATGATGAAGAAGCCTTCGCCAGGGCCTTCTCAAGCTTAAGGTTGGTTTCAATAAGCTCCCTCTCGAGCCCCTGGACCTTGACCGTTAGACGATCCCTTTCAGCATTCAACAAGGAGAGGTCCTGCGCCGAGTCGGCAAATCGTTGGGCCACGGTATAAGTCTACACAAGAAAAATAACAATAATGATGATAAGCAAAAAAGAGAGAGAGAGAAAAGGGGTAAGGCCGATGTAAGATGCATGAACTCACCCAAGTGGCGGAGCAGACAAGAGTCTCCCCAAGCTCTGACATGGCGGAACTCCTGAGACCTCTCCAATCAGCCTCAGGAAGATCCCCGGCGACCTGGGCATACCGTTGCCCATAAGAGGTTGCCATGCGACCTACCCAAGGAACCCCCTCCGAGTCAGGGGCGCCTAGGTGGGTAGGGATAGATGACCCACTCACCGAAGGAGGAGGGGGCACAGGAATATTGTAACGCCCTAACCCCAGGGACCGTTACGGTGTGCCTTGTAAACAGTGCTAAACTCGCTAATCGAGTCATTTGGCCAAAAACGTGTAACTAAGTGTGATTAGCGGTTTAGGGATTAAACATTTTGGTTAAGATGTAACGTTTCACTAGAACGTTTAATATATACATTGGGATCCCGAAAATAAAGTTTCAGAGTTTATTACAGAAAGTATTTACAACAGGCCGTTCTAAGCGGCAAAACAGGGTTCAACCCTAGTTCCACTTTAAACCTCGGCCGTGGCGGACGAGCAGCTGCATATGTACACATCATCACCTAAGCTCTCCAACTCAAGGATGGTCCAGCTTCCTCTTGCCTTTCCCTGCACCACGTAGCACCCGTGAGCCAAAGCCCAGCAAGAAAACACAATAGAGCGTGATATAATATCAACAACGATCATAATAACCATTCAGGACTGTCAGTCCAAGCAAATAGGTGACAATAGCCAAAAGTCACAATAATGAGCATCGCTCCTTCTAGCCATGTGACGATAGGGTCACCAGGGCTTAACTGACAAGTGATCCTTTCATAAGTTTGATTAGGACAGGTGCATGGTGAATGGTCACCAACATAACCTTCATCCCGACTCTAGAGTCGTGCTATGGACAGCGTCCCTTAGCCATGTGACAAACAGTCACCGGGGTCATATACCTTGGCCATAAACATCTGGTCAAAGACCAGGTAAGCACTTATAAGTTCTTCGACCTTAAGGTCGGTCTAGCATTAATGCCATAGAGCCATTCAATGCGTGATTCTCGACTTTAGAGTCGGTCCCTGACTAGTCAGTGTCATTCACAAGTAAGACATGCCACCAATCATATATCACATGTTCCATATCCATAAACGAGGCATTTAGCATGCTTACTAAACAGGTATTAGTGCTATTAAGGCCATGCATAAACACAGAGGCTCAAGCTCTGAACGATATCATACTCAGTATATAAAGCATGTCCCAATCACATGTTTCTCATGCATCATATGCAAAATATCCAGCAATCCAACATGCACCAATAACAGCCATGCATGTCACGTTTAATAGTCAACCAACATGCATCAAGAATAGCCATGCATGTCATACATAATAATCAACCGACATGCATCAATAATAACCACGCATGTCATACTCAATAATCAACCAACATGCATCATAATAGCCATGCACGTCATACATAATAATCAACCGGCATACACCAATAATAGTCATGCATGTCTCATATACACAGGGTGCAGTTTTCTTACCTCAAAGTCGAGCTAGAACGATCTAAAGAACGACCCTTGAGAACGATCAACTTTTAGTCCTTTAGCGGTCACCTAGTCATAACCAAATATAAAGTATCATCAATAAAAATGATTAGAATAAGTTCCCAAGTCAATATCTAGCCTCCGGAACATCAATCCCCACTTAACCGGGTACTAGGTTCAACCCCGAGGCCTATGGCTTGAATCCCCAAGCTAAAAACATGTTTTTGGTCAAAATGACCTTAAGGGCCGCGGCCCGCCCCTGCTACGCCACGGCGCGCCTTCAAACAGAAAGGCTTCCCCCTGCCAGACGCCAAGGGCCGCGGCGCACCACAGCTGCGCCACGGCGCCCAGTCCAGAACAGCCAAAACGCCCATGCACGAACCCAATTTTCCCCTGTGTTCTTTCCTCTCAAACCAGTCCTTCAAACCATCTCTAATCCTCCTCCAAACACACAATTAAACCCCCAAATAACACCCATAGCTCACCCTCATCAAATCCCAATCAAACCAACACAAAAACTCCCTTTGATTCCCACTTCCCACATCAAAAACCATGAACTGAAAACTAAAAGGGAAAACAAAGTAACACCTGAAACCAAAGACTAAAACTCACCTCAAACCCAGTTTTGAATCCCCTTTAATGGCTTAAACAAGTCCCCTAGCTGCCACCTTTGATTTCCTAGCTTGAAACCTCTCCTAGAACTCAAGAACACCAAAGGAGAAAGAAGGGAGGAAAGTGTACGGGAAGGGAAGAAGAGGAGAACTCTGATTTGTTCTGTTTTAATCTACCACTTTCTACAGCCAACAGCCACTAAGGTCATATATATCCACCCTTAAATGACCAAATTACCCTTGTGTCATCTAAAGCCTCTAAAACCAATTCAAGGGTAAAATTGGTACTTTCCGCTTATCCCGTTAATCATAATTAACGCTTCCCAATTCCCGCTAATCTCAATATTCTCAAATTCCAATAATTCATATCTCGTTACCCTAAAATCCCCGGTAACGCTATAATCATTAATATCACCTCGAGACTCACCCCGAGCCCCGAACTTAAACTCGTTATGACTAGACCGAACACTTACATCTCATGATCGTCTCATGTCGATTAGCTCGAACCAATCCACCTTATAATGTGGCTATATTAATTAATCATAATCATGCACCCAAAGTATACAATTACGCCCACAGTGGCCAAATTACCAAATTACCCTCACAATAATAAATTCTCCCATATGCATGCATTCACCATCATATAATAATATAATTCACGTAAACATGCATATAATCATTAGATATTATAATAAATCAATCATGGCCCTCCCGACCGCCTAATCAAGGTCATAAACCTTATTAGGAAATTTGGGGCATTACAAATATTGGAAAAATGAGCCCCCGACGGACCAAGATTAAGGGAAATCATCATAGTCCTCAGAAAAGGGACAGACGAAGCCCCTCGGCACAGCCTGTTGATCGTGGGAGTGAGAGGCCATGTCATGGTCTGTAGGGGTTAAAGGAGGGCACCCCTTGGGAGACAGAGATGGTCAGGAACATTGCCTGTGTTATGGGGAGACCTCCTCCGACACACACTCTGCTTCACCCCCATCCAAGTGAGGCTCAGCCAAAATGGCCTTTTTCTTCCGCTCAGAAATATGCCACAGTAACTCAGGCTCCAAAACCATGGATAGCTTGTAATGGTTGAGGTTGGTCACGGTGAAGAGACGGGCAGCCATTTTATCAACAGGGTCAGCATTGAGAAATTTGTCCACCGCATCCGCCTCCGACTCAAAAACGGTGGGAACAATGAAGTTTATAGCACAATCAACACAGTTGCCAATATGAACATGAGTTCCAAAACAGTAAGTTCAAAATAAAAAGAAAAACTTGAAGTACTTATTAGGAGCTGAGCGAAAGTGCTCACGAATAGAAATGGGACCTTTCACAAAGAAGAAGTCCTGCTTCCAGGTCCCTGGGTTGGACATAGAACCCTCTATCAAGGAGACTTGAGAATTGGCTTTCTGTAGGAAATAAAAGCCTTTGGATCTAGGGGTGGGATGAGGTTTTACATGTAATGCATCTCTTAAGTCGAGGGAGCACGCTCGTTAAGCTCCATATATGCCATCAAGAGGCAGCTCAAAGTCAGCTAGCTGTTGGGTGCCAATTGGAGTGGAACAATGTCAAAATGGTTGAGAACCATGACGAAAAATGGGTGTAATGGAATTGTACCACCCGCATTCAAGATGTGCTCACTCATGGGCACATAGCCCTGAACAGGGTCATCAGCCCGACACTTGTTCGAAGGAAAATAAAGCTTATACTCCTTGCCAATGCGGTATTTCTCTACTAATTCTAGCAATTTGTTTTCAGACACGTGGGACACTAGGGTAGATGCCAACAGGGGACTAGGGACTTGTTTCTCAGGGGCCACCTATCACTGTACTCTCTTCGACATATCTAAAAAACCAAAAGAAAAAGGTGAGGTAGAAACAGGGCACTTTACCCTCCATTTTTTCTTCCTAGCAAGGGTCTTCCATCGAGGCACTGAGTGTGGAAGCGCTAAGCAAGGGTAGGCTGAGAACAAAGGTTGAGGAGAACCCAAGACGACCCCATGATAATCATAAGGGGAAAACGGGGTAGGAGGTTCAGGCGAGAGATTTCCCTCCATAAACTTCAGCTCCATTTTCAGATCTAAAAGGGTCACCCTAAGGTTCGCTATATGGTTGTTAAGGTCAAGGGGGAAAGGTACTCCGTTGCCCCTCAGAATTGAGTCTATTTCGCTCTCCACCACCCAGATTTTACGTCTAAGTTTAGCCATATGCTCAAGATGACATATACGGGCCTGCCTCAAAGTGTCATAGTCTTGGTGAGAGTTGTCTTCGGGGGACTCCGAGTCTGAAGATAAGTCTACAAACTCGACCCCCGGAGGAGCACCAGATGATCCTTCACATGCCGTGGGACCTCATCTCGTAAGTAAATAGGGTTCACGTATAAATGAGAGGATTGTTACAAAACACAAAGGAATGGACTCAAAACCTCTAGGCACAAGCGCTCTAAATGACCAACTACGGGGTATGAATGAGGGCATGTAACTGGGTTAACTCACGACGAGCTCTGGCCAAAGTACCCCATCCCGAGTGGTGTTAATTTAGACCTAGTAAACATAAGGGAGAAAGAAAGTATACCTCAAGCAAGTAAAATCAAGCGCTGTCGTGGTCAGAAAGGAGGTCGAGGGTCAAAAGCATCGTCACAGTCGAAGAGAAGCAAAGGGTCGAAAGTACGCGTTTGGCAACACCATCCACTGCTCAACCTGCTAGTGACAATTCTTCCAAACGAAAGAAAAATGAAGGTAATACTCCTGAGACGTATGGGAGTAAGAAGAAAAAGGGAGACAAATATTTCTCCATTTACACCATATATACCGAGTCACGGAAACTCGAGAGAATATATACGTAGAAAATGATAAATGAGTTCCATTCAGACGACTTGAAGCAATGCGCTATCAATGCGCTAAACGATATCCAAACAAATATTGTTGGTTCCACAAGGACATCAGTCACACGACTGAGGAATGCAAACAACTAAAAGACGAGATCGAATGATTGATCTCAAGAGGTTATCTCGAACAATACATCTGAAACTGAACAATCAACAGTCGCAGGCTCTACAGAACCAAAGGGTAGATCCTGCCCAACTTGCACAACAACCTCAAGCCGTAGCACCCCTTGCAAGGGAGGACAATCAACTTCCCCCAATTGATGGAGAAGATGTATTATCCATCTTCGAGGGACCCCACATAGTGGGAACGAGCAGGAATGCTCAAAAGAGATATGTTCAAGAGCTGAAAATAGGAAATGGATCTCCTTATGTTCCAGAGCCCCGAGCTCCAAAGAAACAAAGGGACGAATCCCAACCTATAACTTTCACAGAAAATGATGCCTGTCACATCTAATTTCCTCATATTGACCCGTTGCTCATAACAATCCAATGTAACATCCCAAAAATGCTAATAGGGTTTAGTGCCTTGATTAGCGTGTCGAGAGAGCATAATTGGATATATGTGTGATTAATTGATTATGTGGCATGCATGGTTTATATGATAATATGAATATATGTGTATGCATGTTTTTGAGTATTAAATATTCATATGGGTCCGTTCTTGGTTATAAGGGCATATTTGTAATTTTGGCCTGGTAAAGGCAAAAATATGAGTATATGCATTAAATGGTTGGGACCACATTATTATGTGGATATATTTTCAGTATTCGGCTCGAGGCGATCTTAGTGAGTGGATTAGCATAATAGTCACAGTGGGGTTTTATACCCGGCTCGGGGTGAGCCTAGGGGTATTTAGGGAATTTAGTGAATATTTGGGGATTTATCAAGTAGCGGGTAAGTATTTGGTGATTAGTTGGGTATGTTAGGATTGATTGGGAATTGGTAGGATGACTCGAGGAATTAGCGAGAAACGGGGCAAATGACCGTTTTACCCTTAAGGGCAATTAGGGGGCTTAATACCAGGGGCATTTTGGTCTTTTGTAGGGGTTAAGCTTGAAAAACCTTAGGGAGTGGTCAAAACTTAATAGAAACTTCTCAAACACACACACACACTCTCTCTCTCTCTTTCTCTCTCTTTCTCTTGCACCCTCTCTCTCTCTCCCTCTCTTGTGCTTTGAAGCTGAACGAATTTTGAAGGAAAAGCCTGGGGATTTAGCAGGGAAGTCTGGGAAATGAAGCTAGCATCAGTCAAGGAATTGCTGAGGATTGAGGCTATTAACAGAGGTAAGAATTTTATCTTAATTCTTCTGGAAATTCATATCGTTAGGATAAGTTTAGACTGGGTTTTTGAATGTTGATTGATTGTTGATTTGGGATGGTAATTGCAGTAGGATTTTGGGTGATTTTTATGCCTAGGTTGTGTGGTTAAGAGTCCTAGACTCAATTCTGGGTTTGGTTCTAGGGTTCAAGGGGTTTTTGTTGAGTTGAGTTAGGAGACAATGCTGAGAAACCCAAGGATTTCTAGGTTCACAGGGGCGCGTCGTGGCCCAGTTCATGGACATCGTGGCCCGTGTGACCCAAAAGGCTCTGGGGGCTTGCTGACTTGTGGGCATGTCGTGGCCCTAGGGGGCAAGTCACGGCCTGCCTTTCCTTGGTACAAGAGGTTGGCGCCTCTAACTTGGGGCGCGCCGCGACCCTTAGGGCCAAGTCGCGGCCCGCCTAGGCAGCCATAGCCAAGATTGGTTTTTAGGTTCGGGGAGGCTCTGGGATTTAAACCTAAGCGCTCGGGACAAATTCTACTACCCAGTTTAGTAGAATTCGAGTTCCTGGAGGCTAGTGTTTGATTCCAAAGTATTTAATTTGATTAGATTTTGATAGTTATCCATTGTCGCTTGTGACTAGGGTTATCGTTAAGGCTTGGGATTAAGGATCGTGCTCGGGATCGCTCCACATCATCCGCTCAGGACTCGAGGTAAGAAAACTACACCTAAGTTGTGAATGGGACTGAGATCCCTTATTAATGAACATGTGTGTTCTGCAACTTATATATCCGTTATGTGTGATGTGAAAGTACGGCCTAAGGGAGTCGGGGCTGATGTTAAGCGTACTGAACCGCAGCTCGACCTAAGCGATTCGGGATCAGCTAAATAACTAGAGGGCTCAGCCTAAGGGCACCAACACCTAAATATTTGTATTAAGATTGAATTATATGTTTGGAAGTATATGTTTAATGTTGCCTAATTTATTGCTCGTACTCTGTTGTTGGTTGAACTAGTTGATCTAAAGTTCACTATGCACATTATGTTGTTATCAATGCTTGTTGAATTTGGTTTTCTTGATGAGCATTGGCTCACGAGTGCTACGTGCTGCAAGGGAAAGGAAAGTTGGACCATCCATGATTCGAAGAGCTGTGGGGGCAGTGTGTACATTGGCAACTGCTCGACCACCACGGCCGAGGAATTTACAGGGACTAGAGCCAAAATTTGTATTTTGCCATTTAGGCTGGCTACTGTTGTATTTATTTTGAGGGTTGTAACTGCCATGTAAACATTATTTTTGGGTTCCCATGTATCAAACTCTTATTTTAATGAAAGTCAATCGTTTTACAATCAAAATCTTTTAACCCTAACCTGTCAATTGACTTTAGAAACACATCTATGTTCAAACGACTTGATTAGCAAGTCTTGCACTACCTTAAACACATAGTGTAACGATCTTGGTTATCTAGGGCGATATCCAACTTGCTAACAAAAGGGTTCACTGAGTACTGATTGATAACAAGAGCTCAATGAACACTCTTTATAATGCGACTTTGGAGAAAATGGGTCTATCGGTTTGAGACCTAAAATCCTATGCAGCTACCCTATATGGATTCTCAGGAGAGGGGATTGCCACCATAGGGTCAATCGATCTCCCAGTAACATTGGGAGAGTATCCATTCTCGCTCACCAAAATGTTTGAGTTCATAGTGGTGGACACCCCATCGGCCTACAATGTCTTGCTCGGGAGTCAAGCCCTAATTGGGCTGGGGGCAGCGATGTTAGTAAGGCATTTGGCACTGAAATTTCTGATACCAAGTGGAATTGGGACATTAAAGGGAGATTAATTAGCAGCTCGAGAATGCTACAATATCTCCATGAAGGGGGAAGGGCAAGCTAGTGCCCAAACACTAGCAGTGATCGAGGAGATTGAAGAGAGGGTATTTGAGTTCAAAGATGAGATCAACCTGAGAATGGGAGAAGACCAGGCTAGCCTCATCCTAATAGAGGAGTTTGAGGGCATTCAACTTAATGACAAAGACACCACCAAAGTGGTGAAAATTTGGAAGAACCTTACTAAGGAAGCGAGATAGCAAGTAATAAGCTTTCTAAGAGATTAATCCCAAAATAATAAGCCACGCACTAAACATAGACAAAAACTTTCCCCCAAAATAGCAAAAAAAAAGGCTCCTAAATGATGAAAAGAAACAAGCCATGAAAGAATAGGTCGATGGATTAAAGGTGAATCACTTCATAAGAGACTCCTTTTACCCAGATTGGATTGCCAATCCGATCTTAGTCTCGAAACTGAATGGAAAGTGGCGAACCTGTATTGATTACTCAGACCTAAATAAGGCATGCCTGAAAGATTACTTTTCGTTGACTCGAATCGATCAACTCGTAGATGCAACCTCAGGTCACGACTTCATGTCCTTCGTGGATGCTTATTATGGATATAACCATATAGCGATGCATGCTTCCGACCAAGAACACACGAGCTTTATGATGGATAAGGGGCTATATTGTTACAACTTGATGCCATTCGGGCTAAAAAATGATGGAGCAACATACCAGAGATTGGTAAATCGACTATTCGCTGAATAAATTGGGAATAACATGGAAGTGTATGTGGAAGATGTGCTCGTAAAATCCAAACACAATACTAACCATGTTGACGACCTCGCACAGTGTTTCATTATGAAAATATAACATGAGAATTAATGCACAAAAATGCTCATTTCGGGTATCGTCGAGAAAATTTCTAGGGTTCATAGTGAATGCTCAGGCATTGAGGCGAATCCAAGTAAGATTAAGGATTTACTAGACATGTCTTCACCTCGAAAGCATAAAGATGTTCAGAGTTTAACTGGATGAATAGTGGCCTTAAATAGGTTCATCTTGAAATCCACCGACAAGTGCCTACCCTTCTTTAATCTTCTTAGAGGGGGCAAGAAATTCAAATGGACAGAGGAATGCAAGCTTGCCTTCCAAGCTCTTAAAAAACACCTCGTCAAACCACTGGTCTTATCTAAACCAGTGTTGGGAGAAGTAATGTACTTATACCTCGCCACAACCGAGCATGCAATCAATATAACATTAGTTCTGGGAGGACAAAAAAGTACAAAGGTCAGTCTATTACATCAGTAAACGACTCTTAGGAGCTGAGTCGCGATGCCCTCTAATGGAAAAGATCGCGTTATGCTTAGTACATGCATCTTGAAAGTTGTGACCCTACTTCCAGGCACATCCAATAAATGTGTTGACTAATAATCCATTAAGGAAAATACAGTTAAAGCCTGAAGCGTTAGGTCGACTATTGAAATGGGCAGTTGAACTCGGGCAATTCGAGATCACATAGCACCCGAGAATGACGATAAAGAGCCAGGCAATGGATGTTTTCATATTGGAGTGTACAGGAATATCCAACGAAGAAGTCATAGCCCTAGCTTGAGAGCTTTGGAGACTTTATGTTGATGGATCCTCCAATGAAAATGGGTCGGGTGCATGTATTATAATAATCGCCCCATCAGGACATAGATTTCATTCGGCATTGAGATTTGGATTCGAAGCATCTAATAACGAGGCTGAATATGAAGCACTACTAGCAAGGCTCCGGGTAGCTTCCAAGCTAAAAGCTAAGGCAATACACTATTACAGTGACTCATAGCTTGTGGTCAACCAGGTATTGGGAGAGTATCAAGCTTGAGGGACAAAAAATGGCGGCGTACCTGGAAAAGGTTAAATCAGCATTCGAACAGTTCGAATTTTACACAATCGAAAAAGTCCCTTAGGAGCAAAACTGGAATGCAGACGCCTTAGCTCTACTTGAGACAACATAAGAAGTCGATACACTCAATGTGGTCCTAGTAGAGTTCTTACCACAAACAAGTATTACCGAGCTGGACACAAACGAGATTGACATGATTGATTTTCATCCTACCGAGATGACACCTATAGTCTACTACCTCGATACCAGAAACCTCCCTAAAGGCTGGAATGAAGCTCAAAATTTGATGTACAAAATTATAAGATATACTATCCTGGAAGGAAAACTGTATCAAAGGGGATATTCCATGCCTCTATTACGATTTGTAACTCTACCTGAAGCAAAAAGAATCCTCGAAGAAATTCATGAGGGGTTTTGTGGAGATCACGCAGGGGGGCATAGCCTCTCTAAGAAAGCAATTAAGCAGTGATATTTTTGGCCTACCTTAAAAGCAGATGCATTCGCGTATGTCAAACATTGTGATAAGTGTCAATAGTTCGAGTCGATACCTCAAGCTCCACCAGCCGAGCTCACCATGGCCATTCGCAGTATGGGGCATAGACCTCATAGGATCACTGCCAATGGGAAAATGGGGATATGCGGTGGTGGTCGTTGATTATTTTACCAAATGGACCGAGGCTGAACCTCTAGCTACTATCACCTCGAAAAAGGTCTTTGACTTCGTGGTTAGAAACATAATAAGTCGATATGGGATACCAAGGAAGATAGTTTCAGAAAATGGGACCTAGTTTGATAGCGAGTTGTTCACTCGTTTTTGTGAAAGAAATGGGATAATAAAAAGCTTCTCCTCAGTAGCCCATCCACAAGCAAATAGTCACGTCGAAGCCGTAAACAAGACCCTAAAGAGTTTGATGAAAAAATAACTTGAGGAAGCCAAAGGAAAATGGCCAGATGAACTACCACAAGTCCTATGGGCTTATAGAACGACGTCTCAAACCTCGACTGGACAAACACCATTCTCGTTATCCTACGACTGCGAGGCTATGTTAGCAATCTAGGTCAAATTATCGACACTAAGATACGACGCATATACACAAGACTCGAACCATTCCCAGCTCAAAGACTCCTTAGATCTAATAAAAGAAAAGTGAGATGAATCTCAACTTAAAAATGTCGCGTATCAGCAACGTGCCATAAAGTACTTTAATAAAAGGGTTCGAGACAGACACTTTGGATTGGCAGACTCAGTACTCAAACAAGTATTTTTGGCCACACAAGATACATCAGTAGGCGTACTTGGGCCTAATTGGGAAGGACTCTATCAAATTGAATCCATCATTCAACCTTGAGTTTACAAACTAGCTTAATTAAATGGAGAATTGGTTCCACGAGCTTGGAACGGTGAACATCTATGACCATATTCTCAATAATTTTGGAAAGATGTATATTTAATTGTAACCAAGCTTGTATTTATTTTTTGGTATTATCAATAAAGTATTGCTCATTTTGATTATTTTTATTTTGTAAATTTTTTTCTTACTCTCAATATTTTACAACCTAATATTTTACAATCATTGGATTTTAAGGGGGGATAAGTGGTATACCAATGATACCATAAGCTCAAAAAAAATATAGCAAAAAATAAAAATAATTACCAAGTGCATGGATAACAAACCAAGCACGAGCCTGATTATATGCGAGTCTAGATTAACCAGTATAATCTCTTTCAAAGTTTTTAAGATCGAAAATTTTTGCAATACATGATTTCAATAGTGAAACCATTAGCAAGAAATAACTAGAGAAATAACACTACAAACCATTCATCATTTCTAACATGAAAATATTTGATATAAGTAGTATTTGACCTCGTCTAAAACGAAAGCAAACAAATAAACCATACAAGATTGTATGGAAGAAATTCGATGTATGGTAGAAATTTACTTGTATGGATAAACAAGTATGTCAAAAGCCACATAATAAAAGCTCGAAATATTTCGATAAGTAAATATTGCCCATAATATGAAGGAAAAATTAAAGTGCACAATATGCACAAGATAATAAAGTAGCTCACTGATTCAAGTTATAAATCGTCTCGGCCCTAGGGGCCTTAATTAATTACATTTAATAAGGGACACAAACCTTGTAATAATTTTATTTTTACTTATGTGCAATGGGGAAAAACTCAACATCCTCGCCCTTCTCCTCCTCGCCTCCTTCCTCGACAGTGGTCACTTGGGCTGCTTCCTCCTCTGCCAACTGAGCTTTCCATTTGGCCAAGAAAGCCTCCTCTTTATCCAACAAAAAAGAGGTCTCAATCTCCAGGTTCACTGACCATATATGATACATGGCCATGACCTTGGACCATTCTTGCTTGGCTTTAAACTCCTCCATGAGACGCTTCTTTCCATCCTCGAGGATGTCATAGGTTTCCTTTTTCTCCTCCTCAAGTTTGACAGCCTGTGCCTGAAGACGTTCAATCTCAACAATCTTGGTTGTTAGCTCGGCCTTGGCAGTGTCGAAGTCTACGGTCCTCGTGTCAAGCTCGGCTTTACTTATATCAAGGTCGGTCTCCAAACGACCGACCTTAGCCTTGGAGGTTGCGAGCTTTTCCTAGGCCTCTTTCAAGGCATCCTCGGCCTTGGTCTGGGATCTTTTGGCCTCTTTGAGGACATCTTCGGCCCTGATCTAGGCTGCCTTGGCCTCGAAGGTGAGCCTCTCATTTGCTGCCACCTTGGTTGACAAGAGGGACCCTTGGCGCAAGAAATCAAGGAAAGCCTGAAATAAAACAAAGAGTTAGACAGACAACAAGACAAGTTAATGGAATATTTAAGAGGAAAGAACACTTACAGAGAACTCAAGCTCCAAGCTCTAGTCGAGAATGGTCATGGCATCATCACCCTTCAATAACCTCCAAACTAGAGTATCAAGGTTGCTGCAAGCTCCACCCACACGAGAGAGCAGCTCGAAGGAAAGATTGACTCCTAAGGCACTAGCCTCATTGTCCAGGAGGAATTCCTGCTCATGAGTTGAGGCCAAGAATTTGCGAACCACTTTGGGGACAGGAGCACTAGCTGGCCTCGTTGCACCGAGGTAAACAATTTTCTTTCCCTTATCCCCAACAGCAGTCCTGCTAGGGGTGGAGGGGGAAGAGGATAAGTCTTCACTTTTTGAGGAGGAGGAGGAGGATGAGGAGTCTTTGGTTTTGGGGCTGGAGGAGAAACTAGCCCCGAGGAGGGAACTCTCTTTGAGATATCCAGAGAGGGGTTCCCAACGACCTTCACTATCTTGGCGAGAGGAGGCAGAGCATCCTTTTTTGAGTATAGGCGGCCTCGTTTTCCATCACGAGCCTTGGGAGGCAATCCCGAGGATACTGTTCAGGTCAGAATCCATATTTCCTGCAAAACAAAAGTATAGACACATTAGAATCAATCACATATAACTACAATTAAAGTTAGCAAATGGGGAAACCTAACTGGAAGGTTCACCCTAGTCTGAACTCGAAGACCAGGAAATTAATAGGCCATCTAAGGAGATCTCGATGACTTGAATAGGTTCCTTGGATGAATACGATTCCTCACCTCGAAATGTGGGTGACAACTCGAATAATTCTCTCTATTCATTCAAACCATATTGGAATGCTATACCTTCCCACATTTCATTAATACTATACATGGTTTGGGACTGAGATAACCAACTATTATCTCTATGAACCTTAAAATCTACCCCTGACCAGGTCATAAAGTTATTTTGAGGGTTACTAAAAGAGACTAGTACATTTAGTTCCTATTCTAAAAGGATTGGAGACCAATTGGACATATCGAGTACAACTTTACCTCTAGTCAAGCTCTGGGACACCTCATCCTGAGCCTCATTGCCTGACCCTAAGGGTTCGCCTTGGGCTGAGCTTGAACCGTTCCTCCTCTTTTTCTTCGAAGGGTCCGAAGGACGAGGGAGTGGGACATCTTCCCATCGGGCATACTTAGAAGTCCCGACATCATCAGTAGACTCTTCTTCACCGAGGAGACCGCATAGGCGAAGCTTATCCTCATGAATGAGGTAATGGAGGGACTACTGGCCATAAGGAAGCTTCAATATTTCATCCTCATGATCCATCATCTCCTTAGTTGGCTTTGGGTGGTCAAAATTGGTTGTACAACATAAAAATATAACTATTCGAGCTCAAGAAAAAGAAAGAATCTAATTTTGAAAACTACAAAGATATGACTTACATGGACATTAGAATGAGTAGAATTTGGACGGTTCAAGGCCATTCTTCTAGAAAAATTAGGTCTTGAAGTTTAGAGCATGGTTAGGGATGTCCTCGAACAACCGCTTCTCTCGAGACCAACTCGAGAGATAGTAGAATCCATCCACACCTTTAGCCCATGTAGGGTTTCTTTTCAAACAAAAGAGATAGAATATCTCATAGGGCGATGGACCTTTCTGCTTCATTTCGTGATAAAACGACATCAACGCCGCTAAAACTCGGTAGGAGTTGGACTGGAGTTGGAAGGGAATGATGTCGATCCAATTGGAAAACTTTCTAAAATAATCCTTTAAGGGTAGGAGTGCCTCAGCTCGCATGTGATCCCGACTCAGGGTTCCTTACTTGGAGCATAACTACTCCTCTCGAAAGGCCTGGGAGCTCGACACATTAACTCACCGGACAATTGTGCCATGGCAAGTCAGCATGTCTGATATCTATCTTGTGGAGGTAATTGAGCACTTATATAGGTTGGCCTTGAAAATTTTGCCTTTGATGGTAGGAATGGAAGATACCGTTGTGGCTAATGGAGGGTTTTGGCTTGATGAGTTCTCCATGATTTGGAAGGAGAGCTCATGAGGGTGAAAGGCAATGAAAACTTTAAGATTGGGGTCTAATGGAATGGGTCTAATTTCTGGATGAGGGTCGAGATAAATGGCTACTCGTAGTCTCCTTCTTTTTCCTTCTTTAACATTGATTATCTGGCGTTGAAAATGGGCACTAATGTCCTCACATTTAGTTTGTTCTTTGTACTCTCATATCAGTCTTTGGTTGCATGAGAACGGAGATTCAATTTGAGGTGATGGAGGTTGGTATGGGATGACAAGGTCAGCCCCCACCAATTCTTAGAATACTGCATCATCTAACAATAAAGAAATAGGTGAGGGCCCGAAGTTTGAAAAGGTTAAATTGAAAGAATAACTCAAAAATTCGAGCTTGAAGGCTCGAAATAATGAGGTGAATATATTGATGTAACCGAGCCAATAAAGGCTCGGAGTATCGAGATTATACCTGCATAAAGTGGGTAGTCAATTTCCAATTTGGGCTATCCCGATTTTCTAGGAAAAGTGGGTAGTTACCCAAAAATGGGCTATTATTGGAATGTGTGTACTTAAAACCCTATTTCTAAAACCCATAAATCCTAGTTCTACATGATACCCATATTTAACCCATTTAAAACTTAGAAAAATGCCATTTTTACCCAGTTTTACCTTAAAAAAACTCTTTTTTTTCATTTATACCTCGGATCAAACTACCCTTTTTTCTATAAATCTTCAAGAACAGATCAAGAGCAAAGAAAAAAAACCATATAAATGTTACCAACAGAGAAGCAATAGAAAAACTTACACAGGGGAATTTGATGGTAGAATTGAAGAGTGGGTTGAAAATACTTGTGCAAGGAGATCCTTGAAATCTCTTCATAAAAAGGGGAGTGTGTGGGAAATTGGGGGATTTTTTATATATCCTTCTTCAAAGAGGATTTGCAAGAATGCAAGAAAGATTAGTTTTTTCTAAAGAGTGAACGTGGTAAAGTGAATGGGGAATAGACTTAAACGATGGTTCTCAAATGAATCTGGGATTTTAAAATGAATTAATTTGTGATCCAAGGGACCACATTCAATCTCGATAAGTGGCAGCAAAAAGGAGAATTGAAAAGACATGAGTAGAGGCTTGGTACTTGAGTGCCTTTAATAACCACTCTCGTCCACTCGAGTGTGGTAGGTGGGCACGTTTCTCGAAATAGGAGTTCAAAATTTTCCTTCTAACGGAGCTCAAAAAGATATTTTTGAGGGGGGGGGGGGGGGAAATGTTACTCCCCAAATTCGAGATATAAACATTAGCCTCGAAATTTAGGCTCACAATTGTGAAGCCCGATTATATAAAAGACAAACACTATGATTGCTTATCCAAATAATCAATCACGCCAAGGTGTCACGTCATTGGCACTCGAGCATGTATTGTGAGCTCGAAGGCAAGGGTGCACTCTGAAGGTTAGTCTCGAAAGTCAACAAATAAAAAGGCGGTTGTTACACCCGAATATCAAGGATGAATAAATAAGTCTCGAAATGTAGGCTCGTAAAGCGTAGGCTCAAAAATAACAAGCAATGGTTGAACACTTGTACAAATATGCATGATTCCTGACTTGTTCTTGTTGGTGATCGAGCATAAGTTTAAAAGGCTCGAGGTTAAGCTTCAAGCTCGAAAGAAAGAATTTTCTCCGATTCATATGGGTGTTATTCGAGCCTTAGTTGTAAGCTTGAAGATATTGGTCTCCGAAGATTGAGCTCAATGAAACCATTAGCTGGGGAAGAGGCTGACTAAAATAATGAGCTCGAAGTATTGGTCAATCTCGAAAGCGCGCTAACCTTGCATTCGAGGTCAGCAACGCGTTTTGTACACAAAAATTGTTAGGAGATCCCTATTCCTTAGAGATTTGTTGCTATCTGATATTAAATCTCAATTATCAATGGATATTATGTATTTAATGTACTTATTTACATTTTATTTAGATTTGAATAATTGGTTGTAACTTCCCTGAATCAGTGGAAGATATTCTCCCAACCAGCCTTATAAATAGCCTGGTAATTTTCATTTGTATTCACGCACAAATTGGTAATGAGAATACTCTGTCGAATTGCTCTAAGGAAGCTTTGAGAGAGTATTAAGATCAATAATATTGACTCGTGGACTAGGCAGATTTTAACTGCTGAACCACATAAAAGTTCCACTGTTCTTTTCTTCTTTTCTGAAATATTGTTTAGTGCTCTTCAAATTTAAGTTGACAAAAAACAGCTTCAACAATTTAGTTCTTTCATTGAGAGCATTAAGAAAATTTTTGTATTGTTTAATCAAAAACCTCCTGTATTACACCAATGACTACCGCGAACAACCCAAGAGCTAGAGGGTGACCATTGCCCCAAATACCTGAGGAGCAAGCTCCACAAACTAAGAATTATCCCCAGAGGCCTGGGAAATAACCAATGATAGACCACAACCCAGACAAGATGAGTGCATCATCTGACTCCAGGGGGCCACCTGCTCCAAGGCCCGACGAGGACCTCTATTATAATCCTGAGAGGTACATTCCCATTGTGGAACTAGAGAATCATCAACTGCACCAACAATTGGCAGAGGCCACGCGGCGCAATAAAGAATTGGCTAGGCAGACCACCGAGGTCAAGGCGCCACCCCTGAGGCCCAGAGGGCATCCCCGCGGGAGCATGGCTGCCAGGAAGGTCGAACAAGGGGCCCAGCAGACCCAGCCAAGGCCCAAGGCAAACACTGGCGACAATCACCCTGGGAGGAATACTTAAGCTAATACTGCTGGTAATCCGACGGTGGAGGTAACTGCAGAAACAGAGAATAACCAAGCTCCCCCAGCAGCTCGGAGCACTAACCATGCATCTGTCATAAATAACTCATAACCAGTCCGAGCCAATTTTGGACCTTCCAGGCCGAACAATGGAAGGCCTCCACCATCGCCTATAAGGCAGCCACTGTCTCCCATAAGGCACCCATCACCAATCCAAGAGGCACCCTAGCCAGCTCCTAATAGGAACTGGGCAGGGGAGCATGCACCACAAAGGCCATCTCGAAGTGGCAGCCAGGATGAAAACGGTCAAACTCGACGCGAACATGGGAGCGAGCGAGAGGCAACCCGAGGACATAAGGCGGCCCAACCAGTAGGGAGCCACATGTTGAGAACACAGACAACTGGAGCAAGAGGGTTGGTGGAAGATCCACCTCACAACCATCGAGCCCCTCAACCAGAAATAAATGTTAGTTTCATGTGTGGGAGTTTGGACCTCACTAGGTTTGTAAGCGTATATAATACCGAACCCAGAAATACTAGGAATCATGACAATAATCTTGATCTTCAAGATCATCTAAACCAGAACCGGGGGCAAGCCAATCCCTCGAACCCAGATTTATGGGCACATCTGAACAGCCGAAATGAGGCTGTGCAACCGGTGTATTTGATGGGAACTCAGACCTGTACAACCATCTGAGCACATTTAACACCATAATGCGAGCCAGCAACATTAGCTACGAGCTCAGATGCATGTTATTTCCAACTACTTTGACCAGACCAACGAAAAATGGATTCGATAAATTCAGAAGACATTCGATCTCGTCTTGGGATCAATTGGCAAAGGAATTTAAAAAACAATTCAATTCCATGGTAGGCATCAGGCCCGAGGTCTCGACCCTGGCCAATGTCAGGCAACAGCCGGGAAAGTCATTAAAAAGCTACCTAGCAAGGTTTAACATCGAGGTGGCACGAGCCCGAAATGTTGACGACAGTGGTCATCTTATGGCCGTTCGAGCTGGTATATTTCTAGGAAGTCCCTTTTGGGATGATATGCAGAGAAAACCGATAAGACCAATAACCGAGTTCAACAAAAGGACTCAAAGATTCGTCAATGTAGATGAGGCGAGGTCAGCATTAAAACTGACCTCTCAACCCATTATAACTACAATGACGAATGTTAACTCGACCTCGACCTCAGCTACCCCATCAACGTCTCGACCATCAGGAGATAACCCTTCAAAAATAAAGAAAAATGAAGGGAATAACTGCTATATTATTTTACAATATAATGTAATATTATATTATAATATAATATAATGTTTTAGATTAAATAAATGTGACAAAGAGTGTCACATATTGTAACATATAATAGAGAGTTACAATATTTAGATATATGAGATATATCCAAATATTACCCTTTATTGTGTAAATTTGGTGTTACACAATATTGAGATGAAATTCATAAAGCCATATGTGAAATGGTTGTTAGAGATATGATTTTAACCCCAATAATGTGTTTTGGCGGTTACAAAATCATTTGGGAGGGTTTGGAAAAACAGCATATTTTCAAGTGCTGAAATTGGTCAATGGCCGCGGCCACAAAATGTTGGTGGCCGCGACCTGTGGGACAAAGAGCAGTGGCCGTGGCCACTAATTTCCCTGGTCGCGGCCACAGGTGTAAATCTGACCAATTTTTTCAGTTTTTTCAATCTTTGTTGAACGGCTCAAAAAACTCAAATAACTCCCAAATCTCATTTTTAATTCCATAATAATCCAATTAATCATTAGCAACAGTCATGGGGGTTGGTGGAATTTGAAATTCAAAGGGTGTCTCTAAACTCTATAAATAGGAGCCTATAGCTCACTTGAAAGACACAACATTTCTATCCATTAGAGCACTTGGCTGGAAACACCTTGAGGCTTGATAATTCCAGAAAGCTTTTCAAATATCTGAGAGAGATCCCTTAGTGCTTGAGTTAGGGGGAAATAAGCTTTTGGACAAAGGTTTTAAACCTTGCTCAAGTTGGTTATCCCCAACCCTCTTCACTTAGGTTGTGTAAGTGAGAGTTTCCTTTTGTTTTGTTCTTACATTTTTCTCTATTGCTTTTCTTCTTATTTTCTTATTCCATTTACTTGTAACTTTTGTTTAGAGTCGTAATCTTATTTTCTTTTGTTTCAAACACCTTTACTATACTTGTAATCTTTTGCATAGAGTTGTACTTTTACTATTCTCTTCACCATCTTCTTCTTCTTCTTCTTCTTCTTCTTCTTCTTCTTCTTCTTCTTTGTTTATTTGTATTTTTAGTTATAGAGTTGTAACTTTATTTAATCAATCATTATTTATTTGTAATATTATTACATAGAGTTGTATTATCTTACAATTTCCATTGAGGCAAAAAACTATTTTTCCTAATAATAACTCAGAGGCAGACGGGGGAAAAAGAAGAAGGGAGGCAAGTATTTCTCCATCGATACAGTTTACACCAAGCTCACTGAAACTCGAGAGAAAATATTTGTCGCAAATGAGAATCAGGTCCCGTTTAGGCGACCTGACCCAATAGATGGGTCGGACATACCACCGATGAGTGTCGACAACTAAAAGACGAGATCGAAGGCCTAGTCTCGAGAGGATATTTTAGATAATACATAACCGAAACACCACTCAAACATCAGCTAGATAGAGGGTAGCTTCTACACATCTTGCCCAACAGAATAACACCTCCCGAGCAAAGGAGGATGATCGACCTCCCCCAATAGATGGGTAGGATGTGGTAACCATCTCCAGAGGAACACACCTTGCTAGATCGGGCAGAAATGCCCAGAAGAGATTTATGAATGAGCTTAAGACTGGAGACGGTTCTCCCTACGAGCCTGAACCATGAGCTCCAAAGAAAGAAAGCGTTGAATCTCAACCTATTACTTTTAAAGAAGAAAATGCTTCGCATGTTCAATTTTCCCACAATGACCCTCTGGTCATCACACTTCAGCTTGCCAACAAATGGGTGCGCAGAGTCCTGATTGATAACTGAAGCTCAGTTAATATCCTTTATAAGGTCGCTCTAGAAAAGATGGGACTCACGCTTCAAGATTTAAAAGCCTGTGCAATGACGTTGTATGGATTTTCAGGAGAAGGGATTGCCAACATGGGATCCATCAAGCTCTCCGTAACCTTGGGAGACTATCCAGTCTCAGTGACCAAGATGATGGAGTTCATAGTGGTGGATACTCCGTCTGCCTACAACGTACTGCTTGGGAGACCAACCTTGATTGGGTTGGGGGCAGTGTTGTTTGTTAGGCATTTAGCCATCAAGTTCTCGACGTCTAGTGGCATCGGGACGCTGAAGGGAGACCAGCTCACTGCACAAAAATGCTATAGCATTTCCATGAGAGGAAATAGCCAAACAAGTCCACAAGCACTTGTTGTTATTTGGGAAATGAACAGATCAGTCTTCAAAATCGAAGAAGAGATCAACCCTAGGGTAGAAGAAAGGGTCGATCTTGAACCAATTCAGGAGCTTGAATAAGTGAAGCTCGATGAGATAGATACCACGAGAGTGGTAAAAATAGGGAAAAATCTTTCCGAAAATGCGAAATAGCAATTAACTCGCTTCCTGAGAGAGAACCAGGATGTTTTTGCATGGTCACACTCAAATATGGTAGGGATCAGTCCGAGCGTTATAAGTCATGCACTCAACATAGATAAGAGCTTCCTTCCGAAGCAACAAAAAAGGAGGCTCCTGGACGATGACAAAAAGAAAGCCCTGAAAAAGGAGGTCGAAAGGCTAAAGAAAAATCGATTTATCCAAGATGCTTTCTACCCTGATTTGATAGCCAATCCAGTGCTGGTTCCGAAGCCTAATGGCTAGTGGCAAACTTGCATCGATTATTCAAACCTCAACAAGGCATGCCCCAAGGATTGTTTTCCTTTGCCTCGAATTGATCAGTTCGTAGATGCCACTGCGGGTCACGACATCATGTCATTCGTGGAAGCTTATTCTGGATATAACCAGATAGCCATGCATGCACTCGACCAAGAACATACGAGGCTCATGACCGATAAGGGCTTGTATTGCTACAATGTAATGCCTTTCGGGCTCAACAATGCAGGAGTCACATACCAAAGACTGGTGAATAAGATGTTCGCTGAGCAGATAGGGAACAACATGGAAGTTTATGTGGACGATATGTTAGTCAAGTCCAAACATAACTGTAACCATGTGGACGATCTCGCTACATGTTTCGTTGTACTCTGAAAATACAATATGAGACTTAACCCACAAAAATGCTTATTCAAAGTATGTAACACCTTGCTAATTAGGGTCCATTACCAGGTGTGTTTTGAAACCAGTGCTGGACTTACTAACAAGTCATTTGGACTAAACATGTGATTAAGCCACTAAGGTTTGGGTATTAAAAACTTTTGATCATCTCATAAACATTTCCATTAAGTTAATAATAAGTTCTTTACATGGGATCCCAAAAACATTAGTTTAAAAGTCTATTACAAAACTCAGATTACACATTAAGCCATCCTAAGCGGCAAAAGCTGGGTTTAACCCTAGTTCCTCTGAGCATCTCGGCTGTGATGGTCGAGCGGACTGCATATGTACATACCACTGCTAATGCCCTTCGATTCATGGCTAGTTGAGCTTCTCTTTACCTTTACCTGCACCACAAAGCACCTGTGAGCCAGAAGACCCAGCAAGAAAACATAATCAACAGTTCAGTGAATAAAACAACCATCAAACAATAATAATTGAATCCAGTGCATTCATTAAACCCAATTGGAGACCATAGAGTCACATAAGTGCATGTTGCACTTTCTTTCGAATTGTTGGCATCCGAGCCAGTCAAGTGCATGTTGCACTCCCAGGGTGGCCCAGCCATGGTGGCCTGCACTCCATGTGCATTATGCCAATCTTAGCTTATAAACTAAGTTCCTTATACCCTTGACTTATAAGTCAAGCCACCACGTGCCTCCAACTTATAAGTTGAAGCCTTGGGATTTTCAACTATTAAGAATCTCCCAGAGCCCATCATATTCTCAACTAATAAGTTGATCTCCACTTAACATCCTAATAATACCCTAGTTTATAAACTAAGCTTCACAGTCATAACAGACAGTCACATGTTTCATATAGCATACTTAACAGATAGTCACACAATGCATTATAATACATTCACTCAACAGTCATAAGCATAATCATAATTATGCATGTTACAGCGTACCTAATCAGACATTCGCAACATAATTATAATCATGTTCATCACCTTAACTAAGCTCTAATCATGCATTCACATAGCAGGTGCAGTTTTCTTACCTTTGGTCTGTATGCGAGTTACTAGCGACAACCCTCCGAGTACGATCCCCGATTCAAGCCCTTAGCGAAAACCTAGTCACAACCGCAATAAGGGAGTTCCCATCAATAACAAGTAAATAACAACTTCCAGACCAACTCTTAGCCTCCGGGACATCAAATTCCACTTAACAAGGAAGTGGAATCAATCCCGAGCCCAAATGATTAAGTTCCCAATCTAAAAATCCCATTTAAGTCAAATTTCCCTTTAAGAGTCGCGGCCCCTCACACTCGAGCCGCGGCCCACCTCTAAATCTAGAGGTTCGGCCTCCCTGGAATCCAACGCGCGCCGCGGCACGCCCCTAAGGCGCCGCGGCCCGCCCCTGCATCCGAGCCCTACTGGCTCCAAAATCTTCTTCGCAGGCCGCGACTCACCATAAAAGAGTCACTGCTCATCACCACGAACCCATAAATTTCTGGGTTTTTCTGCAACCAAACCCAGCCAAAACTTAACCAAATCCGACCCACACCTCCAATTCAATTCCCACAACATATAAACTCATTCTCACCAGTAAAACTCTACTAATTATCACAGTAAGCCTTAACAAAATTCACAAACTCAACTTTTCAATTATCTAACATGCATAACACCATAACTCTAAATATTCAGTAAAACCAACCAACAATTCAATTCAAGATTCTTACCTCAGCTGTGATGAAAAACACCCTTGCACTAATCCCCAAGCCTAACACCCTGATTTCCCAAGCTTTGATCCTCTTCAATTTTCCAAAAACTCCTCAAGCTTCCATGACCCCTAGAATAAACGAGAGAGAGAGAAGGAAAGTTGCTGAGTTCTTTTCCTTTAGTTTCCTTAACTTTCTCAGCAATCCCAGCTCACCCAAACACTAAGCTTATCCCAAACAAATGACCATTTTACCCCTTGCCCTTATCTTAATCATCAAGTGTTCACATGGGCAATTTTGTCCTTTGCCTCAAATCCCGCTATCCACAATTTACATCCTATAACTCCCGCTACTTCCAATATTCTCACTCGGTTACCAATAAATTCCCATTACCCACTAATTCCCGGTAATGTACTAAATTACTAAAATACCCCTAAGCTCACCCCGAACCGGGTATTGAGACCCTGTTGTGACTTTTCCGCTAACTTGCTCATCGGGACCGCCTCTCGTCGAGTAGCCCAAATATATCCACATAATAATGTGGTCTCAATCACACAAGCACATATTCTCATTTATACCCCAAACGGGTCGAATTACTAATATACCCTTCTTATAAGAAATAGGCCCACATACACATATTTAATATCTTTAAAATACAAGCATAATTATATTATAATATAAATCACATATTAACTCAATTATTGCCTCCCGGCCCCCTAATCCAGACACTAAGCCCTATTAGGAAATTTGGGATGTTACAAAGTATCCTCGAGAAAGTTTCTAGGATTCATAGTGAATGCTCGGGGTATAGAGGCTAATCCCGACAAGATTAAGGCATTAATTGGCATTCCCTCACCTCGAAAACATAAAGATGTTCAGAGCCTAACTAGATGAATCGCGGCCTTAAGTAGGTTTATCTCGAAATCTACAGATCGGTGTCTTCCCTTCTTTAATCTTTTGAGAGGGGTCAAGAAATTTGAATGGTCAGACGAGTGTGAACTCGCGTTCCAAAACCTTAAGAAACACCTCGCTGAGCCACCAATCTTTTCTAAACCAATCACACGGAAAGTCTTGTACTTATACCTCACCACAACCGAGCATGCGATTAGTGCAGTACTTGTTCAGGAGGATAAGAAAGTACAAAAATCCATATACTACGTCAGCAAAAGGTTACTGGGGGTAGAATCGAGATACCCATTAATGGAAGAATTGGCTTTGTGCCTAATACATGCATCTTGAAAGCTTCAACCCTATTTCCAAGCACATCCTATCCATGTGTTAACTGATCAGCCGTTAAAGCAGGTATTATCCAAGCCCAAAGCATCCATGAGATTGTTGAAATGGGTTGTCGAGCTCGAACAGTTCGAGATCACCTATCATCCTAGAACAACGATCAAAGGGCAAGTTTTGGCAGACTTCATTGTCGAATGTACAGGGATCTCCAACGAGGAAGTCGTAACCCCAGCCCATAAACTATGGAAACTTTACATCAATGGGTCCTCTAATAAAAATGGCTCGAGGGCAGGAATCATTTTGATCACCTCGACAGGAAATCGCTTCCATTCGGCGTTAAGGTTTGGCTTTGAGGCATCGAATAACGAGGCTCAAAGCAAAGGCCATCCACTGGTACAATGACTCTTAGTTGGTCGTTAACCAGGTTCTGGGTGAATATCAAGCTCGTGTCATAAAAATGGCATCCTATCTGGAGAAAGTGAAGGCAGCATTCAGTGAAATTGAGTTCTATGCCATAGAACAAGTTCCCTGGGAGCAAAATTCGAATACAGATGCATTGGCCAGGCTCGCCACGACCAAAGAGGCTGACACACTCAACGTGGTTCCAGTAGAATTCCTACCGGTTCCAAGCATAACCGAGCCTAAGGAAGGAGTGTCGACACGATTGACTCGCAACCCACCTGGATGACCCCAATAGTTGACTATCTTGAAACCGGAAGTCTCCCAGCATACCAGAATGAGGCTAGAAAACTTATGTACAAAGTATCAAGATACACCATCTTGGAAGGAAAGTTGTACAAAAGAGGATACTCCATGCCACTACTTAGGTGTGTAACTCTCCCCGAGGCAAATAAGATTTTAGAAGAAATCCATGAAGGATTTTTCGGAGACCACACTGGGGGGCATAGTTTGTCAAAAAAGGTGATTAGGCAAGGATATTTCTGGCCAACAGTCAAGCATTGTGATAAGTATCAACAGTTCGCTTCAATACCGCAAGCACCGCGAGCTCCACCCACCAAGCTTACCATGATAAGCTCCCTATGGCCATTCGCGGTATGGGGAACCAACATCATAGGCTCCTTGCCAGCTGGGAAGGTGGAGTAAGATATGTTGCAGTCATCGTCGATTATTTCACGAAGCGGACCAAAGCCAAACCCTTAGCTACTATCACCTCGAAGAAATTCTTAGATTTCGTAGTAAAAAAATCATAGTAGATACAGGATGCCCAGGAAGATTTTGTTGGATAATGGGACCCAATTTGACAATGATTTGTTAACACACTTCTGCGAAAAAAATGAAATAATTAAAAGCTTTTTCTCCGTGGCCCATCCGCAGGAAAATGGCCAGGTCGAAGCAGTAAATAAGACTAAGATTTCTATGAAGAAAAGGCTAGAAGAAGCTAAGGGGAGGTGGCTGGAGGAACTACCTCAAGTCCTGTGGGCATACTGAACAACGGCGAGAACCTCGATGGGGCATACCCCCTTCTCCCTGGCTTATGGATGCGAAGCCGTGTTACCTATCGAGGTCGAAATCTCAACTATAAGGCACGATGCATATGATCAAACTTTGAATCATTCCCAGCTCAGAGAAAGTTTGGACCTTATCGAAAAAAGACGAGACGAAGCCCAGCTGAAAAATGTTGCATGCCAGCAAAGGGCTACGAGATATTTTAACAAAAGAGTCCAAGACAGGAATTGGGAGAATTTGTATTGAGGCGCGTGTTTCTGGCCACACGAGACTCATCTGCTGGACTGCTCGAGCCTAATTGGGAGGGGCCCTATCAGATCGAGTCCATCATTCAACCTGGAATTTATAAACTAGCAAGGCTGAATGGAGGTTTGGTTCCGTGAGCTTGGAATGATGAACATCTATGACCTTACTATCAGTAATGTAGGAATGATGTTTATTTGTTTTAACCAAGCTTGTATTTAGTTTTTTATTTTTGTCAACAAAGTACTGAATTTCATTCAAATGTTGTATTTTTATTGCTATACTTTTTTGCAAGCCCTCAAAATGTAATAACCTAAGATCACAATCTTAGGATACTAAGGGGGCATAAGTGGTATACAATCATACCATAGGCTCAAAAGAATATAACATAATAAAAATAAACTCTTCATAGCAATGTATGGATTGTTAACCTAACATGAAGAAAACAATAAGTGTATGGATCATTAACCAAACAGGAATTAAAAAATTCTAGAACAAACCAACAAAACCTAATCGACACAGTCAAAAGTTGGAATTCTAGATAAACCGACCAAAAAACATAAGTTGAGACTAGGGATGGAAATTTTTGCAAATGAGTTTCGACCTCGCAACCTCGAGGTCATACTCGAGGATGAGGAAAAGTAACTAGAAAAACAAAATATAACTAGACTAACGAGGTTACATACCATTTGAGTATTTTTTAAATACATGGTAAAAGTAAGTTCGACCTTGACAATAACAAAGTCGTACATGGGCATTTCGAATAAACTATGCATGAATGTATTGAAATTTGAAATTAAACCTAATGTATATTTGTATGAATAAACAAGTATAAAAGCAGGTCCTTAATAATAACATGCTCGAAATATTTTGATCCTGAAATATGATGTATAATATTGAGGCAAAAAGCTAAAGATAGATAATGTGCAAAAAGGTTTTCGAGCTAGAAAATTGAAAGCATAAAAACTACTATTAAAATATAAACATTCATAAGATAATCAAAAGAGCTCAGACTCAAGCTGTAAATTGTGTTTGCCCCAAGGGCGCAAAAAATATATAGTTACAAAAATTATAAGGGACGCAGCCCTATTCGAGATAGCTTAATGTTGGTCGACTGAACCAGACTCGGCCTCCTCGCCTTTGTCATCCCTGTTCCTGCCATCCTGGGTGGTGGCTGTGAATTCCTCCTTGGCCAACTGAGCCTTCCATTTGGAGATGAACTCCTCTTCTTTGTCCTGAAGGAATGAAGTGTCTATGTCGAGGTTTAGAGACCATATCATGTACATCGCTCGGTCTGTAGTCCAATCCTTCTTGGTCTTGAACTCCTCGGTGAGGCGCTTCTTCTTATCTTCAAGAATTCCGAAGGCGGAATCCTTCTCCTCCTTTAGGTGTGCATCCTCAACCTTGGCAGCACTTGTCTCTGCCTTCAGACAATCGATCTTGGCCCTGGCAGCGTCAAAATTCACTATCTTGGTGTCGAGTTTCGCCTTCAGGCTATTGGTAGTAGCCACAAAGGAATCAAGTTTAGCTTGAAGAAGCTTGAGGGCATCCTTAGCCTTGGCTCGGACCTCCTCCTCTTTGACCTGGGCTCCCTTGGCCTCCTTCAGTCCATCTTCGGCTCATATGCGAGCCTAGTTTGTTTCGTAAACCAGGGTTTCCACCGCCATCTTTGAGGAGAATACCGAACTCTGGCGAAGGACACCAAGAAGGGCCTGACACAAAGTGTTTACAAGGATTATAAAATAAACAGATGACAAAAGAAAGTAAAAGTCACAGGGAACAGGCATACAGAAACCCCAAACTCCATTGTCTGGTCGGTGAGGCATGTGGGATTGTCCCCCCTCAAAAGCTGCCACACATTGGCGTCGAGATTGCTACATGATTGACCTGTTCAGGACAATAAGTCTGAGTAAAGGTCGGCTCCCAGAGATCCCACAACGTTCTCCAAAGGGTACTCCCGCATGTGGGATGACGCCACGAACTTGCAGACCACAGATGGGGCACCCGTAGGCTTGAGGGTCGAAGGCACGACTTGTTTTCCTTTGTTCCCAGTAGTGGTCAGTTGGGGAGGTAGCATGGCCTCCGAGGGCTCAGTGGTGGCTACTGTTAAGGTCGCGAGGCCTGTGTTAGAAGCCACGTCCGTGGAGTCCAGAGCCTGGGCCTTGGGATCGGAAGAAGTGGGCTTCGAGGGAGAGGAACCCTGAACAATCTTGGCCGACTTCAAGGTGGCCCCTTTCTTTGAGGTTACACGACCTCGTTTGGTACCTCGAGGATTGGGGGCTGTCCCAATAGGCTATCTAAATCTGACTCCATGTCACCTGAAAATCACGAGGTAGATTAGTCAAGTTGATAAAGAAAAAAAATCATACACATTTTTATAAGTAAAAAAGACTAAGTGTCAAGAAACCTAACAGGAGGACTCACTAGAGCTCGAACTTGGGGACCAGGAAATTCCCCTATCCTCTGATGAGGCTATAGGAGTCCCTTCCCTAAAGGTGGGGGACATCCTTGAGAGGTCCCTATAATCATTTGTATTGTATTTCACTGCTGCCCCATCCAAAACCTCGTTTAAGCTATACATGGTTTGGTATTTACCTAATCAACTATCGAAACTGCGAACTCTAAGGTCTACTCTCGGCCATGCTAAGAAGTTATCCCTGGGGTCCTCAAAGAGGATCATTACATCAGGCCCGTGCTTAAGTAATGACGGAGACCACATGGATGAGTCGAGTACAACTTTACCTCCTGAAGAGCTCGCTGAGGCCTCGTCCTGTGCCTCATTTCCCGATCCCGAGGGTTCGAATGGGTGAGGTCTATGGGCTCGAGTTGACCCACGTGTTTTCCTCTCATGGGGAGCTTAATGGTAGGCACAGGCACATCCTCCCATCTCACATATTTGTGGTTTCCGAAGTCGTCGGTGGTCTCGCCTTCTTCTAGAAGGTTGCAAAGCCGAAGCTTGTCCTCATGGAGAAGATAGGAGAGGGATCATCGACCATTGAGAAGCTTGAGGATAGCTTCCCTAGGTTCCCTCGTGGCGTCCGTAGGCTGGGGACGATGGTAGGTAGCTATATAAAAGATTTAAGCAAGTCAGGCGTGCTCGCAAATTAAAAGAAAATTTAGCTAGAAAACACAAGTAAGGAACTTACGAATTCTTCGAAAGGAGTATAATCGGGAGGGAGCTAGACCATCTGTCCAGAAGAAGGCGGTGTTGAAGTTTGGAGGATTTGATTCTCCTTTGGGTAGCTTGACAGATAGTAGAACCCATCCCCACCATGAGCTCGGGAAGGGTTGTTTTTTAGGCAAAAGAGGCACAAGATCTTGTGTGCTGTGGGCTCCCTCCACTTCATCTCCTTTTACAACGACTTCAACGCAAACAGAACCCTGTACGAGTTTGTCAAGAGTTGGAATGCAGCTATGCTAGCGTGGTCCAGAAAGTAATCCTTTAGGTGCAGTAAGGCCCCAGCTCGTAAGTGCTCACGGCTCCAAGCTGTGAGCTTGAATTTTCTATCTGGATTGTCTTCTCCAGGAGCAGAGCAGCTCCTCTCGTCGGAGCTGGCAGGGCGACAGACTAGCTTTCTAGAGAGCTTCAACCTGTGACAAGAGAGGAGCTCAGAAATTTGTCGAGTTGAGGTTATGGAACTTTGATAGTGTTCGGTCTCAAAGAAAGAACTCTCTGAGACCGGGATAGAAATGGATTTGGAAGCTTTAGGCGGCTGGTTAGAAGGACCCTTCATAAGACTGAATACGAGATCACCAGGTGGAAAGGCTATGGTAACTTGGAGTTTGGGGTCTAATGGAATAGGTCGAATCTCGGGATTTGGGTGAGGACAGGCTTCCACTCGGAGTCTCTTCCTTTTTCTCTCATCGACCTCGTCGATCTGACGTCGAAAATGGTCTCGAATATCCTCTTACTCGCACCGTTCTTTGTTCTCGCGGATCAATCGCTGGTTTTGGGTGAAAGGTGATTCATGACTGGGAGTTGATGGGTGGTAAAGGATAGCAAACTTGGGCCCCCACTAATTCTCAGATTACTACAACATCTAGTAAGGAAGAAAAAGGTGAAGGCCCATTATATAAAAAAATAATAAAAGAGGATGGGGTTAAAATTTTGATAACTCGAGCTCAAAAACTCAAGATAACAAGACTACCCTAATTGAGCCTGAAGGTTGGAATAGGTGAGATTGACTTGGATGTTTATCCCGAACTATTGTAAAGTTCAGGGCATCGAGCGTGCACCTACGTGGGAGTGGGACGGTTATTTGCCAGTTTATAAGAATCCCGGATTTCCAGGGAAAAAGTTGGTAATTACCCATAAAGGCGATATTTTTGGGATTCGTGCATTAAAACCCTATTTCTTAAGCTACATGAAACCTATGACCAAAAAACCACATTACCATAAAAAACTCCATTTTTACATGTTTTTACCATAAATTTTTTTGGTCTAAACCGTGATCCTAACCATGTCAAATCTACACAAATTAAAAAAACCTGCCTAATATAAGGAAGGAGTCATAAATTTTGGTAAGATTCGGCACGCCAACCTCACGGACGAAAGAAACGCATAAACAAGAAAAAATGCATATATAACCAGGAAATATCATAGCACTTACGCAAATTGGATCGAGGATACGATGAGATCGTTGACTGAAGTAGCGGAAGAAAAGATGATTTCACGAAGCTGAATGTACTGGAATGGCTTTGCTTTTTTGGTTTAGAAAACATGCAAAGAAAGCTCTGGTTCTTTCTTTCTTTTTATCTCTGGTTCGTATTTTTTTAAAGGTAAAAGTGAAAGTGGGGAAGATGGAGACGGGGTATATATCCCTAGTTGTCAAATCAAAGGTCGAATGGATCTGTGCCATTGATCTAAGGGATCACGTTTGATTCCCAAAATATGGCGGCAAAAAGGAATAGGAAAGGACGTGTGTAGAAAAAGAGAGTACTCGAGTACTCTGGGTATTCAATCCCCAAGTGACGCGTGTCTACACTCGAGTGTGGTAGGTGACACGATTCTCGAAAGTGGAGTTCTAAAGTTTCCTTCTCATAAGATTCGAACCAACACTATTGAGGGGGAAAATGTTACACCCAAATTTCGAGGATGAACAAATGAGTCTCAAAATGTAGGCTTGTAAAGCGTAGGCTCGAAAATAACAAGCAGTGTCTGAAAACTTTTATAAATATGCATGATTCCTGACTTTTTCTTATTGGCGATCGAGTACAAGCTTAAAAGGCTCGAACTTAAGCATCAAGCTTAAAAGAAAGAATCTTCTCTGATGCATATGGGTGTTATTCGAGCCTTAGTTGTAAGCTCGAAGATATTGGTCTCCAAAGATTAAGCTCGATGAAACCACTAGTTGGGGAGGAGGCTGACTGAATAACGAGCGCAAAGTATTGATCGATCTTGAAAGTGCGTTAACCTTGCATTCGAGGTCAGCAACACATTTTGCACACAACAGCTGTTAGGAGATCCCTATTCCTTAGGGATTTGTTGTTATCTGATATTAAATCCTAATTATCATGGGATATTATGTATTTAATATATTTATTTACATTTAATTTATACTTGAATAATTGGTTGTAACTTCCCTGAATCAGGGGAATATATTCTCCCAACCAGGCTTATAAATAGCCTAGTGATTTTCATTTGTACTCACACACAAATTGGTATTGAGAATACTCTGTCGAATTGCTCTGAGGAAGCTTTGAGAGAGTATAAAGATCAATAATATTGACTCGTGGAATAGGTAGATTTTAACTGCTGAACCACATAAAAGTTCCACTATTCTTTTCTTCTTTTCTGAAATATTGTTTAATGCTTTTCAAATTTAATTTGACGAAAAACGGCGTCAACAGTGGTATTCATGTTATGGAGAGCTCAAAACATGAAGCAGGCTCGAAAGTACGCTGGGATAACAGCTTACACAATTACAATACCCTATAAACGTGGGATTTGTTATAGTCGTGTGTCAACCATCCTATTTTTAAGGGATATTTGTTTAATTAATACATTTGATTGTATTTTAATATATTCTTTTATATTTCAAATTCAATTTAGATATCTTGTAACTTCCCTAAAATTAAGGGAAGAGATATTTTGTAAATCATGTCTATAAATAGCCTGGATCGTAGTCATTTAGGGGGACGACCAAAATTTGTACTCAAGCTCTGTAAAATTGATTTAAAAGCTTTAACGCAGACTACATAATAAAAGTAACTTGTGACTATAGGTATTTTACTACTGAACCACATAAAAAAAATATTATTTTTTATTTTTTTTCCTTTATTTTTTATAAGTGCTTAATCGCTCTCATTTAATTTTAGTTGACGAAAAATATCGTCAACAATTAGTAATTTTGTTAATATTGCAAATAATGCAATGTGTCGTTATTATAGGTGGGACATGTTGGTGACATGATTTCAATTTGGCTGTTGCTATTGGTTCCAGTAATTACTTTTTTCTCCACAACTTTTTTCATCAATCAATGATGGGGCAATATATTTGCACCCAGAAATTTTATAACTACACCCCACAACTATGTTTACCTCATTTTATTTATCAAAATATTATTTGTTATAAGAACACCCAACTCTATTTACTAAATGGGGTCTTATTTGAAAATAGGATATCAAAAGTTTTGTAAACATTTTAATATCTTTGCATTAGAAGATTCTTCCAATTATGAAATTTTAAATTGTTGCTCCATTGATGAATAATTTATAGGACTTAAAGTGTTTCAATTTTAAAGAATTTTTTTAATTTATAAGTATATTATTGATTGAGTAAGTGGGGTGTACTTATAAAAGGGAATTAAAATGGAAAATTGTATATTATAGTCATTTTACATAGGGATAAATATGTAATTAATTTTTTTGAAGAAAAAATGGTATAATTATAAATTTTTGGGGTTTGAATATAATGCCATTTTATTATTAAATATTAAAAAAATGATACAAATTTAATTTTAGCTCAACTCCAAAACAACTAGTATCTACCTTTATATATTAACTAATTTATCATTTTTAAGAATTTTTTGAACATATTGTAATTTTTACCAGTATGAAAATTGAATATTGGGATTTTCCTAATCACTTTGATTCTAATAAAACTATTTTGTTTTAAAAGTTGTAATTGAAATTATTTACATTTATAAATGTTCTAATTTTGAATTAAAAATAAAATTAAAATTGTGATTAATTTTTTTTTTTAAAAATCAATATTTTTAATTGAGAGTGCTAAATATGTTTTAATTTTATTTAAATAATAAATTATAAATGTGTGTTACACCCAGATTTCGAGAATGAGAATCTTGATCTTGAAATCGAGACTCATAAGGTGTAAGCTCGAAATAAGCACAGTAATCATGTGATCCACAAGTCAGAAACAGTTTCCCTGTAAGTGACAACCTCGTGAGCTCGAGCATTATGTAGCCTCGAAGGTGCTCCGAGCTTATAATTTAGGCTCGCAACTCACAATAGCAATGGTCTAACACTTATATAAACCTCTTGATTCATTTTCTACCTTCAGACAAGAGGGTTCGAGCTCGAGAGCTATAAGCTCGAAGGGGATGGCTTCGTCAATGGTTACTTGTTGGGAGCATAGGCAAACCAAGACGACGAGCTCGTAAACAGTCTCGAAGGCACAGGGATCTAGTGTATAAACTCGTTGGCTGTGTGTGAATGTATTTATTGTTATAAATTCCCTATGTTTAAGGGATTTGTTGTAATTTGTTATTAAATCCCACATTTTGTGGGATATTACCGCGTATATAATAACTAATGCATTTAATGGCATTATTTGATTTGATGTATAGAATATCTTCCCGAAATATGTGGGAAGCAATTCAGAAAACCCATCTATAAATAGAGTGGGATAATTCATTTGTAGACGACCGAAATATTGGGATTTGGAGAAAAAACTCTGGACAATTGCTTCCTGAAAGTTTCCAGGGAAATCCAAAGAGCTAATAATATAGACTCGTGGACTAGGCAGATTTTAACTGCTCAACCACGTAAAAGATCTTGTTTACATTTTTCATTTCCTCAAGTTTATTTTTGTTTAAATTGCTCTTCTTTTCTAAGTTGACGAAAAATTGGGTCAACAGTTTGGTGCTTTCATTAAGAGCTATTAAACAAGACGTGAGCCCGTTTAGTTAGAGAGCATCTCAGATCCTCAATGGCCACTGCAAGTAACCCCAATATACCTGAGGAGGAAATTCCTCATGATGAGGATTACCCACGACGGCCCGAAAAGCAACCTATGGCGGATCCTGATCCCGAAGAAAGGAGTGACTCATCCAACTCTCGAGGACCGCCTGCCCCCAGGCCCGACGAGGATATGTATTACAATCCTGAAAGGTATGTTCCAATTGTTGCACTTGAAAATCGCCAACTGCGCAAACAATTGGCAGAAGCAACGGAACGCAATGAAGAATTAGCTAGACTGGCTGCTGGCGCCCAGGCCCCTCCTCGAAGGCCTAGGGGACGTCCTCGTAAGAACACGGCCGCCAGAATGGCAGAGCAGGCGCCACCACCAGCGTCCCATCCTATTCGACCAAGACCCTGGAGGAGTAACCAGGCTGAGGGTGTTTCGATGCAAAATTGATGGTGTTTTGATGCTTTTGCAATGTAATCATGAAAACTTAATTTTTGGCCAAAAAACTGCTTTTTCGATGCTCTGCATTGAAATTTGACGAAAACTTTGGAGGTTCATATTTTTTTCACTCAAATGTTCGTTTCAATTTTTTTTTTTTTAAATTTTGGTATTTTTTCGAGATCTACAAGATTAGAATGAGAGAGAGAGAATTCAGACTGAGAAAGAAAATAAGTGTTTGAATGTTAGGAGTATTTTTGTCCAAAATATTAAAATTGTCATATATTTGGGATAGTAAATTATGTTGGCATATTAAAAAATTTCACCAAATTATCATGCATAGGACATAAAATTTCCCTACACTAACACGTGTAATATGTACAGAGAAAGTAATCCTGAGAGCAGGACCACACGGTCAATTGGAATAACCTATAACAAATCAATAACATATATATATATAGTACAATTCTCCTATAGGGGCTTCACTTTAAGCCCTACCGGGTGGGGCTCTCAATGTTTCTCGACCTTTGAACAGTTTTCGACGCAATTTTTTTTTTATGACCGTGTATATTGTAGCTATTTAGAGCATCTTGTAAATTTTCAGAAAATTTCGAATAGTTTACAGTACCGAAAACTAAGTTCAAACTTCATCGCGCATAAAAAAAATTAGTCACACGTACAACAACATATTTAAACTTAGTTTTCGGTACTGTAACTATTCGAAATTTTCTAAAAATTTGCAGAATGCTCTAAATAGCTACAATATACATGGTCATAAAAAAAAATCGCACTATCCACGGGTCGAGAACACTGAGAGCCCCACCGGTAGGGCTTAAAGTGAAGCCCTACAGGAGAATTCTCGTGTGTGTATATATATATATATATGCGAATTCTTTAGTCCCTCACAGGACTCAGTCCTTCAGTGTGGGGTCCAGTTTTTTGCCAATTATCCAAATTTTATAGGAGTAAGTCTTTTTTTCACATTTGCTTTTGACTTGCAACGACCAGTTGTGTGAACCGGTTGGAAAGTTGTTGGTGATGTGGGTATAAAAAGTAGGGGAAAAAAAGTAATTCCCTGTCCAAAAATATGTACAGTTGATGAATTGATCGTAAACTTTATATGAATTTGAGAGATAATTACGATTTTGGTAACGTAAGCATTGTGCTTCCACCAAGTGATTTATATGTTATGTTGAGTGAGACGCAACAATAACCACGTAAGTAAAACTGATATATATTTTGTAGTTGTTTTATAAGATTTTTTAAACTTTTTTCCCTGGAGAAGTTTCATTTATTCAATATTGGGATGAATGAATCACTAACTCAATTAGGTATGGAAAAATATTATTTAGATGGTTGATTAATTAGGAGAGTAAGTACTTGCTTGCTTGCTTGATTGTTGGGGAATAAATGAAACATCTTGATGGACTGTAGGTCAGACTTAAGGAGAGTGTTCTGGATGTTGGACGCATTGTATCTCCTCTCCCATTCGTTCCACTCGGTGGCCAGCCTAACGTTGTCATGCACAATTCGGTTAATGTATTGCATTTGCTTAAGATGATTGTCATCAAACGACGGGAAGTTAACGAAGTTATTCATTGGGAAAAGTGTGGAGTCCATTTTAGAGAGAAAATGAGGATAGACAAGTATACATGTAGGATGGTGGAGATTGAATTGAGGTCAACACGATCCCTACACACATATATATACGTATAGAAAACATAAGCATGGAGGAGTGGATCAAGTAAGTGTAAAGTGAGGTCTTCCTGTAAATGGTGGAGTTGTTAATGCACTGTCACTTATCAAAAATAGTGTTGTACATCAGTCAAAATTACATAAAGTATGCTATTATTATAAACATAAGGAAGCAGTCACATATTACGTGGGAAGAATTAGAATTTGCATTTCAACACGTCATGGTCACGTGAGTTGTGAGTGATATTACGTGGGAGGACCTTTGAGAGCACAATACCTGAGAAAAATAAGAATGGAGACAGAATTGACTTCCATTTTAATGTTTTTTTTTTTTTTATGTATTTTGACTTCCATTTTGACAGAATTACTATTGTAATTTCACTAAAATGAAATCCATTAGTTTATATCTCCAATCAAATAGAAGACAAACTAGTCAAACTGTCCAAATCCCGTATGTTTTTTTTTAATTTGGAATCAAATAGCAATATCAGGGTCGAAGAGGACCGTTATTTTTCCATAAGAAATATGGTGTATCCTTTTTTATTACAGATCACACTAATGCTGTCGAGGTACGAGTTGTATGACATAAGACGCTATGGATTAATACAAACAGTTATTACCAGACGATTCCTTTCTATTGCTTTGGTTGGTAAGCTTTGGCGGGTCCTTCTTCTCTCTGCTCTCTCTCTCTCTCTGGTTTTAATTTTACTGACAACGAAAGAGAAATGCTTTTCTTTCCTATCCAACTGTTAAAAAATACTGCCTGTTTGGTATGAGAAGTTGCCAGTCAATGATGTTCGCTTTGGGCCGTTCATATTTCTGAAATCCTCTTTCCATTTCGGTTCCCATGTATCAGATTGATAGGACTCATCATGTTCTTGAAGCCCTTCAACTCCTTCACCATTGTATCCTTGATAACTCTCGCATTTTTGTTCCTCCTTTTCTCGGGCTTTCTCGAATTCCCTTCTATATCGAGTTCAATCAAACCCATCACCGATCCTGGTCCATCTTTAAGCAACTCTTCGTCGGAACCATTTACCGATTTGTTCAGTGCGTTCAGGAAATGGGATTCCTTGGTGGGTTGTGCTCGATTCAAGGAGAAGAATCAGGAGTTGATCCAGAACCGGTTGAATGAGTCTTCCTCTTTGCAAGAAGCTGATGTTGATTCAGGTTGCGGAGAGCTGAAAATGGGTCATGTTAGTGTTTTGGTTAAAGGATGGACTTGGATTCCTGACAATTTGGATAATTTGTATACATGTTCATGTGGGTTGAGCTGTTTTTGGACTAAATCTCCTGTTCTTGCTGACAAGCCTGACGCCATGTTGTTCGAGACTACTAGACCTCCCTTTCAGGTACACATCTCCTGTGTTCACTCATTCTTTTTGGTGATTGTAGGGGTTGGATTTCATGTCATTATGTCATCGATTGAGGCTAAAAGAAGTTCTCTGACTACCGAAATTTGTTTTTGAGACTTCCACTGAATGAAATGGGTTTTGCCCCAATTGCTAGGTCCAACATTGATCGGCATATTGAAGAAAACTTGCTTCCTTAACTAATATGTTTCTAGAAATATTTTCTTAACACTCATTTTGGTAGCATTTAATTGCAATCTCTAGTTTTCTTATTTATTAAGTGAATATGCTAAACTTTGGAAAGACCACATAATCAAAAAGAGAAAATTTCGTACATTTCATCAGGGCCTGCCCCAGGCTAGTCCTAGCACGAAACAAAATGCTGTATTCATTTACTAGTTACCCCTTACTGCAAGTAGCATATTTGTATCTTTGGCTAGAGTTATTCTACTTGACCATTTGTTAATACAAGAAAGAAACAGTTAGTTTATGTTATCATGTACTTAATAACTTTTTTCAATTTGTAATGGATGAATTCAAACGGCTCAATTACATGTTTACCCTGGCAAAGCTCTTAGGTTTTTATTATCAAGTCACTGATTCTTGAACCTAAACTTTTTGAAATTTTCGCCAGAGACGTGTTGGAGATCCGCTCCGTGTATATATGGACCTTGAGGCTGGCAGGAAGCGCTCTGGGGTTGAGGACATGTTTATTAGTTATCATGCTGGGGACGATGTGCAGTCCACTTACGGTGGAGGACTCTTTCATAACGGTCGAAACTATCACGTATCTCGTTACAAGAAGAATGTAAGTTTCTTTCGTTTCTTTTCTTCCCTCTATGTTAGTTTGTATTTTCTTTACTCGTGTTCACTCATCTGTTTACAAAGATGTAGCTTTGTGGACATTTACAACATATATTTGGTATGTGTATGTAGGATAAACTTGTTTATTGGTCATCGTCTCGCTGTCTTCCTAAAAGAAATCAGCTCGCTAAGAAGCTTCTCAGCTTGCTGCCTCACCACTCTTTCGGCAAGTGCTTGAACAACGTTGGTGGCCTAGACATGGCTCTTTCCTTCTACCCTGAGTGTGCCAATGATGCCAATGTCACCCCAAAATGGTGGGATCACTTACACTGTGCCATGTCTCATTACAAGTTCGTTCTTGCTATCGAGAACACAATGACGGAGAGTTATGTGACTGAGAAACTCTTTTACGCTTTAGACTCTGGCTCAGTCCCTATCTACTTTGGTGCCCCGAATGTCTGGGACTTTGTTCCACCACATTCAATTATAGACGGTTCAAAGTTCAGCTCCTTGGAGGAATTGGCTTCTTATGTGAGAGCTGTTGCTAATGACCCAGTAACCTATGCAGAGTACCATGCTTGGAGAAGATGTGGGGTTCTAGCAAACTACGGAAAGACCCGTGCAGTGAGCCTTGACACCTTACCATGCCGTTTGTGTAGAGCCGTTAGTAGAAAAGGAGGGAGAAATGCAAGAGCCTTGTGATATAAATTCGGTTTGTTGTTCCAATCTCATTTTAAAGGATTCTTCTGATAATGTTTCCAGTGGATTTAGAAGTCCCATTTTGAAGGGCATGTTTAGCTAGACAGAAAGAAATGAATTCAAACAGAACGTACACTTCAGAATTGTTCATATTTTTAGTTGAAACCAAGATCTTGTGAAACCTACCCTCTATAGGCCAAGCTTCTCTCTTTATCTTTTAACCTTCTGTAATGGCCAAACAGGCCATCGATACACCAGCAAAGTAAACTCTTATCTTGATTAAAAAATCAGCTAAATGAAGATAACTCCATAGCAGATACTGTTCTTAGAAACGTAGATATTTGAATAACATTGGAAGTAATGCTTAACTTGTTGTCTTCACAGCCGTCCTTGTGAAACTTCCAGACTGAATTGAGTCACCAGACATACCACCATAATCCCACTGCGTAATTTAATTCCACAAAAAGGAAATATGCACATACTATATACAGTATATATATATCGGGTTAATTAGTAGATAAATGGTAATTAAAGAGAATGATAATTAATTTCACTATGTTATGAGATGTTCTATCCTGTTTGTGAGTACCTCCTCCTCCTGCCCACTGTTGACATAAAAGGATGAATATCCAAACTCCAAACTAATCTGTGATCAAATGTCTTTCTAGTCAATTGTTTTCTATTCCTAGTCAGAAAATATCCCAAGATTTAGAGAATCACAAGATGCACCAAAATTTGAAATAGAAAACGTCCCCAAAAGCTTAAAGAAATTTAAGTTTGCACTGGAAATTAGTAAATTCTATAATATCCACAAACGAGAAAATGGAATTTTCAATCATAAAAGTATTCGAATACTGCTATAATCTTTCCGCGTTACAGTGCCTCTGCTGCAAGTTTTTCTCCTTTTGCCTCAGCTCAATCACTACCTGAATGCTAAATTTCATAACTAAAGTAGGTGATCCTAAATCATTGAGTTTGTATAGAGGAGAATTGAAGGTGAAATGCTATACATATTCCAGACCATGTGCTACTCGCATCACTGGAGTCAGCGTGGAGTGTATCATTAAGAAGTGACGAGAGAAGCTGCCAAAGACGTGATGCGTTGGATTTTATTATGATTGACACTTCGATTGATAAGCTTTTGATGAATATAATGAACTGCTAGCCATAAACGACATTTGGGATTATGGAAAGAGTCATTTTTCTTAATTATATGTCCTGCTTCAACCTTGAGGGAGGGGGAGAGAGAATCCATTGAGTAAATGAGTAGCAATTGTATATATTAATTGACATTGTGTATTGTATGATTGAGTCGTGATCGTACAGATTTTCTCATGATCTTACACAGACAAGCCCTCTTCTTCGTGGTGCCCCTTGATAGTGTTCTTGGAACCAACCATATTTTTCATTGTATAAAGAGCCAGCATTGATTAATAAAATTGTACCATATGTTTTTTATTTTCCTTAACTAGGATCGCAATATTCAACAAAAATGTGGAACTAAAATACCTGGTCTAGACAAGTGCAATCTACTCAATTGAATAAATATGCTGAATTATAAACATACCCCTAAAAGTTTGCTGGTAACACAGAATCCTAGTACTTAAGATACAACATTCAAAACTAGTCTTCTTTTTCTCCTGGCCTACTCTCTCTGGTTTCAGAAACAGAGCTGCTGGGATGATCGGCCTCATCTCTAATACCATTGCCAGTAGGCTCTTCTTTGTAAATGGTTTGTATAAGCATGATGATCGCAACAATAAAAACAATTAAATATACACTCTTGATGCCAATAAGTGAATTTATGAAACCAAGTACTGATGGTCCGCTCACTCGGTTCTCGATTGTTCTTCCTTCCCTGTAACCTTCAAGAAATTGCGACACTTGTGATGCCTGATCCTCCTCATCAATGCTTTCTGAACCAATAACCTGTATAAACATGTATAGTACATTTGTAGATGTGTATAAAATGTTAAGAATAGGAAGACTACAGCACAGGTTTAGAAATTGATTTCGATTCGCTTGGGCCATTTTATAATATAACTTACCGTATGGAAATCCTCATTTCGATTCCAAACAACCATTTTTGGCAGTTTTGTCTTCTTATTGACCCCAAAAGTCTCAGCAAAGTCTCCCCACTGCTTGATTCCAACATAACCAAATACCAGATCCCGATTTGCAGATGCAGCAGATTTCAATATCCCGACGAGCTTCATAGATTTCTCATTATCCTCATCCTCCACTATTGTCACTACGATTTTTCTTTCATCATCATCTAAAGATTCTAATGTGTCATAGGTTATGGGGAGAGCCAGAGGGAAGAGATTTTGTTTTATAAAATTCTCTAAGAACTCCTCTGCACGTTAAAAACACAAGTAAAATTTATTTTCAACTTTAAAATAAAAAATGCAAATCTATTAACGAAGTTTTCAAGTAGACAGTACAATAGGATTTAGAAAGCTGTTTCATAAATTCGGAGTAGCTCAACATATAACAAAAAGATCCCAACAATAGTCATTTGGGAACTGATGTAAGACTAACCTTCAAAAGGGCCATAGAAGATACTTTTTTCCTCATAACTTGGACGAACAGCTACAAGGGAAGGAACCTTGTCAAAGTCATATAAAACCATGACATCTTCTGAGAAATCCTTTGCAACTGAAAACCATGCTTTCTTCTTATACTTGGTCGCTAACTTTGAGATGACTGACTCATTCAAGCCAAAACCAATATATAAAGGAAAGTAAGTGCCAGCAGCCTCAACAAAGTTACTAACAGCAGAGTCTGAATCAAGTATAGAAACATCAGGTGCCACAAATTTCTTCAGATAACGAACAAGCAAGTCGGCTTTCCTAGGTCCATTATATTCTACTGGCACACCATGCATAAAGAGCTTGAGCATAGGATAACCACTAATTGATGCAAAACATTAATTATTCAGTATTAGATGAGATCAGTAACTAATAAACAGTATAGATTCAACTGCAAACATAAATTAATAGATGAAGAATCAATCTAAACAAAGCACATGATGATGTGATGTAAACTTATTTAAGCTGAAGGCAAACTAAAATCCGGCAACAACAAAGAGCAAGCAAAGTAGATATAAGTTCAAGAGAAAAGGGAAAGAGGTCGTACTCGATATCATGTTTACGAGCAAGACGAGAATACTTGTCAGCATCTATTTTAGCAATAACTATCGGCTCTTTCAGAGCAGCAAGCATTGGGGCAGCTGCATCGAGCTGGATTAAAACACACAAATTTTTAAATCTTAGCACAAGATGAAACACAACAGCTATGTAGAATTCTAATAGAAGCTCCAAAAAAGCTCATAATTGATAAAACACTAAGACGTTCCATATAAGATCGATGCAAAAAAATGAAATTCAAGCCTAAACTGTATTAGTTCCTGAACTTTTAAGGCGGTATTGAAGTTATAAGTCAACGGCACTGAACCACAAAAGAGTCGTTTTCTGTGCATAACGCTGATACAAATCATGCATATAGTTCTTTTCTGATAACATGACTAAAAACACGATCTTCAATAATGAGAAAGCCCAGTTTGGAAATAAATACCAAATTTAAACAGTTTCTACATGAAATTCGAACCCATTTGTTTCAATAACACGAACCACCGTTACAGAATAAAATTTGAAACTAAGCATGTCCCCTCCGGCATCAACCATTATACTGATTGTCATAAAATTTGAATCTTTTAATGTTCCATCAGCTAATACATACTTGATCTTCTTGACGAAAATAACGAGGGAATTTCAAACAAATGAAATTTTCAAATATTTTTCCATACAAAAGAGATTAAGAGAGGGAGAATAACCTGACCTGCGGAGAAAGACGCTTGCAGTGGCCGCACCACGGGGCATAGAAATCGACCAAAATATAGTCAAAGGTCGAAATCGCCGAGTCGAAGTTGGATTCATCCAATTCCAACACCTTACCATCTACAGCCCACTGCCCCTCTGTAGAAGACGACGATAACGCAGACCCAAAGATTTGTATAAACAACAACACCATACATCGTAATCCAGACGAACTCCACCCTGCCATCCCAATCTTCGCGTTCCTTCGCTTTCAGTTTTTCTTCTGATCGACCGATCGTGCTGTTGTGCCTGCCTGCCTTGCCTATCTTCTATTACGATTTCAACTCTACTTCGCCTCTTCTCTTCTCTATTTTTTGCATTTAAGAACGACATATCGTTTTGATGTGCTTCTTACTATTATTATTTTATTTTATTTTTTGAAAATATTTATTTATTTATTTCTATTGAGGTTTTGATGTGCTTTTCATCAATCCTATTAGTGGTTTTTATTAATATTTTTTTTGTTTTACAAATATTAGTGGTTTTTATTTTACTTACGAAATATAAATAAAAAGAAAAACGTCAAAGCCCTCTTGTAAAAAGTTTAGACCTAAATTTAAAAAAATCAAATTGTTCATTTTTCATTTTTCCTCTTTAGTCTTTCATTCTTTGATATTAAGATCATTATTAATTTTACTAAGAAAAGTTTTGAATATTAATTGATTTATGGTTGATTGATTCTAACAATATTTTATTTTACAGAAGATGAATTTCTTACATATATTTCTTCTATAAAAAAATTGTGTAGATAACAAATTTTTTTAGTTTCACTGGTAAAAAAAATAATACTTTTAACTCAAATGTTGTAAATAATAAATTAAAAAATGCTATAACTTTGCTTGAGTATACCACATTCTTCTTCTACCAATGTTGCATGCTCAAGCAAAGGTCATTTAAAATAACAAATAACTTAATCTCGAAATACATAAAAAGACAATGGCAAATATAAATAGCGGTTTATAAATTTTAAAAGTCAAATGGAATTAAGTTTGAAAAGAAAACTAAAAATCGGTTTAGATGACATCGCTAATGACTAGAATACAGTTATTTTGAAAATAGAAAACGCTCATACGGTAGGGGCAAAAGCAATGTCCCTAAGCGTTTTTTATTTTCGGTACTTGGAGAAATTATAACATATTTTTTTATATGAAAACATTTTTGGCCAATTTTTTGGGAAATTTCAAATAATTTACTATGCCGAAATCAGAGTTCAAACAGTTTATTTTTTTACGTGTATAAAAATAATCAGATACACGTGTTACTGAATGTTTGAACTCTGATTTAGGTAACATAAATTATTCAAAAAAAATTTTAAATTGGCTGGAAGCCTGCTATTAAGGGAGGGGCAATTGGTTCTAGTATTGTCTTCGTCCTACGATCTGTGTAGGGCAAGAAGAAGAAGGTGAGGGAGGGTCAATTAGTTCTGGGTATGGGACAAGGAGAAGATGAGGGAGAGCGATGGGTTATTCGTCAATCGAAGGAAGGGGAAAATCGGGAAATCTAGAGTTTTGGGGGACAAGAAATTCGATGGAATCGGAAGTGGAGACTTTACCAGTAAGGTAATCGAGTAGGGGCTTCCGATTGGGGAAGGTGACAGTGGGGATCCCCTGCGTGCGAGCAAAGAAAGAGAAAGAGAGAGTCCCCCCTCAATCCCAGCCACTTAGAGAAGTGATCAATGCCCATCTAGGGTTTATAGGAAGAGAAGATAAAGGAAGAAAGAGAAAGGAGACGAGAGAGGGGTTGACAAAAAATTTATTTTATTTTTTTAATTATTTTATATTTAAAAAACAATTTAATTTAATTATTTTGTTTTTTTATAAATTTTTAATTTAATAACATTATATTAATATTATTAAATAAACTTATTTATAAAACTTGGGGTATTTTGGTCATATTAAAAAATAGTTTGACCCAAAATTGGACTCAGGATATTATTTGTTCCATTTTGCAAAACACAAGGTCCAAATTGTCATTTGGGTCCGATCGGTGACTTTTGCAAAACACAGGGTCCAAAATAGTATTTACCCACTTATTAATAACATTACAACATCAAAATCCAATATTCACACATAACCCATATTTTTTAAGGGAAAATATCATGTTGGCCCCTCTATTTTGCCCAAATACTCGATCGGCCCCTGTGTATTGTTAAATGACAATTCAGATCCTGTATTTTGCAAAACGGATCCAATTAATACCCTTAACCCAATTTTGGTCAAACTATTTTTAAATATGACTAAAATTCCTATGAGGTTTTATTAAATATTGAATTTTAATTTTTTTAAATATAAAAAATAATTAAAAATAAAAATTCGTTTAGAAATTATAAAAAATACTAAATTTGATTAATTTAAACAAAATATAATCTAATTAGATTAAAACTATCTTGAAACAAACAAAAATTAAAATTAAGAAACAAAACTAAAACTATCATAAACAAAAAAAAAAATATTTCTTTCTTTTCTTTCCCTCTTCACATCATCCCCTCCATCTTCTTCTTCTTCTTCATATCAGCCACCAAGCCCTTTTTCCAAAGATGTGGAAAGTTTTCTTTCCAGACATGTCTTTCTCCAAATAACAATTTTGCAAACATTCTCATCATCATTTCAAGCTCAGTTTATATTTTACAAATTCAAATTTTGACAATTGGGTGTATACTGTCAAAACCTAAAGGCACATAAGACTAAAATTTAAGAAAACTAGTTAAATAGATTTTGACTTGAAGCTAGTCGTCCCTCCCCCTGATATGATTTTCCAAGGTTTTGTAATGGTTTCTAAGACTGAGTGTGAGGCTAGTCGGAGGTGCAAAGCTCAGATTCACAAGGTTTGGGCATTGTTAGTGATGCGAGGCTAAATGGAGGCAAATCCAGGTCATTCACGACTCAAATCTCTATGGAAAAGCACCATTCACAAAACTCAGATTTTTCCATTCATAGACTCAGATCTTGAACAAGATCAAGATCTGCCACCATGGAAGCCATCAAGAACTGCTGCTATGGAAACCTGCTACCGTGGGAATTGGCTGTAAGAGTAGTGGTGCAGATTGTTGAAGAAGAAGAAGAAGAAGAAGAGGAAAGGAGAAAAAAAAAAGTAAAGTTAAGATTTTAGGTTTAGGTTTAAATTATAGTTTGAATAAAATATATTTTTATTAGATATTTTTATTTAAAATTAATTTATTTTTACTTAAAATGTATTTTTATTATATAATTAATTCAATAATTAAAACCTCAAGGGAATTTTATTCATATTGAAAAATTATTTGACCAAAATTGGGTCAATGATACTAATTTGATTCGTTTTGCAAAATACAAGGTTCGAATTGTCATTTAATAAAACACAAAGTTCGTTTGAGTATTCGGGAAAACACTGGGGTCAAACTGGTATAAACTCAAGAACAAACTCATTAACACGCTCAAGTTCATCATTCAAACCCAGATTCAAGCATCAACACAACAATTTCTATAAAATAAAGTCACCATTAGAACAAATCTCACCCAATAACAACTCTTAAACATATACAATCCAAAGCCAGGCAACAATGAACTCATAAACCTTAATGAAAAAAAAATCAACAAAAAACAAGCCAAACCTAGAAAATTAAACCCAAGAACAAACATAAATCAAATCTTTCTTCACAAAACCTAGAAACTTTTTTTCCTTCTAAACTTCCCATGTAGAGAATCAAATCAAAACCAAGATAGATTTTAAAAGTTTAAACAAAAGGAAAAAGAAAAAAAAAAGAACTTTCCACCATAATCGGAGGTCATCAACCCAAATTCACCGTCGAAATTGATGTCGTCGACCACTGTGCTTGAAGGTTGAAGTCGCCGCCGACCCATCGTGCCTTGCGACCAAATCTGGGATGAAGTCGCCGCCTGGTGAAAATTGAACCTCAGCCTAGTGTAGATTGTCATCAATCTTGGAAGGACCTTGCCTGGTCCCAAGCCATTCTCATATCTGCTTCAACTCTTGCGACGCATCATCGACAAAGGTTTCGACGAGAGCTTCCAAACTTTAGGGCTCGCCACGTGTCGTTGACAGGCGTCATATGCCGTGTCAAATTTAATTATTTATTTTAATCACTTATACCTGCTACTTCAGTATAGTGGTAAATAAGGGTCGAACAAAACGAGGACTATGATTCTAATTATTATTAAAAAATAAGAAATAAATAGACATTAATTAGGAGATTTGGTTTTAAAGATTAATAACATAAAGTAAAATAACAATTAAAAGAGTAAAGATTAATGATTTAAGAACTAAGGAAACTGCGATTTTAAAGAAATAGTCAAGAGTTATCCTCCACCTTCGACAATCAATCTGTCAACAAAGATAAATAATATTTCTTTATTCACAATTAAACTATTAACCCCACAGATTGTTGGAAATACATATTGCAAGATCTTTATTTATTTTCATGTGATTTACATATTATCAAACAAACATGCAAATTCCTAGAACATGCTCCTATGAAATTGATACAAATACATAGTAAAGTAAAAACTTACATTACGCAGCGAAATTGGAACAACTCTTTCCTTCAATCTCTCTAACCCTTGATTCCTTTCTGTAGCAGAGTATTATCAAGAGATTGAACTAGATCAGCAGCACAGTCTTCCTCACCGAGCCTTTGATCAACTTAGAACTAGTGTGGGTTGGTTCTCAACACATGAGATAGAGATCTAGAAGAGAAGAAGAGATAGTGGCTAAGAAAGGATTAGACTATTTAGGTTTTCACTTACCCAATCAATTGAGACTGACTTCCTTATGAAAACCATAGATATCATATTCCTTATATAAGCAACTTAATGAGCTTTATTTAAATTTAAATTAATTAAAAATAATAAACAAAAATAAAAGCCTTGGGCTGCCATAAATTGACTTGGGCCCAATCTCTTTGTTTTGAATTTAAATTTCATTTGGGCCTAAATTCAGAACTTTTTTTAATTCATTTATTAAATCCTTATTCAAAGTAACTAATTATAATTTGAAACTTGATTTAATATTATTTATTTATATTGACACCAATTTATCAACATTAATAATTTTACCCAAAAATTCTCTTTTATTTTCTAAATCTCATATCTCTGTAAATTTTCCAAAATTGACCTAGTCAACTTTAAAAATCTCAATTGATAATTAAATCAATTAATTGAGACATTATAGATGATTTACTCAAAGGTGATGCAGGGACCATGGATCCATGAAATCAAGCTCCAATAAGTTACCGTGAATTTATTTACGAATAATTTCACTACCTTATTAATTCCTCATGACTCCACTATAGACTAAGAATTGAACTCTTGAATTCATAGAACGTATTTTCCAAACCATAAATATGTTATTCATTGTTATAACCATTACATTCAGTCAATCCTCTATCGATGACTTACTAACGAGCTGGGTGCAAATTACCATTTTACCCCTCATCAGTATTTTATCATTTATCCTTAACTCCCACTAAGTTCCTTATAAATGATATTTCTGTGAACTTAATCACAGAAATGAGATCTCAATCATTTAACCTTTTGAACAAAGCAATTAAGGAAATCATATTTTCACTTCTCATACAGAAGTTATAGATTTCATATCTATGAATAATACTCCCACTCAATTACATTATTAAATCTTCAAGATGTAAGTATGGGCTAGACCGTAGGGTAAGTTGGTAACGAACAAGTCAAAAGATTTAAATAATATAATTAGCAGAATATTATCACTCAAAATTAAGATCGACTTAACCTATGGTCAACGTTGTGACATTGATTAGATTCGATAACAACGATACTTATTTATCAATCAATAATCAATATCGGTCCTAGTCCGATGTAACCAAATACATACTATCTTATCTACTTGGTCAATGCCTTGGACAAGACATCACACCCGAATGTGTAAGTAGATCATATCGTAGATTGCCTAATCAGTGAAAATCCAATGCAATGATCTAATCTTAGGACTCGTTCTTTTGAACATATAATTACAACTATAATCCACTATGACTTAGTCACTATAATTGTAACTATCCATATGTTTAGGATTTTATAAATGTTTGTATTATTTCAATAATCATGTAATAAAACAAGCAAGTAACACGGTTGTCATACTAAATGACTTCTACTACTTTTATTGATAATATGAATCGTGCTACATGTCCGACATGGTTTTATAAGAGCATAAAACCCAACAAACTCTCACTTGCCATTTTAAAACAAATGGGACATGTTTATCAAAACCATGCATTCTACATGCTTCACAATTATGCTCTCTGCTTATATATTTGTAAAGGGATGTGAAAGATTGCCTTCCAATGCTATCTTCATCACCTTCACTTCACGCCTTCGCCATACGTCCTCGATAATGTAGTACTTTCTCTCTATATGCTTTGTTCTTTTGCAGCTTCGAGGTTCTTTCGAATTCGTTATTGCCTCATTACTGTCACTAGACAAAATGAGTGGTTTATCCATTTCTGGAATAACATCGAGACCCGTATAGAACTTCCTTAGTCAGACTATTTCCTTAGCAGCATTGACGCAACTATGTACTCAGCTTCCAAGGTGGATTCTGAAATGGCAGATAGCCTAACGCTTTTCCAAATCACAGCTACTGAGATGGCAGACAACCTATCGTTTCTCCAAATAATAGCTCCACCCTCAAGAGTAAACACATTTTTCAGAAGTAGACTTCTTGCCATCAACATCACTCTAAAATCTAAATCTGTGTAGCCTAACAGGTTCAAAGATCCACTTGAAAAGACTAACATATAGTCTCTAGTCCATCAATGATATTGACCTCCATCTATTGTTCATTCCCAAGGTTTTACTGACACTTGCTCACCACTCCCACTGCATAGCAGATCTCCAGTCACATCACACAACATAGTATGCATTAGACTTCTAATTGCAAATGCATAAGGAATTCATTACATCTTTTCTTTCTCTTGAGGAGTCTATGGAGACTGCTGCTTAGAAAAATAATGTAATGCCCCAAAATCTCTAATGAGGTTTAATGGTCGGATTAGTAGGCCGGGAGGGCGATAATTGATTTATTATGTCATTAAACTATTATATGCATGTTTATGTGAATTATATTATTATACGATGATAAATGCATGAAGGTGGGTCCACATTTCATCATAATGGCATTTTGGTAATTTGGCCCGTTGAGGGTATAATTGTATATTTGTATGCATGTCGGTGAACTATTGTTGAGGACACGTTATAATGTGGATTTTTTCGAGCTATTCGGCATGAGACGATCTTTGAATACAAATTATCGGTTTGGTCATAACTAGGTTGAATTCGGGGCTCGGGGTGAGTCTCAGGGTGATTTGATGATTAGATCATTACCGGTAATTAAAGGGTAATGGGATATAATTTTATTAGTATTTGAGAATAGCGGGAATTGGAGGGCATTAATTATTATTAACAAGATAGGTAGAAAATGACGGTTTTTCCCTTGGGGGCTGTTAAGAGATGAATTAAGCATAGAGGGTATTTTGGTTATTTGACCTAGGCTATATATAAGCTGAAGGCTGTAGAAAATAGAACCAAAACAGAGACTCCTTTCTACCTTCCTCATGATCATCATTTCTCTTCTCCTTCCTTGGAATTTTTGAAGCAAGTTTGGGTTTCAAACTTGGAGATTGAAGCTTGAGGTCTTAGGCTAGTGTTAAGCCATTGAAGAGGATTCAACTTAAGCTTAAGTTAAGGTTTTAGTTCAAGATTATGGTTCCTTACTCTGTTTTTGTGCTGGTTTTAAGATTTGGAGTTTTGATCATGGAAATGAGAATTTGGTGAAGTTATTAGTTTAAGGCTTAGGTTTTGATGGTTATATAGTAAATAAGTTATGGTAATAGTTGGTGGCTTTACTTTGTGATATTGGGAGTATTTTAATAAGGTTTTGAAATGAGTTCGAAGGGGAAAAACAAGGGTTTTTGGATGTGTTTCAGGTGGGGTCATGGCTTTGTTCTAGAGCGTCGCGACCCAAGCTTGCTGAAGAAGAAGAGAGGAGTTGCAAGGTCATTGGGCCGCGGCATGGAGAAGGAGGGCCGTGGCCCGTGTTGGGGATGGATGTGTGGTCGCTTCTATTTGAGGAGGCGGGCCACGACATGGTGGTGTAGGGCTGCGACCCTTAGTAGCATTTTGGTCAAAATTGAGTTTTTGGCTTGGGGAATCAAACCTTAGGCCTCGGGATCGTTCCTACTACCGGGTTTAGTAGGATTCGATGTCCCGGAGGCTAGGTGTTGGTCTGGGAACCTTTTGTGATTCATTTTATTGATGGAATCCCATAATTGGTTATGACCAGGTGACCATCAAGGAACTAAAAGGTTGATCGTTCTCAAGGGTCGTTCTTTTATTAATTCTCGCTTGAACTAGAGGTAAGAAAACTGCACCCTATATGTGACATGCATGGTTATAATTGAGGCATGTTGAGTGTTTAAATGTGGACAGCAATTGCATATCAAATTCTTAGCAAATATTGCTTACTTGTGAATGGCACTGACTTCCTAGTCAGAATCGGCAATGGTGTCATATCCGTCTGTGAAGCTGTGACTTACTAGTCAAGTTCGGCAGCAGTACTTAGCACTGATCGTATGTTATTGACCTATGAGTCAGGAATGACATAAGCGTCATGAACACAGATCCGATAAAGATTAGATCTAATTCAAAACAACATTGAATGACTCATCATGAGCATTAATGCCGGACCGACCCCAAGTTCGATGAAAACTAAAAGTGCTTGCCTAGTTCCATGACTAGTTACTCAGAGCCAGGGCCAGAAGGCCCAGGTGATCGTATCGTCACATGGCTAAAGGAATGAAACCCACATTAGTGACTCCATGGTCACTCTGTTGGTTTACATTGGTGACTTGCTCATCAGTCACATATCATGTTTAAGCTAGTGACTCGATCACGCATTTGTCAAAGGTACATAACCCACATTAGTGACTTTTACAACTGTCACTCCTCTATTTAGGGCTATAAGTCCTGGATGATTATTATGATCATCATTTGATATTATATTCATGCAACATTGACTTTTCTTGATGGGCTTTGGCTCATGGGTGCTATGTGGTGCAGGTAAAGGGAAAGAAAAGCTCAGCCAACCTTGAGTGGAGAGCTTAGGTGGCGATGTGTACATATGCGGCTGCTTGGCCACCACGGCCAAGGAGTATCTCAGAGGGACTAGGGGTTAACCCTACTTTTGCTGCTAAGGTTGGTGGGTTGTAAATTTTACACTGCAATGACAATTTTGTATTGTAAATAACTTGTAAATGTTTTTATGGGCCCATGAACAGTTTTATGTTTTAAATAAAATATATCCTTTCCTTTTGATTGGTTTTATACCTTAACCTATTAATAACACCTAGATGCACGTTTATAACCACAGAACTCGATTAGCGAGCTAAGCACAGTTCAAAGTTCACAGTAACAATCTTGGAGTAACCAGGTGTTACAAATAAACTCCATGTCAAGATGCTAAACATCCTATCTCAGTATATGTTACAGAGTAACGACTAAGCACCTCTGTAACATCCCAAATTCCCTAATATGGCTTAGTGCCTGGATTAGGGGGCCGGGAGGCAATAATTGTGTTTAATTATATGTTAATATTGTATGAGCATGTTAGTATGTGAATTATATTATAATATAATTATGCTTGTCTGTTTAGAAATATTAAATGTGTATGTGGGCCCGTTTCTTATAAGAAGGGCATTTTAGTAATTTGACCGACTGAGGGTATAATTACAAATATGTGTTTGTGTGATCGAGACCACATTATTATGTGGATATATTTGGGTTATTTGACGCGAGGTGATCCTGGTGAGCAAGTTAGCGGAAAAGTCACAACGAGGTAAATTGCTTGGCTCAGGGTGAGCTTAGGGGTATTTTGGTAATTTAGTACATTGCCAGGATTTTTCGAGTCATGGGAGATTAAATGATTATTATTTTGAGATAGTTGGGGGTTTAGAGGAACACCCGGGAATTCACGAGATGTGGCAATTGACGGAATTGCCCTTGAGGTCACTAGAGGACTTAAGTTAGTGGTAAGGGCATTTTGGACTTTTGACAAACTATATATACATGGTTTTAGACAGCTGCGATTTAGAACTACTTGGAAGGATCAATTACTAAGCACTCTCTTTCTCTCTCCCGTAACTCTCTCTCCCTCTTCTTGGAAGATTTAGAATTTTGAGGAAATTGGAGGAATCAAGCTTAGAAAGGTGAAGGATTGGACTAGCTGAGTTGGGGATTCAATTCAGGGTGATCATATCTTTGAGTTAAGGGTTTAAACTTAGTATTTCCATGTCAATCCTACTGGTTTCAGTAGAAAGTTTGGAGTGTGCATGTGAGAGGGTTTGATGATTGGGTTTTTTATTTTTAATGAGTTTTCAGTCTGGTTCTAAGTTTGTTTTGTTGCTGATGAGTTGCTGAATTAATTATGGGTGTTGAATTAATGGTTTAAGCTTTCTTTGGGGTGATTATGATTGGGTTCGGCCGAGGATAAAACCCAGAATTCTAGGTTCGAAGGGGTCGGGCCGCAACTCTGTTCTTGGTGTGTCGCGGCCCTCTAGAACAAAGGGGAGCCAAGGTGGGCTCTGTTGCGAGGGCGGGCTGCGACGCATGTCTGACATTTTGGGGAGGTTGAGCCTCTGTTTAGGGCAGGTCATGGAACATGAGCATGGGACCGTGGCTCTTAATGGGGTTTTTGGCCCCGAGAAGGTTTTGAGTGCAGGAACTCAACCAATGGGCTCGGGATTGATTCTACTTTCGTGTTTGGTGGAATTCGATGTCCTGGAGGCTAGGACTCGGTCTAGAAGCCTTTATTCACTCGTTGTTGATGGAATTATTATTCATGGTTGTGACTAGGTCAACGCTAGGAGCTCGGATCAGGGATCATACTCAAGAGTCGTTCATTAGTAGCTTGCACTTGGACCGAAGGTAAGAAAACTGCACCCAAAATATGATATACATGATTGGGGCTAGGCCCGAATGTTGAGTATAATCTTGATTTAGGCGTTAGGTCTGTGAATGCGCATGATTATGATTATGCTTATGTATGTTTGATTAAATTTATTATAGTACCTTGTATTTGTATATATGTATGATAAATGGAATATGTGATTGTCTGCTGTGACTAGGGAGCTCGGTTTATAAACCAGAGAATTATTGTGACATCTAGTTAGAGATCGACTTATTAGTCAAGGGTATATCTGATTTGAGGGGCTTAGCTTAAAAGTCGAGGGTCTCCAAAGCTCGGCTTATAAATCGAGGGTCTTAAAGCTTCAATTTATATGTCGGGGGCATGTGAGGCTTGACTTATAAGTCAAGGAATAGTAGGACTCAGCTTATGAGTTGAGATTGGCATTACGCATATGGAGTGCAGGCCACCTTGGCTGGGCCACCTTGGGGGTGCACCAAGTACCTGACTGGCTCGGATGCCAAACAAGTTGAAAGGGAGTGCGACATGCACTTATGCAACTCTATGGTTGTTGATTTGTATAATGTTTATGCTAGATTCAGTTATAATTGTTAGTCTGATATATTACTCCGTGAATTGCTTAATATGTTTTCTTGCTGAGTCTTTTGGCTCACAGGTACTTTGTGGTGCAGGTTAAGGTAAATAGAAGATTGGCCAGCCATGAGTCGGAGGGCGATAGCAGTGACATGTACATATGCAGTCCGCTCGACCGCCACGACCGAGATACTCGAGGAAGCTAAGGTTGAACCCAACTTTTTCCACCTAGGTCGGCTTATTATGTAATTTTGATGTTGCAACCAACTTTTAAACTTGGTGTTTTTGGGATCCCGTGTAAAGAACAAAGTTTTTTATTAATGAAAATGTTTATGAATTGACCAAAAATTTTAATACCTAAACCTTTAGTGGCTTAATCACTTGTTTAGAAAGTCCAGCATTGATTTTAAACACACTTGGTAATGGACCCTAATTAGCAGGGCGTTACAACTTGGTATCAGAGCTACCAAGGTTTAAGGGTTCCTGATGTTGGATTGGGCATGTACATTCACTGCTAAAGACAAGCTCGACTCAGGGTTGGGTAACTATTAATATAGTTATGTATATATTTGCTTAAATGAATTATTTATGCTTTACCTGCTAGCTTAAATAAGAAGCATGAGCTATTCTAATAGGGCCTGGTCCTTGACTGTTGTATGTAGGTTGAGAATGTGCTTATTAGCACGATATACATTTGTTAATGTTGTAGGATTGCTTATTAGCGTCATTATTATTGCTTAATGTCAGAAACGTTTATTAGCGTTGCTGTATGTGCGCATTTGATAGGGGATGCTTATTAACACTGTTATATGTTAGAGGAAAATGCTTATTAGCATCGTTAAATGTCTATGCATGCTAGAAAATGCTTATTAACGTTCTTTTTGCTCTTGAGTAGTGGAAATGTTTAATAGCATTATGTTATGTGTTTGCATGCCAAGAATGTGCTTATCAACATCTTGTTCAAGTATTATCATGAATTTCTCTGCTTATTATCATGATTATTATGTGTGAATTATTGGGATGCTTATTAGCATTGTCAATGCATGTGAATGATTATTTGATCGATTTTGAAATGTGGGTTGGTATGAGATATTGCTATTACTGCCTGATAAGCCAAGTCATTGATTGTAGATAGACTTGGAAGTATGCTTCCAGGGCAATGTAATGAACCAGCCGGCACTGAGAATCAGGTCGGAAGTAATGACCAGGGTCAGAACCCTCTGCCATTCCCCAATAACTGGCAACAGATGCTTGCAGATATGCAAGCTAGGCTGCAGAGACAAGATGAAAAGATTCGCCAATTAAGGCAACAACAGGTTCCGACTGAGAACGCTGTGTCAGGGGTCCCATCTGCCACTCCAGTACCGGCTGTAACGCCCTAGTTACTCCAAGATCGTTACTGCGAACTTTAAACCGTGCTTAACTTGTTTACAAGTTATTTACAATCCAAAATGGTCATTACAGTGTAAAAATTACAATCCGCCGACCTAAGCAGCAAAAATAGGGTTAACCCCTAACTCCTCTTAGAAACACCTTGGTCGTGGTGGTCAAGCGGTCGCATATGTACACATCGCCACCTAAGCTCTCCACTCAAGGCTGGGTGAGCTTTTCTTTCCCTTTACCTGCACCACATAGCACCCGTGAGCCAAGGCTCAGCAAGAAAACTCATTACTGCATGTATACAATATCAATTGATGATTATGATAATCATACCGGGCTTATAGCCCTAAACAGATAAGTGGATATCACTTCATGATTCTAGTAACCATACTGAGGCTTGTAGCCCTAATCAGATAATATCGAGATTCTAATAATCATGCTGGGGTGTGTAGCCCTAATCAGATAGTATCGAGATTCTAAGAATCATGCTGGGGCGTGTAGCCCTAATCAGATAGTATCGAGATTCTAATAATCATGATGGGGCGTGTAGCCCTAATCAGATAAGTGACTGATGAGTAAGTCACGAACTTAAACCATATGAGGTGACTATGGAGTCACGAACTTGAATTAGATAAGTAACTGATGAGTGAGTCACGAACTTGGGCTTCGCACCCATAGCCGTGTGACAATGCAGTCACCTGAGCCTTCTGGCCCCGACTCTAAGTAACTAGCCTTTAGACTAGACAAGCGCTTTTGTTTTCATCAAACTTAAGGTCGATCAAGCATTTCATGCTTATTACGATTATGTCAATTATAACTAATCTTTTCGACTTGTGTTAAACACGCTAATACCGTTCTTGACTAATAAGCCAATATTTCCTTTCTCCTGTCTCATCCCAATGAATGGGAGATATGCATTTCCTACCATACAACATCTCATAAGGTTCCACCCCAATGGTCGACTAATAGTTGTTGTTGTAGGAAAACTCTATCAAAGGTAGATACTTACTCCAGGATCCACCAAAGTACAGCACACATGCTCACAACATGTCCTCTAATATCTGGATCGTCTTCTTAGATTGTCCATCTGTTTGAGGATGATAAGCAGTACTGAACTTCAACTGTGCTCCCATGGCCTTCTGTAAACTCCCCCAGAACTTGGAAGTGAATATGGGGTCCCAATCTGACACGATCGACATCGGTGCTCCATGGAGGCGCATGATCTCTCTCACATAGAGATATGCGTACTAATCAACTGTATATGTAGTCCTCACTGGTAAGAAGTGAGCTGACTTGGTGTAGCGATCCACAATAACCCAAATAGATTCATGTTGACCAACAGTCCTGGGTAATTCCACCACGAAATCCATCGTGATGTCCTCCCATTTCCACTCTGGGATGTCTAGAGGCTGCAATAACCCTGCTGGCCTTTGATGCTCACCCTTGACCTGTTGACATGTCAAGCACTTAATTACATATTCCACTACATCCCTCTTCATCCCCGACCACCAATAAAATGATCTCACATCTTGGTACATCTTCGTGGTGCCTAGATGCAAAGAATAAGGTGTAGTATGAGATTCATCCATAATCTCTCACCTTAAAGCAGTGTCTCACGGAACACATATCCGACCCTTGTATCTCAACAAGCCCAAAACAAACACTGTATAATCTCTGGACACTCCCACTAATACGTCCTCTCTAATCTTGATCAGATGTGGATCACCCAACTAACCCTCCTTTATTCTTTCCAACAGCGTAGACTATAGCGTAATATTGGCCAACTGGCCCACTAGCAACTCTATACCAGCTCAGGTCATATCCTTTGCTAACTTTCTAGTTATCAGCCTCACACTGTAAATCTATCTCGGACCCTTATGGCTTAAAGCATCAGCTACCATGTTGGCTTTTCTTGGATGATACAAGATCTCATAGTCATAATCTTTTACTAACTCCAACCAACGCCTTTGTCTCATATTCAAGTCTTTCTTTATGAAGAAGTATTTCAGACTTTTGTGGTCAGTGTACCATAAAGGTAATGCCTCCATACCTTCAAAGCAAAGACCATAACTGCCAACTCTAAATCATGGGTGGGATATCTCTGTTCATACTCCTTCAGCTGACATGAGGCATAAGCAATCACCTTCCCTTCCTGCATCAAAACACAACCCAAACCTTGATGTGAGGCATCACAGTATATCACAAACTTCTCCTAATTTATTGGAAGGCTCAGAATCGGAGCTGTAACCAACCTCTAATTCAGTTCCTAGAAGCTATTCTCACACCTGTCTCACCATACAAACTTCTGATTCATGCGTGCCAGCTCAGTCAATGAAGTAGCAACCTTAGAGAACCCTTCCACGAAATGTCTGTAATAATCTACCAATCCAAGGAAACTTTCACCTCTGAAGCATTCTTTGGCCTTGGCCAGTCTCTGACTGCCTCAATCTTGGCTGGATCTACTTTAATCCCCTCCTTACAGACAATGTGCCCAATGAAAGATACCTGAGATAACCAGAACTCACATTTCTTGAACTTTGCAAACAATCTGTGTTTCCTCAGCCTCTGTAGAACCAATCTTAGATGATGCGCATGTTCTGACTCTAACTGATAATAAACCAGAATATTATCGATGAAGACGATCATAAACTGGTCCAGATAATCTTTGAACACTCCGTTCATCAAATCCATGAAAGCAGCTAGGGCATTAGTCAATCCAAAGGACATGACTAAGAACTCATAATGCACATATCTAGTGCGAAAAGCAGTCTTTGGTATGTCTCTCTCCTTGACCCTCAACCGATGATAACCAGAACAAAGGTCTATCTTTGAGAATACCCTTTTACCCTGCAACTGATCAAACAAATCATCTATCCTGGGCAAAGGATACTTGTTCTTGATTGTTAACTTATTTAGTTCTCTATAATCAATACACATCCTCAGAGAACCATCTTTCTTCTTCACAAATAGAACTGGTGCACCCCAAGGTGAGAAATTAGGTCTGATAAAACCCAAATCCAACAACTCTTGCAACTGTACTTTCAATTCTTTTAACTTTGTTGGGGCCATTCTGTAAGGTGCTATAGACACTGGCTCCGTCCTTGGTGCCAGTTCTATCACAAATTCAATCTCTCTGTGTGGTGGCAACCCTGGTAAATCTTTTGGAAACACATCCAGAAACTCACAGACTAGTATGGTCTCTTCTGGTCTCACTGGCATGACCCTTAGTAGTGTCAATCACACTGGCTAAGAATCCAATGTAACCTCCTTACAATATATCTCTAGCCCTCAAAACATAAATCATAGGCATGCAGGGTCCATGCACAGTACCAACAAACACAAAAGGATCCTCACCTTCAGGCTCAAAGGTAACCGTCTTCCTTTTGCAATCTATGGATGTCCCATACTTAACTAACCAATCCATTCCCAGAATAATGTCAAAGTCAGTCATAACTAACTCTATCAAATCAACTGACAACTCTCTTCCCTCTACTGTCACTGGCAAAGATCTGACCCATCTCCTGGATACCACTAACTCCCTAGTGGGTAATAAGGTCCCGAACCCCACAACATAATAATCACATGGTCTACACAGTCTATCAATAATTCTACTAGCAACAAAAGAATGTGTAGCACCAGAATCACTCAAAACAATATAAGGGGTTCCAGTACTAAGAAGTTAACCTGTTACTATTGAGGGTGAAGCCTCAGCTTATGCTTGAGTCAATGCGAACACTCAAGCTGGGGCTGAGCTATCCGCCTTCTTGGGTTCTTCATTTCTTGCTTTAGGGAAATCTTTCTTGAAATGACCCACTGCTCCACATAAGAAGCAGGCCTTTGCCTCCCCCAAATGGCGCCTCTTGCACCTAGGGCACTCTGGATAAGTCTTCCAGGCCTCACTGCCACCCTGGCGGCCAATTGCAATACCTCATGGTCGCTTGTCAGGGCCTGGAGCTAGGAAGGTATCAGGAACCTTCATCTTCTAATCACTGGGGCCTCGACCCCTACCTGAACCCATAAATGGAGGACCTGTCCTCCTCAACTCTCTTTTGGCTGTATTGTCCCGCCAGATCTTATTTTTTGCGCTCTCCACTGTGAGCGCCTTCTCCACCACCTGTGCATAAGTAGTAACTCCAGTCACAGTGGTGATACGAACATCCCAGGCTAATCTAGGTTGTAGCCCCTGGAAAATCCTCTCCCTTCTGGTCCCATCAGTGGGCACCAGCTCCATGGAAAACTTTGCCAATCTATCAAACTTCAGAGCATATTCAGTCACTGATAAACTCCCCTGAAGTAATCTGATAAACTCCTTATCTTTAGCAGCCCTGATGGCATCATTATAACACTTCTCATTGAACATAGTCTGAAACTCTTCCCAAATCAAGGCATTGACATTTCTGGCCTGGGATATAACCTCCCACCAAATTCGGGCATCTTCCCGAAACATGTATGTGGCATAGGCCACCCTCTCATTACTAGACACCCTCATGAAATCAAGGATGGTGGTAATCATGCTCATCCATTGTTCTGCCTCAGCAGGGTCTACACTACCCTAAAAAACTGGAGGTTGCTATTTCCTGAACCTTTCATAAAGAGGTTCCCATTTACTCCCAACCTCTGGCAGCTGCTCAACTGTTGGCATCGATACAAGTGGTGCCTCTGGTAAAATGTTCCCTGCAGGAACTTGTTGTTATCTCAGGAGGCAGATTTCTTCTTCCTACCTCAATACTCTAGCCTGTAAGTCATTAAATAGCTGCTGCCAGTTATCAGGAGCTGGCTGTAGAATCTGACTCTGGTCATTCTCTTGACCTTGTCTATTATTCTGGCCTTGATCCTCCTGGCCAGCTGGTGAATCTGTCTATCTTGGAATCATTCTTATCAACTTATACTATGCTGAAACAATTAATGCGGCCAGCTAGGCAGTGATAACTAAACCTCTCGCCACCTCATGGTCCAAGATCAACAAATAATCACCCATATTCCACAATTATACAGATATACAAATGGATACATGATCATAACATTTAGCATTTAACACATATCAATTGATAATTCACAATGAACAATACTAATAAGTATGTTCTAGCAATATCAGTACTAATAAGCATGTTCTTGTTTATGATGCAGTAGTCAAGGCCTAGCCTTATCAATGTATCACATGTAGACAAGTAAAGCATTTAGACTTTATTTAAGTAGTTAAACAAATAACCACATAAATAGTTACCAAACCATGAGTCGAGCTTGTCTTCAGTGGCGAGTGCACATGCCCAGGCAATCTACAGGAACCCTAAACTTTGGCACGCTCTGAAACCAAGTTGTAACGCTCTGGTTACTCCAAGACTATTACTGTGAAATTTAAACCATGCTTAACTCGCTAAACGAGTCATTTGGTTATAAACGTGCATCTAGGTGTTATTAATAGGCTAGGTGAAAAATCTCGATCAAAAGGAAAGGATATATTTTATTTAAAACATAAAACTGTACATGGGCCCATAATAATGTTTACAAGTTATTTACAATCCAAAATGGTCATTACAGTGTAAAAATTACAACTCACTGACCTAAGCAGCAAAAATAGGGTTAACCCCTAGTTCCTCTGAGAAACACCTTGGCCGTGGTGGTCAAGCAGCCGCATATGTACACATCACCACCTAAGCTCTCCACTCAAGGCTGGGTGAGATTTTCTTTCCCTTTATCTGCACCACATAGCATCCATGAGCTAAGGCTCAACTTTTCTTTCTCTAATCAGATAAGTGACTGATGAGTAAGTCACGAACTTAAACCAGATGAGTGACTATGGAGTCACGAACTTGAATCAAATAAGTGACTAATGAGTGAGTCACGAACTTGGGCTCCTCACCCATAGCCGTGTGACAATGCAGTCACTTGAGCCTTCTGGCCCCGACTCTGAGTAACTAGCCTTTAGACTGGACAAGTGCTTTTGTTTTCATCGAACTTAAGGTCAGTCAAGCATTTCATGCTTATGACGATAATGCTTATGTCGATTAGATCTAATCTTTTTGGTTTGCATTAAACATGCTAATACCGTTCTTGACTCATAAGTCAATACCATAAGACCAATGCTCAGTACTACTACCGAACTTGACTAATGAGTCACAGCTTCATAGTCAATACTGATGCCATTGCCGATTCTGACTAATAAGTTAGTACCATTCATAGATAAGCAAGATTGCTAAGCATTTAATATGCAATCACTGTCCACATATAGAGCACTCAACATGCTTCATTAATAACCATGCATGTCACATACTGGGTGCAGTTTTCTTACCTCTGGTTCGAGCGAGAAATAATAAAAGAACGACCCTTGAGAACGATAAATCTGTTGATCCCTTAGCAGTCTCCTAGTGATAACCAAATATGGAACTCCATCAATAAAATCAACAACAGAAGGTTCATGATCTAAACCTCACTCTCAGGACCTTGAATTGTACTCAAACAGTTAGTAGATTCGGTCCCGAGCCTTAGGAATTGAAACCCCGAGCCAAAAACCCTCAAAAGTGTCCAAAATAGGACCCTGGAAAAACAGGGTAGCGTTACAGCGCTGCCCCCTAGCGCTAGGCACTACAAGTAGGGTTGACTTTCCCTCGACAACACTGTAGCGCCCTCCCTTGGGCGTTGTAGCGCTAGAACCAGGGTGATTCAACCCTAGTTTTTCCCCTTCGACTTCTCCACTTTCCAAACTTCATGAAATGACTCCAAACCTCAATCAAACTCACAAATGAACCCAAATACCCATTCTCTAAGTCCTAGGCATGAAAACCCATTCTCTAAATACCCAAATACCCATTCTGTAAGTCCTAGGCATCAAAACCCAATCAAACTTTGCTAAAAACTTCCTTGAATTCTCAACTATCAACTCCAAAACTCCAGCTGAAAATCAAATGAAAATAGAGTAAAAACCAGAGTTTCCATGGCTAGAATCTTACCTCAAGATCAAGATGGAACCCTCTTCAATGGTAGAACACAATCCTAGACCCTCAAAGCTTACTTCCCTAGCTTGAATCCTCAATTAGAACTTCAAAAATTCAAATGAAGAAGAATGAGAAATGATGATCGTGAGAAGAAGGAAGAAGAAGCTATGTTTTGGTTAAATTTTTCTACAACCTTCTAACTCAACATATATCCTTGTTCAAATGACCAAAATGCCCCTAGGTTAAACTTATTTCCTTAACAACCCCCAAGGGCAACTTTGTCCTTTCCCGACTATCTCGTTAATCATAATTAACGTCGTCCAATTCCCGTTATTCTTAATATTCTCAAATACTAATAAATCATATCCCATTACCCTTTAATTACCGGTGATGCACTAATCATCAAATTACCCCGAGCCCCGAAATTAACCCCGTTATGATCAAACTGCTAACTAGTATTCAAAGATCGTCTCATGCCGAATAGCTCGAACAAAATCCACATTATAATGTGGCCTCATCAACAATTCACCAACATGCATGAAAATATACAAATATGCCCCCAACGGGCCAAATTACCAAAATGACCTTATAATGAAAAGTGGACCCACATGCATGCATTTATCATCATATAATAATATAATTCACATAAACATGCATATGATCATTTAATGGCATAATAAATCAATCATGCCCATTTCGGACTACTAATCCGACCATTAAACCTCATTAGGGATTTTGGGGCATTACACCAGCCGTACAGGAGCAGACAAAATTGGAGAACCCTTGGGAGTTAGTATATGAGCGGTTCAGGAAGCAACACCCTCCAGTTTTCGAGGATAGTGCAGATCCACTTAAGGAAGAACAGTGGATGGCTATGATTACATCCATCCTGGATTTTATGAGGATGGTGGGCAATGAAAGAGTGGCATGTGCCACGTACATGTTTTGGGAGGATGCCCGAATTTGATGGGAGGTGGTGTCCCAGACTAGGGATGTAACCACAATGAACTGGGAAGAGTTTAGAACCTTCTTCAATGAGAAATATTATAATGAGGCCTTTAGAGCTGCAAAGGTGGAGGAGTTTAGTAAAATTTTACAAGGGAATATGTCGGTGACCGAATATCCCCTGAAATTCGACAGACTAGACAAGTTCGCCGCAGACTTGGTACCCATAGATGGGACAAGGAAGGAAAGATTCCTTCAGGGGCTACAACCTATGATAGCCCGGGATGTCAGAATTACTAGAGTACCTGGAGTAACAACATATGCTCAGGTAGTGGAGAGAGCCCTTACTACAGAGGGTGCTGAGAACAAGATCTGGTGCGAGAACGCGACCAGGAGGGATATAAGGAGGACGGGACCTCCCTTCTCAGGATCAGGAAGGGGCGGAGGCCCCAGTGACCAAAAAAAGGAAGACTTCAGATATTGCTTGGGCTCCTAGACCTGATAGGAGGTCATAGACTATACAGACTAGCCGTTAGGGCAGTAATGAGAACTGGAAGACATATCCAGAGTGTGCCAAGTGCAGAAGACGTCATCTGGGAGAGTGTCGGGTGAAGGCCTGCTTTGTATGTGGGATTGTGGGGCATCTTAAGAAAGACTGCCCAAGAATGAATAAAGAGGAACCTAAGAAGACAGACAGCTCGACTCCAACTCGAGTATTTGCATTGACACAAGCTGAGGCTGAGGCTAGGCCCTAAGTGGTCATAGGTCAGCTTTCTATTGCTGGCGTATCTTATAATGTGCTGATTGATTTTGGTGCTACACAATCTTATGTTTCTAGTAGGATTATTGATAGATTGTGTAGGCCTTGTGAGTTCTATGCTGTGGGGTTTGGGACGTTACTATCCACTGGGGAGTTAGTGGTTTCCAAGAGATGGGTTAGGTCTTTGCCAGTAATGGTGGACGACAGGGAGTTGTCAGTTGATTTGATAGAGTTAGTTATGACCGACTTTGATATGATTTTTGGAATGGACTGGTTAACTAGATATGGATCAACCATTGATTGTAAGAAGAAGATGGTAACCTTTGAACCTGAGGGTGAGGAACCCTTCGTATTTGTTGGCACTGTGCACAGACCCCGAGTACCTATGATTTTAACGTTGAGAGCTAGAGATCTACTGCAAGGAGGCTGCATAGGTGTAGAGTCCCAGAATTTACTTAGCTAGTTAGATAGTAGTAGTAGTAGTAGTAGTAGTAGTAGTAGTAGTAGTAGTAGTAGTAGTAGTAGTAGCTAATATTAGTTATAATATGTTCATTACTGTGGATTTTGGTTCAAGCCGGGATTTAGTTGGAAACTCATAACAATAGTTATGGATTTTATAAGTTTAACCTATAGTTTAAGAATATTAATTATAACATAAGGTTTGATTAATATTGATGGTTATTAATATGATGATTATTATAACCCAAGGTTTAGATAGAGCCAATAAGAATATGACACTTGTTATATTCATTGTTATTAAGGAATTATTATTTAAATGATAAAATAAGGGAAATATAAGACTTAGTCTCTATCAAAATCTGTTAGGAGCATGATATTTATTTAGATATTTAGATTCACAATTTTATTTATTTGTGATTTAGATATTTTAAATAATTTTTTCGTAACTTTAGGGCACTGTAACTTCCGACCTATTTTTGACCTAGTTATGTTATGAATTTCGAAAAATAGTATTTCTAAAAAGTTTTAGATAATTTAATTAGCTTTCTAACGGTATAAAGATATTCTAAATCAGAGTCCTATAGCTCCAGATATGTTGATTTTACTGAAGGTTAGTTTAGAGTTACGGGATTTAGAAAGTTAGAAGATTTTTATTCCTTAGGATTCTATTTTAAATTTGAATTTAAATTTGGATTATAATTAGAAGATTTTTATTCCTAGAACTCTATAAATAGGACCTAGCACCAAGCATTTTTTCATTCATCCATCAAGCTAAGTTCAGAGGCTGCAAGTTGCTAGGTTATTGTGAGAGTGTAAACACTTGGGTTGGGGATTATAAGCTTTGTCATTCTAAGCTTATTAGACACTTGGGAAGTAAGGTTCATAGAGTGTATTTTGGTTTCGAGGTGTAGTTCGGTCATAGCAATTTCAAAGGTATTCCTATTCTTAGTTCCTTTTCTGTATTGTTTCATTAGTTCTTATAGTTTTTCTCTACTCAATTCCTAACCCAATCTTCTCTATTCTTGGTTAGGCATCTAAGTTCTTCGAACTTGAGATTTCTTGTTGGTAAGTATCTTCTCGATGGTTTAGTTCATTCCTCTTCATCTCTTTCTTTTAGAAAACTCACATATCTATTAATGGTTTTTAGGAGTGTTCCAAAATCCTGACCTTGTTCTCATCATCCCGGTATTTTGGTAAGGAAAATAGGCTAGATCTTGTATGTTTGTATGATATGTTATGATAAGTTTATGTTTTTATATGTTATGTTATGATTTACCCTACCTCAAATATTAGACAGGGGATGTAGATGGGTTATCATACACTACATGTGATCTAACCTACCTCAAATATTAGACAGGGGACGTAGATGGTTTATCACATGTCATAATGACCATTATTAGTATAGTCTTATATAGTATATGTTATGATATGTTTTTAGCATATGTTATGATATGATTTTATGTGTATGTTTATGTGGTTAGTAGTTTTTCCTTGCTGGGCATTAGGCTCATTCCCTTATGTTTATATGTGCAGGAAAATAGTTATGGCGACGGAAAGATTCTTGGCAGCTTGAGGATGTGTATTGAGGCAGGATGGAATCGGTGGATTGCGCGTTCGATTCGAGGATGAAGTTTTTAAGTCTTTTAGTTATGATTTCTATGTATTATTTTTCCGCGCTTAATTTTGTAACCAATTTATTTAAGTTATGTTTTGTTTTCAAAACAATGGGATCCCATATCCTAAATGAATTTTTATGTATTTAACCTTTACTTTACAGTTTTTAAATAAAGTTATGGTTATTTCATATGTACATTTTCTTAAGATTAGTATAGTAGTCATTAATGGTCCAAAGTCTAGAATAGTTGGGTCGTTACAATAGGATTCCTAGCCAGTGTTGTAATGCCCTAAACTACAGGGACCGTTACGGTGTGTCTTGTAAACAATGCTAAACTCGCTAATCGATTCATTTAGCCAAAGTCGTGTACTAAGTATGATTAGCGGTTTAGGGATTAAAAATTTAGGTTAAGATATAACATTTCACTAAAACGCTTAATATATACATTGGGATCCCAAAAATATAACTTAAAGGTCTATTATAGGAAAATATTTAAAACCAACCGATCTAAGCGACAAAACAGGGTTTAACCATAGCTCTTTTCCTTCAAACCTTAATCGTGGCGGTCGAGCAGTTGCATATGTACACATTGACACCTAATGTAACGCCCTGGATAGCCAAGACCGTTACACTGTGTGTTTATAAAGTGCCAGACTTGCTAACCAAGTCTATTAAACAAAATCGTGTTACTGAGACTATTAAGGAACTATGGTTTAAAATGTTTTGGTCTCAAAAGCCGCATTTTCATTAAGAAATATTATTTGTTTACACGAGATCCCAAAAATACAAGTTTAGAGATCGTTTACAAAAGACACAAGGTTTATATACAATATCAGGCCATATTAAGGAAAAACAGGTAATTACGTATTCCCTGTCCTGATCCACTCCTTGATCATGGCGATCGAACAGCTGGCTATGTACATTCCACCCCGCGGCCCTCCATCTCAGGGTTGGTCCAGCTTGCCTTTGCCTTTACCTGCACCACGTAGCACCCGTGAGCCAAGGCCCAGCAAGAAAACACAACAACAGAGCATAAGCAATCAACAGACAAATCAATATCTCACATTGCATCACATGATCTCAGCCATATAGTCATTCAGTATAATCAAGTATCCAACATGTTAAACATATCAATTCATATCATATATCACTGCACAAATGATAACTAGGGCTAGCGCTCTCAAGCTGGTCCCTCCGTTATCCCACTGACTTCGACCCGCTTAAATTGAGCTCAGTGAATGTTAAGCTGTCCTTGGCTACCAGTGGCCAAGCCGCGCCCTATGCGCTAATATAATGTACGACACTCTTAGGCCGCATTTACATGTCCCATGGCGTAATACCATCATTGACACGATACAAGTATCAGGAGCACTTAGTCCCATCATAATCATATAATCGGGTGCAGTTTTCTTACCTTTCAATTTACTAGCTTTGATCCCTCGAATCCTTGAGCACAATCCCCCTTGAGCCCTAGCACTCACCTAAACACAATCATGGCCAAAGTTATCATCAACCCTCAAGTTCAAAACCTAGCCTCGGGGCCAATCCCGAGCCCCCGAGAAGTTCTAGTTCCACCAAACAAGGTGGTGGAATCAAACCCCAAACCCTAGGTCAAAAGCCCTTGCAACCCCTTCAGAAGACAGGGTAGCGCTACAACGCTCATGGGAGGGCGCTACAGTGCTACAAACAGAAGCCAAAATCCCCTCAGCATCTTGGCCTAGCGCTACAACGCCCAAAGGCTAGCGCTGTAGCGCTAGTCACAGACAGACTAACACCAACCTTTCTCTTCTGCGATTTTCTCAAACCAACTCCAACCAAAACTCTTCCAAATCTTCCCCAACCTCAAAAACAACCTTATGACCATACTCCACTCATTCCAAGCACCCCAAATACCTAGAACTCAAGCACATGCATCCACAAACTCAGAATTCACCATAGCCACTCCTAAACACTAAAACTCAACAGAAACCAATTGAACAGCAAGTTAGAGTTTAGACTTTATACCTTTGATAGGATTTCAACCACAAGCTGTCTCTAGACCTCCTTGGCTTGCTTTTCCTTAACCTTTTCCCTGAATTTTCCCAAAGTTCCCCATCAAACTCAACTTATACACCATAGTTCAGAAACCAAACCGGCAACTGAAGAAATTACAGAACCTTACCTCAAGTGATGGCCTAACTTTGCTAAACCTTTGTCAAATCCTCAATCTTAGCTCAGTAACCTTGTGGCTTAATTGAACTAGCTCTCCTCTGAATTTTACTTCAAGAAGAATGGAGAAAAATGATAGGAGAATCACAAACCGACTCAAAGGAAAACCACTCTGTTTATCCGTCCTTTCTTTTCCTTTCCTTTCAGACTTCTGTAATATTCTACAAATCCCACTAACATAAAGCCTCAGTAATACCCATCTTTAAAAGCCAAATGACCTTAATGCCCTCCCCATTAATTCTAAACCCTTTAATCCACTTAGGGGCATTTTAGTCATTTTACCCAATTCCCGCTAACTCCTCGAGTGTCTCTAATATTTCCCGCTTAATTCTCGATACCTAATTAACCACCAATAAAATTCCTCAATGTCAAAATAAACTCCAGTATATTCGCTAAATTCCCATTTATACCCCTACGCTCACCCCGAGCCGGGTATAAATCCCCACCATGACTTTTCCGCTACTTTGCTCACTAGGATCGTCTCGAGTCACAGATCACAGATATATCCACATAATAATGTGATCTCGACAGTTATCACATATATCAATACAATTATGCCCATAATGGCCAAAATTACGATTATGCCCTTCTAACCTAATCAGGGCCTACATGCATACTAATACACATAGTCATGCATCTCAAATATTCAAACAATCATATAACATGCTTTAAATCATAATCATGCATCTTAATCATTAAAACCACACATAATTCCCAATATGCCCTCCAGGCACACTAATCAAGGCCCTTAAGCCTTATTAGTGAATTTGGGTCGTTACACCTAAGCTCTCCAACTCAAGGATGGTCCAACTTTCTTTTGCCTTTACCTGCACCACATAGCACCTGTGAGCCGAAGCCCAGCAAGAAAACTTAATATGCTCATGAACAATAATAACATGTCATCAAATCATAAGGCACACACCTAGCAGATATAGCCCTAATCAAGCAGGCAAACTGATTCACAAATAATGATGGGTATCCAGGATAAAGAATCCTGCCCTCTTGAGTGGACGACTATCAATTCAATCTCAATCAGATAAGTGATTTATCACTGGTGGTTCCGGTAACCAAACAGGGTTGATAGCCCTGAATAAAAGAGTGACAGTGGTATAAGTCACTAAGGTGGGTTCCATTCCCTTTATAAATAAGTGATCCTTTCACTAGCTTGAACAGGATAGGTGCATGATGATTAGTCACCAACATAACCTTCCTCATGACCCTAGAGTCATAACTATGGAACACTGTTCCCTAGCCATGTGACAAGCAGTCACCTAGGCCTTAGGCCCTGACTCTAAGTAACTAGTCCTAGACTAGCCAAGCGCTTATAATTTTCATCGACCTTCAGGTCGGTCCAGCATTAATACCCCATATGAGTCATTCAACGTTGATATCGATTAGATCTAATCTTCATTCGGCCATGTGTCCTCGACGCTTATGTCGTTTCTGACTCTCAGGTCAATAATACGCGGCCAGTGTCAATTCCAAACAGTTGGTGCCACACACAAGTAAGCAATGCCACCAAACATATATCATATGTCAAATATCCGAATATAAGGCATTCGACATGCTTACTTAACAACTGCTAGCATAATTAGGACCATGCATAAACACAGAGGTTCAAGCTCTGAACATTCTCGTATTCAATAATCATAGCATGCCCTAATCACATGTTTCTCGTGCAGCACATGCATCACATTTAATCACGTGACATGCATAAATCATAACCATGCATGTCACATTTAATCAACCAACATGCATTAGGAATAACCATGCATGTCACATATACACAAGGTGCAGATTTCTTACCTCAGATTCGAGCTAGAATGAATAAATGAACGACCGTTGAGAACGATCAACTTTTAGTCCTTTGGCGGTCACCTAGTCATAACCAAATACGGGACATCATCAATAAAAATAACCAACATAGGTTCCCAAAAAAATATCTAGCCTCTAGGACATCAATCCAAACTAATCCAAGTAGTAGGAACAATCCTGAGGCCTAAAACCATGTTCTCGGGGTCAAAACACACAAACAGGCTCAGCCCTGCTCAAGAGTCACGGGCCCCATCCATTCCTAAAGCAAGGGCCACGACGCCCTACATCAAGGGCCGCGGTGCCCGGCAGGCACAAAACTGCCCACCTGCTTCTTCGAGCTAGGGCCGCGGCTCTCCAAGAATAAGGTCGCGGCGCCCAACACAGAACATGTCCAAACTCGATTTTCAACTTCCCAAATCCTCCAAAAACATACCTAAACATTACCAAATCATCAAATCAAAGTTCCCAAGCTTCCCAATGGTCCAAAACCATCAAAACCCAAGGCTCAATCGAACGAAAAACTCAACGATTCATAAAACCCAATTCTAAGCTTAAAAACTCTAAAAACTCAAAACTTAAACTTAGATTACCTTCGATTGGGTTGCTTTCCATCGAATCCTTCGGTTAAGAAGATTCTATTCTTTCCTAGGATCACTATGCCTCGATCTTTGCTTGATTCCGACTCCTAGAACTTAAGATTTCTTCAAAAAAGCTTCGAACGGTAAAATGAGCTAACGAGGGAGAGAGAAAATGTTTTCTAAAGTACATTCTATCTGACAAGCTACTTCAAGCTTAAGTAACCTCAAATAAAACCTAGTGCTCGGGGTCCCAAAAACACCCCCGGGGACATTATAGTCAAAACTTCCAGAATTTTCTCCTGATCTCAATAACTCCCAATTTATCATCAAATAAACATTCTTATTACCCAATAATTGACCCCGTTATGATAAAACTGCTAACTCATAATATAAGATTGTCTCATGCCGAATAGCTCGAATATATCTCCATAATAATGGAATCTCATCCACAAATTACAATATGCACCCAAATATACAAATATGCCCTCAATGGCCAAATTACCAAAATATCCTTATAATTATAAATACACCCCATATACATGCATTTATCATCATCATATAATAATATAATTCACATAAACATGCACATAGTAATTAAATATCATAATAAATCAATTATGGCCCTCCCGGCCTCCTAATCAAGGTCCTAAACCTTATTAGGAAATTTGGGGCCTTTTGAGATCCTGGAAACGATTGGTTAGGTGGCCTATAGGTTGGCATTACCTCCGACATTGTCGACCGTGCACAAGGTGTTTCATATTTTGATGTTGCAGAAGTATGTATCTGATGAGACTCATGTACTGAGTTATGAAGATTTGGAGCTGCAGACGGATTTGTCCTTTGAGGAGCAGCCAGTCCAGATATTAGACAGGAAGGACAAGGTCCTGAGGAATAACACCATACCTTTAGTGAATTTATTATGGAAAAACACCAAGGTCGAGGAGGCAACCTGAGAGTTGGAATCAACCATGCGGGACCAGTATCCCAAGCTCTTCAGGTAAAATTTCGAGGACCAAATTCCTGTAAGGAGGGGATAATTGTAACATTCCAAATTCCCTAATATGGCTTAGTCCCTGGATTAGGGGGTCGAGAAGCAATAATTGTTTTAATTATATGTTAATATTGTATGAGCATGTTCGTATGTGAATTATATTTGTAGAGTCCCAGAATGTTTACTTAGCTAGCTAGATAGTTAGTAGTAGTTAGAGTATGTTTATTACTGTGGATTTTGGTTCAAGCTAGGACTAAGTTGAACACTCGTAGCAACACTTATAGATTTTATAATTTTAACCTATAGTATAAGAATATTAATTATAACATAAGGTTTGATTAATATAGCTGATTATAAAGATGCCATTTATTATACTATAAGGTTTATATAGGATTAATAAGAACATGACACTTGTCATGTGCAGGTTTATTTAAGGATTTAACTATAGTTTAAATAAAAGAAAGTTCTAGAAAATTATAGAATCTTCCAAGACCATTAAGAGCATGACATTTGTCACAATCTTGTTTATTTGAGGATTTAAGCATTTTTAAGTGGATATTCAAAAATAAAAGTTTCTAGACCCTTCGAGAACATGCTGGAATCTAGTATTACTCAGTCAAACCTGATTAATCAATTCAATTATGTTGAAAATGTGCAATTACGTGTTTAATATATTCACGTATGCCGATAATTCACAGCCTAGGAGCCGATGTATCGCCACACAGGGAATACAAAAAACACTTGAACTTCGCACAAACGAAACGACGAGCACTCGGGACATAAGCCCAGGCGATATATCACCTACAATGGGTGATATATCGGCCCTAGGGCCATATTTTTAAACGTTGTTGAAACTGAGCTTAATTCATTCCTTAACCTCTTGACTAGCCTCTGAACGTTTTGACCGAGTCTTCAGCACCTGCTGAACGAATATTCAAATATTTTTCAATTAATGTTCATTATTTTTATTCAAGCTAAAAGGAGATAGTTCACTCCTTGAACTCTATAAATAGGACCTAATACCCAGCCATTTCTCTCATTCTTGAAGCTGTGTTCAGAGCCTTCAAGATACTAGGGTTACTACATAGTGATAAACACTTGGGTTGGGATTTAAGCTTTATAAACACTTGGTAAGTGAGATAAATAGTGTGTTTTCAATATCAAGGTGTAGTACATTCAAAGTTATTCCTAATCTTAAGTTCATTTCTGTATGTTTCTTTAGTTTCCTTTAGTTTTCTTTACTCAAATCCTAACTCATTGTTTTCCATTCTTGGTTAGGTATATAAGTTCTTTGAACATAAGGTTTCTTTTCGGTAAGCTTCTTCTTGGTGGTTTAGCTTATTTCTTTATCATCTCTTTCTTTAAAAATACTCACATTCTTATTGTTGGTTTTAGGAGTGTTCCAAATCCCATCCTTGTCTCATATCCCGGTGCTGGTAAGGAAAATAGGATAGAATTTTATATGTTTATATGATATGATATGATATGTTATGCTTATGTTATGTTATGTTTACATTATGCATAGTATATAGTCCTTGGGCATATGACTTGTCTAGCTAGCAAGTCCCAATAATTTATGGGCATATGACTTGCTTCGCTAGCAAGCCCCACAAATCTATGGGCATATGACTTGCTTAGATAACAAGCCCCAAGAGGTATGATGGCCATTGTAGTTTAGTACATGTATATGATATACTTTTATGTATATGCTTATATGTGTTAGTAGATTTTCCTTGATGGGCATTAGACTCACTCCTTTACTTTTAATTTATGCAAAATAATATATATGGGTGGAAGGATTCATAGCAGCTTGGTTTGCGTATTAAGGATTGAGGGATTAGATGGACTGCGTGACGATTTAAGAATGACTTTATTTTTAGTCTTCCTATTATGTTTTTTTATGTATTTTTCTGCACTTAGTTTTGTAAATAATTTCCTTTAGTTTAAAGTTATGTTTTATTTTATAAACAATGGGATCCTATACCCTGCATTTATGTATTTCAACTTTTACTTTAGAGTTTTTAATAAAGTTGTGAATGTTTCTTATGTATGTTTTCTCGAAAATAGTGTCTATGTATAGTGGTTTTAATGGTCCAAAGTCTTAGAATTAGTTGGGTCATTACAATATTATAATATAATTATGCTTGTCTGTTTAGAAATATTAAATGTGTATGTGGGCTCGTTTCATATAAGAAGGGCATTTGAGTAATTTGACCCGCTGAGGGTATAATTGCAAATATGTGTCTGTGTGATTGAGACCACATTATTATGTGGATATATTTGGGTTATTCGACGTGAGGCGATCCTAGTGAGCAAGTTAGCGGAAAAGTCACAAGAGGTAAAATACCCAGCTCGGGGTAAGCTTAGGGGTATTTTGATAATTTAGTACATTTTCGGGATTTATCGGGTAATGGGAGATTAAATGATTATTATTTTGAGATAGTTGGGGGTTTAGAGGAACACCCGGGAATTCACAAGATGTGGCAATTGATGGAATTGCCCTTGAGGTCACTAGAGGACTTGTAGAGTCCAAGAACTTTACTTAGCTAATTGTTTAGTAGTATTATAGTATGTTTAGTGTTATCATTGTTACTTTGGATTTTTGGTTCAGACCGGGAGTTATTTGAACACTCATAGTAGTACTTATAGATTTTCTAAGTTTAACCTATAGTTTAAGAATATTAAGTATAACCTAAGGTTTGATTAATGTGACTGATATTAAGGATTATATTATTATATTATAAGGTTTAGACATCAACCAATAGGATTTTAAGCACATGTTTTGAATGGTAATTAAGGATTAAGTATTTTTGAGGATTAAATTAAATAAGGGTAAAGTTTGAATGTTATAGGGTCAGTCAGCAGCTTTGAGTACGTTGAGGGCTTAGTCAAGGTTGTTTACTCCATTCAAACTTAGCTAAAAATGTGTAAATTTGTGTTTAAATATTCAGCGTATGCCGATATATCGCAGCTATAGGGGGCGATATATCGCAGCACGTAGATACGGAAAACACGAATCGATGCACGGTTGCCTCGGGAACAAAGGTCCAGGCGATATATCGCCTATAGGGGGCGATATATCGCCTCCACCAGCATGTTTCCAAATACTTTTGAATTCTTTTCCTTTCAGCCATTCAAACTCCTTCAAGAGTCCAGCATCTTCTGAACGAGTCTTCAGCCTCTGCTGAACGATTATTCAAATGATTTTCACCTAAAAAGCCATTATTTTTATTCAAGTAAAACAAGATATTTTCATTCCCAAACTCTATAAATAGGACCTAGTACCCAGCCATTATTCACCATTTGCTCTAAGTTCAGAAGTTGCTAGTGTTAAGTGAGTGTGAGAGTGTAAACACTTGGTTTGGGGAAAAACTATAAGCTTAAACATCATAAGCTTATCAAACACTTTGGGAAGTGAGTTCTATAGTATTTCGGTGGAGGTTAGATTGATCTTGCAATCTTTGAGGTAAACCCAAAACTCTAGTTCCTTTCTATATATTATGTTATTTCCTTTCTCAAAACCTTCTACTCAGTCCCCTAACCTTATTCTTATTTTGGTTAGGGAATCCAAGCTCTTAAGCATATAAGTCGGTAAGTATGTTTTTTTTTATAGGTTTAGTCTTTCCATCTCTTTCATTTCATCTCCTTTCTTAGACTCACTCTTTCTTATGGTTTTAGGAGTGTTCCAAAAGTCCCAACTCAGTCCATAATCCCGGTAACTTTGGTAAGGAAAATAGGCTACACAACAAGGAAAAAGGGCTTTTACTTCGGTTTTTAAGCTTGATTTACTTCGGTTTTCGCTAAAATTCGCAACCGAAGTAGTTCGGAGCGAAGTAAAAACTAGCTAAAAACCGAAGTAGAATCCCCACTTTCTACTTCGGTTTTTACTTAATAACCGAAGTAGAAAGTGTATATACGCTAGCATCCTGGGCACTTTCTACTTCGGTTTTTAGGTAAAACCGAAGTAGAAAGTGGGGATTCTACTTCGGTTTTTAGGTAAAACCGAAGTAAAATGTACACTTTCTACTTCGGTTTTACCTAAGAACCGAAGTAAAAGGGGACTTTCTACTTCGGTTCTTAGGTAAAACCGAAGTAGAAAGTGTACATTTTACTTCGGTTTTACCTAAAAACTGAAGTAGAAAGTGCCCGCATTTTTTATTTAATATATGTTTCTAATTATTTTTAAATGGATGGTTTCTATTTTTATATAAATATATATATATTTTGGCCTGATTTTATTTAATTGATCTAATTAATATTTTTTTTTTGGCCTAATTATTTTTCAACAATTTAATTATATAATATTACAATTATATATATTTTTACAATTGAAATTGGTTAAGAAATTTTTTTGAATAAATATATGATAACTTTTATTAATTAAAAATGTTGTACATAAACATATAAAATACAAGTACTTAAGTAAGATAACTAGCCTTAACATTAATACATTTACATAGCCTTAACATTAATACATTTACAAAATACTAAACTTACAACTAAACAAAAATAGGCTTACTGATAAATGTATGGTATCAATTTGGCTAACCATTCGTGTTGGATTGGCAAGAGGTCTGCAATCTCACAATATTGCGTCTTCCCACCAAACTGTAAAATTAATAAATATAAATTAATTTCATAGATTATCGATAGCAAATAAATTATAAAAAATGAACTTACTTTTTCTTTTAGGGTAGTCATTGCATTTGATGCCCGTACAAGATCTCTAATGTACTTCAAAACATAAAAACCACATTCATGACTTTGTGGTTGTCTTGGACATGTAACATTGAATATCTTTGTGGGATTGCCGAGTAATGCATTGGAAGAAGCTCTATAATATGCACTATTTAAAAAGAAAATTATTAACAAAAGTTATTAAAATGTAGTAACATGTAATATTTGTTGCATATTAAGAAATATTTTAAAAAATTTAAAACTTACCTCATTATCATTGAATCAATTTCTTCTGGACGTTTGTGTGATTTCAATGGATCTAAGAACACGATTTTTCCTTTTGGCATAGCAATCACCAACATCCAATGTTCCCTAAAATAAGAAGCGTATGTTAAGTAAAATAATTAAATTTTTAATATATGACTAATCAATTTCAAAATTTCCTATAACAACAATACAAACAAACAAAATAATCAAGCATAAATCAATTCATCCTTATATCACCACAGCACGCAAATTTCCCAGAGCCTACTTCACTAATTTTCAAACATAACTTTCACTAAATCTAATATGCATGATTACATTAGTCTTATCTTTATACATAAATCTTATAGTAATATAAATACAAAAAATAACTAACCTTCAATATTAATCTTCAATGCACCCGAAATGAACAACAAAGTTCACCACTCAATCAACGACCCTACTAAAACATTACATAATTAGTAAACTACATAATTAATTATCAAATCAATAAATAAAAAAAATCAAACTAGTTAATGAAACTAATGAACAACACTTTGATCATCTTCAATTTATTTTTTTTCAAATATTTAAAAAACAAATTTATCTATTGTAAAAATTTCTAAAACTAACTAATATGCATATATATATATTTATAATAAACCTAATTTTTATCACATTATTTAAACTAACAAAATAAACAAATAATTATAAAAATTAATAAAATATTAATTATATTAATTTTAAATTCGGAATAATAAAAAAAATTAAAAAAAACATGGAAAATTAAAAAATTATCATCAAAACCACATTTTAGTAATCTATACCTGTTTTGAAGCTCAAAATCCCCTTGCAATGTCAAAAATCCGGCAATAAACACCACATTCAAATGGAGAAAAAACCCACGGCCAAATGCCTTTTTTTCTCTAAAAAAAAAAAAAAAGATTTTTGGACTATATTTCGGTTTATAGGGTAGAAATATTGCAAGAAATAAAGAAAAAACAAAAAAAAAAGCTTGGAGAATCAAAATGGGTGTTGGCTCACGGTGGTTAATGGAGGTTTTGGGGGTTTCTTTTTGCACAGAAGGGAAAGGGGTTTTGAGAAGATGACCGTTCGGGTCTAGGGAATGGGCATATAAAGGACTTTAAACTTCGGTTTTTGGTAAAAACCGAAGTAGAAAGTGGACTTTCCACTTCGGTTTTTACCAAAAAACCGAAGTTAAAGGTCCTTAAGTTATACCCGTTGGAGACTTTTAACTTCGGTTTTTTGGTAAAAACCGAAGTGGAAAGTCCACTTTCTACTTCGGTTTTTACCAAAAAACCGAAGTTAAAAGTGCACAAGGGCCGCGTTTGGTTTGGCCAGTTTTTTGCATTTTTATTACCTCTAAACATAATATAAGGGCTTGTGCAAACAAACACGGCCCTCTCCACTATGAATTTTTCACTTCGTTTTTTTAAAAAAGCGAAGTAGTAAGTAATTTTTTTCAGAGCGCCAATTTGAAATGCGAAGTAAAAGAGTTTGAAAACGTTTTTACTTCGCTTTTTTTGTATGCTCACTATAAAAACCGAAGTAAAAACCTATATTTCTAGTAGTGCTAGAATTAATATGTTATGTGCTTGTGTTATCTATATGTTTTATGTGTTATGTTTTGTTATGAATATGTTATTGATGTGTATGTTGTAGGCTTGGGCTTATGCCCTATTTGACTAACAAGACCCCAAAAAGATTGTGGGCATAAGCCTATTTAGCTGGTAGGACCCCACTAATCTCATGGGCATAAGCTTGTTTAGTCTATGGGACCCCAAGTAATAATGGCCATTATAATAAGTGAATTATGTGTTATGATATGTCTTTACGTTATTATGAAATTATGTTTATGCTTATGACTATGTGTTAGATTTTCCTTGCTGGGCATTAGGCTCACTCCTTTCTGTTTATGTGCAGGAAAATAAGCTTTAGAGGCGGTAAGATTCGTGACGCTTGGAGGATGTGTATCGATGGTGAATGGAGTCAAGGGGCCGAGCGTTATTCGATTCAAGGATGTAGTCTCCTTTTAAATTTTTATGATTTTATGTGTATTTTCCGCAACAAATATGTAATGTCTTTCATTTTTAAATCATCTTTTGTTTTAAAACAATGGGATCCCATAATCCTTCTTAGTATTCTGTTTGTTTGAAAATAACTCTCATTTTGCAAGTTACTAAATAAATTATGGTATTTTCGTAAAAATGTAAGTTTTATGTATAGTTTCGTTAATGGTCCAAATAGTCTAGATTAGTGGGTCATTAAAGTTGGTATCAGAGCAAACGGTTCCTTCGCATGAAGTTCTCCTCGATACACATGCTCAAAGCTCCGAATCGGACCGCCAAGTAAGTGTTTAAGTTACAAGTTACAAGTTACTTTGTCTATGTGTATAGCTAACAACATTAGTGTTTATGTTTCAGTTAAGAATGAATGGAGCTTTAAGCAATGAGGATATCCGAGCCATTAAGGCTTTAAAAAGAATAAGGGAGCCAAGAAACACCGTAGGAGCACTAGAAAAGATCACTCGAAGATTGTTCTTGTTCCACAAAGAGATAGGTCACCTTCAAGAGTCTAAGCAAATCATGATGAGAGCTGCAGAACAATATGTCCTAGTAATTAGGCTTTTAAAAGATTTTCCTTCAGCAATTTTAACTTTAGAAGAAATATGGGAGAATATAAATAATGATGATGACTTACAAGCAGCCCTAAGATATTATTCTCTCATACTTAAGTTCACCTATGACTTAGAGTTTCAATTCACTAATGAGCAACAACATAGGATCTTCTTGAATCTTCCCCGAGGAAATTTTGAGGCTCAAGACAATGATGATTATAAGGAGATAGATAATGATATGCTAGATGAAGGATCGGATGTAGAAGATCCCGATTTTTAGAATAGCTAGTTTTTCATTGTTTGTTTTGTTTATTTCTTTATTTTATGATTGTAATAAGTGAAAATTATTTTTCCAAATTAATTTCATGTTATTTTATCATGTATGAGTTTGATTCTATTTTCGCAATCATAATAAGTAATAAATAAAATAAATAATGACTAAGTTCAGTGAGGGTGGATACAAATCAATGAACCAAGTTTCTTTATTGAGAGTTAGGGGGCCTTAGTAGTGGGAACGATTTTACTGATCCCAGCCCTCCCTCAATATGGTTAACTTTGGAACAAAGATAAGTTTCGAGCCTGAGAATTAAGTCATATAGGATGAGTAGAAACACACTTAGAAAATAAAGATGACTTGTTTTTCTAAGTATAGAAACCCACTCTAATAATAAATAAAGACCTATATAATTTTTCATAAGAAGTCATAATAAATAGGTCCGAGATATGTTTGTTTTAGAATAAGTTTTTGCCTTAGAGCCTATTAGGGTAAGTTCTAAAAAGTTCTCGACTGTTAGAACTTTTGGTGATGATGTCGCTCCAAAGATCTGCACGCACCAACGGAAACGCCTCCAACGTTGTTCCAACGACCAATGATGCCCTCCAGTTCGCAGAAGAGGAGTACGTGCTACTACTAGCCGCAACGCGCCGACACCGTCAGCTGACAACATCGCGGAAATCGCTAGACGGCGACAACAAGTCGAGGAACTCTTGCAGCAACAACGTCAACATGCGCAGACTCAGCCTCAGCCTCCCCCGCAACCGCAGCCGCAGCTACAACAAATGGCCCTAGCACCCCCAACAAGTTGGTCCATATGGGGGATGGCCAGTGACGAACTACGCGCCACATCCAGTACCGAATATGGAGTCAGTGTATGAAAGGTTCCGCAATCAGTACGCTCCAAACATCGAAGGGACTATAGACCCCTTTGAGGCAGAAGAGTGGCTAAGGAATGTGAAGCCAATTCTTACGCACATGAATCCCAGTAATGCAGACCGCATATCCTGCGTCTCGTCATTACTCAAGAAGGATGCCAAAATATGGTGGGACTTAGTTCACAAGACTAACGATGTCACCACCATGATATGGACAAGATTTGTGGAACCGTTTCACAAGAAGTATTACACCTCGGCATTCATCGCTAATGGTAGAAGAATATGCTCGTCAGTTCAACAGATTAGTCAAGTATGCACCAGAGTTGGTCTCAACCGACTTTACGAGGTTGACCAAGTTCGTCAGAGGACTTAGACCAAAGATGGAATTAGGGGTTAAGTTAGCAAACTTGGGAACCACTACCTATGCCAATGTTCTAGAAAGGGCAATCAAAGTAGAAAGGATTCTGATGAATGTTAGTGAGGAGAAGAAGGATTAAACGATGGTTCCAGACCAAAGTCTTTGCATTGACCCAAGGAGGAACCCATGCTAGTAACAAGGATTTACAGGTTAGATCCTATCCTCGATAGTATATGTTCTAGTATCGCTTGATTGGTAGCTGTATACTCGTAGATCTCGTTAGGAATGATAGAAAAACTAGACAAACCTAGTGAAAGATTTAGAACTAGGTTTGTAACCGAGTTGCCTTCGGGCAAAGTAGTTCTATCATCACGAATAGTACGAGGCGTACTGATCAAGATTGAGGACATAGAACTAGAAGGAGACCTGATAGAGCTAGTGATCAAGGACTTCGACGTAATACTAGGCATGGATCGGCTAGCACGGCATGGCGCAACGATCGACTGCAAACGTAAGAAGGTGGAGTTCGAGACTCCTGACGGCCAGAAACTTTACTTCATGAGACAAGCTTCAGGACTACGCACACCGTTAGTGTCATCTCTCAAAGCTCAACAAAGGATAGAGGAAGGATGCCAAGCGTTCTTAGCCAACATCACGAATGTGGAGAAGGAGACATCACTCAAAGTTGGAGATGTTCGGGTTATACAAGAATTTCCAGAAGTATTTCCCGATGACTTGCCAGGATTGCCGCCAACTAGAGAAATAGACTTCACGATAGAATTAGTACCGGGCACCGAGCCTATCTCTAAGGCACCATACCGGATGGCACCTACGAAACTCAAGGAGTTAAAGACGCAGCTACAAGAACTCCTAGACTTGGGTTTCATTAGGCCAAGCCATTCACCATGGGAAGCTCCGGTACTATTCGTGAAGAAGAAGGACGGAAGTATGCGCATGTGCATAGACTACCGTGAGCTGAATAAAATAACAATTAAGAACAAATACCCGCTACCTCGGATTGATGATTTGTTTGATCAACTCCGAGGCGCGACTGTATTTTCTAAGATCGATCTACGGTCCGGGTATCATCAGCTCAAGGTAAAGGGAGAAGATATCCCTAAGACAGCCTTTAGGACTCGTTATGGACATTACGAGTTCTTGGTTATGTCTTTTGGTCTTACTAACGCGCCAGCCGCGTTTATGGACTTAATGAATAGGGTCTTCAAGGACTACCTGGATAAATTCGTCGTTGTGTTCATCGACGACATTCTAATTTACTCCAAGGATGAAGTAGAGCACGAGGAACACTTGAGGATGATTTTGACGCGATTGAAGGAGCATCAACTCTACGCAAAGTTCAAGAAATGCGAATTTTGGCTTTCGCAAGTGGCGTTCCTCGGGCACATCATATCGAAAGACGGAGTTGCAGTAGATCCATCGAAGGTAGAGGCCGTGAAGGATTGGCCTATACCAAAGAACGCGTCGGAAGTAAGAAGCTTCTTAGGGCTAGCAGGTTACTATAGAAAGTTTGTAGAAGGCTTTTCTAAGATAGCCACTCCACTCACCAACCTGACCCGGAAGCAACAAAAGTTTAACTGGAATGATAAGTGTGAGGAAAGCTTCCAGTTGCTTAAGGATAAGCTTTCCTCAACCCCAGTACTTAGTGTCCCAACACCCAACGACAAGTTCGTTGTCTATCGTGATGCATCAAAGTTAGGATTGGGATGCGTACTGATGCAAAATGACAAGGTGATAGCCTACGCCTCACGTCAGTTAAAGGAGTATGAACAATGCTATCCAACTCACGATATGGAGTTGGCAGCGGTGGTCTTTGCGTTAAAAATCTGGCGCCATTATCTTTACAGAGAACGGTGCGAGATTTATACGGACCACAAAAGTTTAAAATACTTCTTTACTCAGAAGGAGCCTAACATGAGGCAGCGCCGGTGGTTGGAATTAGTAAAGGATTACGACTGCGAAATCCTATACCACCCGGGGAAGGCAAACGTAGTTGCCGATGCACTTAGCCGAAAAAGTTATGGGAACTTAGCAGTCTTATCCGGAATAGAAAAGCCGCTACAGCAGGAGCTTATCAGTGCCGGAATAGAAGTGGTTGTAGGCAAGCTGGCTAACCTGTCTATCCAATCAAATCTGCTAGAGGACATATGGATTGGTCAGAGGCATGAGGACACACTAGCAGCACACACAGATGCAGTCAGAGAAGGCAAGACTACAGATTTCTCAATATTCAGTCAAGGATTATTGAGATATAAGGATCGGGTATGCGTGCCAGACGATCAAAGTATTAAGAAGACGATCCTAGAAGAAGCGCACAAAACCCCGTACTCAGTTCATCCAGGGTCTACCAAGATGACATCAAGGCAGTCTATTGGTGGCTAGGGATGAAGAAGGAGATAGCAGAGTATGTATCTAAGTGTCTTGTATGCCAGCAAGTGAAGGCGGAGCATCAGCGGCCTGTAGGATTATTGCAACCGCTTAGCATACCGGAATGGAAAAGGGACGATATAGCCATGGACTTCGTGACGGGTCTGCCAAAGACGAATAAGCAGCATGATTCCGCTTGGATAGTCATAGATAGACTGACCAAGTCGGCTCATTTCCTGCCTGTTAAGACTTCTTATACGGTAGACCAATATGCAGACATCTACATCCAAGAGATTGTACGATTGCATGGAATCCCCAAGACGATAGTATCAGATAGAGGATCAGTGTTTACATCAAGATTTTGGAGAAGCTTACAGCAAGCCATGGGTACTAAGTTAAGTCTTAGTACATCTTTCCATCCTCAGACAGATGGGCAGTCAGAGCGTACGATTCAGATCTTAGAGGATATGCTACGCGCATGTGTACTTGACTTTGGAGGATCGTGGAACAAGTACTTACCGCTGATCGAGTTCTTGTACAACAACAGCTACCAGTCGACGATCGAGATGGCACCTTATGAGTTGCTATATGGAAGAATGTGCCGATCACCGTTGCACTGGGACGAGGTAGGAGAAAGGCAGCTTCTAGGGCCCGAAGCTGTTAGGCAAGCTCAAGAAGCAGTAACGCTTATTAGACAGCGTATGCTTGCTGCTCAAAGCCGTCAGAAAAGCTATGCGGATACCAAGCGACGCGATGTGGAGTTCCAAGTTGGAGATCAAGTCTTCCTGAAGATATCTCCTATGAAGGGTGTCAAGCGGTTCGGGAAGAAAGGCAAGCTCAGTCCCCGATTCAAAGGTCCTTTTGAGATATTGGACAAAGTGGGACCAGTTGCGTATAGACTAGCCCTACCGCCAGCACTAGCCGATAGTCACAACGTCTTCCACATCTCGATGTTACGCAAGTATGTGTCAGACCCATCTCACGTCCTCAAGTACGATACCATAGCGCTCCAGAAAGACTTAAGTTACGAGGAACGACCGGTTAGCATCCTAGATAGAGGGATGAAGCAGTTACGGTCCAAGAGCTTTCCTATAGTTAAAGTCCTATGGAGCAATAGTTCTGAGCGCGAGGCCACGTGGGAGTTGGAAGAGGACATGCAAGGCCGGTATCCGGAGTTATTTGGTAAGTAAATTTCGAGGACGAAATTCTTTTTAGTAGGGGAGAATTGTAGAGTCCAAGAACTTTACTTAGCTAATTGTTTAGTAGTATTATAGTATGTTTAGTGTTATCATTGTTACTTTGGATTTTTGGTTCAGACCGGGAGTTATTTGAACACTCATAGTAGTACTTATAGATTTTCTAAGTTTAACCTATAGTTTAAGAATATTAAGTATAACCTAAGGTTTGATTAATGTGACTGATATTAAGGATTATATTATTATATTATAAGGTTTAGACATCAACCAATAGGATTTTAAGCACATGTTTTGAATGGTAATTAAGGATTAAGTATTTTTGAGGATTAAATTAAATAAGGGTAAAGTTTGAATGTTATAGGGTCAGTCAGCAGCTTTGAGTACGTTGAGGGCTTAGTCAAGGCTGTTTACTCCATTCAAACTTAGCTAAAAATGTGTAAATTCGTGTTTAAATATTCAGCGTATGCCGATATATCGCAGCTATAGGGGGCGATATATCGCAGCACGTAGATACGGAAAACACGAATCGATGCACGGTCGCCTCGGGAACAAAGGTCCAGGCGATATATCGCCTATAGGGGGCGATATATCGCCTCCACCAGCATGTTTTCAAATACTTTTGAATTCTTTTCCTTTCAGCCATTCAAACTCCTTCAAGAGTCCAGCATCTTCTGAATGAGTCTTCAGCCTCTGCTGAACGATTATTTAAATGATTTTCACCTAAAAAGCCATTATTTTTATTCAAGTAAAACAAGATATTTTCATTCCCAAACTCTATAAATAGGACCTAGTACCCAGCCATTATTCACCATTTGCTCTAAGTTCAGAAGCTGCTAGTGTTAAGTGAGTGTGAGAGTGTAAACACTTGGTTTGGGGAAAAACTATAAGCTTAAACATCATAAGCTTATCAAACACTTTGGGAAGTGAGTTCTATAGTATTTTGGTGGAGGTTAGATTGATCTTGCAATCTTTGAGGTAAACCCAAAACTCTAGTTCCTTTCTGTATATTATGTTATTTCCTTTCTCAAAACCTTCTACTCAGTCCCCTAACCTTATTCTTATTTTGGTTAGGGAATCCAAGCTCTTAAGCATATAAGTCGGTAAGTATGTTTTTTTTTATAGGTTTAGTCTTTCCATCTCTTTCATTTCATCTCCTTTCTTAGACTCACTCTTTCTTATGGTTTTAGGAGTGTTCCAAAAGTCCCAACTCAGTCCATAATCCCGGTAACTTTGGTAAGGAAAATAGGCTAGAATTAATATGTTATGTGCTTGTGTTATCTATATGTTTTATGTGTTATGTTTTGTTATGAATATGTTATTGATGTGTATGTTGTAGGCTTGGGCTTATGCCCTATTTGACTAACAAGACCCCAAAAAGATTGTGGGCATAAGCCTATTTAGCTGGTAGGACCCCACTAATCTCATGGGCATAAGCTTGTTTAGTCTATGGGACCCCAAGTAATAATGGCCATTATAATAAGTGAATTATGTGTTATGATATGTCTTTACGTTATTATGAAATTATGTTTATGTTTATGACTATGTGTTAGATTTTCCTTGCTGGGCATTAGGCTCACTCCTTTCTGTTTATGTGCAGGAAAATAAGCTTTAGAGGCGGTAAGATTCGTGACGCTTGGAGGATGTGTATCGATGGTGAATGGAGTCAAGGGGCCGAGCGTTATTCGATTCGAGGATGTAGTCTCCTTTTAAATTTTTATGATTTTATGTGTATTTTCCGCAACAAATATGTAATGTCTTTCATTTTTAAATCATCTTTTGTTTTAAAACAATGGGATCCCATAATCCTTCTTAGTATTCTGTTTGTTTGTAAATAACTCTCATTTTGCAAGTTACTAAATAAATTATGGTATTTTCGTAAAAATGTAAGTTTTATGTATAGTTTCGTTAATGGTCCAAATAGTCTAGATTAGTGGGTCATTACAGGACTTAAGTTAGTGGTAAGGGCATATTGGACTTTTGACAAAATAGTGATATACATGGTTTTAGACAGATGGGATTTAGAACTACTTGGAAGGATCAATTACTGAGCACTCTCTTTCTCTCTTCCGTAACTCTCTCTCCCTCTTCTTGGAAGCTTTAGAATTTTGAGGAAATTGGAGGAATCAAGCTTAGAAAGGTGAAGGATTGGACTTGCTGAGTTAGGGATTCAATTCAGGGTGATCATATCAATGAGGTAAGGGTTTAAACTTAGTATTTCCATGTCAATTCTGCTGGTTTCTATAGAACGTTTGGAGTGTGCATGTGAGAGGGTTTGATGTTTGGGTTATGGATTTTTAATGAGTTTTCAGTCTGGTTCTAAGTTGGTTTTGTTGCTGGTGAGTTGCTGAATTAATTATGGGTGTTGAATTGAGAGTTTAAGCTTTATTTTTGGTGATTATGATTGGGTTCGGCCAAGGATAAAACCCAAAATTATGGGTTTGAAGGGGTCGGGTCGCGACTCTATTCTTGGTGTGTCGTGACCCTCTATAACAAAGGGGAGCCAAGGTAGGCTCTGTTGCGAGAGCGAGCCGCGACACCACTTAGGCTGGGCAGCAGCGCATGTCTGAAGTTTTGGGGAGGCTGAGCCTCTGTTTGGGGCGGGTCGCGACTCTTAAGGGGCTTTTTGGCCCAGAGAAGGTTTTGAGTGCGGGAACTCAACCTTATGGGATCGGGATTGATTCTACTACCGTGTTTGGTGGAATTCGATGTCCCAAAGGCTAGGACTCAGCTCGGAAGCCTTTATCCACTCGTTGTTGATGGAATTCTTATTCATGGTTGTGACTAGGTCAATGCTAGGGGCTCGGTGATGGACCCAAAATGAGTATGTTTTAAAATTTTATAACTCGCAAGCGCACAAATCATATATGAAATATAGTGTTTGTGTAAGCACGAGATCGAACCTAAAGGATTTGTCTAAAATTGAAAAGAAAACTATTTTAAACCAAAATTAATAAATTCTAACCTAGCTCCAAAGATTGATGAGAATTTGTAACAATAAAATTAAAATAAAAGATAATAATAAAGATATTAAAGACAATATATATAACATAAATTAATAATAGAAATCAAGATGGTAAAAGAAAGATTATTAAGATAATAGAATCCACAAAATATAAGTTCAATAATATTTGAAAGTACATTGATTCCCAAGTTTTAGTAATAGTAGAAATTAATCAAAATATCATTTTCCAAATAGATTTATAATTTCAAGCACAAATTACTTCTAAAAAGATAGAATTTTTCTTCACTTTTCTAAAAGTATAATTTCAAAGTATTTAGTGTGAATCAACCTAATGAAACAAAAAAAAATCAAATAACATTATTTATAAGGCAAAACATAATATTTTTGTTCTAAGCATTGGATGTGTACAATTTAATGACACATCTTACACAAAAAATATTATGTTTTTTGCACTAATGAAGAACAAAGTGTAAATATGTGCTAACAATAAAAAATACATGATATTTACGATGAAAGAAGATATTTGAAAAAGAAAAATCCATAAACTTTGTTGCACAAAATGGGAAATCAACATATAAAATAAATATTATCTAGTTACATATTGTTTCATCATCACCTTAATAATCTTAAAAAGATTAGAAACTCATAACTAGAATAGAAAATACAAACAAAAAAATTACAAACATAACTTAGGAAAATTTGGAGGAAAACCCCCAAATTGTTCCTCTAATAATACATAGAAAATTAACCAAAAAGAAGAAGAAGATGAAGAGAATAGAGAGGTTTGAAAGTGTAAAAACTTTGTGGTATGACGTCCCCCAAAATAAACACTTCCAAACGGTCTTGAAAATTCCTTATTTACAGCCAAAATGAGAGTATTAAATTAATCAATTTAAATTGATTACATTAATAATAATATGGCAAATAAGGGTAAATTGTAGGTGTAATTATGATTTTGGGGGTAAAATGTGTGGAAAAGTTTGGGTAAAAAATTGGTATTTTTAGACATTGTGGGACAATGGGACAATTTGTGCCTTTGATGGGCTCAAGAACGAAAGAAACAGCTGGTTGGGTGGCTAGGATTGGAGGCGTTGGGCCTGGTCTGGGCAGATGGTAGCAGGCTTGCTTTGGGCTTGGACCTTGTGGTGTACGACTGGATGGGAGGAGTGGAAAGTTGGGTGTGTTGGGCCTAACTTCTGGCAAGCGAACAGGGGCATGGGCTCGTGGCTGGGAAGTGGATGAGTGATGGCTGGGGAGAAACGGGCCTGAGGCAGGCGGCCCAAACGGCTGGAGGAATGCTGCGTGGGCTTCGGCTTGTTGGCGTTGGGCCTCAGGGCTTGGGCCGAAGGGAGGGCTATTTTGCGCTTGGTTGAGGCTGTTTTGCACTTGGAAAAATGCCACATTTTCCTATCTTTTTAAGCTTTTTATCCTTTTTCCAAACATAAAAATGTCATAAATTCCCTACAAAATAAATATAAAATAAATCATAATAAAATATTTTCAATTATAAAATAAATTACTTTAATTCTTTGAAAATATTAATTATAACATATTTATATTTAATATTTAAGTTCAATAATACAACATTTTTTTTACCTCATACTAAACAATAATAATTCAAATAGTTAACTACAATATTTTACAACAAAATAACTTTAAAAATACACAAAAATCTATAAAATTAAAATAAACCTAATTAATTCCAAATTACTTAAAAAATTAATAAATCAATTAAAAACTCAAGAACTAAGCAACAATTAGCACATAAAAGGTATTAAAATAACTCTATTTTGTAGAGTTATCACTCGGATTCGAGATCGTACTCAAGAGTTGTTCATTAGTAGCTTACACTTGGACCGAAGGTAAGAAAACTACACCCAGAATATGATATACATGATTGGGGTTCGACCCGAATGCTAAGTATAATCTTGATTTAGGCGTTAGGCCTGTGAATGCGCATGATTATGATTATGCCTATGTATGTTTGATTAAATGTATTATAGTACCTTGTATTTGTATATATGTATGATAAATGGAATATGTGATTGTCTGCTGTGACTAGGGAGCTCGGTTTATAAACCAGAGAATTATTGTGACATCTAGTTAGAGATCAACTTATTAGTCAAGGGTATATCTGATTTGAGGGGCTCGGCTTAAAAGTCGAGGGTCTCCGAAGCTCGGCTTATAAGTCGAGGGTCTTAAAGCTTCGACTTATAAGTCGGGGGCATGTGAGGCTTGACTTATAAGTCAAGGATCAGTAGGACTTGACTTATGAGCTGACTGGCTCGGATGCCAAACAAGTTGAAATGGAGTGCGACATACACTTGTGCAACTCTATGGTTGTTGATTTGTATAATGTTTATGCTAGATTCAGTTATTATTGTTAGTCTGATATATTACTCCGTGAATTGCTTAATATGTTTTCTTGCTGAGTCTTTTGGCTCACGGGTGCTTTGTGGTGCAGGTAAAGGTAAAGAGAAGATTGGCCAACCATGAGTTGGAGGGCGATATTAGTGACATGTACATATGCAGTCCGCTCGATCGCCACGGCCGAGATACTCCAGGAAGCTAGGGTTGAACCCAACTTTTGTCGCCTAGGTTTTCCTATTATGTAATTTTGATGTTGTAACCAACTTTTAAACTTGTGTTTTTGGGATCTAGTGTAAAGAACAAAGTTTTTGATTAACGAAAATGTTTATGACTTGACCAAAAATGTTAATACCTAAACCTTTAGTGGCTTAATCACTTGTTTAGTCCAAATGCCTTGTTTAGCAAGTCCATCACTGATTTTAAACACACTTGGTAACAGACCCTAATTAGCAGGGCATTTCAACCTCACTAAAGTAGGTTTGCTTGAGTTGGAGCCAAGATTCAGTTATTTATTTCCTTGATGTTCTGGATACCAAGAACACGACTTGCTACAACAAAATCTGGAATTTCATTTCTAGCCAGTTCTTTAGGTTTGATAATTTCTTGACATTGTTTCCAATGAATAAGGTATCATCTACATAAAGGATTAAGAACACCACAATGCCTTTTTCCCTAAGTTGTTAAACACAAGGGTCAACTACATTTTTTTCAAAACCTCAGGTCTTAATGTTTCATTTAACCTTAAGTTCCAAGAGCGCGAAGCTTGTTTAAGTCCATAAATTGACCTACTCAGCTTGCCAACTTTCTTGTCCAACTATTTTAAATCATTTTGATTGATCCATGTTAATGGTCTCATCAAGATAGCCATTAAAAATCTTCTTTGATGTCCATTTGCCTTATCTATTAATCAAGAGTCGTGGCTATGGATGAGAAAATGAACTTTAACATGGCTACCAGAGAAAAAGTTTTCTCTAAGTCAAATTTCTCTCTCTTCCACGAGTTGAGCCTTTAATGTCTCGACCTTTCCATCAGCTCCTCTCTTCTTCTTATAGATCCACTTGCTCTCCATGGGCCTAAAGTCCAATGGCACATCTATAAGAACTCAGACAAATTAAGAGTACTTAGACTTTATTTCCTGGTACTTGGCTTTGAGTGAAAGATCCCTTTCAGACTTACCCATTGCCTATTTAAAGGCCAACAAATCATTGTTACTTGTGTCCCCAACCAACTTGTGGGTTTCACTATCTATATCATAGGTACCGGGTTCCTAGAAATCCTCCCACTATGACGAGGCATTGTAACTTTCTGACTTGGATTAGTGGTTTCTAAATCTACCTTGTTTTCATCGGCTTGCGTCAGTAAGGATGGAACAATAGTTTATCATTTTTCCATTGAATACTATTTTGCTACGAGACTTGAAATTCATTATGTAGTCGTTATCCAGAAAAGTAGCATTTGTAGAGCCAAACACTTTCTTGTCTACTGGACTATAAAATAGACCACCCTGAGTACCTTTAGAATAACCATCAAACAAGGAAACCTCAGTTCGTTGTTCTAGCTTTCCTACCTTTTTCCTCAAGACATAAACATGACACCCCCAAATTCCATAATGACGTAAACCAGGTTCACTACCATTTCATAATTCTAGTGGTGTCTTGGAGAAAGCTTTTGAGACGACACTACATTTAAAAAAAATTCACATGGGGTCTAGATCCAGGTAAGAATTTTGTAGAGTTGAATAGCTTATTATAGAACACACATTTTCATAAACATGCAATTCACACCGTTGAACAACACTATTCTGTTGCGAAGTCCTCGGGATAGTTGCTTTAGACAATTCTCCAAGTTCAATTAAATGATATTGGTTCTGATTATCTAAATATCCTCCACCCCAATCAGATCACAAGATCTTTAACGTTTTACCTAATATGGTTTTAAAGCCATAGCAATGAATTCTTTGAACTTCTTAACAAATTCACAGAATTCCTATGCTTTAGGTACTTACATGATTCTCTGGAGCAATCATCGATGAAGGTGATGAATACTCATAACCACCCCTCGTTTGAACATTCATATGTCCCTAGACATTTGAACATACTAGCCCTAGTTGTTCTTTGGCCCTTTCTCCAATCATAGAGAATGGATGCTTTGTCATTCTGCCCTCGAGACTAGATTCACAAACAGGTAGGTCACCCTAGGTGAGTTTCCTCAAAGGCCCAACCTTCATTAGTCTTTGAATCCTATCATAGTAAATATGACCAAAGTGAAAATGCCAAATGTACGTCATTTTTAACGTTATTGACCTTTTGTCATTTAGCGGTCCTAGAATCAGCTATCTTAAACAACTCATTATTTAGAACATAGGGTTCATTTAGTTGCAATAGGTATAGCCCGTTTTTCATACATCCACCCCACAATTCACATCTATTTAAAGAAATAGGATTTTATTACTTGTGAAAGTAACTACAAATTGTTGTTGATGTAATAAGAAAACTGAAATTAAAATTTCCATTGAAAATCATAATAAAATAAACATTGTCTTAAAACAATATATATATTTCAAAAATTCATTCAAATTTATCCTTTTGCCTTGTTTGATACGAACAACCCTTGATGGATTCCAAGTTGTGGATCTTTATCCTTCATGGCTTTCCCAATGCTAAAAATGTGTAAAAAGGTACATTCATGTTTAGTATATTTTGATTCAGCGATCCAAAACCGAAGTATCATCCTTTAAAATCACATGCATCCAAGAATTTTTTTAATTATCTTGGGTTCCATATGCCTTGAGTGCTGTGCAATCTTGCTCGAATTCCTAGTCTCCTTGCAGTTGGAAACACTCCCCTTTATTGTGTACTTATAATCAGGCCCTGCTCCAAGATGCTTTGCAGCATTTGGTGCCTTGTCAGTGGACTTCTTATTCTTTTTGTATGAATTTATTCCTCTCTTGCTCTTCAAAGAAGAAGCTTAAAGTAGCTTCTCCTTGAGCTTCTTTAGTAGTATTAGCATTCTTTCCTTAGCTCGAACCACCATCAACAATCATCTTTTGAAGGATTTGGTGATCATTGCATAGGAAAAATAGGAATATCTTTGATTATCACGAACTCGATGTTGTCCATAATCAACACCATGTTGACGTTGGACAAACATTTCGTGAGGTTCTCTCCATAGAGTAACCTTTTAGAGATTGGAGAGAGTATGAGGTGGGAAGCCTAGAGCTACGGTTATCAACTAAGTAGAAATCAATGCATCGCTTGACAAACATTTATTCATTAAATTTTTAGAAATAGCATAAATACAAAATGTTTTGAGATAAGCAAAATACTATTTCTTAGGTACTTTAACTAGCCATGAACCCATGTGTCCCAGCTGGCGAGAGTCACAAATATTCACTTAGTTAAATAGAGAAACATCTCAATTAATAAAACGTCAGACTTTTATTAACTACTTATTCTATCTGATCAAAGTAACGAAAACCCATGTGTTCCGGTAGGCGATAGTCACAAATATTTCTTACTTTATGAGTTTGACCCACAGTTTCGATTATTGTAGACTCAATTCCTAGTCATCGTAGGGATGAGTCTATAGAAGGTCAATCTATAAACATCTATCATAAGAAATTTAACCATATTAAGAGTCCAGTGAACACCTTCCGTAGGGAGATGAAATCAAAGCGCCATGAGGCCCCACTGAACTCTAACCTTGTTAAATCAACGGTGGAGATCGAATTCAAAATTTTAAATCTAATTATTAGATATTTTAGTATTTTATTCTTTTTGAAAAATATCAACTTAGGTTTGCCAAATTATTAAAATAATTAATAAACCAACTTAGGTTTGCCAAACTATTAAAATAATCAATAAACCAACTTAGGTTTGCCAAATTAATAAAATAATTAATAAATCATAGTTTATAATTTTTTCCATTAATTCTAAAATTACCATTGAAAATTAATTCAAAAATTAAAATTAATCTGTTTCTAATCAATTATTAGGTTAAACTAAAAAGAATAACCCAATACAATTAATTCCAACTTAGGAAAATGGGCCTTAACAATTCGAGCTTGCATGGAGGAGAGCTGGGTTCAGTATGTCGGACCCACTACTAAGACTCCCTAACTTCCACATAAAGCCCAAAAAGACAGGAATTTGAACATTTGTTTTATTAATTGTTATTCAATTGATTAGACTCAATCTAGTAATGCAAAGCAAATAAGCATTCACAAGTGGAACCACCCACAAGAGAGGAATTTAAACCTCACATGTTCAATTGGGCCCAAATAAAACCTAACATTTTATGAAAGTTTTATTTGAGTTTTCCCACATTTTTCAAACACAAAAATTGAGCCATCATTATACTTATATTTAAAGCCCAAATGTAAAAAATTAACTTAATAATGATGCTTGATATGTTAATAATTGGATGGGTCTAACATGTTACTCTATAAGCATGTATTATTAAATTATGCAAATATACCACAACAATATACTATTTTGCAAAATACCATAATTAATTAACATAGAATTCATCAGAAAAAATTCAATATAATTAATTAAACAAGTTACAAAATATTAAATTAATTAAAATAAAATTTATTAAACAAAATTCAATTTCAAATATTTAATTTAACAAAGGCTGCTAAGTTGTTATGAATGACAAGATATTTTATTTTTAAATATTTTAACTAATTTTAAAATATCAAAATATATTTTAACCAAATTTAAAATATTTAAAATATCTAGAATTATCTGATAACTAATTATAAATATTTTAAACAATAAAAATATATTGAATAGCCTGATAAATAATTTTAATATTTTATTTATAACAAAATAAAAAAAACATCTTAAAATATCCTGAGTATGAGATAATCAATTCAAAATATTTTGAAAGGCTAAAATATCTAAAATAATCAGATAATCAATTTTGAATATTTTAAACTTTACTGAACAAAATATCCAATTTTTAAAAAAAAATTGCGAAAAAATGTCAACGCGGGTTCTGGCACCGACGTTGTATGGACGTCCGTATGGATTCGTACGTCCGGGTCCCGATAGCAGCTCCATGCGTGCCCAATACGCACACTGCAAAATCAGTCCAAAAAGAAAAAAAATTTAAAAAAATATGTGTAGTTTTTTAATCCAAACTGTAGAGTCCAAGAACTTTACTTAGCTAAGTTAGATAGTAGTATAATAGTAATAGTAGTATTATCTTATGACTGTGGATTTTTGGTTCAGACCGGGATTTATTTGGACACTCATAGAGTACTTGTAGATTTTCTAAGTTTAACCTATAGTTTAAGAATATTAATTTTAACCTAAGGTTTGATTAATATGACTGATATTGAGGATAATATTGAGTATACTATAAGGTTTAAATAAGAACCAATAGGATTATAGCACATGTTATGTATGGGTTATTAATGATTAAGTATTTTGAGGATTAAATTTATTAAGGGTAAAGTTTGAATGCTCTAAGGTCAGTCAGCAGCTTTGAAAACGTTTGAGGGCTTAGTCAAGGCTGTTTACTCAATTCAAATTAAGCTAAAAATGTATAATTTCGTGTTTAAATAATCAGCGTATGCCGATATATCGCAGCTATAGGGGGCGATATATCACAGCACGAAGATACGAAAAACCCGAATCGATGCATGATTGCCTCGGGCATACTGGCCCAGGCGATATATCGCCTACAGGGGGCGATATATGCCCCTCTCAGCACATTTTGAAAGTTTTCAAAATCATTTCCCATTCAAACCTTCAACCTCTTGATAAGTCTAGCATCGTTTTGAACGAGTCTTCAGCCTCTGCTGAACGATAATTCAAATTATTTTCACTTAAAAAGTCATTATTTTTATTCAAGTTAAATGAGATCTCTTCATTCCTAAACTCTATAAATAGGACCTAGTACCCAGCCATTATTCATCTTTTACTCTAAGTTCAGAGGTTGCAAGTTGCTAGGTGAGTGTGAGAGTGTAAACAATTGGGTTGGGAATCATAAGCTTGATCATTATAAGCTTATCAAACACTTGGGAAGTAAGGTTTTATAGCATTTCGGTTCAAGGTTTAGATTGGTCATACAAGTCTTCAAAGTATTTCCACACTCTAGTTCATTGGTATTATCTTATTTAAGTTCTCATAGTCTTCTACTCAGCCTTCTAACCTTATTCTTATTTTGGTTAGGAAATCTAAGTTCTTGAGCACAAGGTTTTGGTAAGTATATTTTAATACTATAATTCCTTCATCTCTTTCATCTCTTTTTCTTCAATAGACTCACCCTTTCATAAATGGTTTTTAGAAGTGTTCCAAAGTCCCAACTCTGTCCTCATATCTCGGTATTTTTGGTAAGGAAAATAGGATAGAATTTATATGTTATATGCTTTTATATGTTATCTTATGTTTTTTTTTATGTTATGAAATATGTTATGTTATGTATGTTTGTAGGCTTGGGCATATGACCCATATGACTAACAAGCCCCAAATAGATTATGGGCATATGACTTGCTTAGCTAGCAAGACCCCACTAATCTAATAGGCATATGACTTGTTTAGTCTATGGGACCCCAAGTAATAATGGCCATTATAGTATGTATGTGATATAAGTGTTATGTTATGTTATGTTATGTTATGTTTTTATGTTTTTTTATGAAATTTATGTATATGGACTATGTGTTAGAATTTTCCTTGCTGTGCATTAGGCTCACTCCTTTTTGTTTATATGTGTAGGAAAATAGTCTTAGTGGCGGGAAAGGTTCTTGGAAGCTTGGAGAATGTGTATTGAGGCGGAATGGATTCAAGAGCCGAGCGTTTCGATTCGAGGATGTAGTTTTGTTTCTTATGGTTTTTACATGTATTTTTCCGCATTTTGTTATGTAAATCTCTTTTTAATTATGTCATGTTTTGATTTTAAAACAATGGGATCCCATATCCTACTTGATATTTTATGTAAGGTACATCTTTATTTTTTTTACAAGTTTCTTAATAAATTTATGGTCTTTTCACTTGTAAGTTTTATTAAGGATTAGTATTTATGTATAGTTTTCATTAATGGTCCAAAAGTCTAGAGTAGTTGGGTCATTACACAAACACAAGCAAAAAAAACCAAATTATTACTAAATTTACATAAGAAAACATAACACATGCACCAATAACACGTACCATCCAATTAATACCTAACATATCAATCAATTTCATACATGTTCATTCGTGAAAATAAACTAGCAACCTATGGTTCTAAGGCCAATTGTTGAGAATACATATTGCAGGATCTTTATTTATTTTCATGTGATTTACATATTATCAAATAAACATGCAAATTCATAGAACACACTCCTATAAAATTGATACAAATAAATTGTAAAGTAAAAACTTACATTACGCGGCGGAACTGGAACAACTCCTTCCTTCAACCTCTCTAACCATTGATTCCTTTCTGTAGCAGAGTATTATCAAGATATTGAACTAGATCAGCAACACAGTCTTCCTCACCAAGCCTTTGATCAACCTAGAACTAGTATGGGTTGGTTCTCAATACATGAGATAGAGATCTAGAATAGAAGAAGATATAGTGGCTAAGAAAGGATTAGACTATCTAGGTTTTCACTTACCCAATCAATTGAGATTGACTTTCTTATGAAAACCCTAGATATCATATTCCTTATATAGGCAACTTAATGTGCTTTATTTATATTTAAATTAATTAAAAATAATAAACAAAAATAAAAGCCTTGGGCTGCCATAAATGGAGTTGGGCCCAATCTCTTTGTTTTGAATTTAAATCTTAATTGGGCCTAAATTCAAAATTTTTTTTTAATTAATTAATTAAATCCTTATTCAAATTAACTAATTATAATTTGAAACTTGATTTAATATTATTTTTTTATATTGACATCAATTTATCAACATTAATAAATTTACCCAAATATTCTATTTTATTTTCTAAATCTAATATCTCTGTAAAATTTCCAAAAATTGACCTAGTCAACTTTAAAAATCCTAATTGATAATTAAATCAATTAATTGAGACATTCTAGATGATTTACTCAAAGGTGATGCGAGGACCATGGATCCATGAAATCAAGCTCCAATAAGTTACCGTGAATTTATTTACGAATAATTTCACTACCTTATTAATTCCTCGTGAATCCACTATAGACTCATAATTGAACTCTTGAATTCATAGAACGTATTTTCCAAACTATAAATGCGTTATCCATTGTTATAACCATTACAGTCAATCAATCCTTTATCGATGACTTACTAACGAGCTGGGTGCAAATTACCATTTTACCCATCATCAATATTTTATCCTTAACTCCCACTAAGTTCCTTATAAATGATATTTCCGTGAACTTAATCACAGAAATGAGATCTCAATCATTTAACCTTTTGATCAAAGAAATTAAGGAAATCATATTTTCACTTCTCATACAAAAGTTATAGATTTCATATCTATGAATAATACTCCCACTCAATTACACTACTAAATCTCCAAGATGTAAAGTATGGGCTAGACCGTAGGGTAAGCTGGTAACAAACAAGTCAAAAGATTTAAATAATATAATTAGCAGAATATTATCACTCAAAATTAAGATCAACTTAACCTATGGTCAACGTTGTGACATTGATTGGATTCGATAACAACGATAATTATTTATCAATCAATAATCAATATCGGTCCTAGTCCGATGTAACCAAATACATCTGATCTTATCTACTTGGTCAATGCCTTGGACAAGACATCACACCCTGAATGTGTAAGTAGATCATATCATAGATTGCCTAATCAGTGAAAATCCAATGCACTGATCTAATCTTAGGACTCGTTCTTTTGAACATATAATTACAACTATAATCCACTGTGATCAAGTCACTATAATTATAACTATCCATATGTTTAGGATTTTATAAATGTTTGTATTATTTCAATAACCATGTGATAAAATAAGCAAGCAACACGGTTGTCAAACTAAATTATTTATACTACTTTTATTGATAATATGAAATCATGCTACATGTCCGACATGGTTTTGTAAGGGCATAAAATCAAACAACAGATAACACTTAAGCAATCAGTTATCTCAGTTTCCTTATGTTAATTAATTAAAGCTAAGCGCTCTTAATTAATCCTTTTTACCAAGCAATAAACCCATTAAGCATGCGATTCATTTAACCTAGGAAAATCATTACACTCTATGGAAACGGGATAATCTAGACAACAAATTCATTAAACATGCAATTTATTTAACCTAGGTTCTATTTTTCATCACAGTCAAGGTACCCTTCACAATACCCTAATTGCAATTTATCACTCTACTTAGAATCTTAAACTATTAGGTGAATAGTAATCCTAAGATGGCAGTAGAATATTGCAAACCCTAATTAGCAATCGTCTAAATAGGATTTTACAAGATCCATGACATTCAAGTAGAAAAATAAAAGTAATTTACTATAAGGGAATAGAAAGAATAAGATTTATCAATGCATTCAAGATCTCATGTCTTGGGTTTTAAAATAATCCTCAACTACAATAAAACTACTCCACAATCACATTCATGTTCACAAACATAAATATTCAATGTCAATAAAGAAGTTTTGATAAGAAAGAAAAAAATAGATTGAAGAATATAGTTGATGATGTCTTTTCTTCTTCTCTGCTACTCTAGCCTCTAAAATTCGCAATCCAAAGTTATTCTAAAAACTAACCCTATTGTCTTTTTATAGCTCCTTGAAAAATACATTTAAAATTTAAAAATTAAAGAAAATTTCAATCACCGAACGTGGCCAATGTTTCTTGTCGGACGTGGTCACAGGAGTTGATTTGATGCATTTATCGGGCTTTGGCCGTGGCCACTGCGTTTTGTCCCCCAGGCCACGACTTGGAATAAGGCTAGCCGCAGCCAGTGAGCCTTTTTAGCACGCGTGCATTTGTCTTCATTTTTTTGTGTTTCTCAAACTATAGCCACTTAAAGTATTTTAACGAGAAATTCATCGATATAGCTTGGAATTTGTCGATTCAAAAGATATGGAAAGATAAGAAAAAGTTATAAAACTTGTATTTCTAGAAAGATTTCCAAAAGAGTATCAGAAAATTGTCAAAATCAAGTGTGAAGTTTTGAGATGTGTAATTATGAGATTAACTATTGCTTGTAAAACATCTCAAATTCATTATTTTTCACCCAAATGTCTTGGAAGTTCTAAAAATACAAAATAAACTAATTAAACTAATTAGCACAAAAAATGAGATAATGCTATATTTAGCCCAATATTTACAATTGTGCTCCAATGCACAAGATGCAAATTAATACAAAAAGTCAATGATTCATTTAATATTTATTGTGAACATACAAATTTTTTTATCCAAATTATGTACTCCAAGAAATTTGTCATTAAAAAAATAAATAATGATATATGGTTGGTCATTAATTGTCAATAACTAAATTATAGTAATTAGTGACAATATGTAGATAAAAAAATAGTATTATTGATGTGTAAAATTTGGCACATGCTATATATTGTGCCAAATTTGGCACAACTTTTAGTATGTGGGGGTTTTTTATTTCTCTCTCTCTCTCCTTCGGTGTTTCACCGGAGCTATGGCGAAAGGAGCGAAGGCAGCCGGAAAAACCAAATCAAAGCCGAAATCTAAGAAAACTGGTCCATCTTTTTCTGATAGGATCATGAAAACGAGATCAATGGATGAGGTACTGGGTGTGAAAGAGCTGGAGGTTGATGAACAGAAGGAGACGGATGAACAATGGGTGGAGACTCTTTACTCTCCAGAAGAGACGGAGGAGATTTTCAGGAAACGAAGTGAGATTCGACAAGACTTCTCTGGCTGGTTAACGATAGCGAATCGCACGACACAGGATGTAAATTCGGGTAAGAAAACTTCTCCTCCGATTTTGCGATCTAATATTGTTAAGAATTTGGAATCCTGTTTTGTTGGATCGTCAAAGGAGAAGGGTGACTGTCAAGAGGCTATTGCCTATGAGAGTGGTATGGGTCCGTTGAAAGAGCAAGGCGATTGTCTGAATGTCTCTGGCAGCGATGGTGATCTGAAGCGAGGTACTAGCTCTAAAGTGAAAATTAGCTTTGATGATATTGCAGAGGAGGTTAACTATTGGCAACCATCAATAGTTTGCTTTGTAATGGGAGTCAATCTGCCACTTCATATACTTGATGGTTTTGCAAGAAGAATGTGGAAAGAGGCTGTGGTTAAGGTGGGATTGATTGCTCGGGGGATCTTTATCATTAGATTTCAGAATATGGAGCAAAAAGAGATCAGGTCTTACAGGGAGGATACATATTCTTTGATCGGAAACCAGTGGTTATGAAACCTTGGAACCCGATAGATGATTTTTCTAAGGATGAGATTACTAGCGTGCCGACTTGGATACAATTAAAAGGTTTGGACATCAAGTATTGGGGGGAAAAATCTTTATTCAAGATTGTTGGGCAGATTGGCACACCTCTACAAGTTGACAATATTACCAAACACAGGGATTGGCTGATGTACCCTCATGTGTTAATAGAGGTTAACTTTGCTCAAGAATTTCCTGCTTCAATATCATTTACGAATGAGTTTGATCGGGACATTGCTTTGGAAGTGAAGTATGAATGGTTGCCTCTTGTTTGCTATAGCTGTTCCAGTTTGGGACATGAAACTAAGCTTTGTAGGAACAAGCCTATAGAGATGGAAACAGAGAAGCAACAATGGGTTCCTAAAGTAAAAGTGAATAAGATGGAGAAAATGGTACCAACTGTGGATAAGGAGGGTTTTCAAAGAGTTGAGAAGGGGAAAAGAGTAGAAAAGGAAGCTGTACCAGTTATGACTAAGGTGGCTAATAGATTTGATCTACTGGATAGTCATGAGCAGGAGACTTTAATTTGTCATATGGAAGAGGGGGGAGATCCCTCTACTTCCAATGGATAAGATACTGTGTTGGAATGTTAGGGGGATCAATAGCCATCAAAAGCATCAAGAAATCAAGCAATTGATTTTTTCTAAAAAAGTTGGGCTAGTTAGTCTCCTTGAAACTAAGGTAAAGAATAAAAGCATGGGTTCTCTATACTCTAGTCTTTTTTCGAATTGGTGTTTTACAAATAATAATCCTTGGCTTGATAAAGGGAGGATAGTTGTAGCATGGCTGCCAAGTTTGTTTACTGTTGATATTAGCTTATGTACAGCTTAATTAATTCATTGTGTTGTTCACCCGAGACAGAAACAAGACAGGTTTTACGTTACATTTGTGTATGGTTTTAATGAAGATAAGAAGAGAGCTCAACTTTGAGTAGAGTTGGAGGAGATTTCAGCACAAATACAGGGGCCTTGGATAATTATGGATGACTTTAATGATATTCTGTTCTCTAATGAAAGAGTGGGAAAAAGATGTACTAAAAGTCCTACTCAAGATTTTCGAGATTGTGTGGAAAAGTGCCAATTGGAAGACCTTAAATATTCTGGGATTTTTTATACCTGGAATAATAAACAAAAGCCAGAGGATCGAGTTTTCTCTAAACTAGACCGAGCCTTGGTTAATTCTAAATGGGCAGACTGTTTTCAGCATTCGGAGGCAATTTTCTTACCTGAGGGCTGCTTTGATCACAGTCCCATCTTGGTTTCTTTATACCAGGATATGATTAGTGGCAAAAAGCCTTTTCGATATTTTCGAATGTGGAAAGATGCAGATGACTTTGGTGAAAGAATTGCTAAGAGTTGGCAGGAAGGAGCTTCTGGTACTGATATGTATAAGCTGACAGTAAAACTTAAGCGTTTGAAGCAGATTCTTAAGTGTATTAATAAAGAAGGATTCAATGATATACACAAAGCAGAAATGATTGCTAAGGAGGAACTGATGGACTTGCAGGCAAAAGTGAGTAAAGACCCCCATGATACTCGATTACTGGTTGAGGAACAGATTGCTCGGGAAAAATATGCTAAAGTATCCAAGGCCTATTCTCTTTTTCTAGCTCAGAAAGCTAAACTTTCTTGGGCTAAAAATGGTGATGAAAACATAGCAATCTTTCATGCTTCTCTGCGGGCAAGGAGGCTTCAGAACAGAATATATACAATAGTGGATGTGCAGGGGATCTGGAGTGATACACCTCATGCTGTTCAGGAAGCCTTTTTACATTATTATCAGCAGCTCCTGGGTTCTGAGATGCAAAACAGATATCGAGTGAAGCAATGTATTATCAATCTTGGGCCAAAAATCTCTGAGATGCATTCCAGCAGCCTTGAAGCCGAGTACACAGCTCAGGAGGTCAAAGAAGCTATGTTCTCTATCCCTGGTTTGAAATCTCCAGGCCCTGATGGTTTTGGAAGTAGTTTTTACCAAGATAACTGGGATTTGGTTTGGCCTGATGTGGTATCTGCGATTCTTTCTTTTTTGAACTCAGGTAGAATTCTCAAGGAAATTAATACGACTACCATTACGCTTATTCCTAAGAGTAATTGTCCGCGAAGTGTGAGTGATTTTCGGCCCATCTCGTGCTACAATGTGATTTACAAGGCTGCATCAAAAGTGATTTGCTCGAGATTGAGACAAGTTTTGCCTGATTTAATTGCTGAAAACCAGGGGGGTTTTGTACATGGTTGATACATTGCCCATAATATCATGGTGTGTCAGGATTTGGTGAGATTATATGGGCGGAGCAATTGCAAATCTAGCTGTATGATCAAGATTGACTTAAGGAAAGCATATGATACAATAGAATGGGGGTTCATTGAAGAGATGCTCAAGGCTTTTGATTTTCCTCAAACCTTTTCAGATTTAATAATGGCGTGTGTAAAACCTCTCATGTTTTCCTTACTTCTCAATGGTTCGTTACATGGTTTCTTTGCACCAAAAAGAGGTCTTAGACAAGGCGATCCCATTTCCCCCTTGTTGTTTGTTCTTGGAATGGAATACTTGTCCCGAATTATGAGTAAGGTGGGATCTTTTCCTGGGTTCAAGTACCACGATAAATGCTCAAATTTGAAGTTGAATCACTTATGTTTTGCGGACGACCTACTTATTTTCTGTAATGGAGATTTTGTTTCAATTCTGCTTATGCTGAGGGGTTTGAAGCTATTCTCTTCTTCTTCGGATTTGCTCCCCAACTCTGAGAAATCTGCAATTTATTGTCATGGAATGCCTAATGCTGTAGTAGACCGAGTTCTGGAGGTTTCTGGTTTTTCTCGCAGCCACCTACCGTTCAGGTATCTCGGTATACCTATTTGTTCAAAAAAAAATTCTTCTGCAGAATGTAAATGTATTTTGGAGAAGATGACTAGCAGGATTCGAACTTGGAGCACTCAGAATCTATCTTATATGGGGAGAGTCACTTTGATTAATTCAGTACTTATCTCGATTCATTCATATTGGGCTCAGATAATGATTCTGCCCAAGAAATTGCTCAAAGATGTTGAAGCAATATGTAGGGCCTTTCTTTGGAAAGGTATCTCAGACTCTCATATTCCAGGGTTGATTGCTTGAGAGTATATTTGCTTATCAAGGGCTGCTGGTGGCTTGGGTTTTCGGAGGATACATGATTGGAACTTGGCTGCCATGGGAAAGTATGTTTGGGCAATTGCCAAGAAGAAAGATAATCTATTTGTCAAGTGGATAAATAGTGTCTATTTGCTGAATCAAAATTGGTGGGATTACAAGTGTCCCACGGATTGCAGTTGGTACTGGAAGCGTTTAGTTGCTGTGAAGGATAGTTTCAAAGCGAAAATTTCTCATGATTCTTTCTTGTCTCAGATATATAATATCAAACTTGGACTAAACTTGTTGTTCCCTCAAGAATCTAGAGTGCCATGGAGGAAATTTGTTTGGGATAGATTTATTACTCCCAATCATTGATTTATTATGTGGTTAGTCATGTGGGAGCGTCTGCACACAAAGGATCGAATAGTTAAATATAATCTCAATATTGATCAGGTTTGTTTGTTGTGTGGGGTAGACAATGAAAACATTGACCATCTCTTTTTCAAGTGTACATACAGTAAGAGGTGTTTAGAGGCTATCAAAGGTTGGCTTCATTGGAATGCACAATCCATCAATCTTACCCGTCTCCTGCATTGGATTTCTCATGCCAAGCATGTATCGAGTACATATAAAAGCATGATGTTCTCTTTTCTTGCTGCGACAGTGTACCATATCTGGCAAGTAAGAAATGATGCACTTTGGAATCACAAGCTTTTGCAAGTTCACCATACAGTTAGTAGAATTCAAAATGACTGTAAATTTCGTTTACTTAGTGTGTTCCCATGTAAAGCCTCTAGGAAAGATAGAGAGTTTATTAACAGATTGTTTTGAATTGATATGTACAGAATTATATAGGGGCTAATTGACTTGTTCAGGCAACCCTGTTCGGGTTAGTCTTGGGTTTCTTGTATCTGTGTTGGGTGTTCATAGACTTGGCTTGTAATTGATTGTTTGAGCAATACAATGATCTTATTCATCAGAAAAAAAAACTTTTAGTATGTGCCAAATTTGTCATACTTTTTAAAACATCATAAGAATCATAATTTTTGCAAGATGTGCTAAATATAGCATTGTACCACTTTTTGGCACTCTATGGAGATGCTCAATTTCTCACTCACCCCATAACTATTTTGATCATATTAGTACTTGATTTTTATATAATCATGAAGGAGAAGACAAATCTTCAAAGACATCTCCCTAATAACAAGTGAGTTTTAATAAAAATCATAACTCAAAATGAGACTTTAAAATAGTGTTACTCGGACATTTACTAATTGTTATTAATATTTTTAATATCTTTAGTCATGTCATACATATTTTTCACATAGGTATACGTTATTATCATTTAATTAATTAGAGAAGGAGAAAATAGGCTGAAATGGGAGTGCCTCCTTAATATAAGTAATTGCTTTAGCAACTAGCTCTCGACATCTCAAAGAAAGAAAAGAAAAGAATGGCCAGTACAACCAACTCAGTAGTGTCTCATGACCACCACGAACTTCCTCCTCTTTGCGAGAAAATCCCCATAAAAAACAATCCAAACAAAGCCATCAATCTCACAACCTTACTCCTCCTCTTCTCCATCCTCCTCTATCGTCTTCTTCACCTCTCTGAACATGGCTACCCCTGGCTCCTCGCCTTCTTATGCGAGTCTTGGTTCACCTTCGACTTCTTCCTCATTCTCAACACCAAGTGGACCCCAGTGGATTTCAAAACTCACCCACAAACCCTCTTACAAAGGTGTATATATATATATATATTATCTCGTACATACTTTATTACTATTATTATCATTTCATAGTTTTAATATGACGCATATACGCACAGGATGGGGACAGAGCTACCAGCGGTGGATGCGTTTGTGACGACGGCGGATGTGGCTATGGAGCCACCCATAATGACAGCCAACACCGTTCTGTCATTGTTGGCGGTTGACTATCCAGCTCACAAGCTGGCGTGCTACGTGTCAGACGATGGTTGCTCCCCTCTCACCCTCTTTTCTCTCATCCACGCCTTCGAATTTGCCCGCATTTGGGTTCCTTTCTGTAAAAAATACGGTATTCAAGTCCGGGCGCCTTTTAGATATTTCTCTATTGACATTGACGATTCTGTTTCGCCACCTGATAGTGATGATAGTCGTGAACGTGATTCTGGTGGTAATTTCGACCAGTTTCAACTTGAATGGAAAAACATGAAGGTAATTATATATACATATAAATATTTACGTAGTATGCGCACGTTTTGATGTTGTTCGTATTATTGAAATCATTTAACGACAATTAATTAATTGAGTTCTTTGCAGGAGGAGTACGAAAAACTTAAACAAAAGATAGAAAAAGCTGTGAACGGAGCTGTCCCTTTTGAGTGTTCTGGAGAGTATGCCGATTTCGCATATGCAGACAAAAATGACCATTCCAGTATAATCAAGGTTTGGCTTCTGCTCTCACTCAATTATATACTGTTTATATCATTTTTTAAAGTTAATTATGAATTATTGTATATTATTTTAGGCATTATGCAGTTTACATTGTGGTGGTTTCTTTTTTGGCATAAAATTTTCTTTATGAAAAGGGGTGAAGAAAAGAAAATAGCTTTAAATAAAGTCCCCTTGTTTATTTAACTTAGTATCCACATAATTTTTTTGGGTAGATATTATCCACATAATTAATAAATCCGCCCGGTTGCATGTAATTTGATATAAAATTTATTTGAAGAATATCAATAATAAAATTATATTACCATATTTCACTCCCAACAAACTTAAATATAACTCTGTTATAACTTTATATTGTTAATTTTTTAATTTCACAAAGTTATTTTTTTTCAAAAAATTAAATTTCACATATTTTAAATGTTTTACAAACATAGAAATTGAACTTTTAAATTCATTAGAGCATCTCCAACACAACCACATGCATTCCACTATTTTGTGCCATTATTGCACAAAAATTCAACCCAACACAATTGCATAATTTGTACCAATAAAGCTGAAATTTACAGTGTCCCAGCAAATTTGATGGAACCATAGACGATGGGAAAGTGATAACACAATTATTGAATAGAGCCATGATATAATATAGGGTTTATACTCTATTTGACGCTGTGTTTTTTCCTATTATTTGTTTGGATTCTGTGTTTTGATAAATTATTTTTTGGATCAATTGTTTTGTAAAATAGTTAAAATAGAACTCTAAATTCAATTTTGATGAATTTTTTTTTAATATAACAACATATAGTTTTTAAGTAGAATGTTTTTATTTTTGTTCTGAATTGTTAGTTTGGTAAATTATTCGTGATTTTAGTTGAGAAAACATTGACCAAAATCGGGTTTAGGGTTCTATTTTAACTATTTTACAAAACATAAGGTCCAAAAAGTAATTTATCAAAATACATGATCCAAACAAGTAATGGAAAAAAATACAGGGTCCAAAAAAATATAAACCTTATAATATAAGAAAACAAAAGGAAAATTAAGAAATATATGGCTAGAATTTAAACTACATAGGTTTTAGAAATTATTTTTGTCTCCATCTTTACATTGAGATTAACAATATATATGTGGTCCAATAAATAATAAAGACCACATATTTTAGTAGCATACAAGTCAGTTTAAAGGCTATCACACAAATTTGTCATCTCTATTATTTTAGGTTTTGATTGTACAAATGGAAAGTTTTAGAATCTCCGATATTAATTATTTATTTTAATTTACAGAAGATTATATATAGAATAACTCACATTTTTATTATTATTCATATTTTTTCCCTTCTTAGTCGATTAACCTTAACATATTCACTTAAAAAATAATATAACAAAAAAAGCTATTAATTCATTCTACTTAGAATTAATGGTTCCCCTTAGTTCTATATCTCGTGTTTAGATAACATAAATTTTATTTTAAGGTCTTTTATTTTTTAACTTTAACAAAATATTACAAATATTTAACAGAATATACATTTAAAACTTATTAAAAATTATTAATATAAATTCAAATATTATAAAATATTATTATTATAATAATATTTAATACAAGACTAGCTAAATGTTTAACAATTATATTAATATAAATTCAAATATTATAAAATATCATTATTATAATAATATAAGGTTATTAGCGGCTAAAGTCCCTGTTATTTTATAAGTGCAGTATTTAAGTCGCTTACTTTTATTTCTGCTGACAAAAGTCTCTAACGTTACATAATTATTGCACATTTTCCACAAACTGTTATCCTTCCTTTAAAATGAGGACTAAACACGAATGTTAGAGACTATTGCAGCTAAAAAAAATAAAAGATCATATGCTTAAATGCTTTAATTTTGAAAGAAGATGGGTTTTAGCCGCGCCAATTTCCATATAATTTTGTTTTCAAGAAGATCAAATAATGTCTAATTAACATATAAAAATATTATTTCTTAGTTTTTTTAAGGTGACAACTTGTGGTTCTACCATTGTATAATCTCATATTAATTTTTTTAATTACTGACAAAATAATTTTTTTTACAATATATCAATTTTTCTATTTTTTTCTTTACATCATTTAAATATTATATATTTAAACATTTTTATTTAAAATAATTAAATAAATAAAAATTAATAAATTTGGAGGAAGAAAGAAATAAAATTAAATAATTAAAAAAATATATTTAAAGGAGCTCTAAAAATCTATACATGTAGATAAATAATTTATAAAGCTCATTTAAACTTTTTTTTTTAAAAAAAAATCATTTATTCAATTTTCTATCGTTCTCCCTCCAAATTTATTATTTATTTTTTTCTATTATTTTAATTAATAAAAATGTTTAAAGATATAATATTTAAATAATGTAAAGAAAAAATAGAGAAACTAATATGTTGCAAAAAAAAAATTGTCTTAATTTTGTAATTAAAAAATGAATATGAGAATATACAGTGGTAGAACACTTAGACTACGACTTGTCTAGGGTAGTCAATATAGCCCCTTAAAAAAATCTAAGAAATAATTTTTTTTTATATGTTAATTATAGATTATTTAATCTTTTTGAAAAAAATTATATGGAAATTGGCAGCTAAAATCACCGTTATTTCAAAATTGAAATATTTAAGTCCCTGGTCTTTTTGAAAAATTATATGGAAATTGACAGCTAAAATCATCGTTCTTTCAAAACTGAAGCATTTAAGTCCCTGGTCTTTTATTTTTTAGCAACAATAATCCCTTAGATTCATGTTTAGTCCCCATTTTAGCAAAATGATAACAATTTGAGGAAAATGTGCAATAATTATGTAACGTTTGAGACTTTTTCCAGTAAAAAAAGGGACTTAAAATGTACACTTGTAAAAGAAATGAGACTTTAGCCGCTAATAACCCAATGCCAAAAATAATTTTTTTTTAGAAATTTTACTTATAAAAATATTAACAGTAATTATGTATTTTCATATTATAATCTTATAATGACTATTGTAATAAATAAATTAACTTAATTTTTAATTTGGAAATTCAGTTAATTTTGAAAATTAAAATCTAAAAAAATAAAATTTATATATTGATGAGTTATTGAAACATTCTATAAAAGGTTACTATAAATGTAACCACCATGTGTAATGTAATAATTAAAAATTCTTCCATATATTTTTTTAAATCATGTTTAATTTTCTTTTAATATATTTATGTCATTTATATATATAATATTTTTTTATTCAAAATTTATATAATAATCATAAAAACTTAATAAATATATATAATATTTTTTTTTAAACAAAACTAAACAAATGTACATTGCACATTCCTTGCATATAGTACAACAAAATTAGGTGACAAAGTGAGAAGAAAAAACGTTGTTATTGTCACTCTAATTAAAAGATTAGTTTGTATTTCTTTTTGGGTTAAAATCCAAGGAAACTTCCACCTATTTATTTGTTAATTGGTTTTGTATCTCTCATTTCTATTGTTATATATATCATTCCAAAAAAGAAACATGAATGTTGATAACCTAAATTTAGAGTCGTCTTCTTCTTTCTTCTTTCTTTTTTTGGAAAAGAGCCTAATTAGAATCTCAATTTATCTTTAATTATTATTTGTTCGTATTGAATTTCCACATTATTGAAAAGATAATATCAGCATTAATAGCAGTTATTGCTAATTTATTATAAACAAATGAGCTACAACTTACAATGCTTTATACATATTATGTATATATGATAAGGACCACATAAACTGATGACGATACAACAATCACAATATAACTACACCACAACGTTTGTGGTTATATATATCAAGGTTACTTTATAAAGCATACGTACATTCTTAATGTGACCAGTTTCAGAGTTTCCATTAATTATTAATTATGGCCTATATATATATTTCATAATTACTTTCTTTTATAAAGTTTATGTTGATTAGAAAACAGAAAAAAAAAATAGTTTTTTCAGTTATCATATAATATTTTTCGTATACATATATACATATTTTGGACAGGTCATTTGGGAGAACAAAGAAAATCACCCAGATAGCTTGCCACATCTAGTTTATGTAAGTAGAGAGAAGCGCCCCACTACTCCACATCACTACAAAGCTGGTGCTATGAATGTTTTGGTAAGAACCCACCTAGCTAGCTAATTCTTACGTATCCAAATTATAAGAATTTAATTAAAATTTAGAAGGAAAAATAATTAACATTTAAAAATTATGGACTTTTTTAAATTAGTTTTAGTAGGCCCAAAAATGTCGTTCTGTTATAGAATTACTTTTAAGTATTAAACTAATGAAAGATTAATTATGGGATCAACACAGACTAGAGTGTCTGGAGTGATGACTAATGCTCCATTCATGCTGAATGTGGATTGTGACATGTTTGTAAACAATCCAAACATAATCCTTCACGCCATGTGTTCTTTCCTTGGTCTCAACCCCCAAGACTGTGCCTTTGTTCAATTCCCACAAGTCTTCTACAATGAATTGAAAGATGATCCTTTTGGGAACCAAATGGTTGTTGGTTTTGAGGTCAGTACTTTACTATCTATTAGTTACTAATTACTATCATATTCCCTTATGTTAAAATTAATAATGCTAAGAATTTTCTACCATTTTTATATGCAGATTGTTGGGCGTGGGATGGCAGGTATCCAAGGACCCCTTTACGCAGGAACTGGATGCTTTCATAGACGTAAAGTTATCTATAATTTCTGCTTGGATAACGCAGATAATAAAGGTTTGCCTTTTTCAAAAACACAAACACATTTATGTATGATTTCAACATATAATATTTCCTTTTTCTTCTAAAAGAAGTTAATGAAGATGAGACTTTTGGAAACTCCAAGGAGCTCATGGAATCAGTGGCTAAGACCTTTACAGAACCAGTGGATGGGAAGAATATCGATACAATTATTACCTCTCAAGATCTCTCAACTATGGTTCAAGCAGCCCACCAAGTCGCTCGTTGTGACTATGAGGATGGTACCACTTGGGGTTCAAAGGTTGACCAAGTGCATGCTTCTGTCACAACTTTTTAGCGTTTCAAATTTTTACGTTTAAATCTAAATGAGTGGCCTGTTATTGTAGGTGGGTTGGAAATATGGCTCGATGACAGAAGATCTCTTAACAGGTATGCAAATTCATGCCATGGGGCTGAAGTCGGTTTCATGTATGCCAAACCCACCGGGCTTTTTGGGGATTGTACCCACAAGTGGGCCTATATCAATGAGCCAAGTAAAGAGGTGGATAACTGGCCTGCTCCAAATTTTGTTTAGCAAGAATAGTCCCATCTTCGCAACCTTGCATGCTAAGCTTCAATTCAGACAGTGCTTGACTTACATATGGATCCTCATCTGGGGCCTACGCTCCATTCCTACACTATGCTACGCTATTCTGCCCGCCTACTGTATCATTACCAACTCATCTTATTTACCTAAGGTATACTACTTTATAATCAATATCTGTATATCCACTATAAAGGTAAGATTAATTTTATGCCTATTACATAGTTGCAGGCTCATATACTTAATTTCTATGTGTTGCAGGCTCATGAACCAGCAATGGTACTTTTCTTAGCTCAATTTGTCATAGAAAACATCGAAAACTTAAGCTATTTTCGCCGATGTGGCCAATCATTTCGTGCATGGTGGAACAATTTGAGAATGACAAAAATAAACGCAGCCACTTCAATGTTATTCGGAGTAGTGGGGTTCCCACTTAAGCTTTTGGGAGTTTCAGAGATCGTTTTTGAAGTAACACAAAAAGAATCTGATGAGTCTAGCACTAGTTCTACCAAAGGCACTGAAAATTTTAAAGGAAATGATGCTGCGAACGCCGGTAGGTTTACGTTCGACGAGTCGCCGATGTTCGTTCCTCCCACAACACTGTTGTTTGTGGAAGTAGCTGCCTTGGGGTTGAGCTTGTGGGAGGGTGGACGTGATGAGGTTGGGCTGGGAGAGTACTTGGCTAGTGTTTGGGTGGTGATGTGCTTTTGGCCTTTTGTGAGAGGTCTTTTTGGGAAGGGCAAATATGGGATTTCATTGTCTACTTTGTTGAAATCTTCTTGTTTTTCATTTATTTTTATTCAACTGTGTAGACAGGCTTCGGTTCACGGCTGGTGATCAATACAATCAAGAGTGATCATGCTAAGTATAATTATTGTATGAAACTTGGGAAGAATTAATATTTATGAAAGGTGATAATTAGGGTGAAAAATAGCAAATATTTTGTCTGTTGCACCTGTATACTTAATTTTTTTAGGTATTAACTTTTTTTTTTGATAATAAATTACCAAATTTCATTTGTTAAAATCATGAAGTACATTGGTCAGAGTACAACATCGAACATCTTCCAACAAGTAATCTCGTTTTTTATTTGTAATGCATATCTAGCTAAACTATGTGTTGCGGTATTACCATTGCACAAAACATGTACTAGACACACACCTGAAAAGACAAATAGAGCATAAGTAAGATAACAATGCTCTAATAGTCCTAAAGATACAACCCATTAAGAAACAACATCACGAGAGGAAGAGACAGAGTTAACGACAACCTCTGAATCACTCTCGACAATACCAACAAAGAAACCAACTTCCAAACACCACTTTAAAGCATAAGTAAGAACAAGAGCTCTGCTTCTTTTGGTGAAATCAAACCAGGTAAAGGCTTTGCCAACCAGAAATCCATCAGAGTCCCTAACAAAAGCACCAAAACTAATAATATCAGTCTCACAACTAATAGCAACATCCACATTTAATTTAAGTTAACCATAAGGAGCTTGCCACAGGCTGGCCTTTACAGAAAGAAGACCCAAAACCAACTGATGGTAAGAAGCCCATTGTAAGAATGCAGAAGCATCTTTGAAAGAAGAACCATGCTTGGCTTTATTCCTCTCTCCCCATATACTCCAAACATTAATGAGAAAAAAACTAAACTGATGGGGTGTTAAAACAGATAGGAGATACTGAGGATGTCAACAATGTTCTATGAGAGACTACACGTCACTAGGATCCAAAAACTTAATAACCTCCAAACTTGAAAAGACAGTGTGAAAAATGAATGAAAAGAGCATGCAAAGCATCATCAAAAAACCAACCACAATAGAACAAGATCATGATGAAATAGGAATGTGACGTGAAAGAAGAGCTAAAGCTATTTGAATTATTTCATGACAAACTTAACAAGAAAAAATCTTAACTTTCCTTGGTAGGGCTAAAGCCCACAAAGAGCGCCACCATTTAGATATAGGAAGAGTGGATAAAGTGGAAGGCTTTGCCAAAGTAGTGGTAGCTAGGTGATATCCGCTCCTAATTGAGTAAACGTCAGACTCCTTAAAATGTCAAGATATTAAGAGTTGAAATTAATAGGGCCAGCAGTGAAAAAAATCCTAGACATACCCAACTTATATAATAAATAACAACAAACTATAGTCATGTTCCTCTCAGTGTCAGAAAAAACGACAACTAACCACAGGTGCTGCAATTAAGAAACAAAATAAATTGAAAAATATGATATACATAATGAAAGTCATGATAAAGAAAAACACAAAGAATAAACCAAACTTTTGCTGGTTATGCAATAAAATACCTAAATTAGGAAGATAAACAGTAGAAAAAAACAAAATGAATAAATAAAACTGGATTAACTCATGTGAACTTAGAATAGAGGAACAACGATGAAAATCAATTTGGCATGATACAAAAGATACATACATAAATATAAACAAATGTAAACAGTAGTAAATGAAAATGAGTAATTACTTATGAAAAGGTAATAAAATAAGTAAGCCTATTTCTATTGCAAAATATATAAACATAATTAGATATATATAACATGCATTATGTAATGTGGATTATGAGCACCTGTTTATATTATTATATAAAACTACGAAATAAATAGTGAAAAACAGTGTAAGGAAATTTGGCAATGTTAAATTTAAAACATTGTACCAACTATCATGGCGATAATAAAAATTACATGCTAAAATAACGATATTAGAGACACTAATAAGGTTGCTTTTGGTAACACTTAAAAAAATAGTTTTTTTATTTAATTAAAAATTTGACAACACAAAATGTGTTTGATACCTCTATTTTTATTTTTTATTTTTTTAAAATTTAATTAAAATTTATTAAATTTTGAAAATAAATTTTTTTCATTTTCAAAATTTTTTTAAACTGTTTTTTTATTTTTTTTCCTTCTCTTCTTCAAATCAACACCTCATATTGTTAAACAAAAATAAAAATAAAAGTTATCAAATGTGTTTATTATTTTTTGTTTTTAAAAACAAAAAACAAAAATAGTTACCAAACATATTTTTATTTTTTTAAAATAAAGAAACAAAAATAAAATAATATTTCTATTTTTGTGTTTAAAAAATTCAAAAATAAATTTTTTACCAAACACAACCTAAGTATACACAAATTCTGTTGATGATACCCTATAATATTATCAAAAAACTTCTATCTTTATGAAAGAATACTAGTAGGGTGTAGCACGTGCAAGGCACATGCTGGTCATATATTATAAATTTACTTTTAAGAGAAATTTTAGATAATGATGAAAATGATGAGGTAGCAAGAGAAAGAGATATAAGGAGCAAAAAATTTAAGGAGTGGACAGAAGCCTGCTAGAGAGGAATGGAAAAAAATAACATTCCAAAAAATGAAGAGTAACATTACTTAAGTATACATATTTATTTGTATTGATTATCAGTATTATATTATATTTCAGTCCTATGTTGTAGCTGAGTTTTCAGGCTTTGCAAAAGATACATTATTTATTGACTATTTAACTACTTCTTCCCCCTCCAAATCTAAGAATATCAACAATTTCAATAATTTTTAGCGAATTTCTGTCCACGTCAACTTCCATCTTGCTATATTTGAGTAGAGAGCGGTTTTTGAGTCTGGAAAAAGAGAACTTGTCACAAGGTTTTATTTTATTGTGGAACAACTTAAATGATTTGAAAAATAACTAACTCATATAAAAGTCCTATAACATGTCTTCAAGAAATTAACTCCAAATCCCTTTTCTTTTTCCAAGCATTCCATTGGACTTACCCTAACAAGGAAAATGAGAGAAGTGCAAAAGTTGAAGAGTGAGGATGAAGGTGGGCAGCTGGCGATGGTGTTAAGTGCATAGTGAAGCTCTGTGAAGAAAAGATCTGTTACAGAAACTTGCGTACTATACTTGTAAGAATGACCACCAAAATTGGTCATACTTACAAACTAAGCAACAAAACAATTGATATTTTAATATATATTCTATGAAAAGTGGACATTTGAAGGAGTTTTACCATATCACTGCTTTGTATTATAGATTATTGTCTTTTTTCTTTTGTCCAATTGCTTTGTATTAAATATTACGTGTGAATAGAGAATAACATGTCAATATAAAGAATTAGTTATAAAGAATCTGTCCATGAACTACATATAAAGCATAAATATATTATAAACCTGCTTAACTGGGGAGAAGAGATGCAACTATAGCAACTTTATTGACAGTACGAAGAAGAAGTTGAGATCAAATTTATATACATACAACATGAAGTATCAAATCATATAACATTTCTATGTAGTTTATAAATCAACTTGTATGTATATGCATATAGAGAAAATCAAGAATATCTTCTTTTTATCTGTTAGCTTTAGAGAAATGGACTATATCTTTTCTCTTTTGTCTCATAACACTTATAAGTATCATAATACCAGTTTGCTAGACAATATAAAATTTCAAAACAACCATTTTCAAAAGTGTATGCACACACATACAAAGAACATAAATAATTCATATAGAGAGAAGACGCACTGAAACAACAACTGAAGGCTTCTTTATTATACAGAGCTGCTCTCCAAAAATTCATATAGAGCTGCTCTTCGAAAGTTCTAAGTTACTTTTGGAGCATATTTACAATAAAAAAATAAGGCAGCTTAAAGAGTTATTCTTTTAAACAATATATACATAGTTGGAGCTTGTGGAGCTACACACAAGAATATTTTTTTCCCCTCAGATATATCCTTAAGATGCGTGATAGTGTACTTGTATTTTGTTTGCTGGTGTCGTATATATTTATATGTCTTAATCTGGGCAGTATATTGTGTAGAACTGGAAACATCATCAATTGTTTCCAAGTTATCAATTCTTTCTTGACAATGAAACAAGAGCATTAGATAAATTTTTGTAAGTTCTGAAAATAATTATATAAATGTGAGAATAATTATTACATCATAATGTTAGATACCTCAGTGGTGTGTTTCATTAATTCAAGTGCACTATAGTGAATGAACTTTTCTGCGTTCTCTCTGAAAATTGCTGCAGGTACACTCCAGAAGTATCTTCACATTCAACCAGAACAAAAAAACCTATAACATAAAGCAACCAATCATATAAGTTTTTTTATATACTTTATGAATGAAGCAATCTTAGATAAAATCTTAGGGCACATACATAAGAAGCATTGAGAAATATTAGTAAATAAAATTCTATTTTCTTAAAATATTGAAGTTTGTGTCAGGAGGAAGAGAAAAAGAAACTACATGATGACATCATTATTTCTTGTGAATCTTTTTTCTGAAAAGAAAAGAAGTGTCATAAATGGTTGATACCTGGGTATTTCTTTGTCGTCTTTGTTGTTGCAGTGGTCTTTCTCTACAGGTTTGTTGAAATCTTTCTGTGTAGATTTGTGACATTTATCACAGTCATATACCAAAAATTTTGATTTAAGTTCTTCACGCAAAATTTTCCTTCAATCCAAAATCTATCTTTTTGCAAGACAAACACAATTATTTATATAATCTTGGGTATATGGTAATGAAGTGAGAAGTTGTACAGACATATTAGCTGTATTATTTACCTATTCTACAAGATTTTTAACAGTATTGATTGGTGTAAGTGCATCACTTGTAGGTATAGTCAAGTTTGATGAAGCTGGAATAGTGCAATTGCTTGTGGTAGTTCTGGATCAATTAGGAGGCGACTTGAATGTTTTGTACTGGGTGATGTGTCTATAAAGATTCACAAAAAGAGTGTTAGTTTTAATAATTTCAATATGAAGTAGAAAATTAACTTGTACTTTAACTTACTCATATATGAAACAACTTTAAGGTTCTTGGCTGCTAGAACAGGTCTTGCTCCAATTTTGCTTGCAATAATAGCACATTCATTCTCAAACAACTCATCCCACACAGTCAACAGTATTTGTGATTTTCTATAAGTATATATATGTTGTAAAGTAAGGCATTGACCAATATAAAAATTAAATGTGAAAAACAAGAAACCTAGGGAGGATTACTTACTCTTCATTCATTCAGTAGAGTCAATTCTCGAACGCAACTCACACCAGATGATGTTGGTATATATTTTTGTGGTTGTATATCGATGACTAGAGCCTGAATATCTGTATATATATATATATTAATAAAACAAATATTATAATATGAATATTAATAGTATTTATATAAATCTGATATGAGTAAAGCATCAATAATTTTTTTTTAACCTACCAACTTCCATTGTGCGAGTTTTATATTGCTCCAAAGCATTGAATGGCACAAAAGAGAAGTTATAAAGTTCCTGTGGTGTATTTATTATTTCTTCATCTCCAACTTCCATAACAGTAGTGTGCTCGTTGATGATCCACTGATACTTATTATCAACTATCCGATATTGTTGTGGAATAAAATTGAATAAACCATTCGAGATATTGTAAGTCTTAAACATAATGATTAACTTTTCATATTTTTGTATATTTTCCTCGAAGATTGTAGCTTGTACCCTTGTTCCCTGTAAAGTTCAATTATGATAAAGCTATACACTAAATGCATTATGATTAATAATAATAAATAAAAAAGTCAAATCTACTTAACATACACATTGTCAGTGGAAGTGAAGGATGTATAACATGTAATGAATAAAAAGAAACAATGAATAGAAAGAAGTTTGTTTTATCACAAGTGTAGTTTCTTTGAGGGGAGGGCTTATGGTTGCTTGATTAAATTATGTGAGGAGCATGTTTTATGTAATAATGTACCATTTCTTATGTTTATATTTTACAATAAATTTGCTTGAATTAAAATGCAGTTAGAAACTTGAAGCACTTTATTTGATTACTTAAAATAGCCTGAAGTCATGGTACTTAATTATATTTCGGAAAGCATATATATATTATGCATATTCTAACAGTTCTTAGTAAAATTATGTAAAAAGTTGTTCAATGTGAGCAAGGGAAAGTCATAAAGACAAATGACACTAAGCATCCACTTAAGTAGGAAAAAAGTAATTAATGGAAATAATACTTTGAAATACAATTACTTTAAATAGACTACACAGAATGTAGGTGTGATATTGAAAATAAGCCTGTAGTTATTATCCCAAAAAATCTTAGTGACTTAGAGCAAAAATAACTAAATAGTTGCTGAAGCTTTTATAATATATATATACTATATGATTTCTTGTATATACTTTATGGTATCTTTATTAAATAATCACCATAAATGAAAGGGATGTTAAAATAGACATATATGTATATCATTACTTGTATATTTATAGAATTAAGGATTAATTTATAAATAAAAGTAAAATACCTCCTTGTCAACAAGCAGAAAATGTTGAAATATGGAGGAATTATGGCGAGAATTTCTGGGAGGATGCTTCTCAGCTACTAATACCTTGCAGATAAAATTTTTACTTCGAGGAAATATTTCTTTTATGCTTTTGACCTGCCTCTCCATCTTTCAGATCTGCTCAAAGCATAGACATTGAAAATATTTCCTAAGAATAATATAGAGATGGAAAATGTAGTAAGCATATATTAAGAATCAATCAATATAATAAAATTATATTGTGGAATAATAATAATAATAATAATAATAATAATAATATTATTATTATTATTATTATTATTATTATTATTATTAGGTCATGATTTGAATTTTATTGTAAATTGCTTAATTGCAGTAAATCATGATAGACAATATTTTTTGTTAGGTTGAAATCACATATATCATGAATGCTCAGGCGAATGAGTATTTTGATTGAATGCGTTGTTTTTGCTCTAGATAGAGCAACGTAAAGTTGACCATGAGAGAATACAGGCTCCGAAAGGTATAATCCAACATGCTCTAAACTTTGACCTTGAGCTTTATTTATTGTCATAGCAAAACTTAAGCGAATTGGAAATTGAGTTCTTTTGAAAGGGAACAAGTTTTGTTGATTTTCAATTGGTGTAAATGGAATTCTTGGTAAGAAGACTCTTTTGTCATAATATTGTCCACTAATTATCTCCGCGTCAACTAAATTTGAGGTGAAACGCCGATACAATAGTTGTGTACCGTTACACAACCCTTTAGAAGGATTAATATTTTGTAGCAATGTGATTGAAAATTTGGTTTTAGAAGAAGTTGATGAGGGGGAAACCCACTTGGAATGTAGCTATGTAAATAATCTTCTTCAAATTTTTGTTCAGTAGAGTCTATGCTTTTATCGTAGCTATGGTACGTAGTTACGTCGCTTGGAAATTGTTGCTTTCACATTCATCTAAATTTGGGAAGATATTATTTATTAATTTTTTTAATGATAAAGTATCATCTTCAAATGGAATAATCATTGATGCAGGAATTTCAATCTTTTCATCATTATTTGTTGGGTCTTCACCATTGTCGACACGAAGTAAAACCTCACAAAATTTTGGATCTAATCGTGCTCGCATATTTTCTGTTAATTGAATTTTGTGAAGTAAAGGCCATAAATATGATTTTACTAAAGTTGCATCAATAGTTTCCTCTCTTCTGGCTTTTTGAACAACAGGTAATACTTGTCGGAAATCTCCACCAAGCACAACAACTTTACCACCAAATGGTTGAGCATAATCATTTATATATTTTAACATTAAGTCCAAAGCTTCTATTGATTGATGATGAGACATTGGAGCTTCATCCCATATTATCAATTTTGCGCATTGTAGTAATTTGGCTAATCCAGATTGTTTGCTAACTGTGCATGTAGTATCCACTACAACATTTTTGAGCATATATTACGGTAAATAAATAACATATATTCAAAATGTTATCAATAAAATAAGTAACACAGTCCCATACAAAAAAAACACGGTTCCATATATAAAAAACAAAGGAAATAACACGGAATAAAAATAAATAAAAAGAAAAAAGCTACGCGCTAAAATGAAGCGCCAAATGAAACTTAATACACGAAAATTAAAATGAAAAATGAAAAGGCAAATAAACACATCCCCATCCCGTAATCATCTGAATCCCTAATCCTCATCTACCTGAACTAGTCCCAGCTGCCTCCTCTGCCCATCCCGTAAGTCTCTCATCTCCATTCCTGAATCGCTGGAGCAGGAACCCAAAAGCAGCTCCTTCTCCCACAAGCGAGTCTTGCCTGCTCCCTCAAGCTGTTATCTCTCCTGCTGGAGCAAGAACCCAGGCATCTCCCTCACGAGTCGTGCGCTTGCTATCTCTCCTGCTGGAAGCAAGAACCCAGGCCAGAGTATTCGTAACTGTGAGGTAATTTTTAACTTAGATTTCAATTTCATATCATATCATCAATGTATATATATATATATGTATATTTGTGTTGTTTGGCCTTGTTAAGGAGTTAGTTCTAAGTTTGTTAAAGTTGTTAATTTGTTTTATTGTTTCTTAACAGCTTTGTTAGCTTTGGTAGTTTCTAACTTCTCCTCTGTATAAAAGGAGCTGATTCCTCTTAATCAGTAAGATCAATAAATTACTCATGAAAGAGTTGGTAAATTTTTGGTCAATAATGGTTTTGTTACTAATATTGTGATGAAATCGACATGTAACTTCAACTAGTCTTTGCCTCTAGAAGGGAACTTTCAACTTGAGTTGGTGATTTTGAGTATATCACACAATGCCTCAATTTATTTTCTGGCTTTCTTTTTAATTAAATGTTTTACATGTTAATACTTAATTTCCCTTTCTTCTGATTCTGTTAATGGTCATGTCATATCAGAGAACTCTGTGTTTAAGTTGGACATTTAGGCACCATTTTTACAAGAGAAAATCCTTATTGGGCAAGTTTTGTCTTAAAGTTGGATTTTACTTTTGTTTATTATTATTATTTTTATAATATGTTTAGTTAGAGATTAAAGCTTCATGGACTAGGTGATAACACGAAAGGGCATTTGGTATAGTTTTTCTATTATGTAAATCAAAAGACAGCTTTTGCTCAAGTTCACTCAATCTTCAAATGTGAGCAAGACTTGGTCTCCGATGTGAACAAATTATCATGCGAGTAATTGTAAAATCTCTTCAAACGTATGAAAATTCCACTCTTTAACCTTTGAAGGAGTGGTTTGTTATAAATCTATGGATATAAAATATATATATATCTCATTTTTATATAACAAGACATTTCCATATTCATTCTCTTCTCTCTTTGTTGGGTTTTATTTGTGTTTGTTAAAAAAACACTTCTACAGAGCACACTTAACTAAATACAAAATTCTTTTCTACTGCATGAGATTTTCCTTTTATTCATCTAATAATATGCTTTGCATACTCATTCTTGGAATTGTTCTTCGAGACTAACATATTTTTGGTATTTTTGATACATTATTAGTACACTACAAAATTATAAAAATAAGTGTTACTTAATGACTATATAGAGGTTTTACTGTAATTAACTGCATTGTTTAAAAAAAGTACAACCTTATTTAGTGGGTGGGCTAGCAATACTACAGGAAAATGATACTAGTAGAAACAAAAGATCATATGGACTAAATAATTGAGATATATTATTAAAAATTTGAGAAGAAAATACTCAAATGAGGAAAAAAATATACATCAAAAGAAGTTTCACTTTGACACGTTCTTTTAAAAATACTTGAAATATAAATTGCTAGTCTTGTAGACAGCGACATGAAATTTAATTAAAGAATCAGTCCAAGCATAAACCTTTCTGCAATAATTAATATCTGACAAATTAAGCAACCGATGGCATAGAAAGTGTCGAACCAGATAAATTTATTTCTAGTACTCGCAACTACGTCATTGTTATTGAAAAATAAATTACTCTTTCATTCAAAGAAGCCAAAACCATGTTCTTGGCTATTAATGGTTCATCAGTACTTACTATGTATGTTGTGTATATATATACAAGTTCATTTTCCAGCTATTCTTTCTTTCTCTGAAATCTTAATATGGTATCAATGCCCTTTCTTTGAACTTTGTTGCTCTCTTCGATTCTTCATCAATGGCCCAAGCTTCTGATGCCACTAATTGTGGTTCTTCTTCTTCCCAAGCTGCTTCCGCAACAGTTTCTCTTCCAAGAACAGGTTCTGTTCAGTTTTCACACACTCTTTCGATCCGATTGGACGAGTATATATGTATATTTGTGTTGTTTGGCCTATACTTATTTTGTAGTTATTTTCTGAACTGTAGTAGTTATTCTGCTGTTTGGCCTATACTTATTTTATGCTAATTAGCTCTTCTCTCATCTAGTTACATCCAATATTCTACTCTTCTGAATCATGAATGTTTGTCCTTTCTATAGGAATTATTATCTAATTGCGCGTCTGATTGTATACCAAAGGAATATAAGCACCTCTTTATCATTTATTACTTTAAATATTTATGCATTATTTTTTGCAGAAAATTTTGTTTGGAAGGGTTTGATTGTTTCTTTAATCTTGTGTTGTTTATAGTTTGACGAGTTTAATTGATTAATTTGATTGAAGTGAAACTGTGTATCTTGTTACTGTTTTTCTTTTCCCTGCTTTTTGTTTTTGGTTTTAGAGAGATATATAATCATTACTATCACTTTGTTCTACTATCTATATTAAAACTTTTTCATGGTTAGAGGTTATATAGATACATCTTTCTTCCATAACATGAGCTTAGAAGAAGGAAGAGATAGGAGAATTTTTGAGTTTTTTGGATCTTAGAAGTCTAATCACGATGATCAATTTTGATTGTTGTTATAACTATCATTTCGTATACTACATACCATAAACAGATTTAAAATTCGTCATTCATCACAAACCACCTCTATTTTGCTTTCAGATTTTATGGATTATTATATTATAATTGCTTAACTGCATATTTATAGTGTGAGTACTAATATATAGAAATCAAAAGTGAGTGATACTTTGTAAGGTTATTTAAGTGAATACCAATACTATTGGAGTTTTAGGCCTGTCTAAGCTTGTTCATGTCATTAATAGACTAGCTAGCTAAGATAGGTGATCTATGGTGGCGATCCTAAGAAATTTTCAGTATTAATTCTTGCTCGAACTCTTATTTATTATAGTGGCACTAAGTGTTTTTATTGTTCACATCTTAGCTATATCTCTAACATCTATACTGATCCTAGATGTTACTCAATTTAATGCAATTATTATCAATAAAAAATATTTGTATTTTGATATTTTGTGATACTATTCAACGAACTTACCTTCATTTATTTAAGTTGCATGCATATGCATGATGTTCTACAGTTGACACATACAAAAACTAAAGTAATAATCATCCTTATTAAACAATTTTGGTTTTTGCTTGGCCTATAGTACTTATTTTCTGCTAATTAGCACTTTTCTCAGCTGGTTACATCCAATATTTTGTGCTTCTGAATTTGTCAGCTTGGCTTATAGCACTTTTCTGCTTGGCCTATAGCACTTTTCTCAGCTGGTTACATCAAAATTTGTCTTTGTTAGTGATTCAATCTCAATTTAATGCATTATAAAAGTATATAATATAACATTCCTTATATAATGCATAACATGGTTGTGTAGAAAATTTGAAATTTGAAATCTCAAATCTAATATTTTAATTTATTATAATGCACTTAGTATTTTTTATTTCATAATTGGTTTCAGGGATTATGTATGTAGGAAAAAAACATTAATAAGTTTTCTTATCAGATAATTATGATCATCTTCTCACATAATTGTAACATTAATTTCTTGCTAATCATTTGAGCTAGTTGGCTGTGTTTTCTCTATACTCTTTCTCTATATAAATTAAATAATTCATGGCTAGATTGTATAAATAAATAAATCAATCAATTTGAGCATGATAATAACTATATGGTATACCACATGTTTGATAAAAATTGCAAGTAAAACACACATGTTAATCCATGAAACTCATTCTATGTAATTTTTGTTCATGTAATTTTTATTTTGATCTTATAAGCATGTTTTTCTTTCAATATGAGATAACTGTGACATGACTTTTTGATATTTTGGGTTCTCTACACAAAAGTTTTTAAATTTCTTTGGACTCTTGCAGAAATTCAGAAAAGAAGACAACCAACTTTAGGGAACTGAGGCATTTATAAAGGGATCTCATATTTTCATCTCAGCTAGGTTTGGTTCATTTGGCTATTTTTTCACTTTCAAGGTATTCGTTATTGTAGAGAATATGCTCAAGATAGAACAAACTTTCATGGATTTATCATTTCCCTTATTTGTATTAATAATAAATCTGATTTTTTTCATCCTTTTAAATTGGCATACAAACTGTTTTTGGTTTTTTGCTGCTTCTTGTCGTTGTATTTAAGAGTTTTGTTCTTTTTCTTTTGTGAGCTCTAGTTTCCAAGGACTCTGTAGTGGGTTTGTATAGTTTCTTGGTTGTAAGAGTTGTAATTTTTTTTAATTATGACTCCTAATTAAAGGTCCAATGATGTTAATAGTTCATTAATTGGTATGTAAGTTTGCTTTCATTTTAGTGGCTTCATTGGATTTCACATTGGAAGCTTTATTTACAACAGTTGGCAAGAGGTATGTTCTCTTTTATTTTTGTTAAAATATTTTGCAAATGTTAGAGGAGTTTGAATATCTTAGATATTCATCCATGGTGAAGTAGGTTATGAGATTATTATTGTGTGTTGCGGTGATAACGGAAGGTTAAGAACTTGTGTGTCCTAGTGAAGTAGGATCTGAGAAATTCGTGCTGCGGCGAGATAAGGAAGAGAACTTGTGTGTTGTTTGAATATTTTGAATTGATAATGGTAGATGTTTGGTTAATAAATATGGCTGAAATGTTTTCTGATTTTACATAGAACCGAGGCGTTTTCCTCAACTGAGGCGAAACGCAGGTATAGTATTTTATTAATTGGTACTAGTGTAACTTTCAAGTTTTTTTGCACATAGAGAACATTAAATTGAAAAGCTCTATCTTTATGCAATCTAGAGGAAGTCAATAAACACAAACAACTTTATATATAAGACATCTTCAAATAATGTAAAAATAAAGTTCGCTTTTACACATTAATTATTACCCTCACAAATCTTTGTAATATGCATATGGATTACAGGGTTAAGAAGTGATTTCAGTAGGCACTATCGTAGATCATGCCCAAAAAGAAAAAGTAAACCTCATGCAAATTTCAATAACAATTCCACAGTCCCTTTTAACTCTTGCATTTTTTTCTTACTTTAGATAAAATTTCTTCACCAACAAACTTTATGCGGTGTTGAATTTGTGAGTATGTTGAAGGGGATTGATCTAGCATGGTTATATATGTATATGTTATTAACTCATTGTTGATGAACTTGTGAGTATGATGAAGGGGATTGATTTAGCATTGTTATATATGTATATGTTATTAACTCATTGTTGATGTTGGGTTTTCAACCTCTAGAATTATCCATTTTAATTTTGATGTTGAATTCATGTCTTGCTATCTTACTTGTAAATAGAATACATGTGCTTAGAGTGAGGAGCAATCAAATGCCAATGTTCAATCAAATTCTCATGTTCATTCCCCTCAAGTAATTATGATACTAATTATGTGAAAATGATAAAATTTAAAACATATAATATTCAACATAAAATCACTTGCTGCTGCTGAATTTGTTTTATTGATATATTGTTAGAGTGTCAAGAATTGCATATTTGGCTCCAAATGCAAAATATTAAATTGGATTGGATCAGATCTGGAGAAATTATTGCATAATGCTATTTTATTTCAAGTGAACCAAAGGATGAGGTTCACCATGTTCCTCTTGGGCCTAGTGCTATGAAAGTGGGGATAGATCTTGTGAGAAAGAATGATGCATTTCTGTGGAGGCCTTCAATAGTTAGTCTACTATAGAATATGCTATAGGTAGTACATTGCATGACCATCTGATAAAGTCATAATTGTGTAATTAACTTTTTTTATGTACTCTTTTAGTTTACTATTAACTTTAAGTTGAAGCATTAATTATTTAAATTTTGTTGTAGCTAAGCAAACAGACTCACAACAAAGGCAAGTGCACAAATGATGATGAATTGAAGGATGGAGCAAGTTTCATGCATGGTTTACTTTTGTGGATCTTGTAATGTTTATGTTTTTCATTTTTGAAGTAAAAAATGTTCAAGATTATAAAACTTTATTATGTTATGTTTTCAAACATAAGTTAGAAATAAATTTCTCATGAAGTAGACACATTCATGGTTTGAATTAGTTATTGTTTAATGTAATACTTAAGGTTTATCAATCTATTGAGAATTACATTTTATGATTAATTTTGATTTTTTTTTATCAAAATACAATAATGATAATCTTTTAATTAAAAAAACCTTATAAGTATCTTTATCATAATAAAATTTAAAATATATTATCCAGACTAAAGTAACAAAATTTTGTTACTGGTCCTTTAATATGTTATGATTTAGAAACATATTATAAGCGAAACAAATTGTTATGATTTATATAATATAACAAACTAAAAATGCTATCAAAATGATCAAATGTAACAGTTGAAAAGTGTTATGCAAAAAGTATGATTAATCTTCAAATTTATAACCAAATACTTTAACTAAATGTTATTATTTGAATATTATAGCAACTAAAAATGTGTTATTGAATAGTTTAAGATAACATCGAACATAACATTCGAATACTGTTATAGAAAAGGCAGGACTTTTAATAACAGGGGCTATGTTAGCATTTTCAGAAGCGTTATCAATACTCCCGGTTAGCAGTTTTTAAGTGTTATGAATACTGTTTTTTCTTGTAGTGATCCTTTTTAAAAGTGAGAGGAATTTTAAATCTTGAGTGTGCAGTGCGACCACCAGGTAATTAAATTGCAGCCACTCCAGAGGAAGCTGTCGCTAGAGCAATCATGCCTCACGATCTCACTGTAGCAAGAATAGCTCTATATAAATAAGTTTTCCTAGTTCCTCCAGGTCCATCTATGAAAAATATAGCAGATTCTTCAGCAAATACTTTTTGAAAAATTATATCATATGCCTCTCTTTGTTTGACATTCAATGTTTCGGGTAATAATAGATCATCTTTAGATATTAATATATTTAATTCTTCGTGTATTTATTTTAGTTTCATATCCTCTTCATTGGATGTGACTGTATAATCGCCAAATGATAATCATTGATATCACTTCCCATTGTTTGAAGCACTGAATGAATATGGTGGAGTACTTGTGACCTTATATGAGATAAAGGTGAATGTGAAGTACTATAATCTTCCAACATTGATTTTTCAAATAGTTCCCATAACTTTTTAGGATTAGTAGGTCTGCAATAAATTAAAACAGTAGCAAAAAATCGTCATAGAGTATAAGGCATTTGGTAAAGACTGGTTTCTTCTAAGCATTATTCTATGGCATTATCCGACTCCAATAATCCACGTAACATAGTTGACTCGTGAAATGTTGTAGCTCGAATGTTGTTGAAAGTTTTAAGATCATCAAAAGAACTTGCTCCTCTTATATGATTTAACAATAATCTTAAATAATATCGTTCACCTTCAGTTGGATATGCAGACACTACTCTTCCAATGACAACTCCTTTCTTTTGTGGTGTCCAAATTTTTTGTTCTTGATTCCAAACAAAATTTTCAGGGAACTCGTTATACAAAAGTGTTCGTGCGGATTCATTGTAGCTGTTCATTTTGAAGAATTCAGTTAGCATAAACCGTGAGAACACATCAGATTGTACTATATGCGAAAGTTTCGTTGATGTGTTAAATGTACCGAGTTGTTTATATTCGAGATGTAATTGAAGTGAATAAACAGCTGAGTAAATTTCATTTAATGTGAAACCATATATTCTCCACATAGCTTCTGGAGCCGAAATCCATCTTGTTGATTGAAAATTATCAATTTCATTAATCATATTCTCATCATTTGAAGATGTAATATTGAAAGCCACACGATTGTGTCCCTTGTAAATATACTTATACAAGTATTTCACATCTTTTATAGTAGAACATATTTCTACGTTCATATGGCAGTCAAATTTTGCAAGTAAAAATGGATTGTATGGAACAACCCAACGATTATCTAAAGTAGTGCCTCTTACTTGAATGTGTTTACCATCATCACATCGTTTATATAGGATATGCATTTTGTGCTTGTGTTGTCATGGAGCAGAAAGATTTAGGATAGCGATTTCTACAGTTTCCTTTTTTCGTCATGCAAGCATTCTTTGGGTTTAAAGAACCACAAGGACCATGTATCATATGTTTAACTACCATTGTATATAAATGAGAGTTATGGGTTTCATGTGGTATTTCTGCTGACACAATTTTATCAAAATTTTCAGGTCCATAAATTTTTGAGTTGGGTTTCAAAATGATCAACAAGTGTGCATGTGGAAGTCCTATTTTTTGGAATTCAATGACATAGACGTATGCTGCTACTTCTCCAAAAATTTGTCTAATAAATAAATCCTTTTTTAACTCCTCTAACTTCGCCCTAAATATACGAACAACTAAGTCTGGTCTATTTTGAACCTCATCATTAGGGCCTAATTCTTGCTTGATTTCATACCAATTAGGATTACATGTCATTGTGAGAAATATATCTGGTTTTCCAAATTGTTGAACTAATGTCATTGCATCCATTTATCTTTTTCTCATGTCTCTAAGTCCTCTAATAAACAATGAAGGTAGAATAATCCTACGACCAACTTTACATCCTCGATTTTCACCATCCTCAATACTATCAATGATTCCTTGATATAATTAAGCTCGAATCTCTTTTTGCTTATGACAAAAATAATCTAGTCTAGATGTCTCCAGCTTAACATACATATCAACAACATATTGTTGTAGCAACCTTCTTGCTTGCAATAAAATTGATTCCTCTGATGGCCTAATTTGTAACTTGTAGCAATAATATTCTCGACAAGAATCGTTGGTTCGCGTTGTCTTATTTGTACATACTGAAATACGAAGAGAAAGTATTATATTGGAGATATCATTTAAAATATAACTAATTCATATCTTTTATGTACCTTGTGCTTCTTTCTAGAGAAGAATTTGTAGGAAGTTATATGTGGTCTAAATCAAATAATTTAGTGTTGGTGGCATATGGTGTATAAGTATTTTTGCAAGCTCGTTTAATTCCACAATGCCAACCACTTTCTCCATGGGGAAATAATAAAGGATATTGCAAAGGATCATAACAGCTGAAATAATATTCAACATTGTGTAAATATCCTGAATGGCTTTGAACAATAATATCTCGATTTTTATGCTCACCAGAGGGATGGTCATCATTCCACATTGTCGCAACTTGAGAAATTGAAGTAGCATTGTAAACTCGTTGATCTATGTGAGTGTTTGATCGAATGAGGATTTTACAGTTATTTAAATCAGACAATTCTCTTAGATTTCTAAAGAAGCGACAGTAAGGGTTGAACGACAATATCTCAATTAATTTTGTCAATATATACGATTTCATTTTTGATGAATTACACATTCGATGTCGGAGTTCATGCTTTGTGTCGTAAAAATAAAGTTGCAAATAAGAAGGGTGATTATCTAATGGCAACAATTCATTTATGAAATGATACACTTGTCCTTAAATTTGAAATGTATATATTCCTTTAATTCTCTTGCATAACTCTTTATCATATTTAACACCGAAGGATGTAAATGCAAAAGTGTTATTATATCTTCGAATATATTTTCAAAATTCTGCTGACTCATCAGAATCAGATGTGAAAAGAGCATGAAGTTGACGTGGAACAAGGTTTTACACTAATGATATATCACCATTAGAGCAGCAAAATCCTTTCGTTTCAGTATGAAATATTTTTTCATGACAGTGTATGCAAGGTGATTCCATTGGTAAAAAATGTTGCCTCAAAGAAATATTTGTTAATGCAGATGTGGTGGCTTTCTTCTTAAGCGAAACATGTGGTTGTCTTCCACATTCAATAGAGTTGGTCATCGAGGCGGTGGAAGAAGATCCTAAAATGAATTGGTATTCAGTTTCTCATATTGTGAATGATGTAAAAAATATAGTGAAGTACAGATTACAATTTGTAAAAAATAGAAACTTGAATAGGCTTGAGAGAAATTACTTGATGAGATTACTTATGTAATTAGTTTGTACTGTTTGGAGGAGCTTCCTTTTTAGGAGCTCTTGGAGAGTTGGAGGGTGTATTTGTTCAGTAGATTAATGAAGTTTTCATTCTTCTTGATAAAAAATATATATATATATTGACTAACCGATTTTAAAAGTGTTGGTAGAGTTGATGCAAATCCTTCATCCACAGGCATCACAACCTCGTTCCTTTCAATGTATATCTCCCTTCTTCTCTTTTTTATGTCATCTTTTTTTTGGAGATAAATTTGAATACCAATTTTTTCTTTTCAAACGAGAAGCCATTTGTTTCGTAGTGGCCCCAGTGAAACTAAGAACTACAAATTGAAAAAAATACTAGCCCTGCTCATTTAATGGTATATTTAAGGAAATGGTGTAGCAAGGCATCAACAATGCATAAATGATATTAAATTTTATTTGTTTGGAATTTTATGGAAGGCATGAATAGACTACTGGCACATTTACTGGACAGTGATTTAGTGATGCCAAAACCAATAGTTAAAATATTTTTTAACTTCAGTGTTATTGGGGATACTAAGTCAAAAATAAAATAGCACCATTTTTCTAAGGACATGTAAAATGCCTTTTCTTGTAGTATATATGCCAAAATTAACAATATAATTTATTAAATTAAAAAAAGAGAAGAATTGAATACATTACCTATTGAAGACCTTTCTGGGCAAGAAAATGAAGTTGAATGTCCCAGATGTTCAGGATTAACGCTGAGGATTAATGTTGGTGTAATGAAAGAATAAGAATTAACATTATTTTAACATTAAACAATCAAAACATGAGGATTCAATGAGATTATAGAGACACAAATAATTATTAAGTTATTACGTGAGGTTAACAAAAAGAATATATAGGGACAAAATGCATACATATAGATACAGTAATTAAAGGCTTATTATTATGTTTTTGTTTAGGAGGAAGGACAAAGCTTTCAAGATTAGTTGAGAAGATAAGGAAAAATAAGATGGAATTTTTTCTATGAATTTGTGACATTGAAAATGAGACTTAAGTGTACTACTTATTTACCGTAGGAGTTAAAGTGTTTAGAGGAAGAGCTGGCTTTGTACTCATTTTGTGAGTAAGAGGTTCACAAATAATAGGGTGTTGGTTCGGAGATATATTATCTTCCGCATATTATATAAAAATATACATAAATCCAAACAAAAATTTGATGCCAACCTACCATTAATGTCATATGGATACTCTTTTAAAAACCATAAAGTAATTTTATGGTAAAGGTGGAATTCCCCTTCAACCCGACAAAATATATATATATATAAAGATCACGATTATAGTACTTTTTCAAAGGAAAATAATTTAATAAATTAATTAGTATGTAAATGTAAAAGTTGGATTGTAAACATAGTACTGATGGAGTAGTCTAACATAAAAGCAAGATACAAATAAAACTCAACGTAGAGAGAGAAACACAATGAGATGAGATGAGGGAAGAATAGACACATTTCTGCAGACATTTTACAGGAACTAAAGCTAAACTATTTGCTAAATTTGGGATCGTGAAAGAAAATGGAAAACCTTTTGATTTGTGTTTGTATGCAGCTTCAGGGTTCTCCTAGCTCAGCAAGTTAATTTTTTATGCAGATATTTATTGAATATCAATTACCACTGCACTAAAAGTTACCGACTTAAATTTATAAAATGATAACTAAATTGTTTTTTCATCTTCTAGAATAGTATACCACATGAAAGACAAACAATGGTCAACGTATGAATCACAATTTTTTTTGTAGATAATGATAAAAATGATGAGGTGGCAAGAGAAAGAGATATAAGGAGCAAAAAAATTAAGCAGAGGAAAAAAAATACTCCAAAAAATAACTTTTCTTGCGTTAATATCTAGTAACTAATTTCCAATCATGCCATGTATGATTTTTATAAATTGCTTCGCTTCTGTTTGTTTCTTCAAACTATGATATTTAAATATCTATATTTATATGTACATATATATTGAGAACTAAAAAAGATGGTGCAGACGTTATTATGCCAAAATGGTTATATAAATTTAGAAGTTAAATAGTAAACATAATACTTATGGAGTAATCTAAAATAGAAGAAAGATGTGAAGAAAACATAAACATAGGCAGAGTCAGAGAGAAACATAAAGTGCAGATGCAAGAATAAACATACACATTTTTACAAACACCTCATATGCATAGAAGCTATATGGTGGAGAAGCAAGATGTGAAGAAAACATAAGCATAGGCATAGTTAGAGAGAAGCATAAAGTGCAGATGCAAGAATAAACATACACATTTTTAAAACACCTCATATGCATAGAAGCTATATGGTCGAGAAGTAAGATAAATGGTTGAAGGTTATATATCATTATAAAATAAGAACCATGAAAGACCATGAAAAAACCTTTTAAAGTGTTTGATTAATAAGTATCTATATGCAGATCTAGTTTTCTCCAAAGCTCAATAGGTGAGATTTTGTAGGCATGTTATATGTGGAATAAAATAATAAAAATAGTAATAGTTTAATCCTTTTCAATTGGAAATCAATTTTCGTCAAAAATAAAAGGAAAAAATGGTGCAAACAAAATGCATCTACCTCCCATGGATGATGGTAATGGAAGGAAGAAGTTGAAGTCGTGCACCCGTTGTTTGAATCTCTTTATCCTTCTACTTTTAAGGAAATTTGCCTTCCAATTGAAACCATCAGGTGGAGAAGAAGCCTATGGGAGAAGAAAACGACGAAGAAAACCCGAGGTAGAAGCTTTGAGATATCAAGCAATGAAATAAAGAGAGAGGACAGGGTAACTCATACTTGATTCCTTCTTTACTTTTCCTGCCCTTCATTACCTTTCAATTTTCCAAATAGATGAAACCTAAAAATGAGGATTTTATTAAGTAAACACTCTTTTCCAAAACATAGCATAATAACCCATCACTCATGTCTTAAATCGACCCCCAGAACAGAAGAAGCCAATGCCTATGCCATTGCATACTAAGGAAAATGACGGGTAACGTGAGGAGAGTGAAAGGATATGGGCTGAGGAAAAAGTATGCAAAAAAATAAAAAAACTCACAACAATCCAAAACAAAAAAAAGGTATACAATTTCATTATATTGAAGGAAGTAAATATAAGATTGGACACAGGTAAAAGTGGGAAAAAATGAACGAAGAGCTGCTTATGCACTCTTTTACTATAAGTAGGATAACGACAAAAAAACGTTAAGTAAATAAAAATAAGTTATTTGAAAACATATAAATGAAAATAATTTCTATAACACCCCCAAAATTAAAAAATATTTAAATGGAAGTTACCTTGAAACAATTCTAAACTAAGTTCAGCTTAGCAAGAATTTCAAATAGTTAAATATGTTAGAATTAATAATCACTCAAGCAACATGCATAAATATTAATATTTTAATACATAATCCCAGATCCTATACATGTTACTAAAAGTGGTTCAATATAAAATCCTAAATCATATTTCTATAGATCCTTTGCTAAATCAAAGAAGAAGATGAACATGAGAGCGGAAGTACTAACTTGAGGCCATTGTTGGAGATTGCACTGAATGTTTAGATCTTCCTATATAATATGTATCTCTATGAGAGAAAGTCTCTCTTTTCTTCTCTGTTAATGGAATGACAGACATAATAGAATGATACATATATATAGGGGATCACAACCCTAATTTATAATTAGTGATTACCAATTTTGCCCATTATAAAATTAAAAATTCACTCTCCTGTTTCTACACATTAAATCCATGAAATTTTAATACCCTATGATATTTATAACATAATTGGTCACTTAATTTTGTATCACATTTTATAACAACATTATACATTACACATATGTGCCCATAAAATAGGATTTTAATCCAACATTCTCCCACTTGGGTAACATATGTTTCCTTATAAATGTACAACCTTATGAGCTCAAAATTTATTATCATATAAAGGTATTCTTTAACAATCTTGTCCATCAACCATATCCATATAGGATCAAAGCGGTCTTTGTCATATTAATCATGACTAAACCCATCAATAGTCACATATGTAATGCCCCGATTTCCCGAGACGTTACTTAGGGAGTCCATTTAAAAATAATAAACAATAAATACTTTAAGACACTAAGAGAAAATATTTATTTAAAATTTAAACAGACAATGAGATCTCATTATTTAAAAATAAAAATGTTGGATGCTAGGTTTAATAACAACAACATAAAGAAAATAACTGTTCAAGTTTGAAAATTTAAAACATAACATTTATTTCTAAAAACATAAAATAACTGGAGCCCAGCCTCTAACATGTTCCGTCCATGCCTCGAGCCCGCACCACTCACTGCTTTGTTTTTCCTTTACCTGCACACAGAGTATCCGTGAGCTAACGCCCAGTAAGAAGAGCTATGTCGGACATAACTCCCCAAACTAGAAAACAACAAAAGAATAAACATAATAATCATCATGCGATACATAAGAACCATATCACACTAACATAATGTGTGTTATACTCACACACATAAATATTAACAAGTCATGTTGATCGGACATGAAATGTAATCTGCCTTGCCTGCGCTGTACTCACATAGCATTCCCACGGTGGCACATAGTCTAGCCTGTGCTATACTCACACTCGGTCGTTCCCTCGAGACATCGTTGCCTTGCCTGCACTGTACTCACACTCGAAAATTCCGTGGTGGCATCCTATTATCCTGAGTTATACACACCCAAGATAATTCCTGCAAGTGTTATACTCATACAAGCAGCTAAAATCTAGTAGCACGCCTACTCTATCATCTGAGCATGTCTAATAACTAAAATCCCTAGCACTATCCTCATGCTAGTCAACCTAATGCAACAATTCAAGTCACAATATAATTACATAATTAGACAAATATGAAAAAAAAAGGTTGTACGCATAACGTACACCCTGTGCGCAAGTGTCCACTCTTCTTACCTTAAGCAGTGAATTGTCCGCTGACGTGTCCCGAACCACTTGCTGTGTCACATCGACGACCACTAGCTCCTAGACGTCCAATTACACAGTGACAATTCAGGAAAAATAAAAATAGGTGTTAGGGTTTTATTTCGAAACCCTAATTATCGAAATAATTTAACTATGCAATTTTAACATGCATGACACGCAAATTAAAATCATTTTCCACAAAGGTTAAAACTATCATGTCACATGCACAAACAATAATGTTTCTAACGTATCACATGAATTCATATAAATATTTTTATGTGAAAATTACCAAAATACCCTTTAATATCATAATTACATTAAAGACTCAATAATTTTATAAAAATTATCATATGACAACAAAATTTAATAAACAACTTTTCCAAAACCCTAAATAATCAACATATGCTCATATAAGACCAGAAAAATAATTTTTAACATTTATAAATTATTTTTCCTCCATTTCCCAAATAATTCAAAATAATTATAGAGTCAGCCCAAAATTCAAACTAATCATACATAACTGTTCAAAAAGCCAAAATAAGCTTATAAAAATTATTTTAGAATTTTCTGGGAAAAATAACTATTTTTCTTAATTGATTTAATAGAAAAACCAATTAATTCAAGAAAAATACATAAACGATTTAAAAATAAAATCTAACTGTACAGACTGGTTTCTATACCCTAAAGTAACACACAAAATTACCTAGGGTTCAGAACAGTAACATTAATATTTTTCATATTTAAAATATAGAATAAGCCAAATAAATCATGAAAATTACATAAATGATACAAATTAGAAATAAAATTACAGAGAGCCTTAGAATCTCATTTTAAAAATTCTCAGAATTTTTAGAATACTTTAAATAAATTTTCCACATTTATTTTCTTAAATCACATATTTTAAAGCAAATAATTGAATAAAATTATCAAATACGATCAAAACTAAAATATAAACATACAAAACAATTCTAAATCATACAGAGATCATTCAGACATAAACTCATATTTTTTTTAATAATAAAAATATTTTTCATAATTAATCTCTATTTAAACTTAAATAAATCATAGTAATTCAAAGAAAAATTAGAAAAATACCAAACCAGTTGGACAATGCTCTAAAATTAATTTACTAATTTTTAGGATACAAAAATAAAATAAAAAACCTACATAAATACCCAGATCGGGTTCTCCGGAGCCTCGTCGGAATCTTCTTCTCCGTCGCCGATCAGATTCTAACTCCTCTTTCCACTTGTTTTTGACACTCCAAACCGGTTGGAATTTGTTCCCAAAGATCCCAAAACCTCAAATAACCCTTGAAGCTCAAGAAAACCGACCCATGATGGCCGGATCGTGCTTGTCTTCCCCGTCGCCGGTGTACCACCAAAAATGGTGGTCAAAATACAAAATTTTGTTTTAGATCTTTTTGATCCATTTCTTCACGTCCAAAACACTTCTTAGGATCCCTCTAAGCTTTCTAAACACTTCAAACAAACCCGGAACCTCCCATGTTCTCTTAGATCCGAAATTATTCAAGAATACCCACTTTAATGGTGAAAATTTGTGATTTTTGAAAACGAACTTTCTAGCCCCTTTTGTCATGTCAAGAATGTTCCTTAGATCATAGGAAAGATATTTCAAACACTCAAAACCACCCTGAAATTTCCTAGAGCTCTCAAACTCAAAATCTCCCTTTCTCTCTCTAGAAAATTCAAGAACGTCTATTTTCTTCCACTAGTGCGACTCTCCCTCTCTTCCCACGATTTTGAACTGTTGAGAGGCCCTCTAAATCGTGCTTAAACAAAAAGAAATGAAGGCCTAACCACTTGGTTGTTGTTGACAGATTTTAACCCTATGCTTAAGGAATTTCTTTTAAAATTAAATAAAAGAAATGGTGATCTTATTATAACTGAATTAAATTTCGAATTCAATCAGTTAAATTGCATTTGAAATCATATTCTAATGTCATTTAAATGCCCCCAAGTAAATTCAAACATAGGGACATTATGGTCATTTCATAATTACATGCAATTACCATTATTTAATCCATTTAAATAATAATGCAATAAACCGTATAATAAAATAAAACGAATTCATATCATGTTATTAACATTATTATGCTCATAATAATAATAACATTCACAACATAAATAAATAATTAAATTAACACACGTAATTAATTATTTATTAGGCATTATGCACATGCCAAGATTTAAATCTCATTCCAGGTTCTCAAACATAAGAAATTAATAATCTTTGTTATCATTGGAATCCATACATATCTAAATCCATAAATATGCAAAATGACAAAATACTCCCAGTGACAAAATTACAAAATGACCCTTTCGAGAAAACGGATATTACTACATATACAGATACAGTCAAATGGCATAGATCAATCATGGATGCGTAGCATGGAAATTACATGCAATGTGAACAAAACATGTCTATTTCCAACTGGTCCTCCTCAAACTTTAGTGAGGTCATAATCATAAAAAAAAACAGAGTGAATGAACTGAAAAACTTTATTTCTGATAAGAAAATAACCAAATACATAAATGTCTGAAATAAACATAAAGCAAATAAAATACAAACTCCCACTAAATCATGATATCTTCAAACAATACAACACCTATATGAGCAATGTGCTCATGAAAGACCTTGGGTGGTAATCCCTTTGTGAGTGGATCCACTATCATGGAGTGTGTCCCAATGTGATCTATGAATATTTGTCCACTCTACACTCTTTCTTTCACAACTAGAAAATTAATGTTAATATGCTTTGACTTGGACGAGCCTCTTGTTGTTGTTGGAATACAATACTGTTGAATTATTGTCACAAAATAACTTGAGTGGACTTTCTACATTCTCTAAAATGCACAGCCCAGTGACAAAGTTGCGCAGCCATATTCCGTTATTCGATGCCTCATAGCATGCTTCAAATTTTGTTGCCATATTGGAAGAAGCTACAAGTGTCTATTTGGCACTTTTTCAAGAAATAGCTCCTCCAGCTAACATGTAAATATAGCCTGATGTAGACTTTTTGCTACCTTGGCACCCAGCGAAATAAGAATCAGAATACCCTACAACCTCCAAACGATATGATTTCTTATATGTGAGCATGTAGCATTTTGTTCTCTAAAGATACCTCATAACCCTCTTGGCTGCTATCCAATGGTCCATACCAGGGTTTGCTTAAATATCTTCCTAACATTCCAACAATGTACGCAATATCCGAACGCTTACAAACTTGAGCATACATCAGACTCCCAACAGCTGATGCATAGGGAATCTTTTGCATTTCCTGAATTTCAAGGTTACTTTTAGGGCACTGACTAAGACTGAATTTGTCTCCTTTAGCAACAGGGGTATCACCTAGTCTACAATCTTACATGCCAAATCTTTTGAGTACTTTATCGATATAGCTCTTTTGTGATAATCCAAGAATACCTCGAGAACGATCTCGATGTATCTGAATTCCTAATAAAAAAGAGGCGTCCCCGAGATCTTTCATCTCAAAATGCTTAGATAGAAATCTCTTGGTTTCGTGCAATAAGCCTATATCATTAGTGGCAAGCAATATGTCATCGACATATATAACCAAGAATATATACTTACTCCCACTGAACTTATGATATACATAATCATCAACAATCAAAACAGAATGAGATAATTACTTGGTAAAATTTGTGATACCATTGATGAGAAGCTTACTTGAGTCCATAGATGGATTTTGTCAATTTGCAAACCATATTTTTTGGGTCTCCTGACACAAAGTTTTCTAGTTGCACCATATAAATTGTCTCATCAATGTCTCCATTGAGAAATGTTATTTTAACATCCATCTGATGTAGCTCAAGATCAAGGTGAGCAACAAGTGCCATTATTGTTCTAAAAGAGTCTTTCGATGAAACTAGAGAGAAAGTATCTGTATAATCAATGCCTTCTTTCTGAGTATAGCCTTTAGCTACAAGACACGCTTTATACCTCTCCACATTACCATTTGCATCCCTCTTGGTTTTAAATATCCATTTACAACCAATTGGTTTTGCATCGTCTGGTAATGGGACAAGTTCCCAAACTTTACTGTCTTGCATAGACTTATACTCTTCTTTCATGGCATCAATCCACTTTTGAGAGTTAGAACATTTAATGGCCTGATGAAAATTGATTGGATCATCTTCCATCATTCCATTGTCATCCTTATGTTCTTGAAGAAATACAACATAATCATTTGAAATAGCATTTCTTCTTTCTCTTGTGGACCTTGTTAATGGCTCTGGTTCTTGAGGCTTTTGAGTGTTTTCTTCTGGAACGATTACCTCATCTTAAATTAGGGGTTGTTCAATAGTGTCTTGTTGAGGTTCTGGATTCATTTCTTGAACAATGACATGTGTGGAAGCCTGAACATTGTAAAAAATGATAGTAGGAACTGAGTTTGAATTCAACTCCTCCTCAAAAGCAATGTCTTTAGCCTTATTTCTCTCCCTAAACTCAACAACCTCAAAAAAATTTGCAGTTCTCGTCTCAAAAATATTTTTAATTGTGGGATCATAAAACTTGTAGCCCCTAGATCACTCAGAATAACCAATAAAGTAGCTGCTCACTGTTTTAGAGTCCAATTTCTTTTTCGTGTGGCTTATAAGGCCTTGCCTTAGCTGGACATCCCCAAATGTGAAAGTGTTTTAGACTAGGCTTTCGACCTGTCCAAAGCTCATAAGGTGTTTTTGAAACTGCTTTAGTTGGTACTCTATTCAGAATGTAAGCTGCTGTCTTTAATGCTTCTCCCTAGAGGGACTCAGGCAAGGTAGAATGATCAATCACACTTCTTACCATATCCATAAGAGTCCTATTGCGTCTTTCAGCAACACCATTCATGCTAGGTGATCCTGACATGGTGTACTGTGGGACAATACCATATTCCTTTAGGAATTTAGCAAACGGTCCTGAATGTTGTTCGCCTGAGCCATCATATCTACCGTAGTACTCACCACCACGATCAGATCTAACATTTTTAATCCTTTTGTTGAGTTGATTCTCAACTTCAGCTTTATAAGCTTTGAACACATCCAGAGACTGGAAATTTTCATGAATGAGATATAGGTACCCATAACGTGAGTAATCGTCTATGAATGATATGAAATATTGTTGACCATTCCATGATGCTGTACGGAATGGCCCACGAATATCTGTATGAATCAATTCTAAGACATCTAAAGATCTATTGGCACCTAATCTCTTAGTTTTGGTATGTCTTCCCTTGATATGATCGACACAAACATCAAAGTTTGTGAAGTCAAGAGACTCCAAAATGCCATTAGACACAAGGCGCTCAACTCTACCTTTTGAGATATGACCTAAGCGCTTATGCCATAATGATGTTGAATTTTCCTTATTTAATTTGCGTTTAGTACCACGTGATTCCACATGCAAGGTTTCATTATAGGATGCAATTGTTTCTAGCAACTAAAGGTTGTCATAAGCATTCAAGTAACCAGTTCCAACAACATTTGAATTTAAAGACAAACTAAACTGATTGTTTCCAAAAGAACAACAATATCCAAATTTGTCCAACAAAGAAAAAGAAACTAAATTCCATCTAAAAGATGGTACAACAAAAGTGTCCTTCAAATCCAAATAAAAATCAATTCCTAACAACAACCTAAAATTCCCAATTGCTTCCACTTCCATCGATTTTCCATCGCCCACGAAGATGTGTCTTTCACCATCACTTGGCTTTCGGTAGCTTAGGCTACCCTGCATAGAAACACTTATGTGAGTAGTAGCACCAGAATCTATCCCCCAAGTGTTCCTAGGTACTGAAGCTAAATTAACCTCAGAACAGACCAAAGTAAGAATCATACCTTTCTTTGCACGCCATGTGTGATACTTGGCACAATCTTTCTTCACATGTCCAGACTTGTTGCAAAAGAAACAACCTTTTGAATCCTTCTGTTGTTTCTTTTGGGCTGGACCCTTAGCAGCTTCATTCTCAGATTTCCTTTTCTTGCCCTTATCCTTAGGGGCAGTGGCCAAGTGAGCCCTTTCTGTCTTGTCCTTTTTTAACCTTTCTTCCTCTTGCATATAGCAAGAAATGAGTTCATTAAGAGTCCATTTCTCCTTTTGACAGTTGTAACTAATTTTAAATTGGTTAAACTGTGTAGGAAGTGTTAACAAAACCATAAGCACAAAGCACATCATCAAAAAGCTCAATCTTAAGTGTCTTAAGCCTTGAGACAATATGATGCATTTCCATAATGTACTCCCTTACATTTCCTTGACCCTTATACTTCATGGTCATCAAAGAACCTAGAAGTGTTGTCATTTCAACCTTATCATTTTTATCAAAACGTTCATCAATTTGTTCAAGGAAATTCTTGCCCTTAGTAATCCCTTCGGATTTTGTGCCCCAAAATGCTTCTGGGATGCTGTGTTTCATAATCATTAAACTCATGCGATTTGAACGATCCCACTTCTCAAAATCCATTTTCTCATAACGGGTGCTTTCTTTAGTGAGAGGTGCAAATCGTTCATCCCTTAATGCATGGTCTAAATCCATACATCCCAAAACTATAAAGTAAGTTCCTTTTCCAATCCTTAAAATTGGTCCCATTATGTAGAGTCCCATAATGTTTACTTAGCTAGCTAGATGGTAGTGGTAGTAGTAGTAGTAGTTAGTATTAGTTAGTAGTATGTTAGTTACCGTGGATTTTGGTTCAAGTCGGGACTTAGTTGGAAACTCATAGCAACAATTAGGGATTTTATAAGTTTAACCTATAGTTTAAGAATATTAATTATAACATAAGGTTTGATTAATATTGCTGGTCCTAGATATATTATTTATAATAACCTAAGGTTTAGATAGAACCATTAAGAGCATGACACTTGTCATAATCATGATTATTAAGGAATTAAGTATTTTGATGAATAATTTTAATAAAAGAAAGATCTAGAAGCTCTAGAACCTTCCAGCAGTTGTTAGGATCGTATTATGACTCAGTCAAAGTTGTTTATCCAATTCAAATTATGCTGAAAAAGTGCAAATACGTGTTTTATATATCAACGTATGTTGATATATCGCTTGCGGAAGATACGAAAAACACGTCTTCTTTGCACGAACGATCGAACGAGGCTCGGGAATACAGGGGGAGGCGATATATCGCCTATGGGGGGCGATATATCGGCTCCATGTATGTATTTTTGAAAGTTTAATTTTTGAATTTTAAAAATACCCTTAACCACTTAGATTTGCCTTTGAATGATTTTGACCGAGTTCTGAGCGTCAGTTGAACGAAAATTCAAATCTTTTTCATTTTATAATCATTTATTTATTCAAATTAAAAGGGGTTAGTTTCACTCCTTGAACTCTATATATAGGACCTAGTGCTTAGCCATTTTCTTCATTCTTCAAGCATTTGATCACAGCCTCCATGTAATAACCCAACTATTCTAGACCTTGGACCATTAATAACTACTATACTTAATCATAAGAAAACGTGCATATGAAAACATCATAACTTTATTAGATAAAGAAAAGGTTTGAATACATAAAGATTTTACTTAGGATATGGGATCCCATTGTTTTAAAAATAAAAACATAACATGATATAAATAAGTTGATTACAAAACTAAGTGCGGAAAATAATACATAGAAATCATAATTTAAAGAATTAAAGACTTCATCCTCTAATCGAACGCCCAGTCCATCGATTCCATCCTGCCTCAATACACAACCCCCAAGCTGCCAAGAACCTTTCCGCTGCCATAGCTATCTTCCTGCACATATAAACATAAAGGAATGAGCCCAATGCCCAGCAAGGAAAAACTAACAACATAAATCATATACATAAAATTCATATCATATGCTAAAAACATGTCATGAACATATACCATAAGCGTATCATAAACATATGTCATATATACTACAATGGCCATTATAATACTTGGGGCTTGTTAACTAATCAAGTCATATGCCCATTAGATTTGTGGGGCTTGCTAGCTAAGCAAGTCATATGCCCATAAATTTATTGGCGCTTGTTAGCTATACAAGTCATATGCCCAAGTCTACCAACATACATAATATAACATTTCATAACACAACATATCATAAGATAACATACAACATATAAAATCCTATCCTATTTTCCTTACCAATATACCGGGATATGAGAACAGAATCGGGACTTTGGAACACTCCTAAAAACCATAATAGAAAGGTGAGTATACTAAAGAAAATGGATGAAATGAACGAACTACACCATCGAAAAGATACTTACCAAGAACAATCTTACGTTCAAGATCTTAGATTCCTAACCAAGAATAAAGAATACGAGTTAGGATTTTGAGTAGAAAAACTATAAGAATAACACAGAAAGGAACTAGAATAAGGAATACCTCGAATGCTTCTATAACCAAACTACACCTCGTACCAATATATACTATGAACCTTACTTCGCGAGTGTCTATTAAGCTTATAAGGATAAAGCTTATAACCCCAACCCAAGTGTTTATCACTCTAAAATAACCTAGCAACTTGCAGACTCTGAACTTAGCTTGATGAATGAATAAATGGCTGGGTACTAGGTCTTATTTATAGAGTTCAAGAATGAAAAGATCTTAATTTAGCTTGAATAAAATAATGGCTTTTTAATTGAAAAATCTTTGAATAATCGTTCAACAGAGGCTGAAGACTCGGTCAAAAAGATTCTAGACTTATCAAGAGGTTAAAGAATAAATTAAGCTCGGTTTCAAAAATGTTTAAAAATATGGCACTACAGCCGATATATCGCCTATAGTAGGCGATATATCGCCTGGGCTAATATGCTCGAGGCTCGTCGAGGTGGCCGTGCGAAGTTACGTGTTTTTCGTATCCCCGTATGGCGATATATCGCCCCCTAGTGCTGCGATATATCGGCATACGCTGAAATATTATACACGAAATTGCACTTTTTCAGCCTAATTTGAATTGAGTAAACAGCCTTGACTAAGTCCTCTAACGATTTCAAAGCTGCTGGCAGACCCTAGGATATTCAAATATTACTCTTATTAAATGTATTCCTCAAAATACTTAATTATTCATTAAACATTCATATGACAAGTTTCATTTCCTTACTGGGTTTATCTAAACCTGATATTATAATAAATATCACCTTCATAATCAGTCATATTAATTCAACCTTAGGTTATAATTAATATTCTTAAACTATAGGTTAAACTTATAAAATCTATAAGTGATACTACGAGTGTCCAACTAAATCCCGGTCTGAACCAAAATCCACAGTCATAAAAATACAACTATTACTATTGCTACGACTATCTAACTAGCTAAGTAAAGTTCTTGGACTCTACAATTCTCCCCTACTAAAAAGAATTTCGTCCTCGAAATTTACTTACCAAATAACTCCGGATACTGACCTTGCATGTCCTCCTACAACTCCCACGTTGCCTCTCGTTCATAACTATTACTCCATAGGACTTTGACTATTGGAATACTCTTGGACCGTAACTGCTTCACCCCTCTATCTAGGATGCTAACCGGTCGCTACTCGTAACTCAAGTCTTTCTGGAGTGCTATCGTATCGTATTTGAGGACGTGAGATGGGTCTCACACATACTTGCGTAGCATTGAGATGTGGAATACGTTGTGACTATTTGCTAGAGCTGGCAGTAGGGCTAATTGATACGCAATTGTTCCCACTTTGTCCAATATCTCAAAATAACCTTTAAATCGGGGACTAAGCTTGCCTTTCTTCCCAAACCGCTTCACACCTTTCATAGGAGATATCTTCAAGAAGACTTGATCTCCGACTTTGAATTCCACATCACGTCGCCTGACATCCACATAGCTTTTCTGACGGCTTTGAGTAGCAAGCATACGCTGTCTAATGAGCGCTACTGCTTCTTGAGCTTGTCTAACAACTTTGGGACCTAGAAGTTGCCTTTCTCCTACCCCATCCCAATGCAACGGTGATCGGCACCTTCTTCCATATAGCAACTCATAAGGTGCCATCTCGATCGTTGACTGGTAGCTATTGTTGTATTAGAACTCTATCAATGGAAATTACTTATTCCATGATCCTCCGAAATCAAGTACACAAGCACACAACATATCTTCTAAAATCTGAATCGTACGCTCGGACTGCTCGTCTGTCTGAGGATGAAAAGTTGTACTAAGACTTAACTTAGTACCCATAGCTTGCTGTAAACTTCCCCAAAATATTGACGTAAACACCGATCCTCTATCCGACACTATTGTCTTGGGAATTCCATGCAACCGTACTATCTCTTAGACGTAGAAGTCTGCATATTGGTCTTCCGTGAATGAAGTCTTAACAAGCAGGAAATGAGCTGACTTGGTTAGTCTATCTATTACTATCCAAGCGGAATCATGCTGCTTATTCGTTCGTGGCAAACCTGTCACGAAGTCCATAACTATATCGTCCCACTTCCATTCTGGTATGCTAAGCAGTTGCAATAAGCCTGCAGGCCGCTGATGTTCTGCTTTCACTTGCTGGCATACTAGACACTTAAACACAAACTCTGCTATGTCTTTCTTCATCCCTGGCCACCAATAGATTGCCTTGATGTCATGAGTCATCTTGGTCGACCCTGGGTGAACTGAGTACGGGGTACTGTGTGCTTCTTCTAGAATCGTCCTCTTAATCCTTTCATCATTTGGCACGCATACCCGATCCTTATATCTCAATAATCCTTGACTTAATATTGAGAAATCTGTGGCCTTGCCTTCTTTGACTGCATCCATGTGTGTCGCTAGTGTGTCGTCATGTTCTTGCCCAATCCGTATATCTTCTAGGAGATTTGACTGGATAGACAAGTTAGCCAGTTTTCCGACAACTACTTCTTTTCCGGCATTGATCAGCTCCTACTGCAGTGGCTTTTCTAGTCTGGCTAATGCTGCTAAATTTCCATAACTTTTCCTACTTAGTGCATCGGCAACTACGTTTGCCTTCCCCGGGTGGTATAAGATTTTGCTGTCATAATCCTTCACTAACTCTAACCACCTGCGCTACCTCATGTTGAGCTCCTTCTGAGTAAAGAAGTACTTTAAAATTTTGTGGTCCGTATAAATCTCGCACCTTTCTCCGTAAAGATAATGGCGTCAGATTTTCAATGCAAAGACCACCACTGCCAACTCCATATCATGTGTTGGATAGCGTTGCTCGTACTCCTTCAGCTGCCGTGAGGCATAGGCTATCACCTTGTCATTCTGCATTAGCACGCAACCCAACCCTTGCTTCGACGCATCCCAGTAGACTACAAGCTTATCGTTGGGTGTCGGTACATAGAGTACTGGTGCTGAGCAAAGCTTATCCTTAAGCAACTGGAAACTTTCTTCACATCTATCATTCCAGTTGAATCTTTGTTGTTTCCGGGTCAGGTTGGTGAGCGGAGTGGCTATCTTAGAAAATCCCTCTAAGAACCTCTTATAATAACCTGCTAACCCCAGAAAGCTTCTTACTTCAGATGCATTCTTTGGTCTTGGCTAATCCTTCACGACCTCTACCTATGATGGGTCTACCGCAACTCTGTCTTTTGATATAATGTGCCCGAGGAATGCCACTTGCGAAAGCCAAAACTCGCATTTCTTGAACTTGGCATAGAGTTGATGCTCCTTTAGTCGTGACATGATCAACCCCAAATGTTCCTCGTGCTCTATTTCATCCTTAGAGTATACTAAGATGTCGTCGATGAACACTACGATGAATTTATCTAAGTAGTCCTTGAAGACCCTATTCATCAAGTCCATAAACGCGGCTAGTGCGTTGGTAAGACAAAAAGACATCACTAAGAACTCGTAATGTCCATAACGAGTTCTAAAGGCTGTCTTAGGAATATCTTCTCCCCTTACCTTGAGCTGATGATACCCGGACCATAAATCAATCTTTGAAAATACAGTCACACCTCGGAGTTGATCAAACAAGTCATCAATCCGGGGTTGCAGGTACTTATTCTTAATCGTTACCTTGTTTAGCTCGCGATAGTCTATACACATCCGCATGCTTCCATCCTTTTTCTTCATGAATAACACCGGTGCTCCCCATGGAGAATAGCTCGGCCTAATAAAACCCAAGTCTAGGAGTTCTTGTATCTGCGTCTTTAACTCCTTGAGTTCTTTAGGTGCCATCCGGTACGGTGCGTTGGAGATAGGCTCGATGTTCGGCACTAATTCTATCGTGAAGTCAATTTCTCGAGTCGGCGGCAACCCTGGCAAGTCATCGGGAAATACCTCTGGGAATTCTCTTACAACATGGATGTCTCCATCCTTGAGTGGTGTTTCCTTTACCACATCTGTGATGCTGGCTAAGAATGCTTGACATCCTTTTTCCATCATTCTTTGAGCTTTGAGAGATGATACTAACGGGGTGCGTAATCCTGAAGCTTGTCCTATGAAGCATAGTTTCTAGTCGTCAGGAGTCTCGAACATCACCTTCTTGCGTTTGCAGTCGATGGTTGTGCCATGCTATGTTAGCCAGTCCATGCCTAGTATCACGTCAAAGTCCTTGATCTTCGGTTCTATCAGGTCTCCTTCTAGTTCTACGTCCTCAATCTTGATCGGTACGCCTCGTACTATCCGTGATGATAGAACTACTTTGCCCAAAGGCAACTCGGTTACAAACCTAGTTCTAAATATTTCACAAGGTTTGTCTCTTTCATTCCTAACGAGATATACAAAGCATATATTATTAAGGACAGAAACCTGACCTGTGACCACCTTATTGCTAGCATCAGCCTATCCTTGGGTTAAGGCAAAAACCCTAGCAGGAACCATCTTGTCATCTTTCTTCCCTTCTGGTTTGCGCTGAGGACAATCTCTTTTCCGGTGTCCTTCCTAACCACAGTTATAACATTCCTTGGTGTTTGCACAGCATTCACCAGGATGTTTCTTCTGACACTTAGCACATGGCGGGTATTCCACATAACCCGACTTATTTCCCCCATTATTTGTGTAGGCCCTCTTATCGCTTTCAGATTGCTTATTGTCAGGATGCCTTCTTTTCTGACTGTTACTGTTATTGCCGGACTGATTGTTGCTATTATGGTTGTTGTTCCAACTGGTCTGAGGTTGACCCCGCTGTCTAGGCTCAGGCTTACTGGCTTCTTCTTTACTTACATTAACCTGCAGCCTCCCTACTTCTATTGTCGTCTCTAGAACGTCGGCATACATAGTATTCCCTGGGTTTTCTAGCTTAACCCCCAGCTCAATCTTTGGTCGAAGTCCTCTAACGAACTTATTCACCCTCAGAAAATTAGTTGGAATCATCTCAGATGCAAACTTAGCTAATCGATCGAATTTCCGAGCATCTCTGCCACTGTCAAATTGCTTTGCTTCAAGTTGGCGAACTCCTCAACTCTTGAAGTGAGTACAGCCGAATTGTAATACTTCTTGTGGAACAGCTTCACAAATCGAGTCCATGTCATGGTGGCGACATCGTGCGATTGCTGGACCAAGTCCCACCATATTCTGGAATCCTTCTTGAGCAAAGACGAGATGCAGGATATACGGTCCGCGTTACTAAGATTCATGTGCATCAGAATTGGCTCTACATTCCTTAGCCACTCTTCTGCCTCAAAGGGGTTTGTAGTCCCTTCGAAGTTTGGAGCGTGCTGCTTGTGGAACCTCTCATAAACTGGCTTCAAGTGTTGTACTGGATACGACGCATAGTTCGCCACTGGCCATCCCCTATATGGACCAACTTGTTGGGGTGCTGTGGCCATTTGCTGTGGCTGCGGCTGCAGTGGAGGCTGAGTTTGGGGATGAGCCTGTTGCCGTTGTTGCTGCAAAAGTTCCTCGACTTGTTGTCGCAGTCTGGCGAAATCCACAGTGTTGTCAGCTGGTGGTGCCGGCGCGTTGCGGCTGGCAGTAGCACGCACTCCCCTTCTACGAACTGGAGGGGCTTCATTGCTCACTGGAGTAGCGTTGGAGGCATTTCCATTGGTGTGTGCAGATCTTCGGAGCGACATCGCAGCAGAGTTCTAACAGTTGAAAGAAACATGTTAGAACTTTACCTCATAGGCTCTATGGAAAAAACTTATTCTAAGCAGACATAACTCGGACCTATTGATTATGACTTCTTATGAAAATTAAATATAAGTCTTCTTTATTTAGAGTGGGTTTCTATACTTAGAAAAACAAGCAATCTTTATTATTTTCTAAGTCTGTTTCTAATCATCCTATATGACTTAATTCTCAGGCTCGAAAGTCATCTTTTGTTCCAAAGTTAACCATATTGAGGGAGGGCTGGGATCAGTAAAATCATTCCCACTACTATGGCCCCCTAACTCTCAATATAGAAACTTGGTTCATTGATTTGTATCCACCCTCACCGAACTTAGTCATTATTTATTTTATTTACTATTTATTATGATTGCGAAATGAAAATCAAACTCATACATGATAACAAAATAACATGATATTAATTTGGAAAAGAGTTTTCACTATTTACAACCATAAAAGAAAACAAATAATAAATAAAACAAACAATGAAACTAACTATTCTAAAAATCGGGATCTTCTATATCTAATCCTTCATCGAGCATATCATCATCTAACTCTTCATAGTCTTCATTATCATGTGCCTCAAAATTCCCTCAAGGAAGGTTCGTAAAAATCCTATGCTTTTGCTCATTTGTAAACTGAAATTATGATTTTGAAGTGAACCTAATTAAGAGAAAATAATATCGCATTGGTACTGGCAGTTCATTTTCATCATCCATTGTTTCCCATATTTCCTCTAAGGCTGCAATTACGGGATGAAAATCTCTAAATAGTCTAATTACTAAAACGTATTGTTCCGTTGCTCTCATCATGATCTACATATATTCTTGAAGGTGACCTGTAATGCCCCGAAATCCCTAATGTGGTTTAATGGCTGGATTAGTAGGTCGGGAGGGCCATAACTGTTTAATTATGCCATTAAATGAATATATACATGTTTATGTGAATTATATTATAATATGATGTTATATGCATACATGTGGGTCCACATTTGATAATTAGGGTGTTTTGATAATTTGGCTGTTGAGGGCATATTTGTATATTTTGATGCATATTGTGATTTGTGAATGAGATTCCATTATTATGGAGATATATTCGAGCTATTCGGCATGAGACGGTCTTATATTATGGATTAGCAGTTTATTCATAACAGGGGTCTTTTGTTGGGATATTGAGTTATGAGAATGTTATTTGATGATAAATTAGGAGTTATTGGGATCAGGAGGAAATTCTAGAAGTTTTGACTATAATGTCCCCGGGGGGTGTTTTCAGTACCCCGAGCACTAGGTTTTATTTGAGGTTACTTAAGCTTGAAGTAGCTTGTCATATAGAACGTACGTTAGAAAACCTCTCGTTCTTTCCTGTTAGTTCATTTTTACCGTTCGAAGCGTTTTCGAAGAAATCTCGAGTTCTAGGAGTTGGAAACAAGCGAGGATCGAGGCATAGCGATCCTAGGAAAGATTAGAAGCTTCTTGACCGAAGGATTTGATGAGAAGCAACCTAATCAAAGGTAATCTAAGTTTTAAGTTTTGAGTTTTTAGAGTTTCTAAGCTTAGAATTGGCTTTTGTGAATCGTTGAGTTTTTTGTTCGTTCGAGTCTTGGGATTTGATGGTTTTGGATCATTGGGAAGCTTGGGAACTTTGATTTGATGATTTGGAAGTGTTTAGGTATGTTTTTAGAGGGTTTGGGATGAAGGAGAACGTGTTTGGGAATGGTTTTGGGTTAAGGGCTGCGGCCCTGTTCTTGGGCGCTGCGGCCCTAGCTCGAAGAAGCAGGTGGAGCATGTTTTGCCATGCTAGGCGCCGCGGCAATAGGTGTAGGGCGCCGCGGCCCTTGCTCCTAGAGTGGCTGGGGGCCACGACCCGAAGGTGTTAGGGTCACAGCCCTTGGACAGGTTTGAGCCCATTTGAGTGTTTTGGCCCCGGGAACTTGGTTTTGGGCCTCGGGATTGTTCCTACTACCCGGATTAGTGGGGATTGATGCCCCGGAGGCTGGATCTTGTTTTGGGAACCCTTGTTTATCATTTTATTGATGATGTCCCATATTTGGTTATGACTAGGTGACCGCTAAAGGACTAAAAATCATATCGTTCTCAAGGGTCATTCTTTTACTCATTCTCGCTCGAATCAGAGGTAAGAAAACTACACCCTGTGTATGTGACATGCATGATTGTTATTGAGGCATGTTGGTTGATAAATGTGGACATTGATTGCATATTAAATGCTAGCGAATATTGTTTACTTGTATATGGCACCGACTAGTCAGGGACACTGACCTAAGAGTCAGAAACGGCATAAGTGTCTTGAACGCAGGGCCGAATGAAGATTAGATCTAATCGATATCAGCATTGAATGGCTCTAAGGCATTAATGCTGGACCGACCCTAAGGTCAATGAAACTTATAAGTGCTTAGCTAATCTAAGACTAGTTACTCAGAGCCAGGGCCAAAGGCCTAGGTGACTGCTTGTCACATGGCTAGGGAACAGTGTTCCATAGTTATGACTCTAGAGTCATGAGGAAGGTTATGTTGGTGACTAGTCATCATGCACCTGTCCTATTTAAGCTAATGGAAGGTTCACTTATCAGTTAAGCCCCGGTGACCCTATCGTCACATGGCTAAAGAGAGTTGTACCCATCTTAGTGACTTTTGGAACTGTCAGTTACCTGTTTTGGATTGATAGTCCTGAATGATTATTATGATTATTGTTGATATTATATCATGCTATATTGTGTTTTCTTGCTGGGCCTTGGCTCATGGGTTCTATGTGGTGCAGGTAAAGGGAAAGAAAAGCTCACCAAGCCTTGAGTGGAGAGCTTAGGTGGTGATGTGTACATATGCGGCCGCTTGACCACCACAACCAAGGAGTTCTCAGAGGAACTAGGGGGTTTACCTTATTTTTTGTCGCTTAGGTCGGCGGGTTTGTAAATTTGAAACAGTAATGACCAGTTTGAGTTGTAAATAACTTGTTAAAGTTTTTTATGGGCCCATGAATAGTTTTATGTATTTAATAAAATATATCCTTTCCTTTTTATTGGTTTTTTTTACCTTAGCCTATTAATAACACTTCGATGCACGTTTTTAACCAAAGGACTCGGGTAGCAGGTCAAATTTCTGGTTCACCGTAACTGTTCTGGGGTAACCAGGGCGTTACATGACCTATTTCTCTGTGGAACAAAAGCAGTCTCCGAGTGATTCTCTCTAGCACTCCTACGGTGTTTCTCGATTCTCGAATTGTCTTTAAAGCCTTAATGGCTCGGATTTCCTCATAGGTTAATGCTCCGTTCATTCTTAACTGAAAACATAAATGCTAAAATCGTTAGCTATACATATAAACATAATAACTATAACTTAAATACTTACTTGGCGGCCATATTCGGAGCTTTGAGTGTGTGTATCGAGGGGAACTTCACGCGGATGAAGCGTTTCTCTGATACCAACTATAACGACCCAACTATTCTAGACCTTGGACCATTAATAACTACTATACTTAATCATAAGAAAATGTGCATATGAAAACATCATAACTTTATTAGATAAAGAAAAGGTTTGAATACGTAAAGATTTTACTTAGGATATGGGATCCCATTGTTTTAAAAATAAAAACATAACATGATCTAAATAAATTGATTACAAAACAAAGTGCGAAAAATAATACATAGAAATCATAATTTAAAGAATTAAAGACTTCATCCTCTAATCGAACGCGCAGTCCATCGATTCCATCCGGCCTCAATACACAACCCCAAAGCTGCCAAGAACCTTTCCGCCGCCATAGCTATCTTCCTGCACATATAAACATAAAGGAATGAGCCTAATGCCCCGCAAGGAAAAACTATCAACAAAAATCATATACATAAAATTCATATCATATGCTAAAAACATGTCATAAACATATACCATAAGCGTATCATAAACATATGTCATATATACTACAATGGCCATTATACTACTTGGGGCTTGTTAACTAATCAAGTCATATGCCCATTAGATTTGTGGGGCTTGCTAGCTAAGCAAGTCATATGCCCATAAATTTATTGGGGCTTGTTAGCTATACAAGTCATATGCCCAAGTCTACCAACATACATAATATAACATTTCATTACACAACATATCATAAGATAACATATAACATATAAAATCCTATCATATTTTCCTTACCAATATATCGGGATATGAGAACAGAATCGGGACTTTGGAACACTCCTAAAAACCATAATAGAAAGGTGAGTATACTAAAGAAAATGGATGAAATGAACGAACTACACCATCGAAAAGATACTTACCAAGAACAATCTTACGTTCAAGATCTTAGATTCCTAACCAAGAATAAAGAATACGAGTTAGGATTTTGAGTAGAAAAACTATAAGAATAACACAGAAAGGAACTAGAATAAGGAATACCTCGAATGCTTCTATAACCGAACTACACCTCGTACCAATATATACTATGAACCTTACTTCGCGAGTGTTTATTAAGCTTATAAGGATAAAGCTTATAACCCCAACCTAAGTGTTTATCACTCTAAAATAACCTAGCAGCTTCCAGACTCTGAACTTAGCTTGATGAATGAATAAATGGCTGGGTACTAGGTCCTATTTATAGAGTTCAAGAATGAAAAGATCTTTATTTAGCTTGAATAAAATAATGGCTTTTTAATTGAAAAATCTTTGAATAATCGTTCAGCAGAGGCTGAAGACTCGGTCAAAAAGATTCTGAACTTATCAAGAGGTTAAAGAATAAATTAAGCTCGGTTTCAAAAACGTTTAAAAATCTGGCACTACAGCCGATATATCGTCCCTAGTAGGTGATATATTGTAGAGTCCTAGAACTTTACTTAGCTAAGTTAGATAGTAGTATAATAGTAAAAATAGTATTATCGTTATGACTGTGGATTTTTGGTTCAGACCGGGATTTATTTGGACACTCATAGTAGTACTGGTAGATTTTCTAAGTTTAACCTATAGTTTAAGAATATTAATTTTAACCTAAGTTTTGATTAATATGATTGATATTGAGGATAATATTTAGTATACTATAAGGTTTCAATAAGAACCAATAGGATTATAGCACATGTTATGTATGGGTTATTAATGATTAAGTATTTTGAGGATTAAATTTATTAAGGGTAAAGTTTGAATGCTCTAAGGTCAGTCAGCAACTTTGAAAACGTTTGAGGGCTTAGTTAAGGTTGTTTACTCAATTCAAATTAAGCTAAAAATGTGTAATTTCGTGTTTAAATAATCAGCGTATGCCGATATATCGCAGCACTAGGGGGCGATATATCGCAGCACGAAGATACGAAAAACCCGAAACGATGCACGATTGCCTCGGGCATACTAGCCCAGGAGATATATCGCCTACAGGGGGCGATATATCGCCCCTTTCAGCACATTTTGAAAGTTTTCAAAATCATTTCCCATTCAAACCTTCAACCTCTTGATAAGTCCAGCATCTTTTTGAACGAGTCTTCAGCCTCTGCTGAATGATAATTCAAATTATTTTCACTTAAAAAGCCATTATTTTTATTCAAGTTAAATGAAGATCTCTTCATTCCTAAACTCTATAAATAGGACCTAGTACCCAGCCATTTATTCATCTATTACTCTAAGTTCAGAGGCTGCAAGTTGCTAGGTGAGTGTGAGAGTGTAAACACTTGGGTTGGGAATCATAATCTTGATCATCATAAGCTTATCAAACACTTGGGAAGTAAGGTTTTATAGCATTTCGGTTCAAGGTTTAGATTGGTCTTACAAGTCTTCAAGGTATTTCCACACTCTAGTTCATTGGTATTATTTTATTTAAGTTCTCATAGTCTTCTACTCAGCCTTCTAACCTTATTCTTATTTTGGTTAGGAAATCTAAGTTCTTGAGCACAAGGTTTTGGTAAGTATATTTTAATAGTATAGTTCCGTATAGTTCCTTCATCTCTTTCATCTCTTTTTCTTCAATAGACTCACCATTTCATAAATGGTTTTTAGGAGTGTTCCAAAGTCCCAACTCTGTCCTCATATCCCGGTATTTTTGGTAAGGAAAATAGGATAGAATTTATGTGTTATATGCTTTTATATGTTATCTTATGTTTTTTTTTATGTTATGAAATATGTTATGATTGAGTATGTTTGTAGGCTTGGGCATATGACCTATATGACTAACAAGCCCCAAATAGATTATGGGCATATGACTTGCTTAGCTAGCAAGACCCCACTAATCTAATGGGCATATGACTTGTTTAGTCTATGGGACCCCAAGTAATAATGGCCATTATATTATGTATGTGATATAAGTGTTATGTTATGTTATGTTATGTTATGTTTTTATGTATTTTTATGAAATTTATGTATATGGACTATGTGTTAGAATTTTCCTTGATGGGCATTAGGCTCACTCCTTTTTGTTTATATGTGCAGGAAAATAGTCTTAGTGGCGGGAAAGGTTCTTGGAAGCTTGGAGAATGTGTATTGAGGTGGAATGGATTCGAGAGCCAAGCGTTTCGATTCGAGGATGTAGTTTTGTTTCTTATGGTTTTTACAAGTATTTTCCACATTTTATTATGTAAATCTCTTTTTAATTATGTCATGTTTTGATTTTAAAACAATGGGATCTCATATCCTACTTGATTTTATGTAAGGTACATCTTTATTTTTACAAGTTTCTTAATAAAGTTATGGTATTTTCTCTTGTAAGTTTTATTAAGGATTAGTGTTTATGTATAGTTTTCGTTAATGGTCCATAAGTCTAGGGTAGTTGGGTCATTACATATATCGTCTGGGCTGATATGCCCGAGGCTCGTCGAGGTGGCCGTGCGAAGTTACGTGTTTTTCGTATCCCCGTATGGCGATATATCGCCCCCTAGTGCTGCGATATATCGGCATATGCTGAAATATTATACACGTAATTGCACTTTTTCAGCCTAATTTGAATTGAGTAAACAGCCTTGACTAAGTCCTCTAACGATTTCAAAACTGCTGGCAGACCCTAGGATATTCAAATATTACTCTTATTAAATGTATTCCTCAAAATACTTAATTATTCATTAAACATTCACATGAAAAGTTTCATTTCCTTATTGGGTTTATCTAAACCTTATATTATAATAAATATCACCTTCATAATCAGTCATATTAATTCAACCTTAGGTTATAATTAATATTCTTAAACTATAGGTTAAACTTATAAAATCTATAAGTGTTACTACGAGTGTCCAACTAAATCCCGGTCTGAACCAAAATCCACAGTCATAAAAATACAACTATTACTATTGCTACTACTATCTAACTAGCTAAGTAAAGTTATTGGACTCTACACTCCAAGGTGCTAGTGTTACTATAGAGAGATACACTTGGGTTTTGGGTTAAAGCTTTATCATTCTAAGCTTTTATAAACACATGGGAAGTGAGAAATAGTGTGATTTCGGTATTGAGGTTTAGACCAATCCATAAGGTCATTAAAGGTATTTCTATTCTTAAATTCAGTTCTATATGATTCTTTAGTTTCTTTTATTCAGATCCTAACTCTTGTTTACGATTCTTGATTAGATATTTAAGTTCTTGAAACTTAAGGTCCTTCAAGGTAAGTTTCTTCTTGATGGTTTAGTTCTCATATTCATCTTTATTCTTAGAGATTCTCACCATTTCTACTGTTGGTTTATAAGAGTGTTCTAATCCCGTCCTTGTTCCCAAATATCCTAGCCTTTGGTAAGGAAAATAGGATAGATTTTATGTGCTTATATGTTATGATATGTTTATGTTATGATATGTTTATTCTATTTTATGATATGTATATGTATAGTATGTTTTATAGTCCTTGGGCATATGACTTGTTTAGATAACAAGCCCCAAGAATATGTTTTTATAGTCCTTGGGCATATGACTTGTTTAGCTAGCAAGCCCCAAGAATTTATGGCCATATGACTTGCTTAGATAGCAATCCCCAATAATTATGGGCATATGACTTGCTTAGATAGAAAGCCCCACAAATTTATGGGCATATGACTTGCTTAGCTAACGAGCCCCAAGAAGTATGATGGCCATTGTAGTCCTATATGATATATGTTTTATAGTATATGTTTATTGTAATGACCCATCTAATTCTAGACTTTGGACCATTAATAACTACTATACATAGATACTAATCTTAAGAAAAACATACATGTGAAACATTCATAACTTTATAAAAAAAAAATGTAAGGCAAAGGTTGAAATACATAAAAATTCGGTTAGGATATGAGATCCCATTGTTTGAAAATAAAACATAACTTAAATCTTAAAATTCATTACATAACAAAGTACGGAAAATACATAGAACCATAACAAAATGACTAAAAGCAACTTCATCCTCGAATCGTTCACGCAGTCCACCGAATCCATTCTTCCTCAATACATAATCCCAAGCTGTCAAGTATCTCACCGCCGCCATAAATATTTTCCTGCACATATAAAACAAAGGAATGAGCCTAATGCCCAGCAAGGAAAATCTACTAAAACCATGCAACATAAAAATAAACATAAACTATAGACATATAAACATTCACTATAAACATATATCATAATTCTAACCCATGTACATGGTAACTCTTGGGGTTTGCTAACTAAGCAACTATAAGCCTCAAAATACAATGAGGTTTTCTAGCTAAGCAACTATAAGCCCCAATAACATAAAAGGGTTGGGGTTTGCTATTTAAGCAACTATAAGCCCCAAAACATATATCATAACATATAACAACATACTATAGCATAATCATATAAGCATATAATACTATCCTATTTTCCTTACCAAATACCAGGATGTGAGAACAAGGACGGGATTTTGGAACACTCCTAAAAACCATTAATGAGAAAGGTGAGTATTCTAAAAGAAATAGATGAAAAGGAATGAACTAAACCACAGAGAAGGTACTTACCGACAAGAAACCTCAAGTTCAAAGAACTTAGATGCCTAACCACGAATGAAAACAACGAGTTAGGAATTGAGTAGAGAAAAACTATAAAAACTAATGGAGCATATAGAAATGAACTACGAATAGGAATACCTTTGAATGCACTATGACCGTACTACATCTCGAAATCGAAATACACACTATGAACCTTACTTCCAAGTGTTTAATAAGCTTAAAATGATATAGCTTATAACCCCAACCCAAGTGTTTAACACTCTAAAGTAAACCTAGCAGCTTGAAGGCTCTGAACTCAGCTTGAAGAATGAAAGAAATGGCTGGATACTAGGTCCTATTTATAGAGTTCATGAATGAAAAGATCTTATTTTAGCTTGAATAAAAATAATGACTTTTTAATTGAAAAAAATTTGAATAATCGTTCAGCAGAGGCTTAAGACTCGGTCAAAAAGATTATGGGCTTATCAAGAGGTTATGGAATAAAATGAGCTCGGTTTCAAAATTGTTTGAAAAACCTGCCCTAGAGGTGATATATCGCCCATGGTAGGCGATATATCGCCTGGGCTTATGTTCTCGAGGCTCGTTGAAGTGTTCGTGCGAAGTTACGTGTTTTTCGTATTCCCCGAGTGGCAATATATCGCCCCCTAGAGCTGCGATATATCGGCATACGCTGAAATATTATACACGTAATTGCACTTTTTCAGCCTAATTTGAATTAAGTAAACAGTTTTAACTGAGTCCTATAACGATTTCAAAGCTGTTGGTAGACTCTGGGGATTTCAAATATTACTCTTAATAATCTATTCCTCAAAAATACTTAATTTGTCAATAAACATGCACATGACAAGTGTCATTATCTTATTGGGTCTATCTAAACCTTATAGTATAATAAATATCATCTTTATAATCAGCTATATTAATCAAACCTTATGTTATGATTAATATTCTTAAACTATGGGTTAAACTTATAAAATCTACAAGTGTTGCTACGAGTGTTCAACTAAGTCCCGGCATGAACCAAAATCCACAGTAATAAACATACTATAACTACTACTAGCTATTACTATTACTACTACTATCTAACTAGCTAAGTAAAGTTCTTGGACTCTACATTTATGATATGGTCTTATGCTTATGCTTATGTTATATGATTGTTAGTAGATTTTCCTTGCTAGGCATTAGGCTCACTCCTTTATTTTAGTGTAATGCAGGAAAATGATATGGAAGGCGGAAGGATTCTTGGTAGCTTGGCTTGTGTGTTAAGGATGAATGAACTGAATGGGTTGCGTGTCGATCGAGGACGACGTTATTTATTAGTATTTTGAATTATGTTTCTTTTGCAATTCTGCATTTAGTTTTTGAACAATTGATTTAAAGTTATGTTTTATGTGTTTATTAAACAATGGGTACCCATACCACATTTTACATCTTATTTTGTAATTTGCACAATATTTATCTTGGGGTTTTAAAAAATAGTAGCTATGTCTAGTAGTTTTAATGGTCCAAGGTCTTAGAAATAGTTGGGTCATTACACATTAAGCATAGGAATAGAATTAATATTAGTAGATATTGAGGCAGCAGAAGATGAACTAGCTAAATATAGAACAAAACAAACAAAACAAGCTCACATCAATATGCATAATCAAACAATAAATTCAAAATTTGGTTAATCCCATCTCAAGATACCAAACACAACATTAATATTAAGTCTTTGGATAGTAATATTAACTGTAATTGATACTCTTGTTGCAGCAATCAAACATTGACAATAAATTATGTCAAATAATAAGTCAATCTTTGGACTAACATATTGCTCACACAAAATACATGTAACGCCCTAATTTCTCATAAATTACCGAGAACACAATGCTGGGTCATAATCATAAATATTGCTCTTTTATTGAATAAAAACTTGAAAATAAATACATATATGGATCCATGATTTTACAAAAAGTAAAATAATTGTCTTCACAAAAATGAGCAACATTTATATAAAACTTTTAAAATAACATGCTTTTATAAAATAAAAAATAGGCCCACGAAGCTCTTAGGCCCTACTCGCCACCGACCTTTCTATCCTTAATTTCCTGAAATATCAACATCATAAGGAGTGAGCTTCTAAGCCCAGTAAGGAAAATACAAAAAAGAGTTAGTCATATAATCATATAATCAAACATATCATGAATTTCTCAAAAGTCATACCCAAAGCTTATTTATACTAATCATACAACAATAAACCTTAGGACATGTAGAGTCCAAGAACTTTACTTAGCTAATTGCTTAGTAGTATTATAGTATGTATAGTATTATCTTTGTTACTGTGGATTCTTGGTTCAGACCAGGAATTATTTGGACACTCATAGTAGTACTTATAGATTTTCTAAGTTTAACCTATAGTTTAAGAATATTAAGTATAACCTAAGGTTTGATTAATGTGACTGATATTAAGGATTATATTTATTATATCATAAGGTTTAGACATCAACCAATAGGATTTTAAGCACATGTTTTGAATGGTGATTAAGGATTAAGTATTTTTTTTTTGGATTAAATTTAATAAGGAGTAAAGTTTGAATGATATAGGGCCAGTCAGCAGCTTTGAATACGTTGAGGGCTTAGTCAAGGCTATTTACTCCATTAAAACTTAGCTAAAAATGTGTAATTTCGTGTTTAATTATTCAGCGTGTGCCGATATATCGCAGCTATAGGGGGCGATATATCGCGGCACGTAGATACGGAAAACACGAGACGATGCACGGTCGCCTCGGGCATACTAGCCCAGGCGATATATCGCCTACAGGGGGCGATATATCGCCTCCTCCAGCATAAATTCAAACACTTTTGAATTCTTTTCCTTTCAGCCATTCAAAGTCCTCCATAAGTCCAACATCTTTTGAATGAGTCTTCAGCCTCTGCTGAACGATTATTCAAATGCTTTTCACCTAAAAAGCCATTATTTTTATTCAAGTAAAATCAAGATACTTTCATTCCCAAACTCTATAAATAGGACCTAGTACCCAGCCATTATTCACCTTTTACTCTAAGTTCAGAAGCTGCAAGTGCTAGGAGAGTGTGAGAGTTAAACACTTGGGTGGGAAAAGTCATAAGCTTAATCATCTTTAGCTTATCAAACACTTTGGGAAGTGAGGTTCGTTAGTATTTCGGTTGTGGTTAGATTGATCTTGCAAGTCTTTGAGGTAACCAAAACTCTAGTTCATTTCTGTATTATGTTATTTTCTTTCTCAAAGTCTTCTACTCAATCTCTAACCTTAATCTCTATTTTGGTTAGGGAATCTAAGTTCTTGAGCACATAAGTTTCGGTAAGCATGTTTCTCAAATGGTTTAGTCTTCCCATTTCCTTTTCATCTCTTTCCTTTTTTTCAACTCACACTTGTTCATTATGGTTTTAGGAGTGTTCCAAAAGTCCCAACTCAGTCCATTATATTCCGGTAACTTTGGTAAGGAAAATAGGCTAGAATCTATATGCTTATGTTTATGTTATCTTATGTGTTATGTTATGATATGTTATGAATATGTTATGAATGTGTATGTTTGTAGGCTTGGGTTTATGCCCTATTTGACTAACAAGACCCCAAAAAGATTATGGGCATATGCCTACTTAGCTAGTAGGACCCCACTAATCTCATGGGCATAAGCTTGTTTAGTCTATGGGACCCCAAGTAATAATGGCCATTATAATAAGTGTATTATGTGTTATGATATGTCTTTATGTTTCTTATGAAATTATGTTTATGACTATGTGTTAGATTTTCCTTGCTGGGCATTAGGCTCATTCCTTTTTGTTTTATGTGCAGGAAAATAAGCTTTAGAGGCGGTAAGATTCGTGACGCTTAGAGGATGTGTATCGATGGTGAATGGAGTCAAGGGGCCGAGCGTTATTCGATTCGAGGATGTAGTCTCATTTTATTTTTTTTATGGTTTTACGTGTATTTTCCGCATTATTTATGTAATGTCTTTTATTTTTTTAAATCATGTTTTGTTTTTTAAAGACAATGGGATCCCATATCCTTCTTAGTATTTATTTGTAAGTAACTCTTATTTTACAAGTTACTCAATAAAATTATGGTATTTTCGTAAAAATGTAAGTTTATGTATAGTTTCGTTAATGGTCCAAATAGTCTAGATTAGTGGGTCATTACAGGACATATCATACCCTAAATCATATCATAATCATAATCTAAGTCATAGCCATAAATCATAAGTCATAGGTCATAAATCATAGGTCATAAATCATAAGTCATAGATCATAAATCATAGGTCATAAATAATAATCATAACTATGGGTCATAATAACAAGTCAGATATAATAAAAAGATAAGTGTTTATACAGGGGTGGCAATTAAGCCCCAGACATAAGTCCGTCATACACCGGACATCACTTAGGTCTGTCATAAAGTTTTGGCAACCGAACCTATCGGACATAGTCCATCATACATCATTGGATATTTTAGGTCCAGACACACTTACCCCTTTATTGTACCTGAAATGTTAGATCATACAAACATAAACTACATAAACTAAGTCATAATACTAAACTACCTAATTTTACTTACCAAAAACCTGAATATTGGAGACAAGAGCGGGATTGAAAATCCTAAAACCAAACATAAAGAAACCATAAGTTTCCTAAAGAAATGAAGTTGAAAAGAAGATCTAAACCATTGAGATAAGAACTTACCGAAAACTTTATGTTTTAAAGAGATTGAACACCTAACCAAAAGTCACTATCACAAGTTAGGATGTGAAGAAAAATGAAAGAATAATAGAAACTATGGTGAATTAAACCTGAAGATAATGAATACCTTGGATAGCTTAGAACCTCGATCTACACCTCAAACACCGAAAACACACAAAATCTTACTTCCCAATTGTTTATAAAAGCTTTAGATTTGAAAGCTTTAATCCCAAGACCCTAGTGTTTCTCTCTAGAATAATCTTAGCAGCTTGGAGGCTCTGAACTGTGCTTGAATGATGAATAGAATGGTTGAGTGAAGGGTCATATTTATAGAGTTCAAGGAGTGAAACTAACTCCCATTTTAATGAATAAATAAATGATTAAAAATTGAATAAATTGGAATTATATGTTCAACAGATGCCCAGAACTCAGTCAAAAACATTCAGGAATGAGTAAAGTTGTTGAAGGTTGTTTCTAGTTCATAATTTTACGAACAACTCAAATATGGCCACTGGAGCCGATATATCGCCTAGGGTAGGTGATATATCACCCTTACCATGATCCCGAGGGTCCGTGGTTTCGTTCGTGCGAAGTCGACGTGTTTTCCGTATCAATTATAAGCGATATATCAGCCCTTAAAGTTGCGATATATTGGCATACGCTGATATTTTAAACATGTTTTTGCACATTTCAGGATAATTTGAAATTGATTAAAAACTACTTTGATTGAGTAAAATGTGATCTTAACAGATAATGGAAGGTTCTAGAGCTTCTAGATCTTTCTTTTGATTAAACTATCCATAAAAAATACTTAAATCCTTTATAAACATGCTTGTGACAAGTGTCACGCTCTTAATTATTCTATCTAAACCTTAGGTTATAATAAATAATATTCTTAGGACTATATTCATTAATCAAACCTCATGATAAAATTAATATTTCTAACCAATAGGTTAAACTTATAAAATCCATAACTATTTCTACGAGTTTCTAACTAAATCCTCGCTTTGACCAATATCCACGAAAACTAAAATTCTACATCTACTACTACTACTATCTAGCTAAGTAAAATTTTGAGACACTACAATACATTTTAATTGTCACACATTGATCACCACAGGTGTGTATGAAATTCAACGAAATATTCACTTACCTTTGGGTCAGTTAATATATGCATAAATCACAAACACACAAGCATCTTGATATCTTAATTTACACAAAAGAGTTCACTTTGGCAACATATTGTTTCAATTAATATATTCAAAATATTAGACATCCTTAAGAAATTTTCCAAAACCAAAATTTAAATTTAATTGTTACTTAAGAAATTATCAATCCTTAACCTTTAATCTTTTAATTAAATATAAACCAAATTGAAAATCTGTACAAAAGTATCTAAATAAATCAGGATATATATATGTATATACCATTATCGTGTACATAAAAGTTGAAGCCATGATTATATATCTAAAACAAAAACCTTAACAAAACCATTTATATATAATCTCATAAAAGGCCAACAATAATCTGAAAAGCATCTAAAAGAAAGAGTCATATATTATATTTAAAATATGCACTGAAGCCAAAAACAAGTGAGATGTTAAAAGCAAATGATTTATAAATCATCAAAGAACACGACGTAAAGGTATATGGCAATACAGAAAAATATCAACACATAATTTTGATCCATAACTAAACCTGCAACTGAGATATTATATACAAAACATATATCCGAACAACAGAAAAAACATAATCGTACGCATAAAAAAATTTCAGCGGCAATATTATTCAGAAAGATCAAAAAACCCTAATTGTATAATAACCCCAAGTTTCTATGAACAAAATCATCAAATCCTCAATAAATTCAGCAAAGGTGGCTCTGGTACCACTTGTTAGAATTAATAATCACTCAAGTAACATGCATAAATATCAATATTTCAATACATAATCTTAGATCCTATACATGTTACTAAAAGTGGTTGAATATAAAATCCTAAATCATATTTCTATAGATCCTTTGCTAAATCAAAGAAGAAGATGAACATGAGAGCGGAAGCACTAACGTGAGGCCATTGTTGGAGATTGCACAAAATGTTTAGATCTTCCTATATAATATGTATCTCTATGAGAGAAAGTCTCTCTTTTCTTCTCTGTTAATGGGATGGCAGACAGAATAGAATGACACATATATATAGGGGACCACAACCCTAATTTATAATTAGTGATTTCCAATTTTTCTCATTATAAAATTAAAAATTCACTTTTTAGTTTCTACACATTAAGTCCATAACATTTTAATATCCTATGATATTTATAACATAATTGGTCACTTAATTTTGTATCACACTTTATAACAACATTATACATTACACATATGTGCCCATAAAATAGGATTTTAATCCAACAATATACACATAAATTATATCAAATAGATAAAAAAAAAAACAAGTGATCAAACCTGATCAAGCATTTGGAGGGGGCTAAGTGGAATTTTGAGAATTTGTACTATATCTGTAACGCCCTAGTAACTCCAAGGCAGTTACTATGAACTTTGAACTGTGCTTAACTCACTAATTGAGTTCTTTGGTTAAAATCGTGCATCTAGGTGTTATTAATAGGTTAAGGTGGAAAACCAATCAAAAGGAAATGATATATTTTATTTAAAACATAAAATTGTTCATGGACCCATAAAAACGTTTACAAGTTATTTATAATCCAAAATTGTCATTACAGTGTAAAATTTACAACCCACCAACCTAAGCAGCAAAAATAGGGTAAACCCCCTATTTCTTTTGAGAAACTCCTTGGTCATGGTGGTCAAGCGGGTGCATATGTACACATCACCACCAAAGCTCTCCACTCAAGGCTGGGTGAGCTTTTCTTTCCCTTTACCTGCACCACATAGAACCCATGAGCCAAAGCCCAGCAAGAAAACTCAATACTGCATGTATATAATATCAAATGATGATCATGATAATCATCCAGGACATGTAGTCCTAAAAAAATGAGTGACAGATGAGTGAGTCACTAATGTGGGTTCCGCACCCTTTACAAATAAGTAATCAAGTCACTAGCTTAAACATGATAAGTGACTGATGAGCGAGTCACCAATGTAAACCAAATGAGTGACCATGGAGTCACTAGTGTGGGTTCCATACCCTTAGCCAAGTGACGATGGAGTCACTTGTGCCATCTGGTCTTGGCTCTGAGTAACTAGTCATGGAACTAGGCAAGTGCTTTTAGTTTTCATCGAACTTGGGGTCAGTCTGGAATTAATGCTCATGATGAGTCATTCAATGCAGATGTCGATTAGATCTAATCTTTTATCGGCTCTGCGTTCATGACGCTTATGTTGCTCCTGACTCATAGGTCTGTAACATACGACCAGTGTTCATTACTGCTGTTGAACTTGCTAGTAAGTCACAGCTTCACAGACGGATCTGACACCATTGCCGATACTAACTAATAAGTCAGTGCCATTCGCAAGTAAGAAATATTTGCTAAGCATTTGATATGCAATCAATGTCCACATTTAAACACTCAACATGCCTTAATAATAACCATGCATGTCACATATGGGGTGTAGTTTTCTTACCTCTGGTTCGAGCGAGAAATAGTAAAAGAACGACCCTTGAGAATGTAATGACCCACTAATCTAGACTATTTGGACCATTAACGAAACTATACATAAAAAGTCTTACTAAAACACACATTTGCAAAAATACCATAATTTATTATAAACTTGTAGAAACAAAGGTTACTTTCATAAAAATAAGTAGGATATGGGTACCCATCGTCTTTAAAACAAAAACAACTTAAAGTAAAAAGGGTTACATAGAAAATGCGGAAAATACATTTGAAACCCTAATAAAAACATAAACAAGACTACATCCTCGAATCGAATAACGCTCGGCCCCCTTGACTCCATTCACCATCGATACACATCCCCTAAGCGTCACGAATCTTTCCGCCTCTAAAGCTTATTTCCTGCACATAAACAGAAAGGAGTGAGCCTAATGCCCAGCAAGGAAAATCTAACACATAGTCATACACATAAATTTCATAATGAACGTAAAGACATATCATAACACATAATACACTTATTATAATGGCCATTATTACTTGGGGTCCCATAGACTAAACAAGCTTATGCCCATGAGATTAGTGGGGTCCTACCAGCTAAATAGGCATATGCCCACAATCTTTTTGGGGTCTTGTTAGTCAAATAGGGCATAAGCCCAAGCCTACAACAAACACATGCATAACATATTCATAACATATTCATAACATATTCATAACATATCATAACATAACACATAAGATAACATAAACATAAACATATAGATTCTAGCCTATTTTCCTTACCAAAGTTACCGGGATATAATGGATTGAGTTGGGACTTTTGGAACACTCCTAAAACCATAAGAAAGAGTGAGTCTAAAGAAAGGAGATGAAATGAAAGAGATGGAAAGACTAAACCATTAAGAACTTGGATTCCCTAACCAAAATAAGAATGAGGTTAGGGGACTGAGTAGAAGGTTTTGAGAAAGGAAATAACATGAAATAAATGGAATAGAGTTTCGGGTTTACCTTAAAGATTTGCAAGATCAATCTAACCTCCACCGAAATACTATAGAACTCACTTCCCAAAGTGTTTGATAAGCTTATGATGTTTAAGCTTATAGTTTTTCCCAAACCAAGTGTTTACACTCTCACACTCACTTAACACTAGCAGCTTCTGAACTTAGAGAAAATGGTGAATAATGGTTGGGTACTAGGTCCTATTTATAGAGTTTGGGAATGAAAGTATCTTGATTTTACTTGAATAAAAATAATGGCTTTTTAGGTGAAAATCATTTGAATAATCCTTCAGCAGAGGCTGAAGACTCGTTCAGAAGATGCTGGACTTATGGAGGAGTTTGAATGGCTGAAAGGAAAAGAATTCAAAAACAATTGAACATATGCTGAAGGAGGCGATATATCGCCCCCTGTAGGCGATATATCGCCTGGGCCAGTATGCCCGAGGCGACCGTGCATCGTCTCGTGTTTTCCGTATCTATGTGCTGCGATATATCGCCCCCTGTAGCTGCGATATATCGGCATACACTGAATAATTAAACACGAAATTACACACTTTTAGCTAAGTTTGAATGGGGTAAACAGCCTTGACTAAGCCCTCAACGTATTCAAAGCTGCTGACTGACCTTAGGGAATTCAAACTTTACTCCTTATTAAATTAAATCCTCAAAAAAATACTTAATCCTTAATCACCATTCATAACATGTGCTTAAAATCCTATTGGTTGATGTCTAAACCTTATAATATAATAAATATAATCCTTAATATCAGTCACATTAATCAAACCTTAGGTTATACTTAATATTCTTTAAACTATAGATTAAACTTAGAAAATCTATAAGTACTACTATGAGTGTCCAAATAATTCCCGGTCTGAACCAAAAATCCATAGTGACAAAGATAATGCTATAAATACTATCATACTATTATCTATCTTAGCTAAGTAAAGTTCTTGGACTCTACAGAGAACGATTAACCTTTTGATTCCTTAGCGGTTACCTAGTCATAACTAATTATAACCTCCATTAATGAAAATCAACAATAAAAGGGTCTTGACCTAAACCCCACTCCCAGGACCCTGAATTGTACCCAAACGGTGAGTAGATTCGATCCCGAGCCTTAGGAATTCAAACCTCGAACCAAAAACCCTTAAAAATGCCCAAAATAGAAACTTGAAGAAGCAGGGTAGCACTGTAGTGCTACCCCCTAGCGCCCCAGCGCCCAAGACAGATTGAAACCCTCCTGAGTAGCGTTGTAGCGCCACTTGTGGGCGCTACAGCGCTACACCCAGCTAGAATGGCCCTGAAACTTTCCCCCTTCGACTCCACCATTTCCAACCTGAAACAAACGCTTCCAAACCTCATTTAAGTCCTAGATGAATCCAAAAACCATCTACATATGTCCTAGGAATCACAACCCAAGAACCCTAGCCAAAAACTCCCATCAATTCCCTTTAACCAATCTAGAAAACCAAGCTGAAAACCAAACCAAAAACAGAGCAAAGCTAGAGTTTTAATGGCTAGAACCTTACCTCAAGCTCAGTTTAGGATCCTCTTCAATGGTGGAACACAATCCTAAGCCCTCAAGATCCACTTCCCTAGCTTGAATCCTCAAATGAAGCTCAAAAATCCAAAGAAAAATGAAGAAGAAAAGAATGTACGGGAGGGAACCTTGATACTCTATTTTGGCTAACCTTCCACAGCCTTCAATGGCTTAAACATATCCTAGGGTTAAAATACTAAATTGTCCCTAGGTCATTTAAAGTTTTCTAAAGGCTCCAAAGGGTAAAACCGCCATTTCTCGCCTATTTCGTTAATCATAATTAACACCCTCCAATCCTCGTTATTCTCAAAATTCTCAAATACCAATAATTCATATCTCGTCACCCTTTAATTCCCGGCAACACTCTAATCACCAAAATACCCTGAGACTCACTCCGAGCCCCGAACTTAATCCCGTTATAACCAAACGGCTAACTTGCACTCAAAGATCGTCTCATGCCGAATGGCTCGAACAAATCCACATTATATTGTGGCCTCATCAATAATTCACCAACATGCATGAAAATACACAATTACACCCTCAACAAGCCAAATTACCAAAATGCCCCTATGATGAAATGTGGACCCACATGCATGCATTTAACATCATATTATAATATAATTCACATAACCATGCACATAATCATTTAATGGCATAATAAATCAATTATGGCCCTCCCGGCCTACTAATCCAACCATTTAACTGCATTAGGGATTTCGGGGCATTACAACTATTCCCTCCTTACAGAAATTTCATCCTCGAAATTTACCTGAATAGCTCGGGATGCTGACTCCAGCTCCTAGGTCACTTGCTCGACCTTGCTGTTCCTCCATAATACCTTAACCAAAGGTATCATCTTATTCTTGAGGACCTTGTCCTTTCTGTCAAGTATCTAGACTGGCTGTTACTCATAGGAGAGATCTGCCTCAAGCTTCAGATCTTCATAGCTCAAAACATGAGTCACATCAGATACATACCTCCGAAGTGCTGAAACATGAAACACGTTATGCACGACTGACAATGCCAGAGGTAAGGCCAACCTGTAAGCCACCTGACCAATCATTTCCAGGATCTCAAATGGACCTACAAATCTAGGGCTCAACTTTCCCTTCTTCCCAAATCTCCTCACCCATTTCCATGGCGAGACTCTACGGAAAACATAGTCTCCCACTTGGAACTCCACTTTCCTACGCTTGAGATCTGCATAACTTTTCTGTCTACTTTGAGAAGTGAGCATTCAAGCTCAAATCTTCTCAATGGCCTCACTGGTCCTTTGAACTGCCTCAGGACCTAAGTATCTCATTTCACCTGTCTCATCCCAATGGATGGGAGATCTGTACTTCCTACCACACAACATCTTATAAGGTGCAACCCCAATGGTAGCCTGATAACTGTTGTTGTAGGAAAATTCATTCAAAGGTAGATATTTACTCCAGGATCGACCAAAGTCCAGTACACATGCTCGCAGCATGTCTTCCAATATTTGGATTGCCCTCTCAGATTGTCCATCTGTCTGAGGATGATAAGAAACTACTAAACTTCAACTGTGTTCCCATGGCCTTCTGTAAACTCACCCAAAACTTGGAAGTAAAAGTGGGGTCTCCATCTGACACGATCGACCTCGGTGCTCTATGAAGGCGCACAATCTCTCTCACATAGAGATCTGCATAATGGTCAATTGTATATGTAGTCCTCACTGGCAAGAAGTGAGCTGACTTGGTATAACAATCCACAATAACCCAAATAGAATCATGTTGACCAACAGTCCTGGGTAACCCCACCATGAAATCCATCCTGATGTCCTCCCATTTCCACTCTGGGATATCCAGAGGCTGCAATAACCCTGCCGGCCTCTGATGCTCCGCCTTGACCTGTTGACATGTCAAGCACTTAGCCACATATTCTACTACATCCATCTTCATCCCCGTCCACCAATACTGTGATCTTACATCTTGATACATCTTCATGGTGCCTGGATGCAAAGAGTAAGGAGTAGTATGAGATTCATCCAGAATCTCTCGCCTCAATGCAGTGTCTAACGAAACACATATCCGGCCCTTCTATCTCAGGAAGCCCAAATCAGACACTGTATAATCTCTGGATACTCTAGCCAAAACATCCTCTCTGATCTTGATCAGTTGTGGATCACCCAACTGACCCTCCTTTATTCTCTCCAACAGTGTAGACTGTAGCGTAATATTGGCCAACTGGCCCACCAGCAACTCTACACCAGCTCTGGTCATATCATCTGCTAACTCTCTGACTATCATCATTATCAAAATTGAGATTAGTTAGAACAGCTCCGACCACACTAGCCATTTGATAAAATTAGCTATTTTAGTTAATGATATGACACTTTTTTTAGCTTTTTCATACTCCAACCATAACCCCATCATCCTAGATATTATAACAATTTGTTTTTGGACTAGCCAAATTAATGACATATTATTTTAATAATAAAAATTAGTGTAACGTCTGTATTTATCCAATAAAATCACATAATAATTCAAGCGTTGAAAAATAATAATAAATGTTGCCCATTTTATTATAAATAATGCAATAGGGTACCCAGTCAAAAGAAAACATACTTTAGAATCTTTAATGCATAAAATAATGTAAAATAAAGCAACATTATTAATCTTTTATTTAAAACAAATAAAAACTAGTAAAAATTGTGTGCTCCCTTTGACCACCATCAACTATATGATCCTCACTAGTACACACACTACTGGTTGGAATCAACTTGCACTCATCATTCTAACGTTCTACTTGGCTTTATCTGCACATATAAAACATAAGGAGTAAGCTTCTAAGCCCAGTAAGAAAATACATACAAACACATAAGCATAACAATCACATAATTCCTAGCTAAAAACTTACTTTACAAGTCTTATATCACATACATATGCCTATTAAACATAGTCATACAAAATCATATATAAACCTTACTAATATCGTAGCTTAATCCAAAAGTGAACGTAGGAAAGACTAAGGATATCCTTAAATACATAATAACGAAACAGACAATTTATGATGGTAGAGATAACTGTAATAGGCAAATCAGAGTCATATTACCTCACGTACAAATCCCTCATGTCCCTGCAACGTTATCCATACATATTCCATACATACATATTCTATTATAAATATCTACCTAATTTCCTAGGTACATAATAACGAAATAGACAGTTTATGAGGGTAAAGATAACAGTAATAGGCAAACCAGAGCCACATTACCTCACGTACAAATCCCTCATGTTCCTGCAATGTTAGCCATACATATCACACATACATATTCTAACATAAATATCTACCTAATTTCCTTACCTTGAAAATGGAGATAAGAGAGTGATTGTGCTAAATTCCTTAGAACCACACGCCCAAAGTGCCCTTTAAATCATAAAATTTACATAAACTAGCATTAGAGTCTAAACTATCATATATCTTAAATCGAACTTTACACCTTAATAATCATACCACAACTTTGTGAATCAATACTCTAGTCCAGACTATGAATGAAACTTGAAATCTTGAGGAATTATTCTATCTCCCAAATGCCTTAGAATTTCGGCCATTAGAAGCCTTGGGGTTTCAATGAAGAAAAATGTTTAGCAAGGATATAGTGTTTTGGTTTTTGGTAGAGAATGGAACAAGAGCTAGGGTTCAAAATATGATGAAGGCTCCAGGTGTAGTGTATCTTGGCCAAGAAGAATAAAAGATGAAGATAGAAGAAAGTGTCTAGGAACTTAGGCTTGTTCGAAAATTGTGAGTAAAATGAACGGCTTTAAAGACCTCTTTATAGTCTCCAATCTTAATCTCCTTCCTAGTTTCTCTCCCACCATCTCAACCTACTTTAAAATTTCAAACTTTTCCTCCAACCTCTTCCCTTCTCCTATGTTTTGGCCAGCCCTAGTCTTGTGGTAACCAAATCCCCGCATTTTCTCCCTTAATGCCACACACCCAAGCTTGTTATTCAAAACTAAGTCAAGATCTCTCCTAGTTGTTTGTTTCTAGCCTACACGCTACCTATGCATATTATCCCTCAAATTTAAATATTTAAAATCAATTGAAGTCTTTCCTCCATAATCCTACATGCTATAATCTAGGAATTAAAATCAAGTTGCTCCAACTTAGCTTAAATCTCTCAAAAGTGTACTTCTTAGAAATCTCGTAACTTTAGACCTATCTGTAATAAAATAAACATTACTGAATTTGTAATAGTCCAATTTGAACAATCTTGGTACCGTTGGAAAGCTAATTCAATTATCTACAACTTTTTAGAAATATAAGTTTTCCAAAATCGTAATATAACTGGGTGAAAACTGGGTCTCACGTTACAGTACCTTAGAGTTATGACAATTTCATTTAATTATCTAATTCTTCTAACTTCCACAAATATCTTAACCAACAAATTTAAATACTAAAATAATGTCTTCCAATATGTGTGACATATCTACTTATACTTATATTATCTTAAATAATAAACTCTTATTCTAACAAATAAACTCCAAACTTATCATGTGCTTTAAATTAATACCAAAATTAATCATAACCTATAAAATTACCATACTTAAGCAACCATCTCATATCCATATTCCAAGTAGCGAAACACATAAATAATTTCTAGGAAAATAGAATAATAACTTGGCTACTACAATTAGTAAGGAGGGAACATAAAATCAATGTTGGAACCATTTATATTCTCTATAAATACAAGATAGTAAAATAATTATGTAAATTATTAAAATAATAAATTCTTTCTATAATAGAGAGCATGGTTGGAAGAAGTTCAAAAAAAAGACTCGCTATAGTAGCTTTTTAGCAATTTTGGCTAAACTTTAATTAGTAATGGGTTAATGTGGTTGGAGATGCTCTTACTTCGCAAAATTGTTTAAGTTGATCTACATCAAAAATTCAATTAACCAGGAAACCTGGATAAATCAAATTCTAGGGAGAACTAGAAAAAAAAAACGTTGTCCTCTGGCGGCACCCACAGGAAGTCTAAGTTACATACACCATCCTCTATCCCCCGGCGTCCAAGAAAATGAAGTATAAGAAATAGAGAGTCTAAACACAACTTTTATTAGTTAAAGACATTCTTTGGCTTTGCTCCTGAGGAAACAGAGAAGTGTCTTACCTGGGGACATTGTGGGATACTTAGTCTACTTTTGGCTAATGTCTGCTTGGACGAACTTGATCGTTGGATGGAAGTAAAAAATTAAGATTTCTTTCTTAGGTTATTGGTTTAGTAACTCAAGTACATGGACAATCTGATTTCTCCCATAGGTTTGCTCGACTAATTTGTTAGTTATTATGGGAGTTTCCTCTGTTGGCCAAGACATATAAATAGAAGCTCATTTTATTCAGTTGGGGTATCATAAATTTAGAGAGTAATTTGTGAAGATTGGTTTTACCATTTGGCTTCGAGAATGTTTTCTATGGTGAAAGAAAACTTTATACTTGGAACAAGATTCTATTGTCATCACTTTGAACTGATTTTTTTGGAAAATTGAATAAAGAATTCCAACAATTGGAGAGATTGTTCAACTGTGGATGTTGGCTCATTATTTGGGTTGAACCACGTAATTAGTTTTTGTATTTTCTATTATATTTTGCTGATTTTTTGTTCTAACATGCAAATAATTTCTTGTTTCATCTTGCATTAACTTTTCTTTATTTGACATTCTTGACGGTGCTATGTCAAACCATACTTTCGTCCTCCCAAGAATTATGTTATTCGGAACAGTCCGGAATGGGAAATGGGGTAGGGTAATACTTCATGGTCAAAATTTATACAAACAAGTGGACTAGATAAGAGTCAAAAGATGGATTATGTGCATTATGAGGGTCACATTTGTTGACAAATTGGCTCAAGCTCAAGGCTCAAGACACCTAGCTTGCACCTAAAGTCAAAAGTTGGGTGGTTAAGTGGTAACTTGAGACTTTTGTGTCTCTTCATTAGAGCACATGGGGATAGAGAAAGCCTTTTCCCTTCTATAAATAAGAATGAGCTCTTTGAAGAAGAGCAATCGGTTATAGAGGGAGAATCAGAGAGAAAAGACTTAGTTGAGAGTGAGAGCATTTGTTGAGAGAAATACTTTGTGAGTGAGAGTATTTGGGAAACACTCTGGGGAACACCTCAGAGATATTATCGGTGAAGAAATATGTATCTGTATTCTATATATTTTCTACTTAGTTCAAAAATATTTGCTGCCTCTTGTAGATGTAGGAAAATTACAAAACACCATAATTATGTGTGTTTTATTTTTACCTATTTGATATATTCCAATACCACTATTTATTGCTTCTGTGCACAACAAATTGGTATCAAATTGAAGCTCTCAATGAGATGAATCCAACGCAGCAAGAATCGCTCAAATCAAAGGTCGAACGCACTGCCAGTAACTGAGTCCACTCACCGAGTTGGGCTGAGTCAGCTCACTAAGTTCAGCCACCAAGCCGTTGACCGAGCCATTTGACAGAGTCACGAAGTTGTTGACCGAGTCATTGACCATGCCGCTTCATCAATTTGACTGGGTCGTTAGCCGTTTACTTTCGTTGACTATTGACCAAGTCGTTGACCGTTGACCAACGAGTCAACTCGGTCAAAAGTGAATTTTGGCCCGAGTTAGTCCATTTTTTCACTCGCTTCCAACCAAATGAGACCTATTCCTAGCTAATTGGACTGTTTTGGATTCAACCGCGAACTCTGTTTTTTCAATTAATGTATAATTTTTTTTTGGAAAACCCCTATTTTAAGTTATAAGTGCCAAATTATGTTATCTGTTTGTACTAATGGCTAACATCGGAGAGACCGACGAAGGTGCACAACTTGAGGGTTGAAGTTCTTTAGATGAACAACGTGATATTAAAAGTTATGGTGAAACAAGTGGTTCCATTTGAATAACCATGTTATCCAATGCGAAGTTTGAGGTAGAGAAATTCGACAGCACAAATAAACTTTGGTATGTGGCAATGCGAAGTGTTAGATCTATTGTTCAGAGAATCATCTAATATTGCCTTGCAGACTAGGCCAGAAGATTATTCCAATGAAGACTGGAATTATTCCAATCGACAAGCTTGTGGCACAATATGATTTTGTTTGAGAAAATATTACAAGTACTTTGTCATAAAAGAGAATGTAGCCAAAGTTCTCTAGAAGAAGCTCGAGGACAAGTACATGACAAAAAGTGTAGAGAACCGAATCTACCTGAAGAATAAGCTTTTCCATTTTCAGTATCCCTATGATTGAGAACTTAGATAATTTCAATAAAATTATGGTTGATCTACAAAATATAGATGCTGAAATTATTGATGAAGATAAAGCTTTGCTAATCATTTAACCACAACTCTATTATATGTAAAAGATGAGGTTAAATTCATAGATGTTTATAATGCTTTGGTGAATAATAAGTACCGGAAGAAGGATCAGTCGACTTACGAATGTCAGGTACATTCCAAATCTAAAGAAAAACCTTATTTTTTTAGGTGTTTTTTATTTTGATGGTTATGAGGTAACATTGGAAAATGGAGTCTTGAAAGTTGTACGAGGTGCATTTGTAGCGATGAAGGGAACATGAAAGGCAAATTTATACTTCTTGGACGGGAGTACAGTTATAGGAAGAGCAGTTGTCTCTATCAATTCTGAAGAGAATACATATGATTCTTCCCACCTTTAGCATATGTGCTTAGGGAATGTCAAAGAGAAGGTTTTGCAAGGCCTAATGAAGCAAGGTCTACTTAAAGGTTCCAAGACTGGAAAGTTTGATTTCTGCAAGCATTGTGTACTGGGAAAACAAACAAGAGTCAATTTCAACACTGCTATTCATTGCACTAAGGGAGAACTGGTTTACATTCACACGGATGTCTGGGGACCTTCCAAGAATGCTTCACTGGGAGGTAAACACTGGCTTGTAACTTTTATTGATGATTTCTCTAGATATGCCTGGGTATACACCATGAGTCACAAAGATGAAGTTCTGGATATCTTTCTTACATGGAAGAAAATGATTGAGAATCAGAAAGGTAGGAAGATCAAGAGAATCAGATTAGACAATGGTGGCGAGTACAAATTAGATCCTTTCTTAGAAGTTTGTCAGAATGAAAGGATAATCAGACACTTTTCAGTATCGTGAATGCCACAGCAAAATGATGTTGCAGAATGAATGAATCGTACTTTGGTTGATAAAGTTCAATGTATGTTTTCTCAATCCAAATTGAGCAAGGCATTTTGGGTCGAGGCTTTTTCATATGCAACCCATATCGTCAACCGACTCCCTGCTACTGCAATAGATGGGAAAACTCCTAAAGAGGTATGGTATGGACAACCTACTTCTGATTATGATTCATTATGAATATTTTGATAACCTGCATATTTTCATGTTACTAAATCCAAACTGGACCCTAGAGCAAAGAAAGTTGTGTTCTTGGGTTTTAATGGAGGAGTTAAAGGATTTCGTCTTTGGTGTGGTGAATCCAAGAGGATCGTCTTAAGCCGAGATGTCACATTTGATGAGTCTGTTATGATGAGATAGAAAACTTCAGAGAAAGAGAATGAGAATCTGAATGCTCTTTCTAAGGTGGAGCTTAAGATACCAGAAAATATTGAAAAATTTGTTCTGATTACCGATCGTGGTGAAGATGAAAGTGAAGATCCAGAAGGAGATATCAGTTGAGGTGAGGTTCCCTCACCATCATCATTGATCAATCAGCAACCAAAATCTATTGCTGCATCTCGAACGATAAGGGAGATTAGAAAGCCTGCCATATACATAGACATGGTAGCATTCGCACTTCCAGTAATTGATGATGATGTCCCATGCACATACAGAGAAGTTGTTCAGAGAGTTGACAGTAAGCAGTGGAAGATGGCAATGGATGAAGAGATAAAGTCTCTACATAAGAATTAGACTTGGAAGTCGGTTCAACTTCCCAAAGGAAAGAAAGCTATTGACTGCAAGTGGGTCTATGCTAAAAAGGAAGGGGTTCCTGGTAAAGACAACATCTGGTACAAAGCCAGACTGGTAGCAAAAGGTTATGCTAAAAAAGAACAAATATACTACAATGAGGTATTCTCACTTATTGTTAAGCATTCATCTATTCGAATATTGTTGGCTTTGGTAGCACAATTTAATCTCGAGTTAGCTCAACTCGATGTCAAGACAACTTTTCTCCATGGTACTTTGAACGAAGAGATCTACATGTCTCAATCAGATGGCTTCAAAGTTCCAAAATGAGAGAATTGGGCTTGGAAGCTTAGAAAGTCACTGTATGGTTTAAAGCAATCACCACGACAATGGTATAAGTGCTTTGATAGCTTCATCAGAGAGCAGAAGTACACCCGTAGCCAGTTTGATCATTGTGTGTACTTTTGGAAACTCCAAAATGGTAATTTCATTTATTTTCTCTTATATGCTGATGATATGTTAATTTCATCTGAGGGCAAGGTGGACATCGACAGAATGAAGGCCCAGTTGAGTTCATAATTTGAAATGAAAGATCTTGGAGAAGCTAAGAAAATTCTTGGGATAGAGATCACAAGAGATAGAGTTGCAAGCACGGTCTGTCTGGCACAGACTCAGTAACTGAAAAAAAAAAATTACTTCGAATGTTTGATATCGATGAGAAGATCAAACCAATAAGTACACCACTTGCTCCTCATTTTTAGTTTAGTGCATTTATGTCACCTAGCACCGCCGATAAAAAGAAGTAAATTGAGAGCGTTCCGTATACAAATGTCGTTGGTGCCCCGATGTATACCATGGTGTGTACCAGACCTAATATTTCACATGTCGTTAGTATGGTGAGCTGATACATGCACAATCCTAGTAAAGGACACTGGCAAGCAGTGAAGTGGATTCTACGGTACATCCATGGTACTATGGATATTGGTTTGAAATTTGAGAGAAATAAGACTAATGGTAAACACCTAGTTGGATATGTGGATTCAAACTATGGTGGAGATCTTGATAAGCGTCGATCTACTACTGGTTATGTGTTCAAAATTTTAGGAGGACCAGTTTGCTGGAGATCAACATTGCAGTCAACTGTTGCTTTGTCCATTACAGAGGCAGAGTATATGGTTGTAACAAAAGCATTCAAAGAAGTTATCTGACTTCTCGGGTTGACAAAGGATTTGGGTATTGTTCATAAGAATGTGGAGGCTTTCTACGATAGCCTTAGTCCATCATGGTCGCACCAAGCACATCGATGTGAGATTTCATTTTGTTCGAGAAATCGTCGATGAAGGGAATGTTATACTCTACAGATATGCTTACAAAGGTAGTTACAGGGATCATGTTTCAACACTATTTTAACTTGATCTACATCTCTCGAGCTTAAAGCAGTGAGGGCACATTCAGAGGCAGCACTATGAACTTTTTGCTAAGGTGGAGATTGTTGAAAAATTGGCTCAAGCTCAAGGCTCAACACCTAGCTTGCACCTAAATTCAAAATTTGGATGGTTAGGTGGTAACTTGATTTTGTGTCTCTTCTTCATTAAAGCACATTGGGGGGGAGAGAGATAGCCTTTTCCATTCTATAAATAATAAGGAGCTCTTTGAAGAAGAGAAATTGGTTGGAGAAGGAGAATTAGAGTGAAAAAGCTTAGTTGAGAGTGAGAGCATTTGTTGAGAGAAATACCCTGTGAGTGAGAGTATTTGGGAAACACTTTTGAGGAACACCTGAGATATATTATGGGTGAGGAAATTTGTATCTGTATTTTGTATATTTTCTACCCTGTTCAATAGTATCTACTGCCTCCCATGGACATAGGCAAATTGTCGAACAACTTGATTCTGTGTGTTTTATTTTTACCGATTTGATATATTCCTATGCCGCTATTTATTTCTTCCATGCACAACAACATTTTGATCGGTGTTTGAGGGCCTGTAGTAGATGTAGCTTCCTTGAGAAATTACTTGATTGAGTTCTGTGGTCAGAAATATATGGTCAAGCTTGATAATGAATACCTCGCTATTGAAGACATAACAAAGGGTATAATGTTTCTAGATCGACCATGTATTATGTCGTAGGGTTGTTTACCCAACTCTTAGATACACTGCTATAGGTTGGAAGATCATCAGTGAGAAAGGTGTAGGAACTCTTTTATCCATTACAACAAGTTTGAAACAATGCATCAAGCAGTTTAAAAAGTTAAATTTTGTGAAGGGCAACCGAGATCGAGATGCGCAACCTTGTTTCCAGATGTTTCATGCCACCCAGGCTCGTACAAGTGCACAAATAAACAAGTTTTTTTGTCAACAATGGTAGAGTGGTATAGATATGCAAATATCTGAAAGAAAATTGTGAACTTTTGCTTCTACATTATTAGGGGTTCACTTGCTAAGCTATATGCAGCAAAATACAAGCTAAGATCCAGAGCAAAGGTTTACAAGATTTGTGCACAGTATCTAAGTCGTCCTCTGAAGGAGAAGAAGGATCAATCACCCGAGTATCATAATTTGTTGCGGATGGTTCTTGTTGAGTCTCAATTAATGGGGTCTAGTATACTAGGATGTCACTTGTACCGAAAATCGATTACAGCCCCTTTCCAAGTTATTGGAGACCTGGCCATGAGATTATTTTGCTTGAGGACTACATTTCAATGCTTGTTTGGAACTACGTACAAAAGAAAAACTATAATGTTGGATTAGCTTTCTTTGGCAAGAAGTGGTGATAGCAGAGGAGATACAAATGGTTGTGGGCTCCAAACAAGACGGTGAAAAGATGGAAAACGAGAAATTTTAATTGCTATATCGGTATCACTTGTTGAATTTTCTTTTATTCATTGATTGAATTCTTAGTAGTTCTTTATTATAATGCAACATACAGGCTTTATAGATACCGAACAATGCAAGTTGATAGGTGAAACATGTACGGAAATAATTTATTCTTTCTCATCATTGCTCAACTAACAAGTAACAAATAGATAACAAAAGAAAATTTGTTTAAATAAAAGATACATCACTGCTAAAAATTGTTCTTTGTTGGAGCACTTAGTTTGCCCAAATTGCACATCAATTGCCCCGATCCTCGATCCAATGTCTAATGCCTTTGATAAGCTTCACATTTCCATATGTGCTGAGCCAAACAATATCGTGTTTGAAATTCCGTTTTTAGTAATTACCAAATTAATTAAACCATGTGAATTAATTAAAGTGCGGAATGGTAATTAACTGTTTGCACAGATAACAGTTCTGTCGGGACAGAATCCAAACTTGTCACGACAGAAACTGAACACAATAAAAAGGCAGTGCAAAACAATAAAGAACACAGCGAATTTTTACAAGGTTCAGAAACCCTTTCGAATAACCTACTCCTTGGGGCCACACCCAGAGAATAAAACCAATTAATAAAGAATCACAAGTACAAAAATATTGACTTAAACAAAACAAGACTCCCTCTTGAGATTTGTCGCAACTTTGTTGTACTTCTCTTCACTAATCTGATTTTGATTGAAACGCTCAACCACTTGAACTCCGTTCAATGGCCAGCGAGTGCTTGCATCCTCCTGATGCAAGGCTTGTAAAAATCTTCTCCCGAAGACTATAAACGTTGTGTTCAAATTACAATGTGTATTCACTCATGAACATGGTATAAACTCACCACTAAAAACTAAACACACATAATTCTACAAGATCACGTGAATACTTATGATCTTAAATACAAAGAGGAACTCTCACAAATATTACAATAATGCTCACGAATACTGCACCAAAGAGTTCACTTTTCTCACTGCCTTTAGAGCCCTATTTATAGAGTCTGTTTTCGTGCTCATAAAGGCTGAGAAATAATTCTTCTAATAAAAGCAAGAATAATTGAAGATATTCTTGATTGATGAAGAGTTGCCTTTTTTAGAAGATGCTGATCCGACAGATACGATTTTGGTGGGGACAGCTTAGACCTGTGTCGGATCAAAAACAAGCTCAAAAAGGAAACAACAATTAATGACATTAAGGAACCAGCTTCATGTTTTTAATTCTTGAGTTGCACGAAAATATATAAGCAAATAAACCAGAAACAACTTTGGGTAAGTACCAAATATTTGCAATATAAATCTTCCCTTTATAAAAAAAATGGGACAATATAAGCTAAATAAGGAAGCTCACAATTATCCAAAAGTCACAAAATGGGAAAGCGTATTTCCGAAAATTATAATAAAGGGAAACAACCAATTCCGAAAATTAAAATAAAAGGAAACAAACCAATTTATCTTTTAAGAAAAAGATATTTCTATAAAAATGTCGATTATAGGATTTACAATCTCCCCCTTTGGCAATTTTATAGACAAAGAATATCTATTTTTGAAAGATCCCTGCAAAACACAAGTAAGTGCTTAAAATCATAAGAGTCACAAAATGACTCCCCCTGCGAAGGATAACCAAAGCACAAGATAAAACAGTTAACAAAAACCAATAAGAAACAACAGGGTTAGTCAACATAATCGATGTACCAAAAAATAGAGTTACTCTCTCTCCCCCTCATTGTCTAAGGAAATGCCAAAGAACAAAGGAAATGAAACCAGAAGAAAGACACATGAAGTGTTCTTTTACATCTAACAAAAGTAAAATAAAAATAGATCAAATGGTACTATGATCATCAGGGGGCAGGAGAGTTGGATGCACTGAGAATGGCCAATGAAGCAAGAATTTGGCGCTGAGTCTCCTCCATTAGAGTGAACCGGTCAGAAAGACTTGTAATTCCTGTCTGGACAGAAGCAAGATCAGTCGGGACAGCAGGCGTGTCAGTCACAACATTGCCAGAACCAGGACCAGCCAGATTAATTCCTTTGACTTTTTGAGCTGTGGACGGAGCATGATCATCTTTGACAGTATAGGTGGGACCAACCAAAGGAGAAGTCAAGGTTTCATGGGACTTCTTCAAAGGACGTTGAGAGTCCAAAAGTTTGTAAATGACTTGTGGAAACATCAAGTGTTTCCCCTTGTGTTTGGCACCACTTAAAGACATGATTTGGTCAAAAATAATAGCAGCAAGATCTATGGCAACTCCAGTACCAATTTTGAACAATAGAAAGGCCATGTCTTGAGTGATGGTCGAGGAATGAGTGGTAGGCATCCAGTTAAACATGGCGAACTTGAAAAGAGCACCATAATAGTGAGTGAGATCCAAGACACGGAGAGAAGTGCTTAGTTCCCACACCATAGCTTGACCAACCAATTCAGACAAAACTTGATCCTTTGCAAACTCAACAAAATCATCAATCTCAATAGGAACAAGATTGAGAACCTTAGCGATTTCAGACGGACAAAACTTAAACCAATGTCCCATAACATACACTTTATGAAACATAAAAGAAGATTGGTCTAATAACTGATCATTCAAATTTGCATAAAATTCTTTAACAACCCGAGGAACAAACCCATCAAACCCAGATAAGGATCGCAACCAACCTCTTTCCTCTAAAGTAAGTAATACCCCAAAAACACGATGAGGAGCAAAACGAAAATTTTGCTCACTAATAAAATGACGATGGTCATAAAATTGCATGTTCTTCTCATTATCATTAAAACAGAATGTAAGAGAATGGGGTTTGAAAGAACCTGAGGTACGGACAGGAGTACCTTTTTGCTTAGTAAGTTTGGAAGACAATTCGGGAAATGCCAACAGTGTGGTACCTTTTGAGTCAGATGAAACAGGAGAGGCTTCGGATGGGTCTTCGTCAGATTCAGCCTCCTCAGCCAAATCATCAAGAGGAATGTCAGGATTTGGCTCAGTCAAGGAAGGGTCCAACTCAGGCTGAGAGTCTTCCGTTTCAAAAGAAACATCCTCCGTTTCAAGGAAGGGCAAGGAGGTGGGTTGATTTTTGCCTTCAATTTAAAATGAGATAAAGGAGATGAATCAGAGATGGAGCTGGTACCTTTTGATGGAGCCACTTTGGCCTTCTTCCCTTTCTTTGTTCCAATACCTTTGGTCCTACGTTTGCCCTTTGCCTTGGGTGTCAACACATCAGGAGATAGTGAGGATTCAGAGTCATGATCAGATGGATCAGACACAGCTTCAGTGGAAATTGATTTGGACTGACTTGTTGCCATGGTCGGTTTGGCTTTTACTTGTCCTTCGGGAGAGGCGAGTGAAACCGCCGAGGCTAGGATTGGCTCAGCATCCATGTTGGGGAACGTAACTCCTTCACTAGAAGCTCCAAGAACAGAAGATCCTATAGGACCTGAAAGAGCAAGAACCTTCTTTCTTGCTGTGGTTTTAGGTCGACGGCCTGGAGTAGGAGAGACAACAGGGATAGGTGCTGGGACTGGAGGAGTGGCAGTGGGAACTAATTCAGGAATTGTCTCCTGCTGAGACTTCACAGACTTGGAAGATGAACCACGGCCTCGAGTCTTCATGGCTGCTAAGAGAGAAACAAGTGAAACACACAAAGAAAGAAACCCTAAACACTTCGGTTATAAGTGAGAGATTCAACAAGAAAACACTGATTATAAAACAACCAAAGTGAATCCGAATATATAAAGTATTCGGTGCACAAATGAGGCAAGTTCAAAAATGGGTAACCAGATTTTAAGTGATAAATGCCAAAATATCTCATTTTTAAAACAAATTCTTTCACACCTCAAAATTGGAAACTTTTTGAATACTTTTAGAATATGTTGACAAATAAATTGCATCAATTAATTTTTTTAAACCCCCTTTTTTTTTATTAAATACACGATACAAAACAGATTTTATTTTTCAATTATTTTATTTTATTTTATTACAAAATTGCCGAAAATAGAGTGTAAATTGCCATACCATATGTGTCCATGTAAATGCCAAGTCCTGTTCAGAAGAAACAAGATAACCATATTTTTCACAAATTAGAGAAATGAGTTATAATTCAAATACTAAGAGACCATAATTTGAAAAATATACCAATCACAAAACATATTTGAATCAATTCATTATATGTATGAGTCTTACAACCATCTTACACAGTCTAGTCAACAGGCATGTGTGTGTGCATGTGTAATCAATTTAGCGTTTCTTTTTGGCCTTTTAAAGCTAGGGTCATTGCCCATATTTGGCGATATTAGCCTTTTTCAAATTATAACCACAATGGAGGCTAGGGGTGAGAAACGGTCGGTTTGGGCGGTTTTTTCACAACAAAAAATCCAGAATTCGGTTTTCGGTTCGGATTGATGCAATCCGAAAACCGACCGAACCAAACCAGTTTAAAAAAAAAACCGACCGTTTTGGACTGCGGTTTGGTCGGTTAAACCGACCAAACCGAAATGTTTATTTATTTTTTAGTTTTAGTTAAAAAATTAAAATTTTTGGATTGTTGGAATCCATTTTTGTGCGTTTTTAAAACATAAATATATAGAACATAATTACATCTACAAATTTTAAAGTTTGAAACATAATTAAAAGTCCATAAGAGCATAACATAATCTCAAATCACAACACATCATCAAAAGTCTAATACTCCAATATCTATTAGTTCAATCCAAGACACAACCCAATTAAAATTTAAAACCAAAAGACTACAACCACAAATCTCAACACATGATTAAAGTTTAAACTTAAAGTCCATAGTCCATAGTCCATTACAACACAAATTAAATTTAAGTCTAATCGACTACAACAGCACAAATCAAGTTCAAATTTCAAAAGAATAGATAGAAAACAAAGTCCAATCCAAAATCCAGCATTCATTCATTTCATGGCCTGCATCAAGCAACCATGACCACCTGCTCCTAAGACAAAAGAAAGAATAAAGTTATAATGTATATATAACACATGCTACATGGTACTTTTTAGAGAAATAAAGCTACTAAACTACAATCTTAGAATTCAACTAGTTACCTTGAGATTTCAATTGTTCTTATCGGTCCCACTCCCAGACCCACTGCCAAGATTCTCAGGTACATAGGTAATACACGAGCCATCACCTGAAAAATATTCAATTAATACAAATAAGCTATAATATATATATATAATATTTCAATTAGAATAAGCTATTAAGTAAATAAATACCTGGAAAAACTTGTTCACATGCCTCTAAACCATCAATCTCATCTGTGTATTGTCGAAGCACAACAGGCTCTTCAGACTCACAAGTATACCAATTTTTAGAACAAATCAAAGCCTCCACCATCCTCGGAGATAAGGAACTCCTAAATGAATCTAAGATTCTTCCCCCAGTAGAAAAAGCTGATTCAGATGCTACTGTAGACATCTGAACAGCCAATACATGTTTTGCCATGCGCGCAACTATTGGATACTTGAATCCATTCTGTTTCCACCATCGTAGAATATCAAAGGTAGGATCAAGTTTCTCACGACGATCACTCAAGTAGTATTCAAGATCATCTTCTTCAATATCATCACTAAGTTGTAATTGCCCTTGAAGAAATGATTCTGTAGTGGAATTGATAACAGGCTGAGATGACTGAGACTGAGATTGAGATGGTTGAGCTTGAGATGACTGAGATGGTTGTTGTTGTTTATAAAAAGCATATAGCTGTGCCAAAGTATTTCTCACCAACTTTATCATTTTTTCAGCCTCACTTGAAGTGTACACAAATTTAAAACCACGATTCACAACCTCTAATTTATACCTTGGATCAAGGATATTGGCAATAAATGTCAACATATTCAGCTTCTCAATCCTTCCCCAGTACTTGTCATACTTTCGTTTCATACTAACTGCCATAGCCCCTAACAAAGTATCAGGATTAGAAGCCATAGTAGTTAAATCAGCTTGAACCTTCAAAATATCTGGAAGGAATAGATTGGATGTGACATATAATGACCCACTAAATCGATTAGTAAGATCATAGAATCTCCTCAAAAAGTCGACAAATACAACTGCTTTTTCCCAGTCTAGGTTGGTTGGTGGGCCATCCATTCTTTCTTCATCAAAGTACTTTGTGTAGTTCGCATCTGCTTCCAAATTCTCAAAAGCCTTCTTGAATTTTATAGCAGATTCTAACATCAAGTAGGTGGAGTTCCACCTAGTAACCACATCCAAGCATAACAAGGCTTCTGATTCAATGTTTGCATCCTTGCAACTTTCTTTAAATCTTTTCAGTCTAGCTGGAGATGACCGGACATATCTCACCGCATTTCGAATGCTTGAAATTGCATCATTCAACTCTTTCAACCCATCATTTACTATCAAATTCAAAATATGAGCTGAACACCTCATATGAAACATTTCGCCATTCAATGGAATGGTATTGTCTTTGTCCAACAAGTGCCCCTTCAATTTTCTAAGAGCAACGTCATTTGAGGAGGCATTGTCAACCGTCACTGCAAAAACTGAGGAGATACCCCACTCATTAAGACAATTTATCAACTCTTTCCCCACCAAGTCCCCTTTATGGCTAGGAACTTGAATAAAGTTGATAATTCTCTTCTGCATTTTCCAATTATCATCAACCCAATGTGCAGTCAAACACAAATAACTAATATTCTGGATTGATGTCCAACAATCAGTGGTCAACGACACTCTGTGCTTCACCAAAATCGACTTCAACTCTTTCTTCTGATCTAGAAACGCATTGTAAATATCTCTCGCAACAGTAAATCTTGATGGGAACTGAAATGTGGGAAAGAAATGTTTAATGAGCTTTTGAAATCCTTTTCCGTCCACGTGCCTAAAGGATAACTCATCCATAATGATATATTCGGCGATCACTTTCCTAACAGCATTTTGATTAAACCTTAGCGGCAGCCCACTTGAAGCAACTTCTTCTTCATTGCAGGTTGTTGTCTTTTTAGTAAATCTATCCATAGTTGATTGTTGCTTCTTACTTTGCTCAACCCAGTCACTGAAAGGACACTTCTTACATTTTCTCTCCACATGTGCCCATAGTGTGCTAGTCCCATTCAACTTTGTATCAGTCGCATAATCGGTGCCACAATAATTGCAAGCAGCTCTTGGCTTCTTAGGATCACAATCAGGCAACATAGTGTAATGATCCCACACGCTCGATGTTTTCTTTCCAACCCTTTGCTTCTTTTCTGGTCGTTCAACCTCTTTCTCCTTTTCTTTTTCATTATCCTCTTTCTCAGTCTCTTTGTCTTTTTCCTTATCTTGATTTTGTTGATCATTCCTCTTCTTTCGTACGTTCTCTTTTTTCCTTTCCTTCGCTTGTTCTTCTCCATCAGAACTTGACAAATTAGTTTCAGCATACTCCAACCACTCCCCCATCATCCCTTCTAAATTTTCCTCGTTATCCATATTAACGATCTATTTACATATTTATAAACACAATTTCAGCAACAAATATAAAACATAATATGAATGTGCTCATAAAACATAATAACAAGACATGATTATTATGATCATTCAAGGACAAGTCTTTGTATATGTATATAATTCCATCATTATAATTTATCTATATTTTAATAAATATAAGTAAGTTTATTCAATTATATGACTATCAAGTTGGAGGATCACTAGTGCTTATAAAAGGCAAGCTAATAAGGTTAAGATCAAAACCAAGACCAAGCTTGAATATTAAGAATAGCGCTGAAGACACTATTAATGTGCATATATATATACAAGAATATCATATTTAATTTACAATTAAATATATATATATAACTATGTCATTATAATGTTTTTTTCTTCGAAAAATAAAATATAATGCTGTAGTTATATATATATATTATAATTACATATTGATGCATCTAATAATGGTGTGTCAATTAGTTGATGTTAATAGTCTTTTTAAATCTGTAATTAGTGATATTAGTGATTGAACCTATAAATAGCTAAAGTGGATAGTAGTGGGGGTTATCTGGTTTTTGTGTTTTGTGAGAAAGTAAAAACTTGGTATTTGTAAAACTTTATATGTGATGGTTGAAGTAGGAGACAATGCAGCATACAAAGACTATGCAAATGATTAGTCTGTTCTTTCTCTCTCATTACTGATTATCTTTGTTTGACACCTTTCGCCAAATTATGAGTTTCACTTTCAATTAATGCATATATCTATATGAAACAAGCAATGTTCTCTCAGGGCTCTGTGGAAAGATGAATGAAAACGAAGATTTTAGCTATGTGCTGACAACTCTAGCTTGAAAGAAACAGTCTTATCTTTCATGGCATCGAATCAGAGTTGATGCAGCTGTGGGAAAATGAAAAAGTTCAATTTTAGGTAATTTTACTGATGTACAAGATTGATGACTTCCTATATTTTTCCTTTTCTGGTTTAGTACAAGAAAAGAAGATTTTTGTTTTGTGTGATAAATGTTATGTTTCTTATCATATAAATACATACATATATATATGTACTTTGACTAATTGAATTTGAAATTACCACTGTCAAGTGTGAAGTTTGTGTATGAATATATATTGGTCTAATTGAACCTTTGGGAGATGAGCTACTACTTGTGGCCAATTTACTCTTGTTTTGAATAGACAATTTCCCATTACTGCAGGACCCTTTACAATCTTCAGCTTCTGGAAACTCAATCTATGCAAAGTGTTACAAAACTTCAAGCTGAGGTAAGCATCTAAATTGCCAGTGATTGAATGTTAAATAGAGAGTACAAAAGATTGGGAGACACATGAATTAGTGTCCTTGTAATTTTTTCAGACAGAGTAATTTTTGGTGAAAAAGACTTGGAGAATTGTGATGATGCTGTGTATTGAAGCAGAGCTAGTTTGCGAGTCAGCAAGTTACGGTCCTGAGCAGTATATTTAAGGTTGCTGAAGTGTTTACTTATTTTTTCTTCTTCTTCTATAAATTATGCTCAGCTAAAGCAGTATATTTAAGTTTACAAGATTATGCTCATCTATATATATATATGAATCTGTTTTCAAACTTTTCACGAATCTATAATGATATTTATATATATATATATAATAATACAATAATGGCATACCTCTGTGAAGTGGTCGCCGGAGTGGGAAGGGAAGACTGTGTCCGCGCCGGAGTGGGCTGGGCAGTGCTGTCGCCGCTGAGACGTGCTCGGTCCGTTCCGTTCGCGAAACAGAGAGGAAGAGCAGAGGAGGAGACGAGGAAGAGGCTGGGTTGTTCCGTTCGTTTGGGCAGTCGCCGGAGGGAGGAAGGATGAGTGCAGTGCAGTAGGGGGCTGAGAGTCCTGTGCGCCTGCGCCGTGCATAGAGAAGGAAGAGAAGAGACTCTTCTCTGATGCCCTGCAGCCCTAGTAAAAATAAAATAAAAACAGATTTTATTTAATTTTTAATTAATAATTATATAATATTATATTATTATATATAATAGTACTCGGTCGGTTTCGGTTCCGTTCGGTCGGTCCGGACAATGTTTCCAAACCGACCGAACAGTGGCGGTTTTTTCGGTTTCGGTTTTTTCGGTGTTCGGATGGTCGGTTTATCCGGTTTTTTCGGTTTTTCGGATTTTATGCTCAGCCCTAATGGAGGCTATAACTCTTATACTGATGGTAGCCCTTTACACTAGTAGAGTATCCTCCAATATAATTGCTAATTACCTGGTACCAACTTACTCAGTGTCGGCTTTCACACATCAATATAGGTAGCTCTTTTCCAAAATGGAGCCTGAAAAAGAAACTGGATTAGGAATGCTCATACAAAGATAATGATTTGATCAAATATAAATTGGATGGTCTTAATTTTTCAAATATGATTTTTTATTCCAACAAAGTATAGGACTTATAACGATCATTTTCTAAAATACAAAATATATGCTCATCAAATTTCTTCCAAACAGGACAAGAGATTTATGCAAAACACATATGCAAGACAAGATAATCAATTTATTGGAAATTTCAAATAAAACAAACCCCCAAGGATTTCCTGAGGGAATCAAATCTGACCGTGTCTAAGGCTTTAGTAAAAATATCTGCAATTTGTTTGTTAGTCTCAACATATTCTAAAATCAATGTTTTATTTTCAACAAGTTCCCTAATAAAATGATGACGAATGTCAATATGTTTGGTGCGAGAGTGCTGAACAGGATTTTTGGAGATATTAAAAGCGCTTGTATTATCACAAAAAATGGTTAAAGTTTTAATATCAAACCCATAGTCTGCCAACATTTGTTTCATCCACAAAAGTTGAGTACAACAGCTTCCAGTAGCAATGTACTCAACTTCGACTGTTGACAAGGAGATGAAGATTTTGTTTTTTACTATGCCAGTAGACCAAATTGTTTCCTAAGTAAAAACAACCACCACTTGTACTTTTGCGATCATTAGTGTTTCCTGCCCAATCTGCATCACTATAACACACAAGGTTAGAATTTGTTTCTTTGGAGTACCAAATGCCTAAATCAAGAGTATTATTGATGTAACGAATAATTCTTTTTACAGTAGTCACATGAGACTCCATGGGGTTCCCTTGGAAACGAGTGCACACTCCAACACTGTAACTGATGTCAGGGCGACTTGCAGTTAAGTAAAGGAGACTCCCAATCATATTCCTGTAAAGAGTTGGATCAACTTTCTTCCCATTTTCATCTTTAGATAATTTGACCGTAGTACCCATTGGAGTTTTAGCAGGTTTAGATGCATTGAGTCCAAATCTTTTCACTAGACTTCTTGCATACTTGCTTTGTGAAATGAAAATTCCTTCATCTGACTGCTTCACTTGAAATCCTAGGAAGAAATTGAGTTCTCCTACCATGCTCATCTCAAACTCTTCCTGCATTTGTTTCACAAACTCCTGCACTAGAGAATCATTAGTATAACCAAACACTATATCATCAACATAGATTTGTGCTATCATAATATTTTGATCAAATTTTTTGATAAAAAGTGTTTTGTCTACTCCCCCTCTCTTGTACCCCTTTGTAATGACCCAACTACTCTAGACTTTGGACCATTAACGACAACTATACATAGACACTAATTCTTTTAATAAAACTTACGAAAACATACATTTGAAATAACATATCTTTATTAAAGGTTTAAAACTATATAAAATTCATAAGTAGGATATGGGATCCCATTGTTGTTAAAAGAAAAACATAACATAATCTTAAATAACATGAATTACATAATAAAGTGCGGAAAAATACATATAAAATTTAAAAAGACTTCATCCTCGATCGAACACTCGGTCCATTGACTCCATTCCGCCTCAACGCACATCCCCAAGCTTCCAAGAACCTTTCCCGCCACTAAAGCTATTTTCTTGCACATATAAACAAAAAGGAATGAGCCTAATGCCCAGCAAGGAAAATCTAACACATAAATCATATACATAAAATTCATATCAACATATACTAAAACATATCATAACATATGTCACATATACTATAATGGCCATTATTACATGGGGTCCCATAAACTAAACAAGTCATATGCCCATTAGATTTGTGGGGCTTGCTGGCTAAGCAAGTCATATGCCCATAAATTTATTGGGGCTTGTTAGTTGTATAGGTCATATGCCCAAGTCTACAAACATACATATCACACAAATCATAAGTTAACATAACACATAAATCATAAGATAACATATGGCACAACACATAATATCCTATCCTATTTTCCTTTCCAATATACCGGGATGATGAGAACAAAGTCGGGATTTTGGAACACTCCTAAAAACCATTAATATAGAGGTGAGTATACTAAAGAGCATGAGATGAAAAGAATGGCAAACTATACCATCAAAAATATACTTACCAAAAACCTTATGTTCAAGATCTTAGATTTCCTATCCACGAATAAAGAATAAAGTTAGGGTGCTTAGTAGAAACTATAAGAACTTAAAGAAAACAATACAGAAATGAACTAGAATTTGGAATACCTTTAATGCTTCTATGACCGAACTACTCCTCGAAACCGAAATATACTATAAACCTTACTTCCCGAGTGTTTATTAAGCTTATAATGATTATGCTTATAATTCCCAACCCAAGTGTTTACACTCTCACAATAACCTAGCAACTTGCAGCCTCTGAACTTAGCTTGATGAATGAATGAAAATGCTTGGTGTTAGACCCTATTTATAGAGTTCTAGGAATAAAAATCTTCTTTTTGGCTTTGAATAAAAATAATAAATTTAATTGAAAATATTTTAATATCCTTCAGCCAAAGGCTTAGGAATTGGTCAAATTGTTCAGAGAGAGAGTTTTAAGGAGTTAAAGCTTGATTTATAAAACAAAAATAATAAAAACAAATAGAATCCTAACTTCTAACTCCCTAAATCTCGTAACTCTAAACTCACCTGCAGTAAAATCAACATATCTAGAGCTGTATGGCTTCGATTTAGACTCTCTTTATACTGTTAGAAATTTAATTCAATTATCTACAACTTTTTAGAAATACCATTTTTCCAAATTCATAACATAACCAGGTCAAAAACAGGTCAGAAATTACAGTACCCTAAGGTTACGAAAAATCTATTTAATTATCTAAATAACAACCTAATCCACAAATAAATAAAATTGTGATAAATATCATGCTTCTAACAGATTCTGGTGAAGACTAAGTCTTATATTTCCCTTATTTTATCATTAAAATAATAATTCCTTAATAATCATGCATATGACACGTGTCATAATCTTATTGGCTCTATCTAAACCTTAGGTTATAATAATCATCATATTAATAACTAGCAACATTAATCAAACCTTATGTTATAATTAATATTCTTAAACTATAGGTTAAACTTATAAAATCAATAACTATTGCTAGGTGTTTCCAACTAAATCCCGGCTTGAACCAAAATCCACAGTAATAATCATATTATAACTACTACTAGCTATTACTATTACTACTACTATCTAACTAGCTAAGTAAAGTTCTTGGACTCTACACCCTTTGAGACCAAAAAAATGAGTTAGTCTCTCATACCAAGCCTGTGGGGCTTGTTTCAGCCCATACAAAGCTTTGTGCAATTTAAAAACATGATTAGGATTGTAAGGATCCTCAAACAATTTGGGTTGTTCTACATAAGCTTCTTCATTTAAGAATCCATTTAAAAAGGCGGATTTTACATCCATTTGGAACAATTTAAAACCAAGAACACATGAAATAGCTAGTAATAGTCTTATGGATTCAAGTCTTGCAACAAGGGAAAATGTCTCATCAAAATCAATTCCTTCAACTTGAGTGTACCCCTGTGCAACTAGTCTAGCTTTATTTCTTATTACGGTCCCAAATTCATCAGTTTTATTTTTAAATATCTACTTTGTACCTATAACATTGGTATGACTCGGTCTAGGGACAAGAATTCATACCTCATTCCTTGTGAATTGATCTAACTCTTCTTGCATAGCATTGATCCATGATTCATCATTTAAGGCCTCCTTCACATTTTTTGGTTCCAAAGTAGAAGTAAAACAAACAAATTGAACCAAATTTACATACCTCTTTCGAGTGACCATACTCTCTTCAAGATTTCCCAAAATAAGGCCAGAAGGGTGATTCTTTTTTACTCTGGTTGATGGTTCTTTTTTAACGGAGTCAGAGGAAGTAACTGGATTTTCCTTCTCTGTTTGCCCAATTGTTGTTTCGACAGAATCGGCGTTTGATACGTCAACAGTGGCTGTTGTCCCCTCCGAAGGCTGTGCTGTCAGATCTGCCATTTCTTTGTGATGTTGAACATCAATGAGCTTGTCAATTTCCTCCTCATGGGAGTACTCAGAAAAATCTTTTAAATCATCTATAACCACATTAGCTGATTCCATAATAGTTTGGGTTCTCATGTTATAGACACGATAAGCCCTACTATTGGTGGAATAACCAAGAAAAACTCTCATATCGCTTTTGGCATCAAATTTTCCCAGATTCTCACGATCTCTAAGTATATAACACAGACACCCAAAAACATGAAAATAATTGACATTGGGTTTTCCACCTTTCCAGATTTCATAATGAGTTTTATTTGTACCTGGACGCAGAAAAACACGATTAATTGTGTAACAAACTGTATTAATTGCTTCTGCCCACAATTTCTTTGTGAGTTTTTTGCTATTAAGCATAACTCTGGCCATTTCCTGCAAGGTACGATTTTTTCATTCCATTACCCCATTTTGTTCAGGGGTTTTGGGAGCAGAAAATTCATGTAAAATTCTAAAAGATTTACAATATTAATCATAAACAGAATTTTCAAACTCCTTACCATGGTCACTCCTTATTCGTACAATCTTTCCAATGTTACAATTTTTTTCAACTCTCAATCTTGTACATAGAGTTTGAAAAGCTTCAAATGTATCTGATTTTTCTCTTAAGAAATCTACCCAAGTAAATCTAGAAAAATCATCCACACATACAAAAATGTATCTCTTACCATTAATACTTTCAACTTGTATAGGACCCATGAGATCCATATGCAATAATTCCAACACATTTGAAGTATTAATATCGGATAATGCTTTATGGGAAATTTTTAACTGTTTTCCCAATTGACATGATTCACACTTACCAAGCGATTCTTTACCCAGCTTGGGTATACCACAGATGAGACCTGCATTAGCAATCTTTTTCAAGTTCTTGAAATTTATATGTCCAAGTTTTTCATGCCACAAGTCAGTAATATTAAAACTTGATGAAGATGCATGACATGTGAATTTTTGTGTGAGAGTGTAACAATTATCCAAAGAACGAGAACCTTTGAGAACAATATCACCACTTTGATTTAAAACATTACACTCATCATGCGAAAAATTAACAAGAAAACCTTGGTCACAAATTTGACTTATGCTAATTAAGTTGGTTTTCAGCCCATCAACAAGAAGCACATTTTTCAGTTTCGGTAACCCTTCGATGTCTAGAGTACCTTTACCTAAAATATTTCCTATCATTCCATCCCCAAATGTTACTACTCCATAATTCAAGGATTTGAAATTGGTAAGTATGTTGGCATTACCTGTCATATGTCTTGAACAACCGCTATCAAAGTACCATGAACTAGATGCATGCATTTTATGACAGGTAAAGGTAGCTAAGCAAACAGAGTTAACTTTCTTGACCCATATTGTTTTTTATTTTGAATTTCTTTTGGTCAAGAATTGATTCATGCTACCAAAGTGTTTAACATAATTCTTTTTGAACAAATTTAACAGAGTAAAACACTTAGGTCTTATGTGTCCTTTCATCCCACAAAAATGACAAACTGGTACAAATTGTTCAATGTTTCTTTTTGGAGAAATTTTCTTTAGTTGTAGATCAGTTGCGACAAATGACAACTTTGTGCTCTCAGCAGCGTGACTTGTTCCTGCAAAACGGTTAGTTGGCACAACAGACGGATAATTCATAGATTTTACAAAAACCGTTTTTCTTGAGGACTCAGATCCATTAGATCCTAATCCACTGTAATCACCAACCTTTTTTCCTACAGAAAGAATATCATCCAATATTGTAGATCTAGGATTAAGAATTTTGACACATTTTTGCAAAAAATCAATTTCTTTATTCAAAGAATTAATTTCATCATTTTTGGAAGCAATAATCATCTCAAGTTTTTCAACAAATTTTTTATTATTGCTAGCCATTAGACGATTCTCAGAACACACTTTCAGCCATTGATCATACATTATTTTATAAGACACTTTCAATTTCTCCTCATCTAAGTCAAAATCATCAGAATTACTGTTAGAATTCTCATTATTCTGAACAGAATTATTAAGGCATAACACATCCTTGCAATTAACTGAAGAGAAAAACATACCTTTGTGAACAGAGGTTAAGGCAACACTATTTTCCTCCTCATCACTCTGTTCAGAGTCTTGATCACTCCACGTGGCTGTCATGACTTTCTTTTTCTTTAAGGTATTTGCACACTCAGATTGAATGTGTCCAAATCCTTCACATTCCCTACACTAAATACCATTTTTATTAGTTTCAAAGGGTTTAGAAAAATTACCTTTTGGATTTTTGGATATGGCCTTTTTGTTTCCCAATTTCTTTATGTATTTTTGAAATTTTTTTGTCAACAGAGCCATCTCATCATCCGAACTTTCCTTCTTTTCTTTAGATGATTTCAAGGCAATAGATTTTTTCTTGATTTCCTCTATCTTACCTTTTTGTTGGTTTAGTTCAAAAGTTTGAAGTGAACCCATCAATTCTTCTACTTTTATTTTTTCTAGATCTTTTGCTTCTTCAATTGCCGTTAGCTTTGTCTGAAACCTGTCAGGGAGAACTCTAACAATTTTTCTAACCAAAACATTCTCTTCAAGTTTTTCACCAAGAGCAAAGTATTCGTTAGCAATATCTGACAATTTCTCATAAAATTCAGTGAGGGTTTCATTTTCAAATTTTCAAATTTTGTTGTGAGCATAACAAGCCTAGAACGCTTGACATCAGCAGTTCCTTCAAATTGAGTTTGAAGGATTTGCCAAGCATCTTTGGCCGAAACACATGAAGAAATCAATTTAATGTAACCTTCACCAACGCAATTAAAAATAGCATGTAATGCTTTATTATTGTAACTGGACAGTTTGTCTTCAGCATCAATCCAGTCAAGTTCAGATTTTACCTTAGTTACATCATCGCTTTCTGCTGGAGGAGTCCAACCACTTAAAACAGCTCTCCAAGCCTTTTCATCTTGAGATTTGATGAAGGCTCTCATTCTAACTTTCCAATATGGATAGTTTGAATCGTTGAGTAAAGGGGGGCGAGTTATGGAGCCTCCTTCTATGAAAAAGGACATTGCAAGAACAAGAACAACAAATGGAATAAACCAAGATCACACTCAGAAATGAGTGACCTGCTCTGATACCAATTGAAATTCCATTTTTTAGTAATTACCAAATTAATTAAACCATGTGAATTAATTAAAGTGTGGAATGGTAATTAACTGTTTACACAGATAACAGTTCTGTCGGGACAGAATCCAAACTTGTCACGACAGAAACTGAACACAATAAAAAGGCAGTGCAAAACAATAAAGAACACAGCGGATTTTTACAAGGTTCAGAAACCCTTTCGGATAACCTACTCCTTGGGGCCACGCCCAAAGAATAAAACCAATTAATAAAGAATCACAAGTACAAAAATATTGACTTAAACAAAACAAGACTTCCTCTTGAGATTTGCCGCAACTTTGTTGTACTTCTCTTCACTAATCTGATTTTGATTGAAACGCTCAACCACTTGAACTCCCTTCAATGGCCAGCGAGTGCTTGCATCCTCCCGACACAAGGCTTGTAAAAATCTTCTCCCGAAGACTATAAACGTTGTGTTCAAATTACAATGTGTATTCACTCATGAACATGGTATAAACTCACCACTAAGAACTAAACACACATAATACTACAAGATCACGTGAATACTTATGATCTTGAATACAAAGAGGAACTCTCACAAATATTATAATAATGCTCACGAATACTGCACCAAAGAGTTCACTTTTCTCACTGCCTTTAGAGTCTTATTTATAAAGTCCTTTTTCGTGCTCATAAAGGCTGAGAAAGAATTCTTCTAATAAATGCAAGAATAATTGAAGATATTCTTAATTGATGAAGAGTTGCCTTTTTTAGAAGATGTTGATCCGACAGATACGATTTTTGTGGGGACAGCCTAGACCTGTGTCGAATCAAAAACAAGCTCAAAAAGGAAATAACAATTAATGACATTAAGGAACCAGTTTCCTGTTTTTAATTCTTGAGCTGCACAAAAATATATAAGCAAATAAAATAGAAACAACATTGGGTAAGTACCGAATATTTGCAATATAAATCTTCCCTTTATAAACAAAATGGAACAATATAAGCTAAATAAGGAAGCTCACAATTATCCAAAAGTCACAAAATAAGAAAGTGGATTTCAAAAAATTATAATAAAGGGAAACAACCAATTCCGAAAATTATAATAAAGGGAAACAAACCAATTTATCTTTTAAGAAAAAGATATTTCTATAAAAATGCCGATTATAGGATTTACAGCGTTGATCACCGTGGAAAAAACCATGTATCAAGTCTATTCTGCAAGAAGATTTCTACCTTCTCCCAGGCAGTACCTAGGGATGTAAATGGGGCGGGTCTGCCCCGCCCCGCTTCCGCCCCGCCCCGCCCCGCGAAAATTTTGCCCCGCCCCCCCCCCCCCCCCCGCCCGGCCCTACGAAAATTTTGCCCCGCCCCGCCCCGATTAGTTTCTTGGAGCGGGGCGGGTCGCCCCGCCCCGGCTTAATCGGGGCGGGTCTGCCCCGCCCCATTTGCCCCATTTAACTTCTTTTTTTTTTTTTTAAGAAACATTAAATTATAATTTTAGAATTTTCCCTACGCCTAAATATTATTTGTTATTGTAATCTTTATATTTTACACTTGGTATCAATTACACCATCAAATATTATATTTTGTTTTTTTATTTTAACATTTACAAAATAAATACAAGAATAAGGATGAATTATATAAAACATATTTTTCAATATTTATAATTCTTTTTAGTCTATATAGAATTAAAAATATTCTAAACCACATATAAAATGTCAATTTTACGTACTATGTATATAAGTAGCATGAGAGAATTAAATTAGAGTATAAAAAATAAAAAAAAATTGAGGCGGGGCGGCCCTGCCCCGTTTAAATTCCTAGCGGGTCGGGGCTGCCTCGCCCTGTTTAAATTCATAGCGGGGCGGGGCGGGGCGGCACCCCGCCCCGAATTACGCCCCGTTTTTACTGGGGCAAAGATGCCCCGTCGGGTCGGGGCCCCGCCCCGCCCCGCTCCGCCGCCCCATTTTGCCATCCCTAGCAGTACCCAAGGTTGTCCCGAAGGAGGACAAACGGTCCTGAAGTTCCCATAGTGTTTCATGCAGAAGTTGGCTCCCGAGATGTGTCCATAGCGTTTCATGTATATTCATTTACTAGTTACCCTCTTACTACTAGTAGCATATTTGTATCTTTGTCTAGAGTTATTCTACTTTATTGACTATTTGTTAATACAGGAAACACTTAGTTTATGTTATCATGTACTTGATAACTTTTTTCAACTTGTAATGGATGATTTCAAACGGCTCAACCACATGTTTATCCTGGCAAAGCTCTTAGGTTTTTATTATCAAGTCACTGATTCTTGAGCCTAAACGTTTTGAAATTTTCACCAAAGACGTGTTGGAGATCCGCTCCGTGTATATATGGACCTTGAGGCTGGCAGGAAGCGCTCTGGGGTTGAGGACAAGTTTATTAGTTATCGTGCTGTGGACGATGTGCATTCCACTTACGGTGGAGGACTCTTTCATAACGGTCGAAACTATCACGTATCTCGTTACAAGAGTAATGTAAGTTTCTTTCGTTTCTTTTCTTCCCTCTATGTTAGTTTGTATTTTCTTTACTCATGTTCACTCATCTGTATACAAAGATGTAGCTTTGTGGACATTTACAACATATATTTGGTATGTGTATGTAGGATACACTTGTTTATTGGTCATCGTCTCGATGTATTCCTAAAAGAAATCAGCTCGCTACGAAGCTTCTCAGCTTGCTGCCTCGCCACTCTTTCATCAAGTGCTTGAATAACGTTGGTGGCCTAGAGATGGCTCTTACCTTCTACCCTGAGTGTGCCAATGATGCCAATGATGCCAAATGTCACCCCAAAATGGTGGGATCACTTACACTTTGCCATGTCTCACTACAAGTTCGTTCTTGCTATCAAGAACACAATGACGGGGAGTTATGTGACTGAGAATTACGCTTTAGACTCTAGCTCAGTCCCTATCTACTTTGGTGCCCCGAGACTTTGTTCCACCACATTCAATTATAGACGGTTCAAAGTTTAGCTCCTTCGAGGAATTGGCTTCTTATGTGAGATTTGTTGCAAATGACCCAGTAACCTATGGAGAGTACCATGCTTGGAGAAGATGTGGGGTTTTAGCAAACTACATAAAGACCAGTGCACTGAGCCTTGACACCTTACCATGCCGTTTGTGTAGAGCCGTTCGTAGACAAGGAGGGAGAAATGCAAGAGCCTTGTGAGATAAATTCGCTTTGTTGTTCCAATCTCATTTTAAAGGCTTCTGATAATGTTTCCAGTGGATTTTAGAAGTCCCATTTTGAAGGGCATGTTAAGAAATGAATTCAAACAGAACATACATTTCAGAAATGTTCATATTTTAGTTGAAACCAAGATTTATTTGCGAAACCTACCCTATATAGGCCAAGCTTCTCTCTTTAATTGAGGGAGGGGGAGAGAATCCATTGGATATTTAACATCGAGTAAATGAGTAGCAATTGTATATATTAATTGACAGTGTGTATTGTATGATTGAGTCGTGATCTTACAGACAAGAAAATTTTGACTCATGGTCTTACACAGATAAGACCTCTTCTTCGTGGTGCCCCTTGATGGTGTTCTAGGAACCAACCATATTTTTCATTGTATAAAGAGCTAGCATTGATTATTAAAATTGTACCATATGTTTTTTCTTTTCCTTAACTAGGATGGATTCTGCTATTTCCCTTCACAATGATCATAATATTCAACAAAAATGTGGAACTAAAATACCTGGTCTAGAAAAGTGCAATCTACTCGATTGAATAAATATGCTGAATTATAAACCTACCCCTAAAAGTTTGCTGGTAACACAGAATCCTACTTAGGATACAACATTCAAAACTAGTCTTCTTTGTCTCCTGGCCTACTCTCTCTGGTTTCAGAAACAGAGCTGCTGGGATGATCAGCCTCATCTCTAATACCATTGCCAGTAGGCTCTTCTTTGTAAATGGTTTGTATAAGCATGATGATCACAACAATAAAAACAATTAAATATACACTCTTGATGCCAATAAGTGAATTTATGAAACCAAGTACTGATGGTCTGCTCACTCGGTTCTCGATTGTTCTTCCTTCCCTGTAACCTTCAAGAAATTGCGACACTTGTGATGCCTGATCCTCCTCATCAATGCTTTCTGAACCAATAACCTGTATAAACATGTATAGTACATTTGTAGATGTGTATATAAAATGTTAAGAATAGGAAGACTACAGCACAAATTTAGAAATTGATTTCGATTCGCTTGGGCCACTTTATAATAGAACTTACCGTATGGAAATCCTCATTTCGATTCCAAACAACCATTTTTGGCAGTTTTGTCTTCTTATTGACCCCAAACGTCTCAGCAAAGTCTCCCCACTGCTTGATTCCAACATAACCAAATACCAGATCCTGATTTGCAGATGCAGCAGATTTCAATATCCCGACAAGCTTCTTAGATTTCTCATTATCCTCATCCTCCACTATTGTCACTACGATTTTCCTTTTATCATCATCTAAAGATTTTAATGTGTCATAGGTTATGGGGAGAGCCAGAGGGAAGAGATTTTGTTTTACAAAATTCTCTAAGAACTCCTCTGCACGTCGAAAACATAAGTCAAATTTATTTTCAACTTTAAAAAAAAAAATGCAAATCTATTAACGAAGTTTTCAAGTAGACAGTACAATAAGGATTTAGAAAGCTGTTTCATAAATTCGGAGTACCTCAACATATGACAAAAAGATCCCAACAATAGTCAATTGGGAACTGATGTAAGACTAACCTTCAAAAGGGCCATAGAAGATACTTTTTTCCTCATAACTTGGACGAACAGCTACAAGGGAAGGAACCTTGTCAAAGTCATATAAAACCATGACATCTTCTGAGAAATCCTTTGCAACTGAAAACCATGCTTTCTTCTTATACTTAGTCGCTAACTTTGAGATGACCAACTCATTCAAGCCAAAACCAATATATAAAGGAAAGTAAGTGTCAGCAGCCTCAACAAAGTTACTAACAGCAGAGTCTGAATCAAGTATAGAAACATCAGGTGCCACAAATTTCTTCAGATAACGAACAAGCAAATCAGCTTTCCTAGGTCCATTATATTCTACTGGCACACCATGCATAAAGAGCTTGAGCATAGGAAAACCACTAATTGATGCAAAACATTAATTATTCAGTATTAGATGAGATCAGTAACTAATAAACATTATAGATTCAACTGCAAACATAAATGAATAGATGAAGAATCAATCTAAACAAAGCACATGATGATGTGATGTAAACTCATTTAAGCTGAAGGCAAACTAAAATCCGGTAACAACAAAGAGCAAGCAAAGTAGATATAAGTTCAAGAGAAAAGGGAAAGAGGTCGTACTCGATATCATGTTTACGAGCAAGACGAGAATACTTGTCAGCATCTATTTTAGCAATAACTATCGGCTCTTTCAGAGCAGCAAGCATTGGAGCAGCTGCATCTAGCTGGATTAAAACACACAAATTTTTAAATCTTAGCACAAGATGAAACACAACAGCTATGTAGAATTCTAATAGAAGCTCCAAAAAAGCTCATAATTGACAAAACACTAAGACGTTCCATATAAGATCGATGCAAAAAAATGAAATTCAAGCCTAAACTGTATTAGTTCCTGAACTTTTCAGGCGGTATTGAAGTTATAAGTCAACGGCATTGAACCACAAAAGAGTCGTTTTCTGTGCATAACGCTGATACAAATCATGCATATAGTTCTTTTCTGATAACATGACTAAAAACACGATCTTCAATAATGAGAAAGCCCAGTTTGGAAATAAATACCAATTTTAAACCGTTTCTACATGAAATTCTAATCAACTTGTTTCAATAACACGAACCATCGTTACAGAATAAAATTTGAAACTAAGCATGTCCCCTCAGGCATCAACCATTATACTGATTGTCATAAATTTTGAATCTTTTAATGTTCCATCAGCTAATACAAACTTGACCTTCTTGACGAAAATAACGAGGGAATTTCAAACAAATGAAATTTTCAAATATTTTTCCAACCAGAGATTCAGAGAGGATAACCTGACCTGGGGGGCAAGACGCTTGCAGTGGCCGCACCACGGGGCGTAGAAATCGACCAAAATATGGTCAAGGGTCGAAATCGCCGAGTCGAAGTTGGATTCATCCAATTCCAACACCTTACCATCTACAGCCCACTGCCCCTCTGTAGAAGACGACGACAACGCAGACCTGAAGATTTGTATAAACAACAATACCATACATCGTAATCCAGACGAACTCGACCCTGCCATCCCAATCTTCGCCTTCCTTCGCTTTCAGTTTTTCTTCTGATCGACAAATATTAGTGGTTTTTATTTTACTTCTATTCTAACTAACCTGATCAAATTTACGAAATATAAATAAAAAGAAAACCGTGAAAGCCCTCTTGTTAAAAGTTTAGACCTAAATTTTAAAAATATATATTTTATCATTTTTCACTCTAAAAAATCAATTACTAATTTTACTATAGTGCATTTGGAAAGCTACTCTCTAATTGAAATTTGGTGTAATTAAGAGTAATTACTGCATTTAGCGTGTTTATCTCATCATGTAATTTCACACTATGTAATTTGAAATAATTAAAGGGTCTCAATTACACTTTTTAATTCTGACAGCCCCATGAGAATTGGTTGTAATTATGCTGTGTAACTACTAATTTTTAAAAATTAAAAAAATTATTTATTCAACAAATATCCTCATTAACTTGGTGAGCAATACAACGATTAATTACATCATATGATAAATGACTAAAATCGTCTTGTAGACTAATCTTTGCCATAGAATAGACCACTTTATTTCCTTCGTGGGGAATATAGTGACAAGAACCAATATGACAAATATACAAGAAATGTGAATGTCCCCAACAATAATATCATCTACAAAAGCATTACCCCAAGCCCGAATAGCACTAATAGCATTAAGACAGTCACTCTCTACCAAGAGGACATGTAAATGTTCCCTGTGGCACCATTTCAGGGCCTCCAGGATGACCATTAACTCAGCAGTAGGAGGCAGATGAGAAGCCCAAACTTGAGAGGTAAAGAACCAAACTATGCCTCTCGTATCATCTCGGATCACTGCGCCAAACCCCATTAATCCATACTGAATACAAATGGCAGCATCGACGTTCAACTTGAATTGAGATGGAGGTGGTAATTGCCAAGCACGCCTAGGGGATCCATGTCTCCTAGGACTGCAGTATAGGGAGTATGAGCACTTGCCATGTAGACTAGTTTGGCTGAAGGGTACTGTAACATGAGCCACCTTGAGCTTTCTTGGAACTCAAAAAGAAAATCCCCCACTGCCTCACCAATAGCTCTGGGTTCCCGAACCTTCTCCTCATGCCAAGCACGGTTCCATTCAAACCACAACATCCAAATCATGCACAAACAAGCTTCAATGTCCACTCGGGCCATCTTGAATATGCCACCTGTGATATTGTAACGCCCCGGTTACTTGAGTACCGTTACTGTGGACTTTGAACAGTGCTTAACTCGCTAGACGAGTCATTTGGTTATAAACGTGCATCTAGGTGTCATTAATAGGCTAGAGTGAAAAAAAAATCTCGATTAAAAGGAATGGATATATTTTATTTAAAATATTAAACTATAATCCACATAATCATGATGATGCATGCAATTATCATCATATAATCCACATATAATCATATAATCACATAATTGCATAATAAATCAATTATGGCCCTCCTGACCCCTTAATCCAGGCATTAAGCCACATTAGGGAGTTTGAGACATTACAAATATATTCTGCAATCTTGGTCGTCCTCCAACCCACCAAAAGACTCTCCTAGTGAGAGCGATCCCAGCAAGACTTAGAAAACAGACAATCAAATAATGCATGGGTGATGGTTTTCTTAGTATCACCACACTGAAAGCACCTTGGATTAATGGAAATTCCTCTAGTTTGAAGCACGTGAGCAATAGGAAGAATCTCATGATAAACCCTCCAAATGAAGACTTTGATCTTGGAAGGAATATTAAGGTGCCACAATACTTTTCTTCACTAAGTATTCCCATTCTCCTCAAAAGATCAGACTTCTTTTTTAGAGTTTATGATAGCCTTGTAGCATGATTTGACACTATAATTCCCATGCTTAGTGAAGTGCCACATAGCTTGGTCCTTGATGCGTCTACAACTCAGGGGGATATTATTGAGAATAAGGTCCATCTCAACCTCCCAAAAGATTTTTTGAAGAAAGGCTTTTGTAATGCCCCAAAATCCCTAATGCAGTTTAGTGATTGGATTAGTAGGCCAGGAGGGCCATAATTGACTTATTATGTCATTAAATTATTATATGCATGTGTTATGTGAATTATATTATAATATGATGTTAAATGCATGCATGTGGGTCCACATTTCATTATAAGGGCATTTTGGTATTTTGGCCCGTTAAGGGCATATTTGTATATTTTGGTGTATGTTTATGATTATGGATGAGATCCCATTTTTATGTCGATATGTTTGAGCTATTTAGCATGAGAAGATCTTAGGATGTAAGTTAGCGGTTTCGTCATAACGGGGTCAATTATTGGGATATTGGGTAATGAGAATGATTATCTGATGATATATTGGGAGTTAGTGAGATCAGGAGGGAATTCTGAGAGTTTTGACTATTTTTCCCCCAGGGACGTTTTTGGGACCCCGAGCATTAGGATTTACATGAGATTACTTAAGCTTGAAATAACCTGTCAGAAAGAAAACTACATTCAAACACCTTTTCTTTGGTACCTGTTATCTTTTTTGACCGTTCGTCGCAATTTCGAAGGAAACTTGGGTTTTAGGAGTCGAAATCAAGCGAGGATCGAGGCATAGCAATCCTAGGAAAGATTATAAGCTTCTTGACCGAAGGATTTAGTGAGAAACAACTTAATAAAAGGTAATCTAAGCTTTAAGTTTTGAGTTTTAGAGTTTCTAATCTCTGATTTGGATTTTGTGTGTTGATGAATTTTTGATTTGTTTGAGCCTTGGGATTTGATGATTTTGGATCATTGGAATGTTTGGGAACTTTGATTTTTGGATTTGGAGATGTCTGGGTAGGTTTTTGGAAGGATTTAGAAGTGGAAAATCGGGGTTATGACTGAGTTTCCACGTGGGGCCGCAGCCCTGTTCTTGGGGCGCCATGGCCCGAGCTTGGTGCAGGTGGGTGGTGGAGCTGAAGGGCCTGGGGGCTGCGGCGCTGGGGAAGGAGGGCTGCGATGCTTGGTGCAGGTGCCTGAGGCTGGTGCCTCTGTCTTGGCTGGGGGTTGCGGCTCAGTGAGGTGGGGCTGCGGCGCTTGAGGGTTTTGTGGCCAAAGTAGTGTTTTGATCATGGGAACTCAAACCTTAGGCCTCTGGATCGTTCCTACCACCTGGTTTAGTAGGATTCGATGTCTCGGAGGCTAGGTCTTGGTTTGGAACATTTTATTACTCATTTTATTGATGGGAATTTATATTGGTTATGGCTAGGTAACCGTTAAGGAATCAAAATGTCGATCGTTCTCAAGGGTCGTTCTTTTACTATTTCTCGCTCGAACCAGAGGTAAGAAAATAACACCCCATATTTATTATTGAGGCATGTTGAGTGTTTAAATGTGGACATGGATTGCATATCAAATGCTTAGCAAAACTTGCTTACTTGTGAATGGCACTGACTTACTAGTCAGAATCGGCAATGGTGTCAGAACTAGTTGTGAAGCTGTGACTTACTAGTCAAGTTCGACAGCAGTTTTGAGCACTGGTCGTAAGTTACTGACCTAAGAGTCAAGAGTGGCATAAGCGTCATGAACGCAGAGCCGATAAAAGATTAATTCTAATCGACATCTGCATTGAATGACTCATCATGAACATTAATGCATGACCGACCCCTAGTTCGATGAAAACTAAAAGCGCTTGCCTAGTTCTATGGATAGTTACTCAAAGCTAGGGCCAAAAGGCCCAGGTGACCCTATCGTCACATGGCTAAGGATACGGAACCCACAGTAGTGACTCCATGGTCACTTCCTTGGTTTGTATTGGTGACTCGCTCATCAGTCACATATCCTGTTTAAGCTAGTGACTTGATCACTTATTTGTAAAGGGTGCAAAATCCCATGTTAGTGACTTATACATCTGTCACTCATCAGTTTAGGACTTTAAGTCCTGGATGATTATCATGATCGTCGTTTAATATTATATATGTGCAATATTGAGTTTTCTTGCTAGGCTTTGGCTCATGGGTGTTGTGTGGTGCAGGTAAAGGGAAAGAAAAGCTCACCCAGCCTTGAGTGGAGAGCTTAGGTGGCGATGTGTACATATGCGGTCGCTTGACCACCACGGCCAAGGAGTTTCTCAGAGGAACTAGGGGGTTTACCCTATTTTTGTCGCTTAGGTCGGCGGGTTGTAAATTTACACTGTAATGACCATTTTGAATTGTAAATAGCTTGTAAACGTTTTTGTGGGCCCATGCACAATTTTATGTTTTAAATAAAATATATCATTTCCTTTTGATTGGTTTTTCACCTTAACCTATTAATATGACCTAGATGCACGTTTATAACCAAAGAACTCGATTAGCGAGTTAAGCATGATTCAAAGATCACAGTAACAGACTTGGAGTAACCAAGGCGTTACAGCTTCATTCCAACAACCTGCATACACAAAATCTTCCACTCTCCACTGATCGCCTAGGCTACTCAACAGTGTAATGGGATGAAAAGTAGATAGACGAAGAATCCAAGGATCCTTTCTAGGATGTATAGTTTCCCCATCACCTACTCTCCACTGAAGATCCAATCTAAGAGCATCCCGGCCCCATAAAGATACTCCATCCTTGAACACGCAAAAATTCATCATTTCGAAAGTACTTGTCCTTTAGGACACGGACCATGAGACAACAGGGTTTAGACAAAATACGCCACCCTTGTTTCTCTACTAAAGCTTCGTTAAAAGCTTCCAAGTCATGAAACCCAAAACCCCCCTCATTTTCAGGCAAGCAAAGCTACCACCTTTTCCAATGCATCTTATGCTTTTCATCAGTAAATACCCACCAAAATCACACTACTAAAGCCTCAAGATCATAACAAGCGATTTTGGAATTCTGAAAATTCTTATCGAGTAAGTATGGATTGAGAGAGCCACTAACTTGATTAAGATATCCTTGCCTCCCCCGACAAAAGCTTTCCTTTCCACACCTTGAGCAGTTTCCACACTCTGTCCTTAATGTCCTGAAAGATGACCTTCTTCTTCCTGCCAACCATAGAAGGGAGACCCAAGTACTTGGCCATTTTAGTACAATCCTCCAATCCCATAAGTTGCTTAATGGCCTCCTTAGTATCATGGTCCACATTTGGACTAACAGTAAGCAAGGATTTTTCCATATTCACAGACTACCCCGATGCACGATCATAAACAGAGAGAACATTCACAAGGGCTCGACATTCCTCTACTGAAGCTTTACAGAATATCACACTATCATCTACAAAGAAGAGATGACTGATCCTAGGCACGTAGTTGCATGAAAACCCTGTAATACACCCATCTTCCTTCGCCTTACTCAGCAATCACGACAATATGGTGAGAGTGAGAAACCTTGACGCAACCCTCTCGTAGAGGAGACATACCCTTGACTCTGCCCATTGGTGATAAACGAGAACTGGGGTGATCTAATGCTTCTAATAATCAACTCTCTCCATTGCAAACAAACCCATAGGCTTCATCATCCCATCTAAGAAACCCTACTCAATGCAATCATATGCATTGCTCATATCCAATTTAATACTCATCCAACATTTCTGCCCATTACACCTCTTTTTAATCAAGTGAAGGACTTCAAACGCCACAATCATGTTATTAGAAATTAATCTTCCCGACACAAAAGAACTTTGTGAGTTGGAAATGACCATTGGAAATACAACCTTGAACCGATTTGCAATAGTCTTGGTTATTACTTTATAGATCACGTTGCATAAGCTAATCGGTTGGTACTCAGAATCTTTCGCGGAGCTGTCACTTTTGGTATGAGAACAACACTCATTTTATTTAAGTCTCCCATATCCATACCATTATTGAGCACATTAAGACATAGTCATACCACCTCCTTACCAACAGCAGCCCAATTCTTTTGGTAAAAAAGAGCATGGAAACCATCCAAGCCTGATGTCTTCTTTCAACCCATACTAAACAGAGATTTTCATATTTCTTCTTCCTCAAAAGGCTTCATCAACATCTCATTTATGTTCTCTGTAACCACCTTCTCTATTGAGTTCACAATCTAACTAATAGCTCTTTGATCCACCCTATTAGATTTGAACAGACCCATGAAATAGTTCTCAATGATACCAGTCAACTCGCGAGGGTCCTCCCGCCAATTCCCATTAGTATCTTCAAGGCATGTGATTTCATTTCTCTTTTTTCAAGCACAAGCTTTCTTTTGGAAAAACTGTGTATTGTGATCCTCATTCACGTACCAATCTGAGCATCCACATTGGCGCCAATAAGCTTCATCAATGGAGAGCAGCTTGTTCAGCTCTCTGTTATAGTCACGTAACCTTCCAATGTTCATCACACTTTGGGGAGCATTGTGTGTCATCTCAATAAGGGACCTTAGTTCTTTAATATGATATGGTAACCTCCCAAACTTCTTTTTCCTCCATCCTTTTAATGCCATCCCACAGTTACGAAGCCCTGTACAAAACAACTTCACACCCCGATCAAAAGAATTCTCCTTCCAATTTTCTTTAATGGCGTCAAAACACTCAGGTTCTCTTAGCCATCCCAGTTCAAAATGGAACCCCTGTCCTCAAACTAACCCCTATTGCATGCTGGAGAAGGACAACGATCCAGGAGGATAACTCTATGGTTTGACCCCCAAAACTCCAAGTTAGAGAGTTGAAAGCTAGGAAACAAAGAGCACCAATTCGACCTTGCAAGACCTCTGTCTAATCTCTCTAAAATGTTTGTATTACCCCCTACCATTTGTCCAAGTGAACAGACTACCAACATAACCAAGGTCTCGAAGCTCACAATCGTGAAGGACATCATGAAATTAGGATAGAGAATTAGAGCTTCTTTTAGGACCTCCCAAGTTTTCCTCATTCGAAAGGATCGCATTAAAGTCTCCCATAAGACACCAAGGGAGCAGGGATTCGATGATGATTCTTCTCAAAAGATCCCAAGTGTCCCGAAAACACGACGAAGTAGGATTACCGCAAACCCCCGTAAATCTCCATTGAAGACCATAATGCATAGTCACTAAGAAGTCGATATGTCCCAAGGAGTAGCGGGACATATCTACCGTCACCGACATGTCCCAAAGCAGCATAAGTCCCCCACTTCTAAAACTACAATCCATGTGAAGCACAATTAGTGAACCCAAGCAATCTCGAACTCGCTGCGCTCGAGTTCCAGAGAGCAACGTCTCCATTAGAAAGACTACTGTAGGTCGTGAGTTGTTGATTAAGCCACGTAAGTTACTAAATGCATCGGGGTTGCCTAATCCCCAGACATTCCAAGCTAATATTTTCATGAAGGACGGCGAGGTTGCTCTGCAACCTTCGCCGATGGGGTAATGTTGGAGTCGTTACCCAAAAATTTATGAACCTTAACATCCTTTTCATTATCGCCCCCACATCCACTTCTTTTCTTGGATTCATCATCTCTCGTAAGAGAGGTGGCAGTTTCTCTCTTCGATCTAGCTTGTGATTTCCACTTCCGGGCTCTACCAGTCTCCTTTACACCAGCCTCGAACGAGAACTAAAACTCCAACCCTTCCTCTACGTTAACGGTATCGGGTTGTACATGGTTCAAGCCTTCATCCATCCTTTCTTCAAGCATGGAAGCTTCACATAAAACAGGAGAAGAAACCAACACAAGCTCGATGAGAGGAGATGCAAATCCCAACTCAGTAACTTCATTACTCACGTCACATAAGTTTTTTAAAAGGTCTCGTGAGCCCTTTCCATACACATGCATATGATCCTCAGCATTCCCATGCATAATAATCTTTCCCTTTTTAGTAATAGTAGACTTTCCCAAATTCAAATTATCCTCTTCCCCATAATTGATTGATTCTATATCTGGCCTAATCCCACCAAATTCACTTCTAGCTTGTTGCATCAATGCAGACCGAGAAACACTCACTGAGTCGTTCACATTGTCAACATCATCAGAGAGTTTGCTCTTGCTCGGCTGGTCCATTAGCACCCATCTACCTCCACCGTACGAGACCACCAGAGTTTCAAACCCAGGGGGACACGCATCCCACCTCCTCGACCTCTACCACGAGGATTTCTTCCATCGTTGTGAGTAAATCCACGCCCACCATTGATTCTAACAAATGGTTTGAGAACATGACTAGCTTTCAACAAAACACCATAGTTGAATCTTTTGATTCTGTTGACTATCTCCCCCGGAGGGCTGCGACATTTCTTAACCGCGCATGTCCGATAATCCCACATCGGAAACAGAATTCTGGGAGCTTTTTGTACAAAATATCCACCCAAATTGTATGAGGGTCGCTCCCCAGTCGCACCCAGGAACCTCTTCAGAGAGGTTTAGATACATCCACCTTAACCCGAACCCAAACAAAACAGTTAATGCACCTCCCAAATTCATCCTTTTCAACCTCTAAAAGAAGCCTGATTTGATCTCCGATCAATTCCCCCACCTCCGGAGTATGTCCATGAAGCGGCAAATTGTGAAGTTGAATCCAGAAAGGAGAGAGTAATCATCCCATCCCGTATCCACCGCATCATCCAATGGTTTTAACACCAAAATCCCTTTGTCAAAGTGCCATGGCTCACCATCCAAGACAGCAAGTTTGTCCGAATCCAACTCAAACATGAACAAGAACAAGTTACGTCCCATATCCTTGATCACCATGGTCCCCTTTGGTTGCCAAAGGTTCCTCATAGTATCATTGAATGCATTATTGTTAGGCGGTCTATGTACTAAAAGATGACCTAATAGTCCATGACGGACCTCGCCCCTTCCTTTAGCCACGACCACCTCTGACACACCAATGACGTCTTCTCCCTCCTCCGTTTATGGCCAACCAGTTTCATCGGCCCACAAAATCATCCATCGTATCCATCAGACTGATTCACAAAGAAATCAAACGAGCACTCACACAAAACAGTGAGGCACACCTCTTAGACCACCGTGAGTCGAGAGAGAAAAAAAAATTAATTTGACACTATTTTTAGCACACTATTAAAACATATATTTTTTGTGTAATTACTAATTACTAACAAGTTTAAATAGTATTTATTACATATTATTATTTTTCTGTGTAATTACTAAATGTTTTGAAAAACATGACAATTATGAATTCATAAGTAATTACCTCTTCACATCCAAACACACCTTGCATTTTAAAATATAGTGCAATTACTTAAATATGTAATTACTACCCTAGTAATTAAACAGTTATTTCTAAACACACAAAATATTTTGATTATTAATTTATTTATGGTTGATTGATTCTAACAATATTTGTTACACAAGTTAAGGGGGCCAAATGTGATTTTTATTTTGTGGAGGTGCCAAACATGCAATTTACAAAAAAAATAAAAATAATTATTAAAAATATCATAAAAATATTTTTTTTTTCAAAATTTGAAGGGGTCAAGGCCACCTTCCCTATACAACTAACTCTGTCCCTGTGTTTAGAGTGAATAATAATGATAGTTTGAGTTTTTGTTGTGATGTGAGGGTGGTGAAGAAATGTGATTCGATAGATTATTCGTGGCCTAAATTGCAATTTAGCATTATTTTGGATAGAAAGTTAAAGGCTCTAAGGTTTTTGAGTGAATATATTATATTTATTATTAGTGGGGATAAGTAGATTTTATTCGACACCAGATGTAATATCCGCTTCTACTAGTAAGGGTATTATGGTAATCTGACTTAGGTCAGGGGTATTTTGGTAAATTGTATTTTTTATGTGTTTAATTATACGAACTATGATATGCATAATTTATGGTGTATGTTTATTTTATGTTTTCCGTCAGGCAATCCACACACATTTTTTTCTTCAAGTATTAGGGGTCAAAGTGCGATAGAAGTTGAATTATGGGGGGTCAAAGTAGAATTATGGGTTTTATGATGATAGAATTATGGGCCAAAGTTTTTCCATTGGGGTCGATTCCTAGGTTTAAAAATCGCATATGCGATTTCTAGAAAAAGAGCCTAGCACGACAACGCCCAGCCCTGGCGCGACCGCGCTACCTGGCTGAATAGCCCTGGTGCTCTGTGAGCGCGATCGCACCCAGGCATTGGCGCGACCGCGCCAATTGCCTAGAAACATATATTTTTTGGATTTGAATGCACCTTTAGATATATGTTTTACATTTTTGGAGCTCTATGCAGTAGAGTTTTAAGGCATTCTTAAGAATAATGTGGAATTAGCCTTAAAAATAATATTAAGTGGGTTTTAATAAGGTTTGGTTTGGTTAAGGATTTTAAAACGTTGATGTTATGTGTTATGTTTAGGTTCCTTAAAGATACTTGAAGAGACGCGTTAGATTGTGCGGATCGCTGTTGCTTTTGAGGTAAGAAGAGTGGACACATGCACACAGGGTGTATGCTTTATGTACTTTATGGTAGAATTTGTTTTACAAGATATGTTTATGATAATGTATGAATATGCTAGTGTATGATTATGTTTAATAGCTTATATGTAATTGTGGATTATCTGTTTTGTGTGTATATGTGACAACTGTGTGGCATGCTTACGTTTTAAAATGCATGTCTACGTTACGAAATTGCATGCTTATGATATGTTGAAACTGCATGCTTACGTTATACGACACTTGTCCAACTCAACTTGGGCTACATTATTTCATGATTTATGTTATATTTATCTTTATTGTTATTGATTTGAACTCCTGGTTTAGGCTATGAGGTTGTGTCCTACACAACTCTTCTTGCTGGGCTTTGGCTCATGGGTACTCTGTGTTGTAGGTAAATGCAAAGATGTGGTTACTAAGCAATAAGTTGGAGAGCTTTGGAGGAGGGTGTACATGTCAATAATTTAACGACCATAAGGGATCCGGCCTACTAATTGGGAAATTTATTAAGTATTTTTTTAGAATGATGTTTTTAGTTTTATTATCTGGATTTAAAGTTTGTTTATTTTACTTTATTTATGATAACTATGAAACTCCTGAGTTTCATTCTATTATACGTTTGGTATGTAGTTACAATGAATTTTCTATAAATAAAAGAGTATTTTTTTTATTTCAAAATCAATTATAGTAAAAGTTAGTTATTGCTTCAAGAAATTGAGGTGTTACGCGAGAATCTTACATAAAATTTCCCTCAGAATGGGTGAAGGTGATATTTCAATACACTCTTACGTTGACACTTACATGGAAAACTTCCTCACCTTAAAAGATGACCAAAAACGTAATGGAAGTTTATTTTTTGATTGATGATCAAAAGGCAGCATCATCAAGTTTGCGCGCAACTCAAAGTTTTAATGTTTATTTATCTATGTAGTTATTTATTTTAATAAATATTTAATGTAGTTTTGATTATCCATTAGTGTATGAAAATAACAATGCATTATCTTTTTAAATGTAGCTTTGATTACGGGTGAGCGCAGTGTGGTGCACATTATGCAATTATAGTTCACATCAAATTTAATCTTCATAATGTCTCAGATTTCAATTTACATATTTTTTTCTCACTTTTGAGTCTGTTGAGTGTGTGTATTTATAGTCATTTTTAACAAATTATAATTACTCAAATAATTGTATACTCATTAACAATTACTCTTGTTATTATAATAAGCTTGTAATGCATGACTTTGGTTATGTATGGCGACATGTCGCTGGTCACAAACTACATATTGCCTAGCAACAGGTGACATATCGCTTGTTGCTTGTTGCTTTTGGTGTTATATGTGTTTTATGCATAAGACAGTGTGACATGTCGCCTTGTGACATGCAACATATCATCTAACATCTAGTCAAGTTGCTCAAAATTGACCTTAGACGGCTCTAATTGCTTTCAAACTTTTTAGGCATGCTTAGAGAACTCATTGTATCACTTTAGAACCCAAAAGACTTTTTTTGAATGCATACAACTGAAGCTCAAATTTCACATCTTTATTATGTGAAATTGTTAAAGATTTTACACCACCTTGTGTAAATCCATTTAGGCTTTGTATTTAACTAATCTGAATAGTGTCTGATCATCCCGCATTTCTAACACTCAACATTCTTTGAGTTACCGAGATTTGTGGATTTGGACCTTCCATCTTTGTTTGTTCTTCTGCGTCCATTTCCTCTGGTTGAATTCCTTTCTCTTAAGTCTATATGAAAAACTGAAGAGGTTGACGATTCACCCGACTCTTTCCATCAGATCTCTTCACTAAAAACCAGATCACAAACATTGTCAATTTTCAACTTCTTGCTTCTCGGCGAGCTACTCACCGCTTTGACTGTAGCATTCCAACTTTCTGGTAGACAAGACAAAAGTATTAATGCTTGTACTTCATCATTAAAATCAATTTTCACCAAACTCAATTGGGTTATCACCGTGTTGAGATGATTTAGAAGATATATTAACGTGCCTTCCTCCATCTTGAGGTTGAAAAAATGCCTCATCTAATGTACTTTATTTAAGGCTGAAGGTTTTTCGTACATACTGATGAGAGTCGCGCGCCATGAGACCTGCTTTGTTCTCTTCATTTGCTATGTTGATTGCAACATTTGAAGACAGCGTCAATCAAAGAAAACTAAGAGCTTCTTTGTCAATAAGTGTCCACTCTTCCTCCTTCATGCCTTCTAGTTTCTTCCCTAATATAGGTTGATGTAAACTCCTCAGGTACAAATAATCCTCAATCTGCATCTTTCAGAACCCAAAGTCTGAGCCATCGAACTTTTCAATTTGTGCCTTATTCTTTTTGCCTGCGACCATCACTCCCACTCGAATTTGACTTCCTCTGGAACATCTCTGAAAATTCTTGCGAACAACCATGTATTAGAACACGTTTGTGGACAAATTGGTAACGTCGACCGACACTACTACAAAAAAGGGCAATTGTGTTAGTCAAACGCGTCAGTCAACGCAGTTGATTGACGCTGTTGACCAAAAATTAGCATTTGTGACAGTTAGGGACTACCACAAATGATGGGGCAATTGCGTCATAACATACACTGACGTTGTTTAATGGGGCCGTTTGCATCAGTGCCGCACTGACGCAAACAGGCCGTTAACAGCGTCAGTGGGGCACTGACGCAAACGGCCCCAATAACCTAAATAAACCATCATCGTCCCGTGTACAGACCCATTTACCTAATGTTTAGAAACGAAAATGCTTGAAAAACCAGAGAAACCAGCGGTGCCTCCTTCCACATTTGCTCACCTAGGTACGTTTTTATCAATTTTTTTTCAATTTTAATGTAAAAATAATGATTTATATATGTTTATGTAACTTATATATAGTTTTTTTTAAATTTTTTGTATAGATTTTGTATTTTTGAAGATTGTAGTTTGAAACCCATAAACTTTCTTGGTTTTTTGGGGTTTTCTACATCAAGAACCCACATTGCTCAATTACCACAAGTAAGTGCAATTTTATTAATTTTTGTGATTTTTTTATATAAATTGACATAATTTCGGATTTTTTAATTTTTGGATAGTTTATTATTAATGATTATGTAATTGTTTTAGGTTTAAACTTTGCATTTTAATATTTGATTTTTTTAGAATTTTTTTATTATAATTTATTTTATTTTTATTAACTTTTTTTTAAATTTAATTTAATTTTGAATTTACTTATATAAATGAGTGTATATATACATATATATATATATTCACGGATATATTTTGTATAACTTTCATTTTAATAATTGTTTAGTTTGATTATTATTAGTAAATTTTTGTTTATATTTTGTTAACATTTTAAATTTATTTCTAAATTTTGGGTTTAATTGGTTAAATATGTATATATTAAAATTGTTTGTTTTTTTAAGTTATATTTTATTATTGATTTAGTGAGGATATTTATAGTCAATTTTTCTTTATGTGATTTGTTAACTTTTTTTAAAAAAAAAAATGTATTTCGGGTTTAAGTATATAAATGAGTACATATAACAAATTATTTGTTTTCTTTAAGCACTTTATTGTTTATTTAGTTACAATATAACTTTAATATATTTTTCTTTATATTTTGTTAACTTTTTTATTATTTTTTTGTTTATTGTTATTTTTTAGTAGGTATTTTGTTGACAACTTTGTTGGTGAGATCAAGCTTTGGAGGATTTTATGTTAGAGTTAATATCTTAAACCTTAATGTATAATTAAGATATTGAACTTAGTAGAATGTACGAATTATAAAATAGTAGAGATAGGATCTGAGACTGTGTGCTACGGTGATATAAGGTTGTAATTGTGCATGTTTGATTGATTACTTGATTTGTTGTATTTATGTGATGAGTATAAGTTTATTTAAATTTTGGGAAATATGATAGAAATAAGAGAAATGCTGCCCAATTTTTTGTAAGATTTAGTCATTTGAGCAAGTTGGTGAGGAAATTTTAGTTTAAGTAGGTTTAATACTTATAAATTTAGAACACACAAGAGTACATATATTAACTTTGATATCTGAATTACTTTTATAGTTTTGATCACAAATGTTAACTCTAGATAAATGTTTAAAAAAAATTATACTGTTGTTTTTCTGTTTCTGGTGCTGATTTTTTTTTTTTTTATCAAAATATGTCAGGGAAATTGGCATAAACATTTGCAATTTCCCTGGTTAATACTTTATGTAACAGTGCCCAACTGACGCAAAAAATACTCATTTTTAACATTTGTGGCAGTGCCCTACTGACGCAAACCAGAGTGTCATTTGCGTCAGTGGGGCACTGCCACAAATGTCAGTTTGTGACAGTGCCCCACTGACGCAAATGACACTCTGGTTTGCGTCATGGGCAATTGCGTGACATATCAAACTGACAACAAATTAATTGTGGCAGTTATAAACTGACGCAAATGACATTTTTTGTTGTAGTGCGAATTTCACTATTCACATGAATAGCAACCTCGCTCGAAAAAAAATAAAAAATACAACCAAAGCTCTTGATAACAATTGTTAGGTAACTAAACAACTTAATGTCCTTGTAACCAGATTATTGGAAGCTAAATAAATTCGGAATAATAAGACACACAAATTATGTGGTTCACCAAAATTATGGCTAGGTCCTTGAGCTGCTGTAGATCTTTCACTATAAGGAGAAATATTACACAGCGTTTACAAACACTCACATCTCACAACGCCGACCCCAATTGCACCCAAGAATTTTTCTCTTACAATATCCTTTCAAAAGCTTTTCTCTCTAAGCTCTTAATTAAGATTTCTCTTGTTAGTTTTGGGATACCTAAATGACAAAGGGAGTTCACCTTTTTATAGGCATTTAAACGTTGGGGCTGATCAAGCCAAATTGAACTTGGCGTCCTTTTTTTTTGTTTTTTTATTTTGGCAGCCATGATATGTCGTGACCTTTTCTATTTTTTGTTTCCTATTTTAATCAAAAGCTTGGCCTACCAAACTTTTGTCCTATTTGACTAATAGTTTCACGTTGGGTTCATTAGATTTTAACACATATAAATGAAATAGATAAAATATTATGAGCTAAAATAAAAAAAATAAAAAACTAACATTTCCCGTGAGTTCATGCTTGTCCAATCTATAAGATTTTTTTTTTTTTTTTTGCAAAATGGTTCAACCAATGTTTTTCGGTAGATTTTCATGAACCACCTCTGTCTTTTAGTTCTTCTTAGCAAACTATTTGCTACGATCATTCTTGTGTAGTTAAAGTGATAAATGAATGGTAAATAAGTTATGTAAGCCAATATATGGATAGTTAATTTACCCACAAAACTAGTCTCCTTGTTATTAAAAAGAAAATTTTGAGTAGCTTACCATTTGGTGAAGCCAATTTAGAGAGATCCCTTCCGCAAAGAAAAAACTCATCTTCTTTACACAATCATAAATTCCTTTGTAAGAAGTTGAATTTCTATTTCTCATAAGTTATTTTGAGATTGTATGCATATGCAAAATTATTTATAAATATGGCGAACGCTCCACTGAATTTAATATTATATTCTATAATTTATGCATGAAAAATGATCAAATATTTAAGAAAAAAATTATATGATTTAATAATTTCAATCGTGTAATATTGGGTTTTAGTTAGATTTTAATATATATATAAAAGAAATATATAAAATATTATGGGCCAATATAAATAAAACTAATTTTGAACTTTTTTCCGGCTCTCTCTCTCGGTGTTCTCATTGGCGCCGTGGCAAAGGGATCAAAGAATGGGGGGAAAGCCAAATCGAAGAACAAGATTAAGAAAACTGGACCTTCATCTACTGATAGGGTCATCAAAACTCGATCGATGGATGCTATTTTAGGGGTTCAAGAATTGGAGGTGATTGAGGATAAGCAAGAGGCAAGTGCGAGGCGGGTTCTTGATGCATCAATACTAGTACAACGACAAGAAGTCTGCACGAATGTGGAGGATTGGTTATCGGTTTCAAAGCAAGCAATGCAGGATGTGGATATGGGTAAGAATGCTTCTTCTCCGATTTTACATTTTAACTCTTCTGGTAAGAATCGTGCCAATTACAATGGGAAGAATATGGCTGGCAATGGTTATTCTATGAATCAAGAGAAGACTCCAAGGATCAAAATAGATATGGAGGACATTGCTGAGGAGGTGAATTATTGGCAATCTTCGATTGTTTGCTATGTGCTTGGTGCTAATCCCCCAATTCGAGTCCTAGAGGGTTTCGTGAGACGGTTATGGAAAGATCAGGTGGACAAAGTAGGAATCCTTTCTTCAGGTATTTTCATTATTCGTTTTCTGGCCATGGAATATCGTGATCGTGTGTTGGAAGGGGGTTACTTGTTCTTTGGCAAAAAACCTCTGATAATGAAGCCTTGGAATCCTATTGATGATTTCTCTAAAGAAGACATTTCTTCAGTTCCGACTTGGATTCAATTGGGAGGTCTAGATATCAAATATTGGGGAGATCAATCACTTTTCAAGATTGTGGGTCAGATTGGGAAGCCGATCCAAGTCGATAACAATACCAAAAACATAGATCGTCAAGCCTACCCCAGAATTCTTATTGAGGTTAGCATGGCTAAGGATTATCCTACTCAAATAAGTTTTATGAATGAATTTGAACAGGAAGTAGACATTCAGGTGGAGTGTGAATGGAAACCCATTTCTTGTAAAATCTGTTCTGGTTTAGGGCATGAGTCTCATTTATGCAGGAAGAGCAATTCAGTCAAGCAAGCATGGATTCGTAAAAAGAGTGATTCAATGCTACTTTCAGGTCAAGCAAATATAGATGCAGAAGGTTTTCAGACAGTGATAAAAGGGGTTAAGATAAAGGAATCTAATGCCATTTTAACTAGTGTGACAAATCAATTTCAAATGCTGGAAGATGATTCTATTACAGACCTGCTACAGAGGACCAATACAGGAAGAGAGGGGGGGAGTTCCCTCTATATTCAATGGATAGGATACTTTGCTGGAATGTACGAGGGATTAACAACCAACATAAGCATCGAGAGATTAAACATTTGATCCTTTCAAAGAATGTTGGGTTGGTTAGTCTTCTCGAAACAAAAGTGAAGAATAAAAATATGGGTTCCCTTTATACTAGTTTGTTTTCTGGATAGTGGTTCACTAATAATAATCCTTGGATTGATGAAGGTAGAATAATAGTTGCTTGGAATCCGAAAGTGTATTATCTGGATATTAGGTTATGTACTACTCAGTTGATTCACTGTTTGGTACAAGTACCAAATCGGGCAGGAAGTTTCTTTATCACTTTTGTGTATGGTTTTAATAATGAATTATCTAGAGAACAGTTGTGGAAAGATATGCAGGAATTGGATGTATCTATGCTGTTCCTTGGATGGTGATAGGGGACTTTAATGAGATTCTTTCTCTTCATGAGAGAATAGGTAAAAAGGTTACTACTAAACTCTCTAGCAGATTTCAGGATTGCCTCTCATTCTGTCACTTGGAGGACTTAAAATTTTCAGGATGCTTCTATACTTGGAATAACAAACAGAGGGCAAAGGAGAAGATTTATTCAAAGATTGATCGGGCTTTGGTTAATTCACAATGGACAGATTATTTTCCAAACTCAGAAGCTGTTTTTCTTCCGGAAGGGATCTTTGATCATAGTCCAGTCCTTGTTCACTTCTACCTGAAGTTTGCAATGGAGAAGAAACCATTTAGATACTTTTGGATGTGGAAAGAAGCTCCATCTTTTGCAGTCAAGATTCAGACTAGTTGGAATATTTTAGTTGTTGGTACTGAAATGTTTCAAGTGGTTTCTAAATTGAAAAGATTGAAACAGGTTTTTTCGGGTATTAATAGAGAAGGTTTTTCTGATATCCAACAGACATAATTTAAGGCATATCTTTTACTGAGGGAGCGTCAGGAAAAGCTGCATAAGGATCCGCTTAATGAATGTCTTATTAATCAAGAACAAATGGCTAGAAAAAATTTCCTCCATTACCATAAAGCTTACATTATGTTCTTGGCTCAAAAAGCTAAAGTAATTTGGATGGCTAATGGAGATGAGAATACTCATCTCTGAAGGCTAGGAGGTTACAGAACAGGATTATGTCCATCAAGAATGAGGGAGGCACTTGGGTTGATACTCCAGCTGGTATAAAAGAGGCTTTTTTGGATTATTATCAATGATTGCTGGGGACAGTTATGATACAAAGGAAGCAGGTTTCTCGGTCAATTATGAATTTAGGCACAGTTCTCACTACAGCTCATACTCAGATTCTTACAACAAAATTTTCAACTCAGGAGGTTAAGAATGCTATGTTTTCAATTTCAGGAATGAAAGCTCTAGGCCCAGATGGATATAGCAGCTACTTTTATCAAGATAACTGGAATTTGGTGGGTTTGGAGGTTAGTGCAACTGTTCTATCATTCCTCAAATCGGGTAAATTGCTCAAAGAGATGAATAATACAACTATTACTCTCATTCCTAAGATTATTTGCCCAGATAATGTTTGTGATTTCAGACCCATTGTATATTGTAATGTCATCTATAAAGCAGCATCCAAGATGATATGTTCAAGACTTCGACAAGTTTTACCTGACTTAATAGCAGAAAATCAAGGGGGATTTGTTCATGGTAGATACATAGCATACAACATCATGATATGTCAAGACTTAGTTCGACATTATGGGAGGAAAAATTGCAAACCATGTTGTATGATCAAGTTGGATTTGAGGAAAGCTTATGACACTATAGAATGAGATTTTATTGAAGAGATGCTCATAACTTTTCAATTCCCTCTGAAATTTATTCAGCTTATCAATATTTGTGTTCGAACACCAAGATATTCTCTGATGATCAATGACTCAATGCATGGCTTCTTTGCGGCTAAGAGAGGATTGAGACAAGGTGATCCTATGTCTCCATTGTTATTTGTACTTGGCATGGAATATCTGTCCAGAATTATGCTTAAAGTTGGCTCATCCTCAGGCTACAAATTCCATGATAGATGTTCTGGTTTAAAGCTGAATCACTTATGCTTTGCAGATGATTTATTATTATTCTGTCATGGAGATTTTGTTTCTATTCTTTGGATGCTTAGGGGGCTCAAATTATTCTCAAAGACTTCGGGACTTATTCCAAATGAGACTAAATCTGCAATCTATTATAGTGGCAAGCTTGAAACTGAGATTGTTAAGCTGTTTCAGGATTCACTCGTTGTTCCCTGCCTTTCAGGTACCTTGGTATCCCTATTTGTTCCAAGCGTATTTCTACTGCTGAATGTGGGGTGATTCTTGAAAAAATGATATCCATAATTAAGCAGTGGAGTTCTAGGAACTTATCATACATGGCTAGAGTCACATTGATTAACTCTGTTTTGTTGTCAATTCACTCTTACTGGTCTCAAATAATGATTCTGCCAAAACAGTTATTGAAGGATATAGAGGCCATTTGTAGAGCCTTTCTTTGGAAGGGTTTGGCAGAGACTCAAGGTTCAGGTTTAGTTGCTTGGAGCTCTGTTTGCACTCCAAAAGTTGCTGGAGGTTTAGGCTTCAGGAAGATTTCAGAATGGAATATTGCATCATTGGGGAAATATGTATGGGCCATAGCTTCCAAAAAGGATAATTTGTGGGTCAAATGGATTCATAGCATTTATTTGAAAAAGGTGGACTGGTGGGAATATACAGTGCAATAGAATTGCATCTGGTATTGGAAGAAAATTGTTGCCATCAAAGAGCTCTTTAAAGTCAAATTAGATAAGTCAGCTTTTATGGCAGTGCAATATAGTATTCAATCCGGTTATGATATACTATATGATCAACATATTAATGTATAGTGGAGTAAGTTTGTCTCGGAGAGAAGTAGTATTCTGAAGCATAGATTTATTCTATGATTAGTGATGCTTCAGAAGTTGAGTACCAGAACTCATATCAGCAGGTATTTACCTGGTTTGGACACAGTTTGTCTGCTGTGTGGTGATCACAATGAAGATCTTTCTCATTTGTTTTTTCAATGTACTTACAATAAAGCTTGTCTTTTGAGGGTGAAGGATTGGATTGGCTGCCGAGCACAAAGAGAGCATTATCACCAACTATTGCAATGGATATACAAAGCAAAGCACCTGAGTAAAGTCAGGAAAGGATTCTTTATAGCTGCACATATGGAGGGCACGTAATGATGTTCTGTGGTCATCTAAACTTTGGCATGTAAACCATATTGTAGAGGTTATTAAAAGAGAACTCAAATTGAGATTGGTTTTGTCAATGCCATGGAAAACAAGAAATAGTGATAAAGAATGGTTTCAACAATTGTAAAGATAGATACATGAATTGTAAAGTCAAGATAGGGGTATTAGAAGACATGTAAATGTACATGATTTGGTTTTTGAGCAATACAATGATTCTTATTTACCAAATATATATATATAAAAAGTAACATTCCCCGTGAGCTGATACTTGTCCAATCCATAAGAAAAATGTTTTTGCAAAATAATTCAACCAAGGTTTTTCGGTAGAATGTGATGATTTTCATAAACCACCTTTGTCTTTTTTGTTCTTCTTAACAAACTATTTGCTAGGATATTTCTTGTGTAGTCAAAGTGATAAATGGATGGTATATAAGTTATGTAAGCCAAGATATTGATAGTTCATTTAACTACGAAACTAATCTCCCTGTTATTATTAAAGAGAAAAGCTCAGTAAATATTTTGTACTTGTCTACTAAGGACCTATATAAATAAAATAATCAAAATACACGTGGTCTTTTTAAAAAGTTTTTTGTTCTTTTTAATTGAAATATTAATGAGAATGAGTAACTCACCATTTAGTGAAGCCAACATAGAGTAGAAGGATCCCTTCATAAGGAGAAAACTAATCTTCCAATAACATTCTTCTTTAAATAGTCATAAACTCCTTTGTAAGAATAAGTTTTCTATTTCTCGTAAGTTAACGTTGAGATTATATCCATAGCCAAAGCTATTTATAAACAAGATGGGTTGCTGTCCTACTTAATTTAATATTCTTTTCTATAAAAATTATTAAATATTTTAGAAAAAATTATATGAGTTAATAATTTTAATTATGTAATTTTGGGTTTTAATTATATTTTAACACATATAAATGAAATAGATAAAACATTATGCACTAATATAAAAACAAACATTTTCCGTGAGTTTATACTTGTCCAATTCATAAGAAAAGAATTTTTCAAAATGGTTAAAGTAAGGTTTTTTGGTAGGATTTGATTATTTCCATAAAGTAGCTCTGTCTTTCAGTTCTTCTTGGTAAACTATTTGTTATTATAGGTATTGGGTAGACAAAGTGATAAATGAACGGCAAATAAGTTATATAAGCCAAGAAGCCAACTTAGAGGGAATTACTTCCATGAGGAGAAAACTCATCTTCCAATAACGTTCTTTTTCACATAGTCAAAACCTCTTTTGTAAGAAAATTTTCACTTATCGTAAGTTAATGTTGAGATTGTATCATAGGCAAATCGATTTATAGACAAGGTGGGGCGACAACCCCATTTAATTTAATATTCTTTTCTCTAATTTATGCGTGAAAAATTATGAAATTAATTTTAGGTTTTAATGTGTGCGATGATTATACATATAATATATGTCACACTACAAGAAAAAGTTGTTTTTGCACCGAAAATAATTGTCTCAAAAATTGGCAGGGAACTGTGAAATTTTAACGTCGAAAGAAAATTTTTGGGGCGTATTTTTTGCTGCAAATAATGGAATTAAAATGCGCCAAAATATAGGGCGTGCACTGTTTTGGCGCGAGTAAATGAAAACTTATTTGCAGTGAAACATATTATTTGCGGCGGTTATTTTCCCAGCAAAAAAAGTTGAACAGTCACGAAAAACGTGGGTGAAAAGTTGGTGGAAATTTTTCAAAGGTATTGTTTCGCTTCATATTTGCGGAGAAATATGTATTATTTGCGGCGAAATATTTCACCGCAAATAAAGCTTATGTTTTTAAGGTTTAAGTGGAACGATGTCGTTTTGCTAATTTATTATCAGCAACCTCTATTTGGGGAGAAAATGCGGGATATCTCACAATATATCAGCCTGAGCCTCTTCTTCTTCTTCATTACTACGCCTCTCTCTCTCTCTTTCTTCTCGAGTTCTCTCTGCAACTCACGCCTCCGACCCCCAAGCCACACCTCCTCTGACCCCTCCCCGACCCTATCCAACCCCTCCCCAACCCCTTTCTCTCATTCTCTCTCTCAAAAATTCCCAAAACCCATTTTCTTAAAATTCCCACAAAAATTCTAAGAACCCGAACACCACCCCATCCGACCTCACCACCAACGAGGAAATAGACCTCCACCACCCATCGTCACAAGTATCTCTCAGCCTCTCTCTTACTTTTTTTCGTAGATATAATTTTTTTTTTAATATTATCACCCCTAACCCATTTTATTTCTGTCCCACCACCAACACCATCACGACGACACCAGAGTAGTGCCGAAGCAGTGTCGGAGCTTGGGTCGCTGCCTATACAGCCGAGAGGTATATTTATATATATATATTTAAGTTAATATTTTTATAAAAAACCCCTTAATAACTTAGTAATAATAAAAATAATATTGTGTTTGAATAATTGATATTTGTGAAATCCTTTATTAGCATATTTGACAATATTGACAAAATTAATTAAAGAAGTAATTTTCGAAATAGGTATTTCCTATTTTGTTGTGAAATGGTTTCTATTTTTCGAAATGGGTAGTTTCTTGTTTTGTTTGTGATATGTTTTCCATAATCAGTTTATTACATATATGTTAATAAAATAAATATATAATTTCCTATAAAAGAATATCTTTTCTTGAAATGGAAATTATTGGTATTTATTTTTATTTTTGATCTGATTTGTTTGTCCAGAAATCCAGCTTGCAGTGATAAAGAATATATTGTTTCCTTATTTATTTAGGGAAACTGGGTTTAAAATTTGTCCAGGTTCAATGAATCTGTTTGAACGGATTGCCAGTTTGTTTGAACAGATTCTGACTTTCCTGTTTTGGAAGATTTTCCATTTATTGGCTGATTGGTTTCTGTTTTGTTTTCCACGACCTAAAGGGATTCTAAAAAGTATATAATCATCCTTAGGTCGTTGGTTTTGATTATCTCTCTTGGTGTATTATTTTCCAAATATTTTTCAAGTTTTAGAGAGACTTTTTATTATGTGAAGAACTTGAGTCCAGCAAGTTCTTAGTGGTTTATTACAGTGTACTTCTGTATTGTTTTCTTTGTGTTAATTGTTCAAGTTGAACACACTTAGACATTGGTCATCAAGCTTCGGGAGAAGTCTTGTTCGTGAGTCACTTTTCGGGAGGAAAAGTGCAAGTGTTATGATTTGAAGGGAGTTCAAGATCTTAGCACTTCAGAAATTTGATTAGGAGTTTAGATTACAACAGTTGCGACAAATTCAAGAGGGAGTCTTTATTTGTATAAGTCAATTTGGTTTTGTAATCATTTAGATATTCTTCTAATAAATTTCATTCTCTGGGCGTGGCCTCGTGGACTAGTAGCAATCTGCAAAGATTGCTGATACCACGTAAAAATTCGTGTGTTCTTTACTTTAAGTTCGTTTTTATCTTCTGGTCACAAACTGTTTAAACATATCTGGTTTCTGTTCAAACAGTCTTTGTGTCTGTTTAAACATTTCTGTAAAAGTTCAACAATTAATTATTTTATTTGAATAATTAAGTTGGTAATCTTATAAAAACGGAATTTCAATTGGTATCAGAGCGGTTCACTAAACTCTTAGTGAGATCTTGTGGTTATTTTCTGTTCGATTTGTTTTGTGTGAAATGTCTTTCTTTGCAGAAGGTAGTTCGTTGTCTCGACCTCCATTACTAAATGACTCAAACTATCCATATTGGAAAGTTAGGATGAGAGCTTTCATAAAAGCTCAAGATGAGAAAACATGGAGAGCAATTTTGTCTAGATGGTCACCTCCTACTGAAAAAGGTGAAGATGGAAGCACAATTGTAAAATCTAAACTTATTTGGGATACAGAAGAAGAAAAATTATCCAGCTATAATAATAAAGCTCTTCACGCCATATTTAATGGTGTTGGAGAAAGTTTTATAAAACTTGTTTCCACATGCGTCTCGGCTAAAGATGCTTGGACAATTCTTCAAACTCAGTTTGAAGGAACTGTAGATGTTAAAAGGTCTAGATTTATTATGTTGCAAACTAGGTTTGATGACCTTAGAATGTCTGATTCTGAAACACTATCTGAATTTTATGAGAGATTATCAGATATTTCTAATGAGTATTTTGCACTTGGTGAGAAACTTGATGATTCTGTTCTTGTTAGAAAAATCATTCAAGTTCTTCCTGACAGGTTCAATGTTAAGCTCACTGCTATGGAAGAGGCAAAAAACTTCAGTACTATGAAGGTAGAATAACTGATGGGGTCACTTCGTACCTTTGAGTTAAATCAAAAGATTCATCAAAAAAACAAGCCAAGTACTTCCAAAGAAAAGGAGAAAACCATAGCTTTCAAGAGCACTGAAAAGGAAGTCTCAGATGATGAAGATGGTGATAATGAAATGGCAATGCTTGCAAAGAATTTTCGAAAGTATATGAATAAGATAGAAAACAAGAAATTCAATGGCAAGATGTCAAAAGGTAATCCTTCTTCTCTTAAACCTTTTCAAACTGATAAAAAGGGTATTCAGTGCAGGGAATGTGAGGGATTTGGTCACATCCAGTCTGAGTGTGCAAACACTTTGAAAAAGAACAAAAAAGGTATGATTGCTACTTGGAGTGATAATGACTCTGAAAGTAGTGAAGATGAGGAAGGTAATGTCGTTCTCACTTCTATTTTACCTGTTTCTAAATCTGAAAATGAAAAAATTGTTTGCTTGAATAATGTTTCAAAAGATGAAGAAAATTCTGATAGTGATGAATATGAATTGAATGATGAGTCCTTGAGTGAATCTTACAAAAAAATGTATGGTTCATGGGTGAAAGTGTGTTATGAGAATCGGTCATTGGTAAGCAAAAATAAAGATTTATCCTTTGAAATTAAACAACCTACTGATTTAAATGAAAATTTTGAAAAAGAAATAATTTCAAAAAATGTTGAAATTAATAAGTTGTCTAAAGATTTGGATACTCTTGAGAAAAATGTTAGAATGCTTAACCCCGGTTCAACTGTTTTTGAGAATATACAGAATTCAGGTCAAAGAAGTCATGTGGGACTGGGTGCTTCAAGTTCTCAAAAATCAAAGAAAACTGTCTTTATCTCAGCTGGGATGCTATCGTCTAATGTTCCTGTGTCATCCTCACTGAAATCTGTTGTATCCGGTACTCGGATTGTTCCAACAGAAAGGACACAGTCAGCAGGTAAATCCAATGGTAAGTTCGAAAAACTCATTCCAATCTGTCATTTTTGTGGTAGGAAGGGTCATATTCTTCCTAAGTGTTTTACTCTTATGAATTTTGTCAAAAATGAATATTTTGAAAAATTCAATTATTTTGATAATTTCATAAGAGTAAAATAGGAAAATGTTCAATCAAAGAAAATATGGATCAAAAAGAATAATTGTTTTGCTGGTTTTACTAGTGAATATGATAGATCTGCTTCTTCATATTTTTGGTATATTGACAGTGGTTGTTCAAGACATATGACAGGTGACAAGTCTATTCTTACAGACATAAAACCTATGCATTGTGGGTCTGTTACTTTTGGCAATGGAATTGAAGGTAATGTTCTTGGTATGGGTACTCTTAACTTTGAAGGGTTGCCTAGAATCAAAAGAGTGTTACTTGTGGAAGGTCTTAAAGCTAATCTTCTAAGCATAAGTCAAATTTGTGATCAAGGTTATACTGTTAACTTTGATAAAGAGAATTGTTTTGTTTTAAACAAGAATGGTGAGAATGTTCTTGAAGGTTATAGATCTAATGACAATTGCTACACTCTTCTGCCATCTATTATGTGTCAATCTGTTGTGAGTAATAACACTGATATGTGGCATGCTAAATTTGGTCACATAAATTTCAAAACCTTGAAAAAATTGTCACATGCAGGGAGTGTTCGTGGTTTACCTAAGCTAGGTAAAGAATTTGATGGTAAGTGCAAGAGTTGTCAACTTGGTAAGCAATTAAAAATTACACATAAAAGTGTTTCTGACATAAACACTTCGAAAGTTTTAGAATTGCTTCACATGGATCTTATGGGTCCAATTCAAATTGAGAGTTTAAATGGGAAAAGGTATATTTTTTTTTGTGTGGATGATTTTTCTAGATATACGTGGGTGGATTTCTTGAAAGAAAAATTTGACACTTTTGATGCCTTTAAAACTCTTTGCTTGAAATTAAAAGTTGAAAAAGATTGCAACATTGGAAAAATTGTTCGTATAAGAAGTGATCATGGTAAATAATTTGAAAATTCTGTCTATGATGATTTTTGTAAGTCTGCAGGTATCTCTCATGAGTTTTCAGCTCCCAAAACTCCTCAACAGAATGGAGTTGTAGAAAGGAAAAACCGCACTCTTCAAGAAATGGCTAGAGTGATGCTAAACAGCAAAAAATTGACCAAATGGTTATGGGTAGAAGCAATTAACACTGCTTGCTATATCATAAATCGTGTTTTTCTTCGTCCAGGTACATCTAAAACATCTTATGAAATTTGGAAAGGTAAGAAACCAAGTGTGGCTTACTTTCATGTTTTTGGATGTGTTTGTTACATTTTGAGAGATAGAGAAAATCTTGGTAAATTTGATGCTAAGAGTGATGAAGGTGTTTTTATTGGATACTCCACTAACAGTAGGGCTTATCGTGTGTATAACATGAGAACCCAAACTGTAATGGAGTCGGCTAACGTTGTTATTGATGATTCCAGGGATTTTTCTGAGTTTTCTACTGAGGAAGAAATTGAAAGGTTTATTGATGAACCTACTGAAAAACACGAAGAAGCTTGTGTCAGTGATACTACTGTTGCAACGTCTGATCCATCTGTTCCAACAGATCACGAATCCGATGAAACAGATTCTGGACAGACAGAAAAGAAATTTCCAGATATTATTTTGGATGAAGTCCAAAAGAAGCCATCAACCAGAGTTAAGTTAAATCATCCAGCAGATTTAATACTTGGAAATCCAAAAGACAGTATGGTAACATGAAGAAGGTTTAGTAATGTTGTTCAATTTGTTTGTTTCTTATCTCTAATTAAGCCTAAAAATGTGAAAGAAGCTTTAACTGATGAAAATTGGATTAAAGCTATGCAGGAGGAATTGGAACAATTTTTTAGAAACAAAGTGTGGATCCTTGTGCCAAGATCGTTGCATACCAATATTATTGGCACAAAATAGATTTTCAAGAATAAATCTGATGAATTTGGTACAATTGTGCGAAACAAAGCAAGATTAGTGGCACAAGGGTACACACAAGTGGAAGGAATAGAATTTGATGAAACATTTGCACCTGTTGCAAGACTTGAATCAATTAGATTATTATTGTCTATTGCTTGTTTGATTGGTTTCAGGTTGTTCCAAATGGATGTCAAATCTGCATTTCTCAATGGGATCTTGAATGAAGAGGTATATGTTGAACAACCTAAAGGATTTGAAGATCCCCATGCACCTGATCATGTGTACAAGTTGGAGAAAGCTCTTTACGGTTTGAAACAAGCCCCTCGGGCTTGGTATGAGAGACTTACTCAATTTCTTGTTTCTCATGGATACAAAAGGGGTGGAGTAGATAAAACTTTGTTTATCAAAAATATTAAATCTAACATAATTATTTCTCAGATTTATGTTGATGATATTGTGTTTGGATCTACTTCTGACAATGAGGTGCAGGTATTTGTGAAACAAATGAAAGAGGAATTTGAAATGAGCATGGTGGGAGAATTGACTTATTTCTTAGGTTTTCAAGTCAAGCAGTTAGATGAAGGCACATTTTTCTCTCAAAGCAAATATGCTAAGAACCTGGTCAAAAAGTTTGGACTTGAAAGTTCAAAGATTGCTAAAACACCAATGGGAACGACTGTGAAGCTATCCAAAGATGAAAACGGTGTCAAAGTTGATCCTACACTGTATAGGAGCATGATTGGTAGTCTTCTTTATCTCACTGCTAGTCGACCTGATTTAAGTTATAGTGTTGGTGTGTGTGCTAGGTACCAAGGAAATTCCATGGAGTCTCATGTTACAGCTGTCAAAAGAATCATTCGATATGTTCATGGGACTGCTGATTATGGTATTTGGTATTCAAAAGAAACTAACCCTAATCTAGTGTGCTTTAGTGATGCTGATTGGGCAGGTAATACTGATGATAGAAAAAGCACTAGTGGAGGATGTTTCTTCTTGGGAAATAATCTAGTCTCTTGGCACAGCAAGAAACAAAATTCTATTTCTCTCTCAACAGCCGAGGCCGAATACATTGCAGCAGGAAGTTGTTGTGCACAACTCTTGTGGATGAAGCAAATGATGATGGATTATGGGTTTGATCTTGACACTTTAACTATTTTTTGTGATAATACAAGTGCAATTAATATTTCAAAAAATCCTGTACAATATTCCCGTACTAAACATATTGATATTCGTCATCATTTCATAAGAGAATTAGTTGAAAATAAAGTTCTTGTCTTGGAATATATTGAAACATATAAACAAATTGCTGATATTTTCACTAAAGCTCTTGATTCGGTTCACTTTGATTTCCTCCGAAAATCTTTGGGGGTTTGTTCTCTTTAAATTGTCTTGTTATGGTGTTATCCGCTTGATCAATTGTGTGTTATTCAAAGTTAAGAAAATTGTCAATCAATTTGAAATTTTTGTTTTATGTCAAGCTGGATAATCTGACTTGTGTTTATGAGCCTTTGGTTGTATATTCTTGAGAGAAATTTAATCAATTCCTCCTAGGCATATTCGAGTAAATAAATCAAAGTTTAATGTTTGAGCTTCCTTTCGTGTAGCATTGTTTCAAGCTCCTGTGATAGAATAGAGCTACCTACATCAGTGTGTGAAAGCCGTCTTTTGAGTAAGTTGGAACTTTGTAATTCAGAGTTATGAAGAGGATACGCTACCATAGAAAAGGGCTACCACTGGTGTAGTGTGACAGCGTCTTCATGGGTTTCAATTTTTTTTTCTTCGAAAAAGACTTATTTGTCATTGGGCAATGTTCCCTTGCATACACTGTCACACACTTATGCTTGAAACAATGCAATAATAATAAATAAAAAATTTGTACACAGTTTATAAAAATTAAAAAAAAATGTGTGTAAGTCTCATACATGTTGATTGATTCACTTAAGAATATGTGCTTGTGACTGAATTGTGGTTTATTTCTCTCGAATATTCTTTCTACTTTTTTGTTTTCACAAGTGTTCCTATCCATGGTATACACTATCACTTATTTTCATTTGCTTGATTTTATTCTTATCACGATATCTCACATTGATCAAAGCATTTTTTTTGGGTTGAGTTTTTGTGCATATATAAAAAAATGAAAATAAAAATAATAATAATAAAAAATTTTGACAAGGAAATTCATGGTGGACCGAATCATTGTGGTAATTATGTGAAAATTATGAATTTAATTTGTGTGATCTAATATATTCTTGGTCTCCAAGGAATTTATTTTGTCTTTTTTCTTAATTTGGAATACCATGATTTGTATATTTATTGTCTTGTACCTTGTTTAGAATTGTTTAAAAAAAAAAGGAAAAGGTCAATTAGAAGATCGTGTGGGGTATTTTTTCTGGTTATTTTTTTTGGATTGGGATTTTATAAATATTATATTTTCATAAACTGAAATTTAAAAAATAAAAAAAGGGGTAAGTTGTATGAAGATCGTGTGCATTAAAGGTTGTTTCCTTTTATTGTTTAAATTAAAAAAAATTAAAAAAGGAAACCTTTTATTGTCGTGGGTGTCCAAATTGGGTAAGTGTTGTATTTAAAAAGGCTTGCCATTACCCTATTTCTTCTCACCCACGATCTCACTCGGTCACTTCTTCTTCTTCTAATTTTTTTTCTTCTCACATTTTTCTGTAAGTGTTTGTTGTTTTACAGAGAAGAAAATGGTGAAAACTCGTGGAGCTTCCTCGAAGAAAATCCCTACCTCTCAATCCCGAAAGGTGCCATCTCCTTCGCCTCCTGCATCTGTGTCAACGGCGCCTCTTTCTGTTCCCGTAGCTGCCACTCCTGTTGGGAAAACTTGCAAATCCAAGGCACGCAAGAAGGTGTTCTCCCTCTCTCATGAACACCCCATGGTGTTTCCAGATATCTCGGCTGACATTGTCGATGTTGCACCACTATCTGAAGTGGTGGTGCCCTCTCGAGCCAAAGACTCATCTCCTCTTCCGATTGATTCTTCTCTGGCGGCTAGGGAAAAATCAAAATCTGTTTCATCTTCTTCCAAAGCTGCTGCTGCTGGGTTGCTCAAATTTCCCTTGAAGCCGAGCCAGTCCAAGAAAAATTATGTGACTCCCAAAAGGAAATTTGGGTTGGACGCGTCTTCTTCTCCCTTGTCTGCTGCCAAGAAAAAATTGAAGGCTCATCCCCCTTCTCTGTCTTCCTCCGAATCTGACCCTGAGGAAGAAAAGTATGAATCTGAAGCAACCCGTGATACCACCCTATCTGATGAAACGGTTCCTGACAATGCAGAATCAGAGGCTGAGTCTGATGAGCCAGAAAAAGACGACATTGTTCCCTCTGAACAAGAAGCTGAATCTGATTCAGACCCAATTGCAACTCCTTTGACATCCAAAGCTAAAGGGAAGTGACCTATTTCAGATCCTACACCTTCTCCAAAACGTTCAGGTGTAAATTTCAAACCTTATTCTTCCACTTTTTGTTATAATGATAATGCTCGTGATATGGTTCTCTATGCTCAAAGAAAATTTATCATTGAGAGAAATTATGTCTTGAGTGATCATCGGCCTTATGGTGTGCTAACAATGCTTCAAGATCGAAAATGGACAGGTTCTTTGGTCAAATTTACTGGTTTTGTGGATAGAATAGTCAAGGAATTCTATGCCAATCTTACTAATGAAATGATTGAACCTAAATCTTCTCTGTATAATAAAGTGTTTGTTAGGGGCCATTCGTTCTCGTTTTCTCCTCAAGACATTGCCCTTGCTTTTCATCTTCCCCTTGATGTCGAGGATGATGATGATGTTGCCTCTCTTGACAAGGACATGGTTATTACTGAATTGGTAGGGAAAAAAATGGTATGGCCATCTAATATAGTTATCTCGGTCTCCAATCTCACCTACACTTATGCTGTCCTCCATAAGTTTGCCACAACGAATTGGAAGCCCACTTCTCACATCGCCACTATCTCTTTTGATATGGCTTCATTTTTGTACAAGGTGGGGACCGGTCTTGGTATAAATTTGGCTTTGGTTATTCATGATCAAATCATTGGGTTTCGCAAAGGTAATAGGAAAAACTTGAATCTTCCTTTTCCTCAATTTATTTATAAAGTGTTGAGTATGCAGAAAAAAGATCTCCAACGTGATCAAGAAGACTTGGTGGCACCCACTACTGCTGCTTCCTACAAGGCCTCTGCTCCTCCTACTGAAGCCACTGCTGCTCCATCCTCCAAGAAAGTCAAGCCCCAATCTTTGAAGATTGCCTCGGATGAAATTCCTCATGCCTCCTCCTCTGTTGTCACAGATTCAGGACTTGTTGCAACAGAAATAGCTGCTGTTCGAGCCTCTGTTGATTCTTTGACTGCTCAAGTGATGTCAATTGAAGGACTGCAACGTTCTGTGTTGGAAGTTGTTCAATCTCTGTCCAAAGATCCAGTTGTTTAATTTTAGCTTTTGTCAATTACACTTTGATACTCTCTTTTGTTTTATGGTTTATTGTTCTTTGGCTTCTTTGAAAGACACAAAGGGGGAGAGTGGAGACCTGCTTGTTTGTTGTTTTGTTTAACTCTGGACCTTCATTTTTTGAGGGGGAGTTAAGTCTAGTTTCTTTAAATGTTTGTTATAAGTTAATGCATGTTTTCAGGGGGAGTTCTTTCTCTTTACTTGTCACTAACATTTGTGTTGCAGGTTTTTGAATTAATTTTTTCTATCAAATTGCCAAAGGGGGAGATTGTAAAATCATTTATTGGCATATTTGACAATATTGACAAAATTAATTAAAGGAGTAATTTTCGAAATAGGTAGTTTCCTATTTTGTTGTGAAATGGTTTATATTTTTCGAAATGGGTAGTTTCCTGTTTTGTTTGTGATATGTTTTCCATAATCAGTTTATTACATATATGTTAATAAAATAAACATATAATTTCCTATAAAAGAATATCTTTTCTTGAAATGAAAATTATTGGTATTTATTTTTATTTTTGATCTAATTTATTTGTCTAGAAATTGTGTACAGCTTGCAGTGATAAATAATATATTGTTTTCTTGTTTATTTAGGGAAATTGGGTTTAAAATTTGTCCAGGTTCAATGAATCTGTTTGAACGGATTGCCAGTTTGTTTGAACAGATTCTGACTTTCCTATTTTGGAAGATTTTCTATTTATTGGCTGATTGGTTTCTGTTTTGTTTTCCACGACCTAAAGGGATTCTAAAAGGTATATAATCATCCTTAGGTCATTGGTTTTGATTATCTCTCTTGGTGTATTATTTTCCAAATATTTTTCAAGTTTTAGAGAGACTTTTTATTATGTGAAGAACTTGAGTCCAGCAAGTTCTTAGTGGTGTATTACAGTGTACGTCTGTATTGTTTTCTTTGTGTTAATTGTGCAGGTTGAACACACTTGGACATTGGTCATCAAGCTTCGGGAGAAGTCTTGTTCATGAGTCACTTTTCGGGAGAAAAAGTGCAAGTGTTATGATTTGAAGGGAGTTCAAGATCTTAGCACTTCAGAAATTTGATTAGGAGTTTAGATTACAACAGTTGCGACAAATTCAAGAGGGAGTCTTTATTTGTATAAGTCAATTTGGTTTTGTAATCATTTAGATATTCTTCTAATAAATTTCATTCTCTGGGCGTGGCCTCGTGGACTAGTAGCAATCTGCAAAGATGGTTGATACCGCGTAAAAATTCGTGTGTTCTTTACTTTAAGTTCATTTTTATCTTCTGGTCACAAACTGTTTAAACATATATGGGTTCTGTTCAAATAGTATTTGTGTCTGTTTAAACATTTCTGTAAAAGTTCAACAATTAATTATTTTATTTGAATAATTAAGTTGGTAATCTTATAAAAACGGAATTTCAATATTGAAATTTTTATTGTATTCAATTTATAAGTTTGATTTTTTATGATAAAAGTTTGATGTTAATTTTATTCAAAATTTCGATGTAAGTAATATGTTTGTAAAATAACAATGTTGATTTGGATTATTTTACTAATTTATTGTATTGAATATGTTGTATGTTCTGGGACTAGATTTAAGTGTTATTTAAAATTTAAAATTTTGGGATAGTTAGAAATATAGTCGTTATGCAGTAAAAATTAGGTAGACTTTTAATTAATTAAAATATAGAATAAATTAAACATTTTAATAATAAAATTACTAAATAACTATGAGAAAATAAAAATTTTAATTAATGTAAAACTAACCTAATTAAATAATTTATTACAATTAAACTTTTACAATAAAATTAGATTTTAACATTTAAAGAAATAAAATAAGATTTAAATAACTAAAAAACAAAAAAAAAATGATATTTAATAATAAATAATTAATATTTTTTTTATATTTAATTAAAAATTCAATTTGAATGATAAATTAAACTTTTTAATAATAAAATTACTAAATAACCATTAGAAAATAAAAGTTGTAATTAGTGCAAGATTAGCTTAATTAAATAATTTATTAAAATTAAAATTTTACAATAAAATTAGATTTTAACATTTAAAGAAATAAAATAATATTTAAATAATTACCAAAGATAGGATAGAATGACTATCATCACATAGTGATAATTTTTTCAATTATTTGTAATCATTAAATATCTTAGACCCGTTCGGAGAGGCTGAGTCAATAAGGACTCTTAAATATGTCTCTCTGAATTATCTAGGACTTTTTTAGTCATCTATATGTGTGTAAATGTCATCGGTGGATGGTATAAAGATAACCAGTATATACTTGCTACCTAAGCAAAGGAAGTTTTCTATCTTGACGATATGGTGAAAGGTCGAGGTTGGAAGGTGGTTCAAGACGTGAATCGTAAACATGTTTGGGATATTCCAGAAGATAATAAAGTCATCACTGATATTGATGTTGTCCATGATGATAACTCTTCAAATTTCATCCTAACTATCGATTTGGGAGAGTTGATTGTGCAACAGTCTAACGAACCAGCTCAACATGTTGACGTTGTGCCTTGTCCTTCTACCACTAATCAACAAGACCATGATAGTGACGATGAAGATTTTATTAATGATGATGATGATGAAGAAGGAGGAGCAAATGATGAGGAATAATTGCTTGAAGACATTAGTTATAACAATGGTGATCATTTGAATCTCATTAATGTTGCTTCGAGTAGTGATGATAGTGATTACTCTATGTAATAGAATTTTATTTTCATATATGTAATAAAACGTTGTGTTTAGAAATAATAATATGCTATTATTTAGTCATCTATATGTGTGTCTTAAATTAACACTAACTACTTTTGTCATATTTCAATAATTATTTTTAATATAAAGATGTCAGCAGATGTCTCACGCTCTCATGATGGAGATGCAGGTGTTGATCCTCCCCTTGATCCTATTAGGATCTCTTCATCTTGTGTGTCAGGTAGTGAAATGTAGTCTTTTTAATTTTTAAAAATGAAGTGATCTGTTTTTTTATTATTAATAAAAGATTTTGTTTTGTTCTACAAATAAATAAAACAACCTCGCGTAAAGAGCATGGAACAGGAATGAGTCAGGAAATCGAATAGGCGAGGCACATCACTAGCAAACCACTTCCAATAAATTTTGACCCAGACACTTATAAGCTAGTGGGGAATTATGGAGCATGGTTCTCATGTTATATCGCAAACACTGTGACTAACAAACTACCACCGTATTTTCTGAATTGGAAGTCAGTGCATGATCAATAAAATCAGTTTCTTTATACCATTGTAAAGGTAAATAATTAAAATATATTTCTAAATAATGTGTTTTGGGGTACGCTATTTTACTAATGTTTTTTTGTGTTAAAAATGTAGCACTATTTTGATATAGCAGGGCGGTCAGACTATGATGAGATTATTGACGCTATAGATGATGATGCTAGCGTCAAATATTGTGATAGGAAAACGTGTCAGAAGATGCACTTCAAGAAAGTTTATGATGAAGAAAAGAACTTAGAGCGGGCCCTCAACAACCCTTATAGTGGTGTTAATGCTGAACATTGGAAACAATGGATAAGAAAGTAATTAAACTGGCCGAAAAGAATCAGACCAATAGGGATATGATGAAGTATCTTTCTACTCAGGGATTGAAGTCATTGGTTACTGCCAGTCGCAAATGAGTAAGTAACAAAAAATATATATAAATTTATTTACTAATTAATTACTTATCTAATAAGTTGTTTCTTTGTGTTCAGGTGAACCCAGAATCTAGGAATTTATTGGGTTACATTGAAAGCTGGAAGCAATTCCACACTCGCAATGAGAAAGAAGAATTCGTCAATGAGCATGCGAGAACAGACTATGTAAGAAATGGTTTGGATGTATTGCAGACATTTTTCTGTTAAAATAGGAAATGATGTATAAATATTTTGAAGCGCAGAGCCAGCAAGTCCCGTCTCTCGTTTCTGATGAAGGAAGCACGGTTGACGAAAGGATGATCATGAGAAAAGTGTTGGGTGAACGTCCCGACCATGAACGAGGACTGGGTCGCACATTAAAGGGGAAAAATGCCTCTAGCAGTCAATATCAGGCTCGGGAGCAGTCATCACCATACACCCAGCCCGCTAAATCCAATGATAATAATAGCATGATCGGATAGACGGTAGCTAATTTTCTGAGATAATACAAAGCAGACATTGAGTTTTTGTTTCAGAGCCTTCCTCCTGAATCCTGTCCACCTCCCCAAACAATGAGATCGGATAAAGTAACTTAATGGTGAGAGACTTTATACGGCTATGCCTTCACAAGCTCCACCACTGCCATCATATATGTTCGGAGATGACGCACCTACAGTATCGCCTCAATCTACATTCAGAAAATGACGCGTCTTCGTCAAAACCTCCGCCATGATCTCAACCGCCCTCAGTCATCCAGTTTCCAGATGACAGTGACGACGACGATGTGATGAACTTAGAATAGATTATATAATTGCATAATAAGTAGTGTTTATTTGTTTTAATACTATTAAGACAATTATTAATATTAGATTGCATGGTCTATTTTGTTATCAATTAATGGAGACAACAATTTTGATTTCAAATTTTATTATACATTAAAATTTAGTTATATAATTGTTTTTAAAAAAATTAATTTTTTTTTATTTCTGTTACACTATTTGGGGTGAATAGTGTGGCCTATTTGCAACGAATAATTTATATATCTCACCGCAAATAAGAGGCAGGTAGGACAAAAGCACCCACTATTTGCGGCAAATAAAGAGGACTATTTGCAGCGCATTACTTTAAATTTTCGCCGCAAATAAGGGTCAATTACGAAAAAAATCCAAAATGATTTGCGATGGATTTATGGCTATTTGCAGGGGCATGTTCACTGCAAATAATGGTGTTATTTGCGGGGGGCTTTTTTTTGGCGCAAATAATGGTATTTACGATGAACTTTTTGCGGTGAAATTGATCGCCACAAAAACTCCAATTTCTTATAGTGAAATACTACTACAAATATAACTTCTTTCATAAGTAAAATGTATTGGCTAAAGATTGATTGATTCTTTTTGTACATGGGGTCTATAAACATCAGCTCTAAAGTGATACTAAAATAAATCTAGTTTTTTGAGTTTTAGCGTCAATTATGTACTGACCTTAATACTTAAACTGAGGCGTCAGTGATTTACTGTGCCTATAGTGTATAAGTTAAAAAAATGTCCAGCTTAAAGTTAATATAACACAGGTTTAACCTTATTTTTCTCTTTTCTTAACCCTGTCTCTATCACTCGGCCACCCATGTAGTTTCTCCCTTTCTCTCTCTCTTACCCTTTGTCTCTCTCTAATTAAGTGCATTCGACTCACTAAGACCAAGTGATGAAGAAAGTGGATGGGAAAGAGCTCTTTATATTGAGTTATAGGGACAAAGAGATATGGGATAAGCTATTCAAGGTAGGGTAGCCCTAGATTGGCGAACTAAGAATTATGAAAAAAAAGGGTCAATTACGACAAAATAAAAAATTATTTGCGACAAATTTATTGATATTTGTGGCAGCTTGTTCGCTGCAAATAATGAGGTTATTTACGATGGGCCCTTTTTTCGCTGCAAATAGTTGTATTTGCGGCGAAGTATTTGCGACAATTATGTGGGTATTTGCGGTGAAATTTAATCGTCACAAAACCCTAATTTCTTGTAGTGTCACACTAATTGAATGTTCTAGTTTGTTTCCTCTCTATTAAAGAAAGAAAAGGTACCAAGGATGGTTTTTTTTTTTTTTAAAGATGCAGAAAAGTCTTTTTTGTCCGTGTTTTTACCACCAGACACGTGGCAATTAGGAGTAATTAACGACAAGACAAGACATGATGTTCTCAAAGTGTGAACTCCTCACGGTACCCCAAACCGGCCAAACGCGGGTGTCTCCAAGGGAGGCCACCCCCCGAGGTCGGTCCTCGAGGTGTGGATGTCTCCAGGTGAGGCCACGCCAATTGCTCTTCAGGTCTAGGATTTTGTCCTCCGGATTTAGAAGAGTTGTCGGGTATCAATCACTTCAAATATGAGCCACCAGAAGATCGTCTGACAACCGTTTGGAGAGCCTTGAGTAGTGGTGTTGAGCGTACACTCAACAATTAGCATTCCCACTATGCTGCCTAACATGGAGAAACGTGCAGCCACACCCTGACAATGTCAGAGGTATGTTCCCCATAAAGTCGTTAAACAACTTTCTGCAATAGGCTCTGTGCAATCCGCCTGGGTCATAGTCTTTATTTAGTGCATCCCTTTTTGTATTAATTTAACATTAATATCCCAATAATGGGGAAATTTGTATTAATAATACATGATTGACATTAATGACCCCAACCTCTATAAATAGGGTTGGGTGTCTTCTTGTGAAGGGTCCAAATTTTAGAGAGAGAGAAACTCTGTAACTTAGTGCAATATATACACTACCTGAGAACCACCATTGAAGCTTGCTAAAACAAGCTTCAAGCTCACTAAATACCAGAGACTCATGGACCGGGGCTCTTTATAGCCTGAACCACATAAAATCCTTGTGTTCTTTTCCATTATTTTCTTTAAACTCTCAGAATAGGTTAATAGCGAAAAAGGCAGTCAACATTTTGGTGTTTTCGTTGAGAGATTGAAGAAAGCTTGAAGAACATAGTCATGGTGACCACTCGGATAAACACACCAGATGATACAGCTCCTCCCGCCGGAGTTAAGGGAGGAGAAACCAGTCATCCACCACCGCATGACCTCCCTGAGATGGTGGAAGACTACGACAAAAACACTGAATACAACGGCGTAGACGATGGAGGCGACGACTAGCATTATGAGAAGGAATATCCTCAATGCATGGACGCAGAGGAGACACTATATGTGTTAGTGCTCCATGACCAGGTGGCCACTCAGCAGTAGAAAATCGACACCCAATAGGGTAATATTGTTGCCCTACAGGAGAAGGTTAACGCCATGGAGGCTACTTTAGCGGCCCAAGGACTGCGAGTGGACCCCCATGGAAAAGTACTAGCTAGGCAGCCATCTGGTGAGTTACTTGGGCACCCATTTGGAATGCCACTTGTCGAACTAGCCGGTGTGCCTCCTGAGCACCCGCCTGATCTGGCGCGATATCCGCCAGCTGGCGTGCCCCCTGTGCACCCAGCTGGAGTTAGAACCCCACTTGTGCCACAAGATCGTGGAAAAGGTAAGGTCGACGACAACCCTACTCCTAAGTGAAAGAAGGCTCGTCAGACCCCCAAAGACAACCAGGCCCCAAGGAAAACTAGTAGGGATAAAGGCCTAGGTGCCCGAGGACACTGCCAGGACGTCAATGCCCATGGAGCCCAGGGCATTCCGCCCAAGCACGCCAATACGGATCACGCGAGGCCTAGAGGTGGTGTCCCCCTAGCACCTCCCCATCACCACAGGAACAATGGCCAAAGAGCCACAAGCAAAACATCTCCGTTAACTGAGAACGTGGTATCAACATCTCAGTTAATAATGAAAATATTGAGTCTGACGGGGAAATAGAAGTAGCATACCCCGAGGGAAGTGGTGCATTCTAAGGTCAAACTGACCTACGAGATGACCTGAATGCTTGTAGAGGTAACAAGGCTCCTAGACGCGAACCGAGAGGAAGGACTAACTAGACCTCCGAGACAGTCTCAACTCCCATAAGAGAGATAACCCGACACAAAGTGCCAACCAAGATCGCGCCCCCTCGTGCGGAGATAGAGATCTTGAAGAGGATTGTTGTAATAATTTCAATGTGCAAGTATACACAATCGTATGATGAGTAATAATAGAGATAAGTAGAGTATCATCACACAGAGATTGTTATTAACTACCAATAGTTAACTTCCCAATTCTATTTGGCAAATAAAACTTAGATTCAAGAATATCAAGAACAGAAACATGAATCAACAAAACTAACAATTAACAAATAACAAAAACAAATGAAAGCAAAATTAATTCAATGCATGAAAACATAGGGTATTTAATTTTCATCATCTATCCACTTTATTACTTCATCAATACAATTTCACTATTCTTTCTCTTATTGTGATAGAATATTTACTAATACAATCTATATTCTTATTAAGATATATAAATCTCTCAACCTATATGTGAATCTCTTAAATCTCTGTGATAAATTCTAAACATAAGGCAAGCATTAAGAATAGAAATCCTAAAAGCTACACAAACCATATAGGTATTCAACTATAGCATATTTAACTCTCATCTCTCATATTTTGAATTAAATTCATAAGTAATGCAAATAACGACTTCAAACTATTTACATTCATTAAGCACAAATTGAATAGATCAAAATGAAGAAAAATGAATCATAGAAATTGCATTAACTAATAATAAAGTATCGAGAGACTACATTAAAACCCTATAAAATAAAATTGGTTCATAACTAAATTCATAACATCCATTAATTCATAAGAAAACATAAGAAAAATAAATTAAAGAAGAAAATAAGAAGAACTCTTGATGAATTCCTCAATCTTAATCTCCAAGTTCCTCTTGTTCTTCAGCAGCCATAAGTGATTTGAATCACTCAAAATTAAAATTTTATAGTAACCCTAGCGATTCCTTGTGAAAAGACCATTTTGCCACATAAAAATATGATTTCCGTACGCTGTACGAACTCAAGCATCGTGGCTCAGAAATCAAGTGTCGTAGCCTGCCTGTAACACCCTGGTTACTCCAAGACCATTACTGTGAACTTTGAACTGTGCTTAACTCGCTAATCGAGTCATTTGGTTATAAATGTGCATCTAGGTGTTATTACTAGGCTAAGGTGAAAAATCTCGATCAAAAGGAAATGATATATTTTATTTAAAACATAAAACTGTACATGGGCCCATAAAAATGTTTACAAGCTATTTACAATCCAAAATGTCATTACAGTACAAAAGTTACAACTCGCTGACCTAAGCGGCAAAAATAGGGTTAACCCCAAGTTACTCTGAGAAACACCTTGGCCGTGGTGGTCAAGCGGCCGCATATGTACACATCGCCACCTAAGTTCTCCACGTTAGGCTGGGTGAGCTTTTCTTTCCCTTTACCTGCACCACATAACACCCGTGAGCCAAGGCTCAGCAAGAAAACTCATTACTGCATGTATACAATATCAAATGATGATTATGATAATCAACTGGGCTTATAGCCCTAAACAGATGAGTGAATATCACTTCAAGATTCTAATAACCATGTTGGGGCTTGTAGCCCTAATTAGATAATATCAAGATTCTGATAATCATACTGGGGCGTGTAGCCCTAACCAGATGAGTGACTGATGAGTAAGTCACTAACTTAAACCAGATGAGTGACTGATGAGTAAGTCACTAACTTGAACCAGATGAGTGATTGATGAGTGAGTCACTAACTTGGGCTCTTTACCCTTAGCCATGTGACGATGTAGTAACTTGGGCCTTCTGGCCCTGGCTCTAAGTAACTATCCATTAGACTAGACAAGCGCTTTTTTGTTTTTCATCGAACTTAAGGTCGGTCAAGCTTTTCATGCTCATGACGATAATGCTTATGTTGATTAGATCTAATCTTTTCGGCTTGCGTTAAACACGCTAATACAGTTCTTGACTCATAAGCCAATACCATACGACAAGTGCTCAGTACTGCTGCCGAACTTGACTAATAAGTCACAGCTTCACAGTCAATACTGGCACCATTGTCGATTCCTGACTCATAGGTCAGTGCCATTCACAGATAAGCAAGATTACTAAGCATTTAATATGCAATCAATGTCCACATATATATCACTCAACATGCCTCAATAATAACCATGCATGTCACATATGGAGTGCAGTTTTCTTACCTATGGTTCGAGTGTGAAACAAGTTAGAAACGACCCTTGAGAACGATTAATCCCTTGATCCCTTAGCGGTCACCTAGTCATAACCAAATATGGGATTCCATCAATAAAATCAACAATAAAAGGTTTATAATCTAAAACCTCGCTCCCGGGACCTCAAATCCTACTAACATGGTTAGTAAATTTGATCCCGAGCCTTAAGAATTGAAATCCCAAGCCTAAAACCTTGAAAACCCTTCTTAGCTCAAATAGGAAGGGTGAGTCGCGACTTGGCTAAGTTGGTCGCAACTTGCCCTCAAATAGAGAGCACCACCAAGAAGAGCTAGGGGTGGGTCGTGACTTGACCCATGCTGGGTCACGGCGCGCCTCCCCCACTGAGCCCAGGGAGCCTCTGACTTGGATCCAAGTCACGACTTGGCCTAGTGAGTCGCGACTTGACCCCCACGAACCCAGCACCCCTACCATTTTCTCCATTAAAACCAGCCAAGAACCTCAATCAAAACTCCATTAAACCAACCCAAAATCAAAACTAACAATCAACACAACATATCCACTAGTTTAACCACAAAACCCAAGCTTTAAACTAATTAAAATCACCTCAAATAACCACTTCTATAATCAAAACTTTAAACTCAAAAAGCTAACTCAAAACAGAGCAAAACCAGAAAATTCATGGCTGAATCCTTACCTTAAACTTAGTTTTGCTTTCCCTTCATGGCTGAACATTATCCTAAAACCTCAAGCCTTAACTCCCAAGCTTGAACCCTCAAATGAGCTTCAAAAATCCAACCTAGAAGAAGAAGAGGAGATGATCGTGGGAGTGGAAGAAGAGTACCCTGTTTTCGGTTTTGTTTTTCTACAACCTTCCTTAGTTACATATAACCCTTGGTCAAATGACCAAAATGCCCCCAAGCTTAATTTATTTCCTCAACAGCCCCCAAGGGCAAAATCGTCCTTTCCCGTCTAATCTCATTAAACATAATTAATGTCCTCAAATTCCCAATATTCCCAATATTCTCAAATAATTAATAAATCAACTCCCATTACCCTTTTATTCTCGGTAATGTTATAATCACCAAATTACCTCGAGACTCACCCCGAGCCCCGAAATCAACCCCGTTATGACCAAACCACTAACTACTATTCAAAGATCGTCTCATGCGGAATAGCTAGAAAAAATCCACATTATAATGTGGCCTCATCAATAATTCACCAACATACATGAAAATATACAATTATGCCCTCAACAGGCCAAATTACCAAAATGCCCTTATAATGAAATGTGGACCGACATGCATGCATTTATCATCATATAATAATATAATTCACATAAACATGCATATAATCATTTAATAGCATAATAAATCAATTATGGTTCTCCCGACCTACTAATCCGACCATTAAACCTCATTAGGGATTTTGGGGCATTACACTGCCTCTAGATGCCCAAACTCGGCTTGCCTCTGACTTCTCAAGTGTCGCGGCCCCACTTTCAAGCATCGCGACTCTATTTCAACAATTATTGCACGCACCACGACTCTAATTCAAGGGTCGCAACCCTTCCATTTCTAGAATAAAACAGCCTCTCTCACTTTGCATGCACCGTAGCTCTATTTACAAGCGTCGCGACCCTATTGCCCAGTATTTTTAAATCACATTTTGAACTCCATTTTCACTTTTGTGGTCTCTCTAGACATCCATGAGCAACTAGTCATCAAACTATATGCAGAAACGACTGAAATCATCCTCAATTTACCACACTTCACACCACATCCACTCCATCCCTTGATTAATTCTAAGTCTTGAAAATACACACCAACGCAAGCATAATACTGCACCAAACCACCTTAAAGATTAAAAACACACCCTAAAATACACTCTAAAATCATACTAAAATAGGCCTAACAAGGATAATGCTCAGAATGGCTTGAAGAGAAGGTCGTGACTCCGACTTAGAGGATGAGGATGGGGATGGGGAGCCAAATGCTCCTCACATTGTGGAAGCCTTGTTACCACTAGGCTTTAAGATGCATGCCATCACATCTTATGATGGCAGCACGGATCCCACTGACCACCTTTTGAAGTTCAATAGGTTGATGTCGCTGCATTGCGTCTCCAAAGACACCAAGTGTCATGTGTCCCTATTAACCTTGACGGGACCAACAAATAAATGGTTCAAGAAACACAAGCCAGGATCCTTTTATTCATGGCACCAACTGTCATCTTCATTCCGAAAACAATTCATAGCTGCTCGAAAGCTGAGTTTTGAGATCAACGCTTTGGCCAACATAAAGCAGGGACCCTTCGAGACCCTCAAAGCATACATCGAGCACTTCAAGGAGGAAGCTGTGAAGACTAAGATGGTCAACGATGGCCAGCAGTTGATGGCCTTGCAAGCTGGCATCCGCGTGGGGTCCTTGTTATGGGATGACCTGTAGGAAATACATATTACAGAATCTTTGTTTATTTTCATGCAATTTACATATTATCAAACAAACATGCAAGTTCCTAGAACATGCCCCTATGAAATTGATACAAATATAGAGTAAAGTAAAAATTTACATTACGCAATGGAACTTGAACAACTCCATCCTTCAATCTCTCTAACCCTTGATTATTTTATGTAGCAGAGTATTACCAAGAGATTAAACTAGATCAGCAACACAATCTTCCTCACAAAGCCTTTTTATCAACCTAGAACTAGTGTGAGCCGGTTCTCAACACATGAGATAGTGATCTAGAAGAGAAGAAGTGATAGTGGCACTACTACAAAAAAGGTTTTTTAGGACTCGTGGGGCGCGAGTCCTCTATTTGAGAGCCTTAAATGCGAGTCCTAAAAAATCCCGTTGAGTGCCTTTAAGTAAGTTTTAGGGCTCTCTTCGCGAGTCCAAAAAAATCTCGTTGAGTACCTTTAAGTAAGTTTTTAGGGCTCTCTTTGCGAGTCCTAAAAGAATATTTTTAGGACTCGCAATATGTGTCCTAAAAGATCCTGTTGAGTGTCTTTAAATTAAGATTTTATGACTTGCTTTGCATGCCCTTAAAAGTTAATTTCTATTTTTAAAAAATGTAGCTACATTTTTAATTTTAATTTAAAAAATATATCCCATTTAGAATCCAAAATGTATTATATATGTTAGATTTCTAAAAATTCAAAAGAAAATACTAAAAAAAGGCCAATTTAAAAAAAAAAAAAATTAATATCTCATTAACATGTATTGTAAGCTAGCTTATACCATCTTTCAACATTTATCAATAAAAAAAAAATACATAAAAAAAACTCAAACCACCTCTAAGTCATAATAACAATCTAAATATTTCAATATGATACTCTATTGATGGATCTTACAAATAATGTCACTCTAAAGTTGTTCTAATTTTACATTATTCATAAAAGGATAAACCAAATGGTGTATGAGAAGTGTGTGTGAAGCTTGTCCCCTCAACAAAAAACATTGGACTACAATAAATATAATCTTGGAAGTTCTCCTTAGCTGTCCAGTACTAGAAATGTAAGAAAAGAAAAAGTCTATGAAATGCACTAAATCAAAGTGAACAAAAAGATATTTCATAATAAGCATATTGAGCTTTTGAACATCAATGACCTAGAAAAATTATAACTTCAACTTTTGAAATGTCAAAAAAGGACGTAAGCAGGCAGTAGGATGCTTAGAAATCTTGTGACTCAATACTCAAATTGGAGATGAGAATGGTATCTAACATACCTGCTCAGTCAAAATCTTGATCATAATAATATATGCATATATATATAAGATAACATATACCACTTTAATTTAATTGGGATTGAAGTTAAACAACTACTGAACATCATAGGCATACTCATTTTTTAACATCGTAGGCCTAGAAATAATATACAAATTTAAATTCAACATTTAAAATCATATAAAGTTACATACTAATTTTTATTTTTGGCTGAATGTGACCCTGCCCAAAGATAGGGTTGCCAAACTAACATTTCTGAAAACATAAAGTGAGAAAATGGCAGTCTATAAGCTAAACTAACGCAACAATTGCAAGAAGACATAAAGACAATTTATGAAGTGAGCTAAAACAAACTAATCTATGATCCTAGACAAAAACAAAAATAGGGTAATAAAGAAGTAAAAAACATAGATAATAGTCTCAAAAGGCCACTTGGTATGTCCCCCCCAAAAAAATATATACAATGTTGACTAACAAAATCCAAAATTACTGCAATATTGATGCGACTAAAACACACTTTATATCTGCTTCCCAACATTGGAAAAATGTATATGATAGAAAATGAAAAATACATTTTGCAGCACTTAATTGATCATTATCCAAAACAATAACAATAACAAAATATGGCCTAATAATGACTATAGCATACTCATTTTTAAACTTAAATGCTCAGACAAAGAATAAATAATTAATTAAATAAACTACTGAAATTACCAAAACTAAAGCATGAGGTCATTAACCAAAATGTTTATAAGCTTAGTTTTCAGTAAACAAAAAACAATCTCGTGATAAATCCCATTCCAAACTCCTTTGTAATTATAAGTATAATATATATCAATATAAATTATATAAGAATAGTGTTCTACTTGGGGCGAGAATAAATCACAAACAATTTTCATTGGAATAAGCTTGTTTTATCACTGACAATTCAGAGACTTTAAAATACAATGGGAATATTAACTATTATTTCTAATTCTTAGGTATTTTCTTTAAAAAATAGGACACTAACGACTAATGAAGACTAAGCATACAAAAGCTTATAAAAAATTAAGTACTAATTTGTTGACCCATACTTAAGCAAGCAAACTTGTTGACACATATTAACGAAAACTCTTAATACAAGTACTTCGGCATTATCATGGACACTCTCTGAGATTACCAT